>NC_142468.1:80697500-81322500 GCF_049115385.1 Moschus berezovskii
CACCACAGTTCAGAAGCAACAATTCTTTGGTGCTCAGCTTTCTATATAGTTCAACTCTCACATCCATACATGACCACAGGAAAAACCATAGCCTTGACTAGACGGACCTTTGTTGGCAAAGTAATGTCTCTGCTTTTTAATATACTATCAAGGTTGGTCATACTTTCCTTCCAAGGAGTAAGCATCTTTTAATTTCATGGCTGCAATCAGCATCTGCAGTGATTTTGGAGCCCCCCAAAATAAAGTCTGACACTAGGACTGTCCTAAAAGCAGAGGCTTCAAAAACACCTTTGAGTTGATACGTAAATTTCTGATACGAATGATGATCAGTCTGAGACTCAGGGTTCCAGCTGGCACATACGATGCCTTGGTAGAAGTTACAGAAGATCAGTCTGACTGGCAGACAAATTATCAAAGCACTTCTGCCTGTGATTAAAGTAGCTCCAGGTTGGCCCAGTTGTAAGCAGAACCCCTGATGGATTCTAGCTCCCCTTCACTCACTCATTTGGCCAGGGGCATCTTTGTTCAGCGCACAAATTGTACAACTGTATGTAGCAGACCTCACTGAAGTTCAAGTAAAACAGACTCACTCAAGTCACAGGAAATTGATGAGATGGATTAGACTTTATTTCTCTGGATTAAAAAAAAAATTTATTCAAGTATAGTTGATTTACAGTGTGTTGATTTCAACTGTGCAGCAAAGTGATTCAGTTATACATATTTATACACTCTTTTTCATATTTTTTCCACTGTGGTTTATCACAGGATATTAAATATAGTTCTCTGTTCTGCACAGCAGGATCTTATTGTTGTTTATCCATGCTATATAGTAGTTTTTATGTGATAATTTTTATGGGTTTGAAAATGCTCTCCAAGAAGCCTGAAACGGTTGCTATGGGATAATATTTTGAGAGATTAGCTGGTTAGCTGATTAACTTGATCACCTCCCCCAATTCCCTGTGTCCTCCTCCCTCCCCTTCAAATGACCAAGCTGTTCTGGGCCACATTCCTTAGCCGACAGTAGCTACAGCTCAGACAGAAAATTCCTAGGCTCTGGCCTTCAACATCTGAGTTTTTAGCGGGATGGAGAGCAGCTGAGTGGAGATGACATGTTGGAAAGAAATATTCCCCTTTTATTTAATCACGGAATCCCCATTCTCCATGTCTGTTTTCCTCCCCTCCACAGGTGACAGTTCTAAGACTACTCTGTCTCCTTGGAGAATATGTAACATTGTTGTGTGTATGTGGCTTTTAAACTACAGTAATGCTATTCTGCTGTAGATGTCATTTGGTCTCTTACTTTTCCCCTCCCCACTAAATTTCCTGAATCTGTTCACAAGGTTCTGTGCATATTTTTTTTTAAAATTACTTTAGTGAAGTATAACTGATTTACAGGGTTGTGTTAATTTCTGCTGCATAGCAAACTGATTCAGTTATACATGTTGTTGTTGCCCAGTGGCTAAGCCATGTACAGCTCTTTGCAACCCCATGGCTGCAGCACGCCAGCCTTCCCTGTCCTTCGCTATCTCCTGAAGCTTGCTGAAATTCATGTCCATAGAGTGGGTGATGCCATCCAACTGTCTCATCCTCTGTCGCCTCCTTCCCTACTGGCCCTCAATCTTTCCCAGCATCAGGGGCTTTTCCTGAATGAGAACTGAATGAGTCAGTTCTTCACATAAAGTGGCCAAAGTTACACACACACACACACACACACACATTCTTACAGATATATATTCTTTATACATGTTAGATATATATGTATATGTACACAATTTAAAATATTTTTTCCATTATGTATCACAGGATATTGAATATAGTTGACTGTGCTATACAGTATATAATAGTTTGCATCTGCTAACCCCAAACTCCCAATCCAATCCTTCCCACCCCCTTGGCAACCACAAATCTGTTCTTTATGCCCTTACATCAGGGAGTTTATTTTTGTTTCATAGATAATTCGTGTCATATTTTAGATTCCATGCATAAATGATACTGTGAGGCATTTGTCTTTCTCTTTCTGATTTACTTCATTTAGTATGATAATTTCTAGGTCTATCCATGTGTGCCTATCTTTTTGTTCCTTCTAACTGTGGACACAGTTCCATGGAGCAGAGCCACCATATTTTACCATACACTAATCCGTGATGGACACCAGGGTGCCTTCTACTTCTCAGGGTCATAAAGAGTTCTGTGATAAATGCTTTCTTATATGTCCAGTATGGTCCTGTTTAATAAAGACTGGGAATATACAGAGGGATGAGATTTCTGCACATACAAGCACACTTAATTTAGATATGTACTTGCAGAGAACCCTCCAGAATGGCAGCAATATCTAAACACTCACCAGCAGTGTACAAAAAAGGCTCCTGTTCCTCACACCTCACAAAAAATTAGCATCATTCTTCTCTCTGATCTTTGCCAGTCTGATGGGAACAAAGCTCTGTATTACTGTTGTACTTTGTAGCGCTTTGATTATCAGTGGCTTTGAGGATCTTCTCATTTACTTGGCACTTGCTTGATCATGTTCACTGCCGGGTTTGTTTGCTTGTTTTGTTTTAAGCCAGGTTTCCTGTCTTTGCTTCTTTGCAGGTATTCCGTGTCTGTTCTAAGCACTGTGGATATATCTTCTCCCAACCTTCATTCTTCTGTTAACTTGGTCTACAGTGTGTTTTGTTGAACAGAAATCTTTAAATTTGACATAATTAAAGTCATTTGCTTTTTGCCTTATATTTTGAGCTTTTGAGTTCTGGTTTTAGCAGGTCTCCCCAGATGCTAGGTTGTAAAGATGTGCTCCACTATTTAATTCATTAGTTATATAGTTTTATGTTTCACATTAAGTATTTAATCAATCTAGAATTGACTTTTGTATACAGTGTAGGGGTTCAACTTTATTTTTCTCTAAAGAATGGGCCAGATTTCATTACACTGTCTACTGAACTGTGAATAAGGGGATTTAAGGAGTGTAAAGTTTACTCCTTTCCCAGACAGGAAATGATTCCATCAGAACAAAGGAAGAGAAGAAAAGAAGGAAAATGTTGAACGTCTAGGTTATTAATGTGTTCCAAGGAGAGGGAACCTGCCTTTTGCTTCCCTGGCAGACTTTAATGAGTCTAGGAAGAGGTAATCTTAGCTTCATAGATATTCTCAGGCTCTCACATATGGAAACAGAGTTATGGAAACAGAGCTGATAGATCAAAAGATTCCTGGCAGATAGAAATGAAGGGTATATGTATAAAGATTGACATGTATATAAGGGTATGTGTATGTGAAAATAACAACCTCTTTAAACTAACACAAGGTAATGGGCCCTTCTAATATGCTTTGGAACTTAGACTAAACCCAAAAAAACTGGGAAGGTAGGTGAACTTTCAATCAACTACGATAAACTTTCAACCACCTCTGTGGAATGGGGAGCTTGAGATAGAGCTATATTGGCTGCTGCTGCTAAGTTGCTTCATTCGTGTCTGACTCTGTGCGACCCCATAGACAGCAGCCTACCAGGCTCCTCCATCCCTGGGATTCTCCCACTGGAGTGGGTTGCCATTTCCTTCTCCAATGCATGAAAGTGAAGTCGCTCAGTCGTGTCCGACCCTTAGCAACCCCAGGGACTGCAGCCTACCAGGCTCCTCCGTCCATAGGATTTTCCAGGCAAGAGTACTGGAGTGGGGTGCCATTTCCTTCTCTGATATTGGCTGAGTGAAGCTCAAATATACGTCTTCGTTATTCCACTTTATTCCTACCATATCAATCAATATTTTATCAGAACTAAATTTGTTGATCAGTTGCAATTATAATTTGACTAAGAATATAGGAGTATTGGTAAAAATCAATGACTTGTCTTGTATCAGTTGTCTATGTGAAACTTATGAAAGAATATTGTATACTTTATTATCATTTGTAAATTTTGTTCTATGCATCCTTTGCATCATGTATTTCTAATAAAATTATCATGTGTATATATATTTCTCAGAGTACTGGTTGTTAAATATTTAACCTACACTTCCGGCTCAAGCCTCAATTTTATTTAACTAAATACTCTCCCGACATGTTACCCTGGAATAACTTTTAATTACTCTAAGCTGTACTTGTTATTTCAGTTTCTTTCTTTGTTAAGGGTTGATGTTCAAGCAGGTTTTAGAAAAGGCAGAGGCACCAGAGGTCAAATTGCCAACATCCGCTGGATCATGGAGAAAGCAAGAGAGTTTCAGAAAAACATCCATTTCTGCTTCATTGACTATGCCAAAGCCTTTGACTGTGTGGATCACAATAAACTGTGGAAAATTCTGAAAGAGATGGGAATACCAGACCACCTGACCTGCCTCTTGAGAAACCTGTATGCAGGTCAGGAAGCAACAGTCAGAACTGTACATGGAACAATAGACTGGTTCCAAATAGGAAAAGGAGTACGTCAAGGTTGTATATTGTCACCCTGCTTATTTAACTTATATGCAGAGTACATCATGAGGAACACTGGGCTGGAAGAAGCACAAGCTGGAATCAAGATTGCCGGGAGAAACATCAATAACCTCAGATATGCAGATGACACCACCCTTATGGCCGAAAGTGAAGAGGAACTCAAAGGCCTCTTGATGAAAGTGAAAGAGGAGAGTGAAAAGGTTGGCTTGAAGCTCAACATTCAGAAAACGAAGATCATGGCATCTGGTCCCATCACTTCATGGGAAATAGATGGGGAAACAGTGGAAACAGCATCAGACTTTATTCTGGGGGGCTCCAAAATCACTGTAGATGCTGATTGCAACCATGAAATTAAAAGATGCTTACTCCTTGGAAGGAAAGTTATGACCAACCTAGATAGCATATTAAAAAGCAGAGACATTACTTTGCCAACCAAGGTCCATCTAGTCAAGGCTATGGTTTTTCCTGTGGTCATGTATGGATGTGAGAGTTGGACTGTGAAGAAGGCTGATTGCCGAAGAATTGATGCTTTTGAACTGTGGTGTTGGAGAAGACTCTTGAGAGTCCCTTGGACTGCAAGGAGATCCAACCAGTCCATTTTAAAGGAGATTAATCCTGGGTGTTCATTGGAAGGACTGCTGCTAAAGCTGAAACTCCAATACTTTGGCCACCTTATGTGAAGAGTTGACTCACTGGAAAAGAGTCTGATGCTAGGAGGGATTGGGGGCAGGAGGAGACGGGGACGACAGAGAATGAGATGGCTGGATGGCATCACTGACTCGATGGACATGAGTTTGAGTGAACTCCAGGAGTTGGTGATGGACAGGGAGGCCTGGTGTGCTGTGATTCATGGGGTAACAAAGAGTCGGACATGACTGAGTGACTGAACTGAAATGAACTGAAGGGTTGATTTCATATAGCCATGTAACCCTGTCTTGGCCAAGGAAATATGAGAAGAAATATGCTGGGAGGCTTCTGGAAAAGTTTCCTTGAACTAAAAAGAGATTTTCTTTCACAAAGTACGTTTGTTTTCTATGTCTGAATCTGTAATGGCTATGTGATGTCTGGAATTGTGGCAGCCATATTGTTGCCATGAGGAAAACTAGCTGAAGATAAAGCCACATTCTAAAGATGTCAGAGTAGAAAAACAGAAAGAACCTTTATCCTTAGTGCAGTATTGAATAGCTGAATTATACAATCCTGGAACCATTCTTCCAGGGAACTTATACTTTGTTATCAGTTCAGTTATCAGTTCAGTTGCTCAGTCGTGTCCAACTCTTTGCTACCACATGAACCACAGTACGCCAGGCCTCCCTGTCTATCACCAACTCCTGGAGTCCACCCAAACCTATGTCCATTGAGTTGGTGATGCCATCCAACCATCTCATCCTCTGTTCCCCTTCTCTTCCTGCCCTCAATCTTTCCCAGCATCAGGGTTTTTTCAAATGAGTCAGCTCTCTGCATCAGATGGCCAAAGTATTGGAGTTTCAGCCTTCAGATCAGTCCTTCCAATGAACACCCAGGACTGATCTCCTTTAGGATGGGCTGGTTGGATCTCCTTGCAGTGCAAGGGACTCTGAAGGGTCTTCTCCAACACCACAGTTCAAAACCATCAATTCTTCTGCGCTCAGCTTTCTTTATAGTCCAACTTTCACTTCCATACATGACTACTGGAAAAGCCTTAACTAAATGGCCCTTTGTTGGCAATGTATTGTCTCTGCTTTTTAATATGCTATCTAGTTTGGTCATAACTTTTCTTCCAGGGAGCAAGCATCTTTTAATTTCATGGTTGCAATCAGCATCTGCAGTGATTTTTGAGCCCAAAAAAATAAAGTCAGCCATTCTTTCCACTGTTTCCCCATCTATTTGCCATGAAGTGATGGGACCGGAGGCCATGATCTTAGTTTTCTGAATATTGAGCTTTCAGCCAACTTTTTCACTCTCTTCTTTCACTTTTATCAAGAGGCTCTTTAGTTCTTCTTCACTTTCTGTCATAAAGGTGGTGTCATCTGCATATCTGAGATTATTGATATTTCTCCCAGCAATCTTGATTCCAGTTTGTGCTTCTTCCAGCCCAGTGTTCCTCATGATGTACTCTGCATATAAGTTAAATAAGCAGGGTGACCATATACAGCCTTGACGTACTCCTTTTCCTATTTGGAACCAGTCTGTTGTTCCATGTCCAGTTCTAACTGTTGCTTCCTGACCTGCATACAGGTTTCTCAAGAGGCAGGTCAGGTGGTCTGGTATTCCCATCTCTTTCAGAATTTTCCACAGTTTATTGTGATCCACACAGTCAAAGCCTTTTTTATACATTTTTAAAAATACTTTGTTACGTATAAGCTAATTAAGTTAGAGTTCATCCGTTGCTTGCAACAAAATATTCTGATACCCTGATCATGTAAACTGTTTGTCTGCTAGTTAGTAAGTAATTATGTCTCTGTACCAAGCCCAGTGTTTCTATACGCTGCTTTGTTACTCTGCAAACAGGGCCTCTGTTGGGGCCTAGGGAAAATGAGAGTCTGAATGAGGAAAGAGGGGCGCCCCCCTGCTTGCTTGCTTCCTACTGGTGTCACCTCGGCCTTGTTTCTTCATCTCAAAGGCCAAGCTTTTTCCACACGCCCAGATTCAGACTCACTACACCTCCTCAGAGGTACTAGTGTAGACAGATGGGGTGCCCTTCCTAAGAGTTCTGGATCCAAGAGCCCTCTCCTCCAAGCTCTGAGACAGTAGCACCGGTCAGATCACCACCAGAGACTGGCCTACCTGATCTCTCCTCCAGAACCTAAGATTTATTAAACCCAGAGGCTGATTCCTACAGTGGCTACATTCTGAAGGCTTAGTTTTCCTTTTTGTCATTCCAGGGTTCTAAACCCATTCAAGCAATTCCTTAGATTAAATCCTCTCTGTTAAAATAGCTTGTGTAGTTTCTGTATTCCTGATGGAGCCCCTGGCTGATAAAATGCTTTCAGTGGGCGTTTGATGATTGCCTTTCAATATCCATCTTTCTGCTGAGAGTACTCTGATTTGGAGCAGTTACCTACCCAGCTGCTTAGCAGCCATTTGTTTTAGGTGGACCGAGCCTGGCTTCAGCCCCAGGGTGACTGGCTCATCAGCATACCATGTCCCCTTAGCTACAGTTCTCGGCTCAGGTATAGGCAGGGGTCCCCCTCTGAAACAGCAGAGTGCATCGAGGATGATGTGAGGTGAGAAGGGGCACAAAGGAAGTGGCTGGAGCTGCTGGAGGGACTGGACTATGAGGAGACAGGTGATGAGGCTGCTGTGGCGGAACCCAGAGCAGAGAGAAGAGAAATCCGAGGTGTGGTGTGACTGCCAGCCCTCGGGATCCAGCCTTCCCTAAGGCCAGTGCAAGCTCTGTGCCCTTCAGCTGCTCATCTGATAAACCCTCCTTTGCTTAAATAAGTTGGGTCAGATAGTCTGTTACTTGCAATCAAGAGTCCTCACTGATGGAATGGAATAAACAAACCAGCACATTGGGCACACCCATTTGCCCAGCTCTGAACTTGGTGCCCTCACATAACCTGCACTGGATAACTTTCCCTGTAATGCTGTCTCTACATCACACATGTGGAAACTGTTTCCTGGGAGCAAAGGATCACACTGATGTCACACAGAAAGTCAATGGCAGGGCCAACTTTTTTTTTTTTTTCAGAAAAAGGTTAACATAGCATTTTGTATCAAGGATAACTATTAATCAGATTTACCTGGAAGCAGAACCGTCTCCACCCTCGGAGAGGTGAAGGGTTGTGTATTTGAAAGGAACAAGTGTTTATAGCAAAGGGATTTTTACATAGATTCACACAGATTCCACATAGATGACAGTCATCGAGCCAGGAATTTTTGATGGACTTTATCGAGGTATAATTGATACAAAATAAAATGTACAGCTCACTGGAAATTGTATGGCTCATGGGGGTTCAATAAATGTATAAACAGTTGTGCAGTTACCACAACAATCAAAGCATAACATATTTCCATTGTCCTAAAAATTTATTTTGTGCTCACTGGCGCTCAGACCCGCACCCTGGCAACCACTCCTCTGCTTTCTGTAACTAGATATTAGTTCAACCTCTTCTAGGATGTCAAATAAACAGAAAAATATGCTTGTAGTCCCTTATGTCGCCTTCTTTGGCTCAGCACGACTGGATCCACCCACAGTGCTGCATGCGACAGTACTTCAACCTCCCTCCTTTTGTGTTTTGCTGAGTAGTGTTTCTTTGTACAAATATGCTGCCATTTTTAATGCAGTGGATAGGATTAAACCCTGAGGCCTGCTTGTTGGGAGGCAGGAAACACTGTATCTACAGCCGTACTGGAGGAGGGGCTTTTGCCCTTGGGAGAAGCCCCGTTGTGTCTGGGATGTCCCGAGGGTGGTGTGGTCTTACTGGTGTTTTGGGTGTGGTCCTGCTCAGATGGTTTCTTCCGGGAGAGGTGGTCTTCTGAGCCTCTCCTTTGACTCAATCCCATGGTCCTTCAGACCATCTCATCTTCGCTTCGTGCTTGTCAGATTTTTGCTGCAGTCCTGACCTTGACACCACGAGAAGGGAGAGGAAGGCACAGAAGCTCGGGGCTGGGTGGCAGAGTCAGTCCTCCCCTCCGTGCACGCCTTGCGCTCCCGGTACTTTACCGCTGTTCCACGCAGCATCCGCACCAGCACAGGAGGAGGTCCTTACTGTGATGGGCTTGTAGGTCAGCCGTTGGTGTTCTTGGCTGCTGCATAGTATGGAAAAATCACTTTAAGAAAATTGCCTAGGATTTGCTTGTATTGGACAGGTAGGGAGAGATGATCATACTTGTTCTCTGATTTAAGTCAAATACTGATAACGGGTGTCTTCAAAATGGCCTTAAATAAAAAAATCTTTGTGAGTAGCTTTTCTGTGCTGTAGCTAAGTCCCACCTTGCAACACTGTTATTTTGCTTTTTTGAGAGATGCTAAAGTTAATTTGCTTCTAGCTGGAAAGAAATTCTGGCTCTTGCAAGGCAATTTCTAGCAGGTCTGAAAGTATCTAGACTCTCTTAACCAAAACACTGCCAGGTGTGTATTTGATTTTTAAAATATTGTTTACACCCTGCGAAGGCCAAATGGTGGGTGACTCAGTTGGGAGGAATCCCTCACTAAATTGTGCCAGAGCTTGGGAAATGCCTTTGGATCTAAGCTCCATTCCCCTGCTGAATGGTACGTATGTGCCCTTACAGTCAAGTGTACTTACACCAGTACCATCCCTCTCTGAAGATTCTCAGTTGCAGAGGCCCCTACTCCTACTTTAAACAGAAGGGCATTTGTTAAGAGATTTTAGACAGTTTGCAAACTTCCAGGGTGTTTGAAGAATCAGACTTGGGAATGCATGATCAGGAAAAAATGCCATTGGGAGAAACAGATGAAGGATTGTCCTAGAAAAAACACTGTGGTGATGGGGATGCCACAGGGCTCACCGCTTTATTCTCTCATCTGCTGGTGGCCCAGCTTCCTCTGCTCACTGCCACATCCTCGTCTAGGGATGTATCAGGCGGGCTGAAACAAGGTCACATACTTGCGTGTAGCCAGCAAAGGATTCTGGGAAATGTGGTTTTTAGCTCTTCCTCTGCTACAGCCCAGACAGTCAAGCTGGGAGGGACTTTGGATGGGTGCTGGCAGTGCCTGCCATAAGTATTAATACTAACCTGAACTTCACCGAGACCATGCCATTAGAGGATGTCAGCCAGAGTCTGTGTACCCTTACTCAAAATACATTGTCAAAGTATGATCTTTGAGCCCCTATTTCCTAATTTGTAAGATATGGCTAAAAAAATCCATCCTTAAAGGGCATGGTGCCCTGCTTGGGTTTCCCGTTAAGAAGAGTTTTGTTCCACTGCAAGAGTGAGTACAATTAACAGCTTCTAGTTAGAGCCTTTAGGATCTGACTTCACGTTCAAGCAGAGTCTGTACTCTCTTCTGGTAGATGAAAAAGCCCTGTGCAAACACTAGGGCCTGTCTACTTCTGCCTGGTGCAGGACTCCCATGATGAGAAGTCTTAGCTCTGAGGCTCCCCACCGGGTTGAGTTGGCTAAAACTTTGTCAGATTTGCATCACAGTTTTTCCTCGATCCAGTTCTGCTTTCTTCCCTTTTTGTCTTCCACAGGCATTCCCTCTTTTGTATTCCTAATCTCTTCTCAGTGTCTGCTTCCCAGAGGACCCAACTGACACACAGGACTCTTGAGAAGAGAGCAGAAATTCATGATAGTATTGGATGGAGTGCCTGATACACAAATTCAATAATGAAATAGCCTCTTACTTGGACTCCCTGATTCCTTTCCTGCCTAACAGAATACAGGGAAATCTCTTGAACACTTGAATCTGATCACTTAATGTCACTGCTTGGAAGCCTTCTGTGGGTTCCTGTCACACATACAATGCAATCCAGCCTCCTCACTTGGCTCCCTTGTCCTTAAACTCAGCCCAGGCATCTCTCCAGCTTTCCCTTCCATCACTTTTATCAGCTCCAGATGCGCAGACCATGCCACGTTCTTTCCCACTTTAGGGCAAGTGCACTGGCTGTTTTGCCCTTTCTGGGAAGCTCTCCTTTTCTGCTCTTTACCTAATAGGAACCTGCATTTGGAGCTCAGCTCAAATGTTACTTCCTCAAAGAGGTCTTCACTGACCACCGCTGGTAAGAGAGTCTGTAAGTCAGGATAAGGTGCGTCATGCTGCGCTAACAAATGAGCCCCAGATCTCAGTGACATCTAACAAGGGCATCCCTACAAAGGGAAGGCTGAAACTCTGATACACCACAGCTTCTCTCTGGGACAGACTCCTCGCAGTCTCTGCCTTGGACACTGCTGGACCCAGAGGAGAGAGAAGACAGAACTGATTTTAAAGCTTCTGCTTGACAAAAAACAAAAAACATGCATGGCTTCCAGCCACATTCTATTGGCCAAAATGAGTCATGTGGGACACTCCTGAGTGCAACAGGGTGGGGGCATATAATGCTTCCTTAGGGAGGGCACCGTTAAGTCCCAGGGCAAGCCTAAAGTCAACAAGCTGGGGAAGGGTAATATTCTCCCCGGAGGCAAATATTTGGAACAACAACATATTCTACCAAAAAGTTTATCCCTAATTTGCACTCTTTTTTATTTCCTCTTTTTGCTTTCTTTCATAGAAATTATTACAGTTGTAAACTGCAAATAAATCCTCACTTATCCAAAAATTGTGTGTGTGTCTAGGCAGATGTATCTGTGTGTGTGTGTGTATCACAGAGGCCTGGCCCATGATAGGTTTTTGATAAATCATTATTGAATGAATGACCGCGTAAACGTGGGAAAATATAGAGCCCATGCTTTGCAATCACATACAATTAGGCACGTGTGCATCCCAGCCTGCCTTTTATTAATACATGATATTACTGTGCTGCACTTTCTTCATATTTAAAAGAAGGCTGATGAAACATTCACCAGACTTGGCCCATAGATGGCACTAAAAAAACATGAGTTTCTTTCCCTCTTTGCTACTTTGCTGGCTCTCATTCTTGAAGTGTGTTTCATTTTAGCACAAATGAGTATGAACATGGCATTTATTGTATTGCAACAGATAAAAAACCAACATTTTTATACTGGCGTTGATTCAAAAACTGCATTCATTTGGCATGGGCTGTGTATTATGATAATTTAACCTAAGAGGACCTTAGTGATTTCTGTCTCTGCCACTGTGTCTCATATTCTCTAATTAACCTACTAAATCTGGATTTTAAAAAAATGGCATCTGTTGATATCGTGACTGTTTTGTTTCACTTGATGAATATTTTACACTTTTAGTAGAAAAATCCAATATTTTTTATAGTGATAACGAGTCCTACTCTAATGAATGTGATTTTGGAGAATTAGCCCCGACTCTTTTGTTTTTGATGCACTAATTACCTCTGATATACAGACTCTCAGCCATCTTCCATCCAATGTTCAGAGATTATGATCTTTGGAGTTAAACAGGACTGGCAAGACTCTTGCGCTAACATCTTGTTCATTAGGTAGCTTTGGAAAACTCACTTCCCCTCTCTGAGCCCCTCATTCATCTTGGGCAAAATAGAGATGGAGCTTCCCTGGTGGCTCAGTGGTAAAGAATCTGCCTGCTAATGAAGGAGATGCAGATTTAACCCCTGGGTCAGGAAGATCCCCTGGAGAAGGAAATGACAACTCACCCCAGTATTCTTGTCTCGGAAATCCCATGTAGAGAGGAATCTGGTGGGCTACAGACCATGGAATGGCAAAAGAGTTGGACACAACTGAGCGACTAAACAATAGCAAAGCAGAGATCATGCCTGAACAGTTTCCTCCTCCAGGCAGGGTAGGTGCTGACTATAAGGTCATGTCCAAGAATTAGGACGAGAGCAAGGTGGTAACTTTTTCAGGCCCATAGACTATGGTGCATGTCCCCAGTTGTGGGTGAAGAGAAGAACGAAGCCAGTACAAAACCAAGAATGCATTGTCCAAATCTTCAGTTTGAAGACCCTGGACATGCAAGGTGACTGAGGGATGAAGTGTCAGGTACAGGTGAAAACAGAGTGAATAAAAGGTTCAGAGAATCAATTCCTAGGCAGGTTGATAAAAAGACCGGGGTCCCCGAGGAGGAGACGGGGGTCTGGAATTCCCAAGGAGGAGGAAAAGACAGACATCTTGCTTTTTTCTACATTCCTTAGTCTTAGTCTTAGTCAACATTCAGAAAACAAAGATCATGGCATCTGGTCCCATCACTTCATGGGAAATAGATGGAAAAACAGTGGAAACAGTGTCAGACTTTGTTTTTTTGGGCTCCAAAATCACTGCAGATGCTGATTGCAGCCATGAAATTAAAAGACGCTTGCTCCTTGGAAGGAAAGTTATGACCAACCTTGATAGTATATTAAAAAGCAGAGACATTACTTTGCCAACCAAGGTCCGTCTAGTCAAGGCAATGGTTTTTCCCGTGGGCATGTATGGATGTGAGAGTTGGACTGTGAAGAAAGCTGATCGCCGAAGAATCGATGCTTTTGAACTGTGGTGTTGGAGAAGACTCTTGAGAGTCCCTTATACTGCAAGGAGATCCAACCAGTCCATTCTAAAGGAGATCAGTCCTGGGTGTTCATTGGAGGGACTGATGCTAAAGCTGAAACTCCAATACTTTGGCCACCTCATGCGACGAGTTGACTCACTGGAAAAGACTCTGATGCTGGGAAAGGTTGGGGGCGGGAGGAGAAGGGGACGACGGAGAATGAGATGGCTGGATGGCATCACCGACTCTGTGGACATGAGTTTGAGTGTACTCCGGGAGTTGGTGATGGACAGGGAGGCCTGGCGTGCTGTGATTCATGGGGTCGCGGAGAGTTGGACACAACTGAGCGACTGAACTGAACTGAACTGAACTAGTCTTAGTCACATAAAACTTTTTTTTCTTTAAGCCGGGAACTGATATTTACAATACAAACAACTCAGTTTAAACTTTGTACTAAGGATTATATAACAACAATGTATCCTGCTTGAGGACAGTTTCTCCTTCCTGAAAACCTTCTGACTAATCCTGATATCTTCAGTTCAGTTCAGTTCAGTTGCTCAGTCGTGTCCGACTCTTTGCGACCCCATGAATCACAGCACGCCAGGCCTCCCTGTCCATCACCAACTCCCGGAGTACACTCAAACTCATGTCCAGAGAGTCGGTGATGCCATCCAGCCATCTCATTCTCCGTTGTCCCCTTCTCCTCCCGCCCCCAATCCCTCCCAGCATCAGAGTCTTTTCCAGTGAGTCAACTCGTCGCATGAGGTGGCCAAAGTATTGGAGTTTCAGCTTCAGCATCAGTCCTTCCGATGAACACCCAGGATTGATCTCCTTTAGGATGGATTGGTTGGATCTCCTTGGAATCCAAGGGACTCTCAAGAGTCTTCTCCAACACCACAGTTCAGAAGCATCAGTTCTTTAGTTCTCAGCTTTCTATATAGTTCAACTCTCACATCCATACATGACTACTGGAAAAACCTTAGCTTTGACTAGATGGACCTTTGTTAGCAAAATAATGTCTCTGCTTTTTAATATTCTGTCTAGGTTGATCATAGGTTTTCTTCCAAGGAGCAACCGTCTTTTAATTTCATGACTGTAATCACCATCCATACTGATTTTGGAGCCCAAGAAAATGAACTCTCTCACCATTTCCACTGTTTCCCCATCTATTTGCCATGAAGTGATGGGACCAGATGCCATGATCTTCACTTTCTGAATACTGAGTTTTAAGCCAACTTTTTCCACTCTCCTCTTTCACTTTCATCAAGAGGCACTTTAGTTCTTTGCTTTCTGCCATAAGAGTGGTGTCATCTGCATATTTAAGGTTACTGATATTTCTCCTTCTTGATTCCAGCTTGTACTTCTTCCAGCCTGGCATTTCTCATGATGTGCTCTGCGTATAAGTTAAATAAGCAGGGTGACAATATACACCCCTGATATACTCCTTTCACAATTTGGATCCAGTCTGTTGATCCATGTCCAGTTCTAACTGTTGCTTCTTGACCTGGATACAGATTTCTCAGGAGGCAGGTCAGGTGGTCTGGTATTCCCATCTCTTTCAGAATTTTCCACAGTTTGTTGTTATCCATACAGTCAAAGGCTTTGGCATAGTCAATAATGAATGATGTTGAATGATGATGAAATTTGCTCAGTCGTGTCCGACTCTTTGCGACCCCATGGACTGTATAGTCCAGGGAATTATCCAGGCCAGAATACTGGAGTGGGTAGCCTTTCCCTTCTCCAGGGGATCTTCCCAACCCAGGGATTGAACCCAGGTCTCCTGCGTTGCAGGAGGATTCTTTACCAACTGAAATCTTAGGGAAGCTGATTGAATGAAGCAGAAATAGATGCTTTTCTGGAACTTTCTTGCTTTTTTGATAATCCAACAGATATTGGCAATTTGATCTCTGGTTACTCTGCCTTTTCTAAATCCAGCTTGAACGTCTGGAAGTTCACGGTTCACATATTGTTGAAGCCTGACTTGGAGAATTTTGAGCATTTCTTTGCTAGCATGTGAGATGAGTGCAATTGTGCAGTAGTTTGAACATTCTTTGGCATTGCCTTTATTAGGGATTGGAATGAAAACAGTCCTTTTCCAGTCCTGTGGCCACTGCTGAGTTTTCCAAATTTGCTGGCATATTGAGTGCAACACTTTCACAGCATCATCTTTGAGGATTTGAAATAGCTCAATTGGAATTCCATCACCTCCACTAGCTTTGTTCGTAGTGATGCTTCCTAAGGCCCACTTGACTTCACATTCAAGGATGTCTGGCTCTAGGTGAGTGATCACACCATTGTGATTATCTGGGCCATGAAGATCTTTTTCGTATAGTTCTGTATATTCTTGCCACCTCTTCTTAATATCTTCTGCTTCTGTTAGTTCCATACCATTTCTGTCCTTTATTGAGCCCATCTTTGCATGAAATGTTCCCTTGGTATCTCCAATTTTCTTGAAGAGATCTTGAGTCTTTCCCATTCTATTGTTTTCCTCTATTTCTTTGCATTGATCACTAAGGAAGGCTTGTCTCTCCTTGCTATTCTTTGGAACTCTGCATTCAAATGGGTATATCTTTCCTTTTCTCCTTTGCCTTTTGCTTCTCTTCTTTTCACAGCTATTTGTAAGTCCTCCTCAGACAACAATTTTGGCTTTTTGCATTTCTTTTTCTTGGAGATGATCTTGATCCCTGCCTCCTATATCATGTCACAAGCCTCTGTCCATAGTTCTTCAGGCACTCTGTCTATCAGATCTAATCCCTTGAATCTATTTCTCATTTCCACAGGATTTGATTTAGGTCATATCTGAATTGCCTAGTGGTTTTCCTTACTTTTTTCAATTTCAGTCTGAATTGGCAATAAGGAGTTCATGATCTGAGCCACAGTCAGCTTCCAGTCTTGTTTTTGCTGACTCTATAGAGCTTCTCCATCTTTGGCTGCAAAGAATATAATCAATCTGATTTCTGTTTTGACCATCTGGTGATGTCCATGTGTAGAGTCTTCCCTTGTATTTTTGGAAAACAGTATTTGCTATGACCAGTGCGTTCTCTTGGCAAAACTCTGTTAGCCTTTGCCCTGCTTCATTCCATGCTCCAAGGCCAAATTTGCATGTTACTCCAGGTGTTTCTTGGCTTCCTATTTTGCATTCCAGTCCCCTGTGATGAAAAGGACATCTTTTTTAGGTGTTAGTTCTAAAAGGTCTTGTAGGTCTTCATAGAACCGTTCAACTTCAGCTTCTTCAGCGTTACTGATCAGTGCATTACTTGGATTACTGTGATACTGAATGGTTTGCCTTGGAAACGAACAGAGATCATTCTGTCATTTTTGAGACTGCATCCAAGTACTGCATTTTGGACTCTTTTGTTGACCATGAAGGCTACTCCATTTCTTCTAAGGGATTCCTGCCCACAGTTGTAGATATAATGGTCATCTGAGTTAAATTCACCCATTCCAGTCCATTTTAGTTCACTGATTCCTAGAATGTCAATACTCTTGCCATCTCCTGTTTGACCATTTCCAATTTGCCTTGATTCATGGACCTAACTTTCCAGGTTCCTATGCAATATTGCTCTTTACAGCATTGGACCTTGCTTCTATCACCAATCACATCCACAACTGGGTATTGTTTTTGCTTTGGCTCCGTCCCTTCCTTCTTTCTGGAGTTATTTCTCCACTGATCTCCAGTAGCATATTGGGCACCTACCGATCTGGGGAGTTCATCTTTCAGTATCCTATCATTTTGCCTTTTCATACTGTTCATGGGGTTCTGAAGGCAAGAATACTGAAGTGGTTTGCCATTCCCTTCTCCAGTGGACCACATTTTATCAGAACTCTCCACCATGACCCGTCCCTCTTGGGTGGCCCTGTATGGCTTGGCTCATAGTTTCATTGAGCTTGTTAAGATCTTTCTATTGTTAAGTTCTAATCCTGTTACCTTAAAATGTAAATTGTGGGAGTGGGTCTGGTAAAATTTTTACAACCTTGAGACATCCTTTTGATTTATTGCAATAAAAAGTATATAACTCTCTTGCTAACACTAGCAAGGGGGGCACTCTCCGCCCCCTTCTGATGTCTGTGTCAGAAGCTTTGTCTGTCCCTTTTCACTGTAATAAAACTTCTGCCACACAAGAGCCCTGAGTGATCAAGTCTGATCCCTGGTCCCGAAGCTAAATCTTCTTCTTCAGAGATCACGAATCCGACATCATTTGCCGTAAGCTATCAGGATGTTCAGAAAATGGCAGATATTCTTTGTCCCATAGAATAATTAGCGATGCCACTTCACAGGCGAATAGCTGCAGCTGATTTTTGTGGAACATCAGCATTTCAGTTACCATCCAATGGCCGAAGGAAACCTATCCCCGATACCTTTGGCCAAAAGAGAACCTGTTAGGATAAAGGGAGTTCACAGACTGGAAAAGAGGGCTGGTCTGTCTTTGTATGGGAGGTCTAGGGAAGCACTGGGGGCTTCAACAGCAGGAGCTCACAGAGCACCCTCTGGAGGCTGGAGGCTGATGACTCAGTTCTGATCTTTGTGGCGAAATGTTTCCGGAAGGCTCAGTGGTAAAGAATCTGCCTTCAATGCAGGAGATGCAGGAGACTCAGCTTTGATCCCTGGGTCAGGAAGATGCTCTGGTGAAGGAAATGGCAACCCACTCCAGTATTCTTGCCTGAAAAATCCCATGGACAGAGGAGTCTGGCAGGCTATAGTTCATAGGGTCGCAGAGTCAGACAAGACTGAGTGAGAGTACTTAATATAAACATACAACCTCAAGGATCTTTAATTGTATGTTTCGGTGGCATTAAGCACATTCGCAGTGTTGAGCCATCATCACCACCATCCATCTGCAGAACTTCTGCCTCTTCCTCACCTGAAACTCTGTCCCCATGAAACAATGGCTTCCCAATCATATGGTAACTCTGTTGTTAACTTTTTGAGGAACTGCCATAACATTTTCCATTCTGGCTGCACCACCATTTTTATTCCTATCAGCAATGCAATGCACAAACGATCCCATTTCCCTATATCCTTGCTAACAGTTGATATTTTTGATAATAGTAGTATCTTATTGTGTTTTTGATTTGCATTTCCCTAATATTAGTGACGAACATGTCTTCCTTTACTTATTGGCCATTTGGAAATCTTCTTCAGAGTAATTTAAGTCTTTTTTTCTATTTTAAAGTTTGAGTTGTAGGAGTTCCTTATGGATTCTGAATATTAATTCCTTATAAATACGTTTGTGAATAGTTTCTTCTATGATGTGGGTTACCTTTATAATCTGTAAGAGTCCTTCGATACACACAAGTTTTTACTTTTGATGAAATTTATCTACTTCTTTTCTGTTGCCTGTGTTTTTGGCATCTGTTGCCAATCCAATGTCATGAAGGTTTCACTCTAAATTTTTTTCTAAGAGTTTTATAGTTTCAGCTCTTCTTTTTAGTTTTTTGATCCAGCTGGAGTTAATTTTTCTATATGGTACTAGGTGAGGGTCTAACTTTATCCTTCTGCATGTAGATATCCAGATAGCCAAACAAAATTCATTGAAAAGGAAGCTGTGATCACTTTTTGTTCCTTTGTTACATTTTAAAGAAAGGGACAAATAACATAATATTTGCTACCATTTCCAGTAGTGTCAGGTGGGAACATGGGAAGACAATGAAAGGTTCTGCTCATCCCATTTCACAAGGTGTCTGTGAAGACTAGAGACACATAACCTATGACTTAACTCAGTAAGGCATATACTGGGATGATGACTGGGAAGCTGGTTGCACTAACCAAATGAGAGACATTGAGACCTGCAATAGAATAGTAGTTTTGGAAAGAAAGAAAAGGGAGCAGAGGTCTCCATGAATCTCAGAAGAATAAAAAGGAGGGTATAATTTTAAAGGTAGGAAGAAGCGAGGAAAGACCTCAGGCAATGCGTCGAGTCCCATTGCTGTACCTGGGGGAGTCGAGAAGTCTTTCACCAAGAGAAGAATCGCAAGAGGAGCGGCACAGAGGAAGACGGGGCACAGTGATGACGGTCTGGTGGAGAGTCTGAGTAAGCAGCTGGCGGCACAGTGGTTCCAGAGAAGTAGGGGCTAGAAACCGAAGCCACACAGCTTACGGGCGGTACGGGGAGGAAACCTTTTCACAAAGATCCCAGGATTCTGTCTGCAAGGCTGTTGACCATGCTTCTCCATGTTCCCTATCTCTTCCAAATTGGAGCCGCTGAGATATGTGGGGACTTCTGCCTCTAGTTTCTCTATTCCATGAACACAAGTCCTGCTAGTTATTCTTGAGATCCACCCCCAAGGGTCTGAATCAAAGCATATTGACCTTAAAATTGCTTGGGTTTCCAAAGCAGGGGTGGGCCCTCTTCTTTATATTTCTTCCAATCTTCCAACTTCCTCTTTCATCATTTCCCACCCCTTCTCCCAACACATCTCATATACTGTGTTCTCTTTCCCAAACATCCTTTCCTTCACTTCATCTAGATTATTTCCTTTCTTTTAAGAGCAGATCAAGTGTTGCCTCCTCTGGGGAGTCTCCCCTGGTCCCTCTATGTAGCTTCCTGAAGCTGGAGAGTCTCCCCTGGTCCCTCGATATACCTTCCTGAAGCTGGAAAAGTTGCTTCGACTCTTTGGGGTGTGTGTGCTTGCTCAGTTGTGTCCAACTCTTTGCAATTCCATGGACTGTAGCCCACCAGGCTCTTCTGTCCACAGAATTTTCCAGACAAGAATACTGGAGTGGGTTGCCATTTCATACTCGTGAATTCTTTTGTGAACTGAGGGATGCTCTCTGGGGTCCTCCAATCATGCATTGTTTCATAGGCCCAACAGACAAATTAGCATCTTTTGAGTCTTCACAGAGCATTGATTTACAAAAGCCTACTTCAGCATTTTCTCTGCAAAGCCTCTCCCTTGGGCTTTGTATTTTCTGTAAATGGCCTAAAGAAGACTCTAAGGTGACTTAAATAGATTCTATATTTACATAGTATAAGCAACTTTTCTGAATGAGCCCATCTTTTAGCTTAGATTATGATTTTGTCAGTAAAAGCATTCTTTCTTTCAACAATGTTGAAACTCAGGGCAATTTGTTGTAAAAAGCTGTGCATGATTTAGTGCAGGAATATAAGTGCTATGAGGACAGGGGTGTTTTTTGTATGGTGCTATGGCCCCAGCGTCTAGACAGGCACCTGGCCAATAACAATATTTACTCAATCAATATTTACAGAATGCATGATGGCATTTGTTGCCATTCCATTTCTTCTCAGAGAATTGACTCTGTCCACAACCCCAGAAGGCCAGACTGGGTCAAACTGACTCCTAGTATCTCTCAAAACTGAGGGATTTAGATGGGGGAAGAGGGAAAACACTGGAGTCATAACACAGGTGAACCAGGGCTAGATCTGGTGCCGGTGGCAGCCCAGAGTCATAGGCCAGGAGCAGTGTGGAGGTGCAAAGAAAACCAGAAGAAAATCAGTTTCGTTGTACTAATCTTTGCTTCCAATCCCAATTTCCTTTGTTGACTTAGATTCCTTTGCCTTTTTTAGACTTAAAATTTTAAAAGCAGAAACAAGATGGCAGAGGAATAGGACAGCGAGACCACTTTCTCCCCCACAAATTCATCAAAAGAACATTTGGACACTGAGTAAAGTCCATAAAACAACATCTGAATGCTGGCAGAGGACATCAGGCACCCAGAAAAGCAGCCCATTGTCTTCAAAAGGAGTTAGGAAAAAACATAAAAGGTAAAAAGAGAGACAAAAGAAGTAGGGACAGAGCTCCGTCCTGGGAAGGGAGGCATAAAAAAAGAGAGAAGTTTCTGAAACCAGGAAACACTCTCTCAGGTGAGTCTGAGGAGAGCCTTGGAACCTCAGAGGACAACACAACCAGGAGAAAAAGAAATAAATAATTAAACCTCACAGCTTACGAGTCCAATGGTAACTCCCAGCGGAGAAGCAGAGCAGACGCCCGCATCCACCATTAACAAGCGGGGCCTGGGCAGGGAGGAGCCGGCTGAACTGCTTAGAGAGAGGACTGGGCCTGAATGCCGTGAGGGCAGTCTGGGGGAGCTGACTGGAGATAGCAGAGCAGACTGTGGGGTAGCTACCCCGCGAAGAGGCGAAAAGCCCTAACTTAAGACTCCGCCAGCCCTGCTCCCAGAACAAAGGACTGAGCAGAGCCAGCCGGCTGTGGATGGCCCATCCCCCACCGAGACAGGCAGGGGAGGGCAGCCAGAGCCAGAAGGGGGCAATCGCGGCCCCAGAGAGGCATCCGATACCAAATTGCAGGCAAGCTTCAGTGTCAACCAAGACTTTTTGGGTTTCTGGCTGGTCAACATCCGCCTGAGAAGGTGCGCCGGTTGTATACACAGAAAACCGAGCGGGAGGGACTGGGGAGGTGATAAGTCGCAGCGACTATGCTTGCCAAACACCTGGTCACTTGAGCTGCTCGGTCCGGGGAAGGCACAAAACGCAGGCCCAACCAAGTCTACACCTTTATGGAGTACCCGAGTACCTGAACCTGAGTGGCTTAGACCTGAGATGTGCATGCAACCCAGCGCTGGCCTCACACAGTTATCGGCAGAGCAACCTAGAGCCTGTGCAGTGTAGACTGGGACAGCACACACACCGTGAGTGGGGGCAAACCCAGTGTGGCCGGGACACTGCGAGCACTCCCCACAGACGCCAGAGATATTTCTCTGCAGTGTTCCTCCCTTCCCAGAACAGGACTGAACAAGTGAGCTTTAAAAAGTGTCCACCACCACCCCCCAGTGTCAGGGCGGAAATTAGACACCAAAGAGACCAGCAAACAGAAGCTAAAACAGAGGGAACCACCTTGGAAGTGACTATACAAGTTGTCCAAAGTCACTCCAAACCTATTGACATCTCATAACTCATTACTAGTCACTTCATTGCACTCCAGAGAGAAGAAATCCAGCTCCACCCATCAGAACACTGACACAAGCTTCCCTAACCAGGGAACCTTGACAAACCTTACCCGTCCAACCTCATCCATAGCAAAGAAACTCCACAATAAAGAGAACTCCACAAACTGCCAGAAGATGGAAAGGCCACCCCAAACACAGCAATATAAACAAGATGAAGAGGCAGAGAAATACCCAGCAAATAAAGGAACAGGATTAATGCCCACCAACCCAAACAAAAGAGGAAGAGATAGGGAATCTACCTGATAAAGAATTCCAAATAATGATAGTGAAATTGATCCAAAATCTTGAAAGCAAATTGGAGTTACAGATAAATAATCTGGAGATGAGGATTGAGAAGATGCAAGAAAGTTTTAATAAGGATCTAGAAGAAATAAAAAAGAGTCAATATACAATGAATAATGCAATAGATGAGCTCAAAAACACTCTGGAGGGAATCAACAGTAGAATAACAGAGGCAGAAGATAGAATAAATGAGTTAGAAGATAGAATGGTAGTAATAAATGAAGCAGAGAGGAAAAAAGAAAAACGAATTAAAAGAAATGAGGACAATCTCAGAGACCTCTGGGACAATTTTAAACGACCCAACATCCGAATCATAGGAATCCCAGAAGAAGAAGACAAGAAGAAAGACCATGAGAAAATACTTGAGGAGATAATAGTTGAAAATTTCCCTAAAATGGGGAAGGAAATAATCACCCAAGTCCAAGAATCCCAGAGAGTTCCAAACAGGATAAACCCAAGGCGAAATACCCCAAGACACATGTTAATCAAATTAACAAAGATCAAACACAAAGAACAAATATTAAAAGCAGCAAGGGAAAAACAGCAAATAACACACAAGGGGATCCCCATAAGGATAACAGCTGACCTTTCAATAGAAATTCTTCAAGCCAGGAGGGAATGGCAGGGCATACTTAAAGTGATGAAAGAAAATAACCTACAGCCCAGATTACTGTACCCAGCAAGGATCTCATTCAAATATGAAGGAGAAATCAAAAGCTTTACAGACAAGCAAAAGCTGAGAGAATTCAGCATCACCAAACCACCTCTCCAACAAATGCTAAAGGACCTTCTCTAGACAGAAACACAGAATGAGTGTATAAACTTGAACCCAAAACAATAAAGTAAATGGCAACAGGATCACACTTATCAATAATCATCTTAAATGTAAATGGGTTGAATGCCCCAACCAAGAGACAAAGGCTGGCTGAATGGATACAAAAACAAGACCCCCATATATGTTGTCTACAAGAGACCCACCTCAAAATGAGGGACACATACAGACTGAAAGTAAAGGGCTGGAAAAAGATATTCCACACAAATAGAGATCAAAGGAAAGCAGGAGTAGCAATACTCACATCAGATAAAATAGACTTTAAGACAATGGCTGTGAAAAGAGACAATGAAGGACACTACATAATGATCAAAGGCTCAATCCAAGAATAAGATATAACAATTATAAACATATATGCACCCAACATAGGAGCACCGCAATATGTGAGACTAATGCTAACAAGTATGAAAGGGGAAATCAACAATAACACAATAATAGTGGGAGACTTTAATACCCCACTCACACCTATGGATAGATCAACTAAACAAAAAATTAACAAGGAAACACAAAAGTTAAACGATACAATAGACCAGTTAGACCTAATTGATATCTATAGGACATTTCACCCCAAAATAATGAATTTCACCTTCTTCTCAAGTGCACACGGAACCTTCTCCAGGATAGATCACATCCTGGGCCATAAATCTAGCCTTGGTAAATTCAAAAAAATTAAAATCATTCCAAGCATCTTTTCTGACCACAATGCAGTAAGACTAGACCTCAATTACAGGCGAAAAACTATTAAAAATTCCAACATATGGAGGCTGAAAAACACGCTGCTGAATAATGAACAAATCATTAAAGAAATCAAAAAAGAAATCAAAATATGCATAGAAATGAATGAAAATGAAAACACAACAACCCAAAACCTGTGGGACACTGTAAAAGCAGTGCTAAGGGGAAGGTTCATAGCAATACAGGCATACCTCAAGAAACAAGAAAAAAGTCAACTAAATAACCTAACTCTACACCTAAAGCAACTAGAAAAGGAAGAAATGAAGAACCCTAGGGTCAGTAGAACGAAAGAGGTCTTAAAAATTAGGGCAGAAATAAATGCAAAAGAAACAAAAGAGACAATAGCAAAAATCAACAAAGCCAAAAGCTGGTTCTTTGAGAGGGTAAATAAAATTGACAAACCACTAGCCAGACTCATCAAGAAACAAAGGGAAAAAACCAAATCAATAAAATTAGAAATGAAAAGGGAGAGATCACAACAGACAACACAGAAATACAAAGGATCATAAGAGACTATTATCAGCAATTATATGCCAATAAAATGGACAACTTGCAAGAAATGGACAAATTCTTAGAAAAGTATAACTTTCCAAAACTGAACCAGGAAGATATATAAAATCTTAACAGACCCATCACAAGCATGGAAATTGAAACTGTAATCAGAAATCTTCCAGCAAACAAAAGCCCAGGTCCAGATGGCTTCACAGCTGAATTCTACCAAAAATTTAGAGAAGAACTAACACCTATCCTACTCAAACTCTTCCAGAAAATTGCAGAGGAAGGTAAACTTCCTAACTCATTCTATGAGGCCACCATCACCCTAATACCAAAACCTGACAAAGATGCCACAAAAAAAGAGAACTTCAGGCCAATATCGCTGATGAACATAGATGCAAAAATCCTTAACAAAATTCTAGCAATCAGAATCCAACAACACATTAAAAAGATCATACATCGTGACCAAGTGGGCTTTATCCCAGGGATGCAAGGATTCTTCAATATCCAAAAATCAATCAATGTAATACACCACATTAACAAATTGAAAAATAAAAACCATATGATTATTTCAATAGATGCAGAGAAAGCCTTTGACAAAATTCAACATCCATTTATGATCAAAACCCTCCAGAAGGTGGGAATAGAAGGAACATTCCATAATAAGAGCTATATATGACAAACCCACAGCAAACATTATCCTCAATGGTGAAAAATTGAAAGCGTTTCCCCTAAAGTCAGGAACAAGACAAGGGTGCCCACTTTCACCACTACTATTCAACATAGCTCTGGAAGTTTTGGCCACAGCAATAAGAGCAGAAAAAGACATAAAAGGAATCCATATTGGAAAAGAAGAAGTAAAACTCTCCCTGTTTGCAGATGACATGATCCTCTACACTGCTGCTGCTGCTGCTGCTAAGTCACTTCAGTCGTGTCCGACTCTGTGTGACCCCATAGACGGAAGCCCAACAGGCTCCCCCATCTCTGGGATTCTCCAGGCAAGAACACTGGAGTGGGTTGCCATTTCCTTCTCCAATGTGTGAAAGTGAAAAGTGAAAGTGAGGTTAGTCAGTCGCGTCTGACCCTTAGTGACCCCACAGACTGCAGCCTACCAGGCTCCTCCATCCATGGGATTTTCTAGGCAAGAGTACTGGAGTGGCTTGCCATTGCCTTCTCCGGATCCTCTACACAGAAAACCCTAAAGACTCTACCAGAAAATTACTAGAGCTAATCAATGAATATAGTAAAGTTGCAGGATATAAAATCAACACACAGAAATCCCTTGCATTCCTATACACTAATAATGAGAAAATAGAAAGAGAAATTAAGGAAACAATTCCATTCACCGTTGCAATGAAAAGAATAAAATACTTAGGAATATATCTACCTAAAGAAACAAAAGACCTATATATAGAAAACTATAAAACATTGGTGAAAGAAATCAGAGAGGACACTAATAGATGGAGAAATATACCATGTTCATGGATTGGAAGACTAAATATTGTGAAAATGAATATATTACCCAAAGTAATTTATAAGTTCAATGCAATCCCTATCAAGCTACCAACGATGTTTTTCACAGAGCTAGAACAAATAATTTCACAATTTGTATGGAAATACAAAAAACCTCAAATAGCCAAAGCAAATTTGAGAAAGAAGAATGGAACTGGGGGAATCAACCTGCCTGACTTCAGGCTCTACTACAAAGCTACAGTCATCAAGACAGTATGGTACTGGCATAAAGACAGAAATATAGATCAATGGAACAAAATAGAAAGCCCAGAGATAAATCCATGCACCTATGGATACCTTATCTTTGACAAGGGAGGCAAGAATATTCAATGGAGAAAAGACAATCTCTTTAACAAGTGGTGCTGGGAAAACTGGTCAACCACTTGTAAAAGAATGAAACTAGAACACTTCCTAACACCATACACAAAAATTAACTCAAAATGGATTAAAGATCTAAATGTAAGACCAGAAACTATAAAACTCCTAGAGGAGAACATAGGCAAAACACTCTCTGACATAAATCACAGCAGGATCCTCCATGACCCACCTCCCAGAATATTTGAAATAAAAGCAAAAATAAACAAATGGGACCTAATTAAAATTAAAAGCTTCTGCACAGCAAAGGAAACTATAAGCAACTCCTGCAGCTCAATTCCAGAAAAATTAATGACCCAATCAAAAAATGGGCCAAAGAACTAAACAGACATTTCTCCAAAGAAGACATACAGATGGCTAACAAACACATGAAAAGATGCTCAACATCACTCATAATCAGAGAAATGCAAATTAAAACCACAATGAGATACCATTTCACGCCAGTCAGAATGGCTGCCATCCAAAAGTCTATAAGCAATAAATGCTGTAGAGGGTGTGGAGAAAAGGGAACCCTCTTACACTGTTGATGGGAATGCAAACTAGTACAGCCACTATGGAGAACAGTGTGGAGATTCCTCAAAAAACTGGAAATAGAACTGCCATATGATCCAGCAATCGCACTCCTGGGCATACACACCGAGGAAACCAGAATGGAAAGAGACACATGTACGCCAATGTTCATTGCAGCACTGTTTATAATAGCCAGGACATGGAAGCAACCTAGATGTCCATCTGCAGAAGAATGGATAAGAAAGCTGTGGTACATTTACACAATGGAGTACTACGCAGCAATTAAAAATAATACATTTGAATTAGTTCTAAAGAGGTGGATGAAATTGGAGCCTATTATACAGAGTGAAGTAAGCCAGAAAGAAAGACACCAATACAGTATATTAACCAATACAGTATATTAATACAGCATATTCCTCTTGGAATATAGCAAGAGGATAATGATAACCCTGTATACGAGACAACAGCAGAGACTCAGATGTGTGGAGCAGTCTTTCGGACTCTGTGGGAGAGGGCGAGGGTGGGATAATTTGGGAGAATGGATTGAAACATGTATATTATCATATGTGAAACGAATCTGACATGGTTGGGGGTTCCCCACCTCAACACTCTGTGGATTTAAGAGGCTGTTCCTTCCGGAAGTGTATAAATTAGCCTGGGATAGAACCTGCATGCTGAATTTACTAATTAAGAAATAAGAAACCAGAACTATAAAGGTGGCATAGAAATACAAGAAACTATTCTTAAGTAATCTTTTAAAACTTTGAACAGAGTTACAGATTTTACCATTTGTTATAAACTGGTATATGTAATTTAACCAGAACCCAAAGAAAATTAGTATTGTGTGAATTCTGAAGCACTTTCAACATGTTGTAGGAATAATGTGGACTTTCTTGAGTTTTACACATTCATATGTAAATGGTCTGTATCTCGTGCCTTTGTTGGTTTTCTGTGAGCTGTAGTTTCTGGGAAGTGAGCAGCTCTCATTCCCGTAACTCTTGTAATCCAGTCATTCGTGTGCCTCCTTCATGAGGATTCAGTACGGCTGTGGTGCTGTTATCCTTCTGATAGGAACTCTAACTTGGTGTAAAGCCTCAAAGATCTGTTACTTATTTTTATTTTATATTGTACTATATTTTATTTACTGTGTTGTGTTTGTTTCAGGTGTATAGCAAAGTGATACAGTCATATATATATATATATATATATATATATATATATGAATTAACAAAAGCAGTTCCCGTCTTTTGATGGGGTGCTCATGGTTTATAACATAAATGACATTAAATTAAAAAAAAATTTAAAAGCTGAGATTTCTGTTTCCAGACAGGAGTAACAGAGACTTGATAGATCCTCCCATCTGAAACAAGCAATAAAATGGGCAGAATGTATGAAACGACGGTTTTCAAGATACGGGATATCATACAACAAAGGGTGGTAATCCTTCAGAGATGGGAACCAAATGAGGTGAGACTTACAGCTGCCCCAGCTTACTGACTCAGAATTTCCAGGTCATGGTGAGGGGAAGGGTAGCACAGTGGAGTCTGATGGACTCCTAGAATTGAGGAGACAGCGCTGAGAGTCCAGGGACATCAAGGCAGCTGGAGGGCACAGAATAAAGTACTGCAAAGAGAGGTCTGGAGAGACAGACAGACAGACAGATAGGGAACTCCAGAGACCTTCAGCACCCCCTAGAGTATTCGCAGGAAATGAATTGGTACAGTGAGTCCTCTACATATGAACCATCAAGTAGCCAACTTTCAAAAATGTGAATGTGTGTTTGCATGTCCAATCATGTGAGGCATGAATGAAACTGCAGCTTGCCCTCCATCTCCTATTGCTGACAATCCTTCAGTTTTGCTGTCCCCACCTCCTCTCCCTCCTCCAGTCAGTAACTCTTCCTGCCTGTCCACTTGATGCCAGCCCTTGTATGCCAGCTGTTTGACCATGCTGTTGTTGCTCAGTCGTGTCTGACTCTTTGCAACCTCATGGACTGCAGCACGTTGGGCCTCCCTGTCCCTCACCATCTCCCAAAGTTTGCCCAAGTTCATGTCCATTGAATCGGTGATACCATCCAGCCATCTCATCCTCTGACACCCTTTTTTCCTTCTGCCCTCAATCTTTCCCAGCATCAGGGATTTTTCCAATGAGCCCTCTGTTCACATCAGATAACCAAAATACTGGAGCTTCAGCTTCAGCATTAGTCCTTCCAATGAATGTTCAGGGTTGATTTCCCTGAAGATTGACCGGTTTGATCTTCAAACTGGTCCCTCTGTCCAAGGGACTCTCAGGAGTCTTCTCCAGCACCACAGTTCGAAGGCATCAATTCTTTGGTGCTCTGCTTTCTTTGCAGTCCAGCTCTCACAACTCTACGTGACCACCGGGAGAACCATAGCCTTGACAATATGGACCTTTGTTGGCAGAGTAACATCTCTGCTTTTCAACACGCTTTCTAGGTTTGTCACTGCTTTCCTGCCAAGAAGCAATTGTTCTGATTTCATGTCTGTAGTCACCATCCACAGTGATTTTAGAGCCCAAGAAGAGGAAATCCGTCACCACTTCCACCTTTTCTCCTTCTATTTGCCATGAAGCAATGGGGCCGAATGTCATGATCTTAGTTGTTTTTTTTTTAATATTTAGTTTTAAGCCAGCTCTTTCTTACTCCTTCTTCATCCTCATGAAGAAGCTCTTTGGTTCCTCTTCACTTTCTGCCATCAGAGTGGTATCATCCGCATATCTAAGGTTGTTGATATTACTCCTGCCTGTCTTGATTTAAGCTTGTAACTCATCCAGCCTAGCATTTCTCCTGATGTGCTCAGCCTATAGGTTAAACAAACAGGGCTGCAGCAGACTACTCAATTCTTTCTCAGTTTTGAACCAATCAGCTGTTCCATCAGTTCAGTTCAGTTCAGTCGCTCAGTCGTGTCCGACTCTCCGCGACCCCATGAATCACAGCACGCCAGGCCTCCCTGTCCATCACCAACTCCCGGAGTACACTCAAACTCATGTCCACAGAGTCGGTGATGCCATCCAGCCATCTCATTCTCCGTCGTCCCCTTCTCCTCCCGCCCCCAACCTTTCCCAGCATCAGAGTCTTTTCCAGTGAGTCAACTCGTCTCATGAGGTGGCCAAAGTATTGGAGTTTCAGCTTTAGCATCAGTCCCTCCAATGAACATCCAGGATTGATCTCCTTTAGAATGGACTGGTTGGATCTCCTTGCAGTATAAGGGACTCTCAAGAGTCTTCTCCAACACCACAGTTCAAAAGCATCGATTCTTCGGCGATCAGCTTTCTTCACAGTCCAACTCTCACATCCATACATGACCACGGGAAAAACCATTGCCTTGACTAGACGGACCTTGGTCGGCAAAGTAATGTCTCTGCTTTTTAATATACTATCAAGGTTGGTCATAACTTTCCTGCCAAGGAGCAAGCGTCTTTTAATTTCATGGCTGCAATCAGCATCTGCAGTGATTTTGGAGCCCAAAAAAATAAAGTCTGACACTGTTTCCATTGTTTTTCCATCTATTTCCCATGAAGTGATGGGACCAGATGCCATGATCTTTGTTTTCTGAATGTTGAGCTTCAAGCCAACCTTTTCACTCTCCTCTTTCACTTTCATCAAGAGGCTTTTGAGTTCCTCTTCACTTTCTGCCATAAGGGTAGTGTCATCTGCATATCTAAGGTTATTGATATTTCCCCCAGCAATCTTGATTCCAGCTTGTGCTTCTTCCAGCCCAGCGTTCCTCATGATGTACTCTGCATATAAGTTAAATAAGCAAGGTGACAATATACAACCTTGACGTACACCTTTTCCTATTTGGAACCAGTCTGTTGTTCCATGACCGGTTCTAACTGTTGCTTCCTGACCTGCATACAGGTTTCTCAAGAGGCAGGTCAGGTGGTCTGGGATTCCCATCTCTTTCAGAATGTTCCACAGTTTATTGTGATCCACACAGTCAAAGGCTTTGGCATAGTCAATGAAGCAGAAATAGATGTTTTTCTGGAACTCTCTTGCTTTCTCCATGATCCAGCGGATGTTGGCAATTTGATCTCTGGTGCCTCTGCCTTTTCTAAAACCTGCTTGAACATCTGGGAGTTCACGGTTTACATACTGCTGAAGCCTGGCTTGGAGAATTTTGAGCATGACTTTACTAGCGTGTGAGATGAGTGCAATTGTGCGGTAGTTTGAGCATTCTTTGGCATTGCCTTTCTTTGGGATTGGAATGAAGACTGACCTCTTCCAGTCCTGTGGCCACTGCTGAGTTTTCCAAATCTGCTGGCATATTGAGTGCAGCACTTTCACAGCATCATCTTTCAAGACTTGAAATAGCTCAACTGGAATTCCATCACCTCCACTAGCTTTGTTAGTAGTGATGCTTTCTAAGGCCCACTTGACTTCACATTCCAAGATGTCTGGCTCTAGGTCAGTGATCACATTATCGTGACTATCTTGGTCGGGAAGATCTTTTTTGTACAGTTCTTCTGTGTATTCCTGCCACCTCTTCTTAATATCTTCTGCTTCTGTTAGGTCCATACCATTTCTGTCCTTTATCGAGCCCATCTTTGCATGCAAAGTTCCCTTGGAATCTCTAATTTTCTTGAAGAGGTCTCTTGTTTTTCCTATTCTGTTGTTTTCCTCTATTTCTTTGCATTGATCACTGAGGAAGGCTTTCTTATCTCTCCTTGCTATTCTTTGGAACTCTGCATTCAGATGCTTATATCTTTCCTTTTCTCCTTTGCTTTTCACCTCTCTTCTTTTTACAGCTATTTGTAAGGCCTCCTCAGACAGCCATTTCGCTCTTTTGCATTTCTTTTCCATGGGGATGGTCTTGGTCCCTGTCTCCTGTACAATGTCACGAACCTCCGTCCAGAGTTCATCAGGCACTCTATCAATCAGATCTAGTCCCTTAAATCTATTTCTCACTTCCACTGCATAATCATAAGGGATTTGATTGAGGTCATATCTGAATGGTCTAGTGGTTTTCCCTACTTTCTTCAATTTAAGTCTGAACTTCGCAATAAGGAGTTCATGATCTGAGCCACAGTCAGCTCCTGGTCTTGTTTTCGCTAACTGTATACAATAAGACGGTAGGTATTGCTAGGGGGCACCAGAGGGCAGACAAACTGAAATCATAATCACAGGAAACTAGCTGATCTAATCACATGGACCACAGCCGAATGTGGTCCCCTGGAGAAGGGAATGGCAAACCACTTCAGTATACTTGCCTTGAGAACCCCATGAACAGTAACAAAGGGCAAAATGATAGGATACTGAATGAGGAATTCCCCAGGTCGGTAGGTGCCCAGTATGCTACTGGAGCTCAGTGGAGAAATAACTCTAGAAGGAATAAAGGGATGGAGCAAAAGCAAAACCAATACCCAGTTGTGGATGTGACCAATGATGGAAACAAGGTCCGGTGCTGTAAAGAGCAATATTGCATAGGAACCTGGAATGTTAGGTCCATGAATCAAGGCAAATTGGATGTGGTCAAACAGGAGATGGCAAGAGTGAACGTCGACATTCTAGGAATCAGTGAATTAAAATGGACTGGAATGGGTGAATTTAACTCGGATGACCATTATATCTACTACTGTGGGCAGGAATCCCTTAGAAGAAATGGAGTAGCCATCATGGTCAACAAAAGAGTCCGAAATGCAGTACTTGGATGCAATCTTAAAAATGACAGGATGATTTCTGTTCGTTTCCAAGGCAAACCATTCAATATTACAGTAATCCAGGCCTATGCCCCAACCAGTACTGCTGAAGAAGCCGAAGTTAATCGGTTCTATGAAGACCTACAAGACCTTTTAGAACTAACACCCAAAAAAGATGTCCTTTTCATTCTAGGGGACTGGAATGCAAAAGTAGGAAGTCAAGAAACACCTGGAGTAACTGGCAAATTTGGCCTTGGAGCACGGAATGAAGCAGGGCAAAGGCTAATAGAGTTTTGTCAAGAGAATGCACTGGTCATAGCAAACACCCTCTTCCAACAACACAAGAGAAGACTCTACACATGGACATCTCAGCTGTTCCATAAGGGTTCTAATTGTTGGTTCTTGACCCACATACAGGTTGCTCAGGAAACAGGTCAGATGGTCTGGTATTCCCATCTCTTTAAGAGCTTTCCATAGTTTGTTATGATCCTCACAGTCAAAGGCTTTAGCATAGTCGATGACACAGAGGTAGATGCTTTTCTGGAATTCCCTTGCTTTCTTTATGATTCAGCAAATGTTGGCAACTTGATCTCTGGTTCATCTTCTTTTTCTAAACCCAGCTTGGACATACTTTTCAAGGTTCTGTACTATAAGATTAAAAATGTTTTCTTTATTTTTTGTGTTTGTTTTTTGTGTATTATTTTTGTGGAAGGTATTACAAACCTATTCCAGTATGGTACTATATAACCAATAGTGTTAGTTGGGTGCCTAGGCTAACTTCATTGGACTTATGAGCAAATTGGATTTACCAACAAACTCTCAGAATGGAACTTGCTTGTATGTAGAGAATTTACTGTATATGATGTGAGGATATGGAAGTGTGGAGATTATATTATAGGGAACTCACACAGGGCCAGGAACAGGGCCTGTTGCCACCAGCCAGATTGGAAAACCCCATAACTCACACGGCATTAGAAAAAGTACACAGAAGACTCTTGCTCCAGTCAAGGAAAACAAGTAGTCCCAGATGAAACACTGCTCTCATTCCACCTAAACAGACCACCACAAAAGCAATGCCTGAAAGGGTCACACGTTTTTAAGAAATTTAAATGTGTTCTAAGAACAAAGTTCAAGAATATTTGTAGGAATATAGAAAGATCCAGTACCCCAAAGGTAAAACTCACAGTGTATGGCATCTAGTCAAAAGTTGCTAGGCATGAAAAGAACTGGAAAAGTGAAACCCATAATAAGAAGTAAAAGCAATCAATTGAACTGATGCAGAGACTGGAACTAGTGAAGAGGAACAGTAAAACAGTTTATTATAAATGTATGTCAAACATTCAGAATGTTAAGCAGAGGCATAGGACACGTAAAAAAGACACAAAAAGAGCTTCTAGAGAAGAAAGCTACAAATGATGAGATGGAAATTTCATTGTATGGGATTAAGAATAGATTAGACAGAGAAAAAGAAATATATTAGTGAACTCAAGGATATAGCAACAGAAAATATCAAAATGAAAATGCAGAGAAAAGAGAGTAAATAAAACAGAATAAGCATCAGTGAGTCATAGGCCAGTCCCAAGCAGTCTAACACACACATAATTGAAGAACCTGAAAAAAAGGGGAGACATAAAAAATTTGAAAAATTAATGGCCAAAATTTTTCCAAATTTGACAAAAACTATAAACCCACACATCTTTAAATCAATCAAAATCAATAACAAAGAAAAAAAGTCTTAGAAGTAGCCAGGGGAAAAAAGATGTGTTCCATATGGAAGGACAAAGGTGAAGCTGACATCAGATTTCTCACTGAAAACAGTGCAAGTAAAGCAACAGTTTAAAGAACAAAAAGCAAAAACCTGTCAATCCAGAATTATCTCCCCAGCAAAGCATCTTTCAAAAATGAAGGCAAAATAAAGACTTTCCAGGGATATAGAAGTTGAAAGAATCAGTCCCAGAAGATCTGTGTAGCAAGAACAGTTAAAGTTCATCCTTCAATCAGAAAGACGACACCAGATGAAACTATGAATCTAGTTTCAGAAGGATGAAGAGCATCAGAGAGGCACATAAGTCACTACACAGCAAATATACAGTAGTTCTTTCTTATTTAAATATCTTTATAAGATGACTGACTATCTAAAATTCATTTTATTGAAGTATGGTTGATTTACAATGCTGTGTTAATTTCTGCTGAACAGCAAAGGGATTCAGTTATGTGTGTGGATGTACATTCTTCTTCACGTTCTTTTCCACTATAGTTTATCACAGGATACTAATACAGTTCCCAGTGCTATACAGTAAAATGCTGCTGTTTATCCATTCTATATATAACAGATTCTATTTGCTAGTTCTAAATTTCCAGTCCCCACCTCCTAACCCTCTTGGCAACCACAAGTCTGCTCTGCATGTCTGCGAGTCTGTTTCTGTTTCATAGATAAGTTTATTTGTGTCATATTTTACATTCCATGTAAAAATGATATCATATATTTGTCTTTCTCTATCTGACTTACTTAAATGAGTATGATAATCTCTAGGTCCGCCCATGTTGCTGTAAATGGTATTATTTTATTCTTTCTCATGACTAAGTAGTGTCCTTTGGGCATTTATATATCACATCTTCTTTATCCATTCATCTGTCACTGGACATTTAGGTTGGTTCCATGTCTTGGATATTGTAAACAGTGCTGCAGATAACTATTTAAAGAAAAATTATAATGATGTATTCTGGGATTTATATCATTATAGAAGTAAAATATAGGACAAAACAACATAAAGATTGAAAGGAAAGACACAGAAAAATACTATTGCAAATTTCTTAACTATACAAAAAATGGTACATTTCACTTGCAGACAGTCTATGAAAAAGATGTATAAGACATATCTCACATAGATCTATAAAATATCACACACATGTCTGATAGAAGATGGATATAAGCACACTTCAGTGCTGCTGTGGGTCCATTTCCAGACCACCACAATGAAGTGAATATCACAAATAAATGCGTCACACAAAGTTTTTGATTTCCCGGTACGTACCCAGTTATGTTTATACTATACTGTAGCTCACTAAGTGCGCAATAGCATTATATCTTAAAAAGCACTGTACATACCTTAAGAAAACACTTGATTGCCAAAAAACAGTAACCATCACCTGAGCTTTCAGCAAGCTGTAGCAGTAACACCAAAGCTCCCTGATCACCATAACAAATATAAATTAATGAAAAACTTTGAAATGTTACAAGAATCACCAATATGTGGCACAAACACACACAGCGATCAAACACTGCTGGAAAAAGGGCACTGACAGATTGGCTCAGAGTTGCCACAAACCCTCAAATTGTCAAACACACAATATCTGTGAAATGCAGTAAAACCGGGTATGTCTGTATCCATATCTTATACATCGTCTCACGTATATGATGTGAACCCTAAAGCATGAAAATAGCATGAGAATAGCAAAACAAAGAATTACAGACAATAAGGCAATGAAGGAGATAAAAAGAAATCACAAAAACTACTCAGGTAAACCTATAGAAGTCAGAAAACAAAGAAAAGAGCTAAGGCAACCAAGAACAGACACAACACCACACACACATTATGCATGATACACTACCTCTCAACCTCTACCCAAAGTGATATTTGTGGATTTAAAATTTTTGATAGTGTTGATTTTTGAATCATATAAAAAGCTATAGGAGAAGAAAATTCAACATGGGATCAGGAATTTTCAGAGAAGTTATATTTATGATCTAAAACAAGCATTCTAGCTATTTATTCAAGGTCAGCCTACCCTTATCTCTTCTCACTAACATTATTAGCAATCATTTTGGGGTATTAAATTAGCTTTACTATCCTAAAGTCTCCTAAATATTTCATTTGTTATACTTGACAGATCGGTTGTTTTATTTAGTCTTTTATGAGTTTAAGCTCCCCTGTGATAGCGTGCCTTCTGTATTCATTTACTTTTACAAATACCAAATAAAAATTTGTTGAAAAGCAACATTTTAACTTCCCCCTCCCTGCAGTGCATAAATCATGGTAGAGCTTAAAAGACATGCTAATTTGGGAAACAAAGGTGCTTTTGTCCTGGGGTTTACATTCCCAGCACGATCTAATGCTAATACCTGCTTGCATTTATATTCGGTTCCTGATGTTTGTGGGGGAGATTTTTATAGAACAAAACGGAAGGCTTTGTTTCACCTTGGCTTCGGGAGAGAAAACATGGGGGAAAAAACCCAAACCTGATCCCTCTGTTGGAAGATTCTCCCAAGAGAAGGGAATGGCTACCCACTCCAATATTCTTGCCTGGAGAATTCTGCGGATGAGGAGACGGGCAGGCTACAGTCCGTGGGGTCACAAAGAGTCAGACAGGACTGAGCAACTAACACTTTTACTTTCTAGCCAAACTGTAAGTTCCTCTGAAATTCGCACTCTCTGCAAAGTGGAAAAAACCCTGAGATTTAAGTTACACCTTAATTTTTCCTATTCCATTAGCAATGATGTTCAAAAATCAATAACCTACGTCTGCCAGAAAGACACCTCAGGAGTCCGTCTTGAAATCGTAAGAAATGGTCCAACTCTTTCGTTTTTCGGGTGACAGGAAACAAAATTATCCGGTTAGGTATTCACAGAGTCTTCCCTCCTCTAACTGCATTCCTGAGCCTTTTTTGGGGGGTATGTTTTGGGTAAGGAGAAAATTGGAGGTTCAGACAGTAAAAATGGCAGAAGTTTACTTGTAGACGATATACTTCTCAACCTGTACACTACATTGATTTGATAACATAGACATTTCAGGTGAATGTGTTGAGAGAAAAAGACACAGGTCGGTGTGGGATAGCTTGGAAAGAATTTAGGGAATTTTTCAAGCAAAGAAAAGAAAGCTTTTTTTGTGTGTGTGGTTGTTGTTGAGCAGCTGCTGAGCTTGAGAGAAAGAGGATATGAAGTGTGATGTGAAAGTCATTTCCCTTCAACGGAGGTTTTAGTTCATATTTAAATTTCAGTTAAAATACTTTTCAGCTGTTGAGCTGTTGTTTCATTGAATGTGACGCCACTGGAGATCAGACTGGTTGCCACTGGGCTCTGATATAAAGAGCAGTGGGCAGTGCCAGGGTTATTAACTCTGGGAGGACTTGGATGCTGGGGGTGTTTCTCAGGGGAATTACTAGAAATTTACACCTCACACTGGCCTTGTCCTGACCTCCAGGCCCGGTTACTTTTATCTTGTAGTGTGTTCTCGTGGCGTTTCTTCCCAGATGAAAAATCCTGGGTCAACTCCTTCCTCCAGTTCAATCCTGTTCGTGTGTGCTCAGTCACTACAATCTGCCTTTTATTCTCGAGAAAAGGATTCCCCGCTGCCTGCCTTTAGGGTTATTGCTGAATTTCCCCTACCTGTGTGTTTCTGGGTAATTGCAGTGCAAACCCTCCAGGGTGGGTGGGTAGAATGTGGGGAGTTAAATGTTCTGGCTGACATGACTATCTTGAACCAGAAGCATATCCTTTCACTTGCTAGGAAAAGGGAGAGAAAGATGCAATAAAGCCAGGAAGTTTGGGGAATGACAACTTGAAGGAAAATGGTCTGGAAGTATTATGCTAAGCATGGCTTTAAGACTCTACAAGCATGTGGTTCTTTGGGCAGGTTTGTGGCAAAACTTGTGTCTGTGACTCATGCCCCGTGGTGTCACTGTGTGGGACAGTAAGGGTGAGGATGGAGAACAGAGCTGGGTATGGAAGCAAAGGAGGGTCTGCCATTTGTAACGTGGTTCTTTCATTGAAAACCAAGGTGCAGCTTGTACTGGCTAATTGAATGGAATTACTATTTAGAGTCAGGGTTTTTACCAAGAAAATTGTGGCTTTCAAAGTGGTGCGAGGTTCTCAAGAAATAAGACTATAGGTTTTCTAATGAGCCCCCAGGGGTTCCTACCAGGAAAGGGGACTGACCGGGTCCTAGGCTCCATGCCAAGCCCTCAGCAAACATCATCTCCTTGAATACTTAGAACAAACCTGTTATGTCGTCACTATTTTATAGAGGAAGAAACCAAGCTCGGAGACGGGAGAGGGCACATACGACCAGCAGTGGCAGGGTGGGGACCGGAAGCCAGGCAGTCTGACATGGAAACTCTTTGCTTATCTTCTCTACTCTTAGGAAGGCACAGCAAGGCACTGCGATGTCGCCATTTACATAGAGGTAATTTCTGCCTTTTAGTTCTGAAGTCTGTTCCCTGAGATTTTGCCCAGGACAGCCGGGGAGGGGCTCAGAGGCAGTCATCTCCAGGCTCCTTTGCTTCCATCCTGTCCTTTCCTCTATTTAAGCTTTGTGGGTAATTATGTAGTTCGTGGAATCCCAGGCTAGACTCAGAGTTCCCAGAAGGCAGTGATGTGTAGGTGAAAATAACAGGCAGGTGGGAGTCAGGCAGCTGGCGCACCCTCAGCAAACCTGTAACTTTAGGTACATTTTTGAACCTGATTTTCCACTTGGGCAGAATGGAGATGAGGAAGTTCATGAGGAGGGATTTTTTTTAAGGGGTGGGCGACATATGGCCTGTGTCTGGGACCCAGAGTCTGTTCAGTAAATGCCAGATCTCTCTGGTTTACTCTTTGGGAGAAGAGCTTGCATCTTGCTTGCCCTGTTGCTCTTGGTACATGCAGTGAGCGCTCTGGAAAATATTGTACATTGGCTCAGGGAATGAAGTGCCAGCAAAAGAAAATTTTCACCCTTGTCAGTTTTTAGGGATTTCAAGCCGAGAACTCCACCCCCTTTCCCAGGTTCTGGCAGTCATGGTCAAGGAAGAGTGGGTCCAGGCGCGGTCCCGCGTGGATGCTGGAGCCCAGAGCGGCGAGGTTGGCGTCTGGGAGGGCGCAGTCGGGGCGCTGGAAGCCGAAACGGCCGGCAGAGGGCGCCGCGGGCCCGCTGAGAGGTGGCGCTGCGCTCGCGGCGCTCGCCGGGCGCCGGGCTCCGGCTGCAGTCCGGCGCTGACCACCGCCGCGGACGCGCGCGCCACCCGAGCAGGGCCCGGGGAGCGCCCTCGGGGCGCGGCGGAGCGCTCCCGCCCAGGCGCGCTGCTGCGCGGAGCCCTCGCGGCGAGCGGTGAGTACAGGCACTCGCGGGGCACGTTTTGTCCCAGTCGAGGGGCCCTTGGCGGCAGCGCCTGTCGGAGCCGTGCTGTTCTGGAGGTCGAAGCGCGTGGAAGAGTGAGCCGGGTCTAGCTTGCGTTTGGTCTTGAGAAGGGCGTGGGGCTGACCCCCGCAGGCGCTGGATGGCGCGCGGAGCTTTGCTTCCTGGAGACTCGGGCTTGCCTGAGGTTTTCACCTAGGGGTCTTTTCTCGCGGGCCCCTGTCCGGGTGCGGTTCCGGGGGCCCGGGCTTTGGCGGGGTAACCCGGGACGGGCAAGCACTCAGCCGGGCTCCCCCACCCCTTCCGCCCTCGGCACCAGCCGGGCGAGCCACGTGCGGCTGTCGCCGCAACTCTCGCCTGTCAAGCGAGGCCCGCCTCCGGGCAGGGGAGGGGACGCGGGGGCGGGGTGCGCTGTGCCCCGAGGGAATCCGGCCGGCCCGGGCGCCCTCCGGCACAAGCTCAGCTCCCTCTGCCTCGTGTGCCCGCGGGCTCCTGGGAGGAAGCGGGCAGTTCCGCGGAAAGGCGCAGGGCTCATCCCCGAGGGGCCAGAAGCCACTCGAGGGCTGCCCGGGCGCTCGGCTCCGGGAGAAAGGTAGCTGCCCAGGTGAGTAGTACTGGGGGTGCCCTCTCTCCGAGAGCCTGGAAGCCCTTTTCCGGGGTCTTGTCCGCTTTGAACCGCCTCCAGCCATTCGAGGCAGTGGGGGGCAACGCCAGCTCTCTGTGAACCTGGCCCGGGATCCTTTTCCCAAACCTGCTCCTGCGATCTTTTCGCATCGGTCGCGGAACCCAAGCTGCGCGCGCAGGGCAGGACTCAGGCGCGCCTCCTGGGTGCCCTGGCGTGGCGTCGCCTCCAAAGACTGCTCTCCGAGCTCCAGGAGCTCCCGGGGGCTTGGAGAGAGCCAACCCCAAGGCAAGGTAGGTGGCTCAGAGGGAGCTGAATTGGGCTTGACAGTGAAGATGCGATCTGCTCCTTTCGGCAAACGACCTTTGCTTTCTCTTTTCTTTCCAGGGCTTTAGGGGAGCTGCTGCGGAGCCCGGGGCTTGGAGGAGCGGGGCATGTATTTTAAACTGCGCCTCAGAGGGGAGAATTTTCTGTCACCACCAGAGAGGCCACAGACCCGGAATGTGACGAAAATTGACTAGCTCGGTAGAGGCCTGAGAGTCTCTGGCTTGACAGCTTAGAATATGCTAAAAAACCAGGACTTTCCAGGAGGCACTGAAAGGTCAACTTGTCCCCGCGACAGGGACCTGGAGCAAGGAAGTCAGAAGACAGCCGTAGAGAGCAAGAGGGAGCTTCCAAGGGGCTGACTTGGGCTGCCAAGGGCAGGCTCCTGCTGCTCGGTTGTGGCAGCCGTCTGGTGGAATGCTGGTGAGGTCCTCCACCCAGGAGAGCAGGTGGGGCTGGACAAGGGGCTGCGTGGCCCGTGAGGACTCCTGCAGGTCTGACCGATCCCTAAGCCCTGCTTAGGAACTTGGGGGTGTCCGAGCCCCTCTGTTCTCGCCCTCAGGAAGATGAGGACTCTCAACACGTCTACCATGGAAGGCGCCGGGCTGGTGGCGGAGAGGGACTTCTCGGTCCGCATTCTTACAGCCTGTTTCCTGTCACTGCTCATCCTGTCCACCCTCCTGGGGAACACGCTGGTCTGTGCCGCCGTCATCAGGTTCCGCCACCTGCGGTCCAAGGTGACCAACTTCTTCGTCATCTCCTTGGCTGTATCGGATCTCCTGGTGGCTGTCTTGGTCATGCCCTGGAAAGCAGTGGCCGAGATCGCTGGCTTCTGGCCCTTCGGGTCCTTCTGTAACATCTGGGTGGCCTTTGACATCATGTGCTCCACCGCATCCATCCTCAATCTCTGTGTGATCAGCGTGGACAGGTACTGGGCCATCTCTAGCCCCTTCCGGTATGAGAGGAAGATGACCCCCAAGGCAGCCTTCATTCTGATCAGCGTGGCGTGGACTTTGTCGGTTCTCATCTCCTTCATCCCCGTGCAGCTCAGCTGGCACAAGGCGAAACCCACAGGTCCCTCCGAGGGGAATGCCACTTCCCTGGGCAAGCCCATCAACAACTGTGACTCCAGCTTGAGCAGGACATATGCCATTTCATCCTCTCTAATAAGCTTTTACATCCCTGTGGCCATCATGATTGTCACCTACACCAGGATCTACAGGATCGCCCAGAAACAAATACGCCGCATCTCAGCCTTGGAGAGGGCAGCAGTCCATGCCAAGAACTGCCAGACCGCTGCGGGCAATGGAAACCCCGCGGAGTGCTCTCAGCCAGAAAGCTCCTTTAAGATGTCCTTCAAAAGAGAGACTAAGGTTCTGAAGACTCTGTCGGTGATCATGGGGGTGTTTGTGTGCTGCTGGCTCCCCTTCTTCATCTTGAACTGCATGGTGCCCTTCTGTGGGTCTGGAGAGACCAAGCCCTTCTGCATCGATTCCATCACCTTTGACGTGTTTGTGTGGTTTGGGTGGGCCAATTCCTCCTTGAACCCCATCATTTATGCCTTTAATGCTGATTTTCGGAAGGCATTTTCCACCCTCTTAGGATGCTACAGGCTTTGCCCGACGACGAATAATGCCATAGAGACGGTTAGCATCAATAACAATGGGGCTGTGGTGTTTTCCAGCCATCATGAGCCTCGGGGTTCCATCTCGAAGGACTGCAATGTGGTGTATCTGATCCCACATGCTGTGGGCTCCTCCGAGAGCCTGAAGAGGGAAGAGGCAGGGGGAATAGCCAAGCCCTTGGAGAAGCTGTCCCCAGCCCTGTCTGTCATTTTGGACTATGACACTGATGTCTCTCTTGAGAAAATCCAGCCCATCACACAAAATGGACAGCACCCAACCTGAGCTCTGAGATGAATCCTAGCAGTCATGCTCGTCCCAAAAGCTACAGGAGTTTTCTCTGAGGCTTGTGGTGAGGACACTAAGGTGTGCTGAGACTCTCGAGATGTCGGGCGAGCTCTCCTCTGCTGCTTCCCCTCAACACACAACTAACTACATTTTAATCTGCGTTCCAGTGTGTTTTCTGTGTTGTTCATAGTGAATCAAGAGGGACACAGGTGAAGCGAATATTCATAAGGGACCTGTCTTTGGCTCCAAAATTATTCTTAGAAACTGATTCTTATCTTAGGACCTAAAAATAGGGCAAAGAATCAACAACGAACAGCTTCGCTTTAAAATTAAAGCTTTCCAGGAAGGAAATGAGAAGGGTTGAGTTTGCTGTGTACAAACAGGTGCTAACACTGGTCCAAGCAAAGTTTTCAGATTGTAAAGGTAGGTGCATGCCTTTATAAATTATTCCTGAAAAACAAATTGAGCCTTACAGTAGGAATGGGATTTTTTCCCCCCAGAATTGATGCTTAGTTGATATTGGTTTTATTTATTTATTGTATTATATGGATATTTTTAATTTATTATATTAAATCTATATTTATCATATTTAATAGAATGAGTTATCTGAGATTTTAAAATAGCATTTTTGTTCATTTGACTAGCACTTTATAAGCCGATGAAACAAACACACAGACTCTCTGAGAGCCTAAATGCTCATTTGTAACTTCCAGAAACACAGCAAAGACAAACAAAGTGAAGCTGTGACTATTCCTTAAAATTTATTGGCACAACTAAATAGGAGATGAGAAATGACAAATGCTGTGATGACTTTTTTCTCCTAAAAGGATTTTGAAAGATTTAAACAAGCACAGCCACTCTTGTGTTCAAAATTTTTTATGTGACAAAGACTTTCCCAGCAGAATGATTTGCAGTTCTGTAAATATCTGAAATAAAAGTCAGCTGAAGAAGAATCCACTTTGAAATTTATATTAGGTGGCAATAAAAAGTATATGCCACTTTGTATTTATGTAAAATAATTGGCCCTCTTTGTCTTTTCTCATTTCCGGTGTCAGATAGCTTTTCTGAACCAGACAGATGACTGTCCTGGTTAGAGATGTGCAGTGAAGACAGTGGGTCTACTTAACTCGTGTGTCACAACAGTCTCACCCACGGCAAAGGCCAAATCCTTCATCTCCGTCTTGCCAGCCAAGCTGCTCAGTGGGGCTACTCTTGGTAATGCTTTAGTCTGAACTTAGAATTGATTTCTTTTAAAAAGTCTAAATGTTAACGGTATAAAACCAGCAGATAGTGCCTCATTATCATCCTTGGGTAAGACACTTCTGTTGGTGGAAAAAACAGGAGACCCTTTCTCCTTTCGTGTTAAGCACCCTAAAGCCATCAGCATCTCTTTTGACAAATGCTAGCCCTTTCTCTGTGCTTTGGCTTCAAGTTCCTGTGTCATCACCTGGATTGTAAAAAGCATTCTAAGTCTCTGTTGCCAGATACTAATTCATGTGGGGCATTTCAAGAGAATTTTTTGGAAATGTTTACAAAATATTCTTGTGGATAAGTAATTGACTTAACATTCAGATGTAGTGGGTAACAAGAAAGATATCTACTGAAAACTATCTCCTGCATCAGGTCTGTGTTACTTATGCATTGTGAATGTTTTCTTAATTTTATTGCCTGTATGCTTTCTTACATATAATAAAACTATTTTGTGAACTCAAAACCACCCTGAATGTTGCATTTGTGCTACAGTAGTTAAATGAGTTTCAAAAACTAGAATATTTCAGATCTACATGTAAGAAAACTTGGGCATTTTCAAGGGTATGTTACTTTTCTTTTTCTTTTTAGTGGTAATCTCCTCTTATGTGTGACACATGTTGCTTTTGAATACTTAAATGGAAAGTTGATTTGGGCTATAAACTTTTCCTTCGTCTCAAAAACATTCTCCCCCCACCCTCCACCAAAAAAAACCCCTCCTTCTTTGCTCAAGGAATTACTCTCCTTTTCATTTCACAGATTTAAAAGACTTTTAAAATCTCTACTTTTACTTTCTAAGAGTCTAGCGATTTTAAATAACATAAAAATTACAGAAGAGACTGTGGCTCGTTCTGTGTGGTCATGGACCCATGGCTTAATGGCAACCACTGTATGAATAGTGTTTGTTTTAAGAGTAAAATATAATAAGAATTTCTTTCTGGAGAAAATATATAGACTGTGATACTGGGCTTATTTAAAAGTCTTACACAGAACTTCCATTGATCCTGCTAAACCTGCTTAGATCGTGTGCTAACCTGGCTTTTTTTTTTCTCTTAATCCCAAAGGAAAATGATTGAACAGCAGGTGATGTAAAAATTAAGGGTTAAGTTTATAATTTGAACATCACACAACAGATGGTGTCTTTTTAAATTCCATATTTGCCTTCCCTAGGCTTTGGCAGATAATGAACATATCTGGAATGGACTCACTTAAAGCATGATGCCTTTTCGTTCTGCTTCCTAACTTTCTGCACATCTTGATTCTTTGCAGTTTCATTTTGCTGTTTTCTAATTGGTAGTCCAGCAACATGAGCTGTGATGCCCAGGGTTGTTGTTGTCCAACCAATGAAACACGGCACAAAACCTTTCACTGTGTATTTCATTGGCAGAATGAAAAATAAAGACTATTAAATAACCGTAAAATTTAGGACACTGTGGATGAGGCTGTACTTGGGGTTTCTGGCATGTGGGATGAATGGAGGGTATCTTATGAAATGTTCATTTGACTGACAAAATATTTCAGAGAATTTAATTTACAACCATAAAAGCAAGTTTAAAATATGACATTTTATTTCATTTAACTATCCTGATGAGCCTTCATAATACTAGATACATGTAAGACACTTTAGCAAGACTGAGACAGTTTAAAGAGGTGTTCTTTTTCCTTTCCATCTAAGAAGATACCTTTCCTGTTCACATAAATACAGAGCTTTTACTGGTGATAGAATAACAAGAAGTCTTAAGGAAGGGACACTGAGCCCGGGGCTCCAATTGGTAGATTTGGAGTTTGTGCAGGAAAGTTGTTGATTTTCTTGGGATCTGAGCAAGTCATGGCCTCTGAGTCTCAGTTGTCTTGATCCATTAAATGGGAAGAACAGAACCTCAGCATTAACTTCTTCAGTGGAGGAGGTCATCCAAATAACAGACCTGATGCATAGCCCAGTCTCAAGGACTCCCTGAACTCCGTACTCTCTGGCGGCTCCATCATGATTTCCCCCAGGCCTGCACTAGACGCATTTCAGCTCTATTCTTCTACCGTCCAGGAACCTCCCCCCCCCCGCCCCCACATGTGGGGACCCAGAACGCAAAAAGCCCAGGCTTTGCTTCGGATAGATGTGGGTTCACATTGCAGCTACCACTTTCAAGCTGTGTGAGAGTAAACAAATGGCTGTACCTCTCTGAGCCTGTTTGACCGTTTGTGAAATGGAATTAAATGCACAGATTCTTGTGAGGGTTGAAATGATGCTCGTGTTTTATAAGGGTCCTGAGGTCTGAAATCTTAGGTTCACCGCGTCTTTGTAGGATCTCTGCTTGGAAGGGGTTGATGACAATATTTATTGCATTACTAATAATGGAGCAGCTCTGCATTTGAATTTTTGCATGTTTGCTAAAGCAAATGGAAATACCTCTCAGAGTGCATGTGGTTTGGGATTCTCCCAAACTCCACTCTCTTTTGCTGTGGTTATCTGGTATTGCTGAAGCGAGTAGCTTTTTATATCAGCGTGGCTAAGACAATTGCCTTAATTTTTTCCCACGAGATATCTACTAAATAAATCTGTCCCTGGTGTTTTAGTTTATGAAATCTACTTAACCCTGCACAGTTTGCTTCAGGAATGATGACTTGATGGCTGGCCAGCTCTGGGCTGTTAAAACTGGAACATACCGCTCTGAGTGATCTGGTTACCGCGGTCGTTTGAAGGAACTAACCCCATGGATCATAAGATTGTAGCATTACGTAGATTAGCTGCACCTCTGTGGATTTCTTTGAGATTTCCTGGATAGAAACATGACATAATCAACCTGTTTATTGTTATGGAGGATTGAGGGGATGGCAAGCATTGCTGCACTGAGAACCCCTCTAAGATCTTGTTACCAGGCCAATCTAGTCATGTTGCCTTCTGTCATGTTAAGTAACCACCATGTGATGCACAGAATTAAAAAAAGCAGCATTTGGACTTGAGTCTGTTACATCATTCAAGATTTGGGAGTTGTAATTTAAATAGTATTAGAAGCTCAAAGAATAATCTCTGGTTTAAAAGGGTTTAACTTTTTAATCACTAGGAGAAAATGGACAGAACCAGTTAAAATGTTTCTCATGCTGATAGAATATATGTTCTACCAGTTCTCAAACCAGGTAAATGTTTTCAGTCATTGAAGAGGATCTTCCCTGAGCTATGTCCATAGAAACGAGCCCATCTAGCAGCTATGCCAGCAGAGTGGTCGGGGATAGTGAGAACGAGAAGGACTGAATTGTAGCACAGAGTTTTTAATTTCACTAAGTAACTTTTAAAAGGTAAGTGGTTGGGATAAACTACCTTATAACCCTTGAAAGTAAGTTTTTTCATCTCTACAGTACATGGGTTAGAAGAGGTAATTTCTAAGATTTTTTCTGGCTTGACAATATCAGATCCGTTACCGGTAAAATAGGAATATGGTAGATTTTGCAAGTCTCTTCTCTTTGCTACTAGAAACCAAGTGATAATCCCACAATGCTAATATCAGCTCATGCCCTTCTTAATGTTCTTCAGTGACTCCCAGTTACTTTCAGGAAAAACAGACAGACCCTGGTGGTCTCTTCTGCCATCCTACTGGTGCTTTCTCTGCAGATGCTCGGAACTGCTTACAGCTTGTGGGGTGCACAGAGTCCTTTCTTGCCTTTGTGCTTTGCACACACTGTGCTCTCTGCCTGGAGCACCCTTCCTGGTGTCCTCTGTTTGCCTGCTCCTACTTATTTTCTAAGATTCAGTAGGGCATAATTAGGGCTTCCTCGGTGGCTCAGACGGTAAAGCGTCTGCCTACAATGCAGGAGACCCAGGTTCAATCCCTGGTTCGGGAAGATCCTCTGGAGAAGGAAATAGCAGCCAACTCCAGTACTCTTGCCTGGAAAATCCCATGGACAGAGATGCATGGTAGACTACAGTCCACGGGGTCGCAAAGAGTCGGACACGACTGAGCGACTTCCCTTTCCTTTCGGTGGCTCAGTGATAAAGAATCTGCCTGCTAATGCAAGAGATGTGGGCACTATTCTTGGGCTGAGAAGATCCCCTGGAGAAGGAAATGGCGACCCCACTTCCAGTGTTCTTGCCTGGGAAACTCCATGGACAGAGGAGCCTGGCAGGGTACAGTCCATGGGGTCGCAAAGGAGACGCGACTTAGTGACTAAACAGCAACAGGACTTGATTGCAGAAGGCCTTCTTTCTTCCTTCTTCTATTCTTCCTCTCATTTCATTTGAAGGGTTTACCATACTGTAATGAAACAATCTCCTTACTTATCTTTTTCCCTAGGTGATGTGTTCTGCCTTCTTTGGTTTCCCTTTCTCCATATATTCCTATGAAGAAGGAAATGGCAGCTCACTCTAGTATTCTTGCCTGGAGAATCCCATGGACAGAGAAGCCTGGTGGACTGTAGTCCATGGGGTCACAAAGAGGTGGACATGACTGAAGCAACTTAGCACACGTGGATTCCTAAGCATCCGGCACACTGCTTGTCTTACAGGAATTGCTCGTTAACCTTTGTTGAATGAATGAAAGCATGAGCAAGTCAAAACAGGGGATGCTGGAACCACAGTTTTGGTGAAGTTTATTTCTGGAATGCTTGGTGTGTGTGTGCAGGTCTGCAAGGCTCACTCTAACATGTTTGGGTAGAATTTACCCCGTGAGATCTCAGAGGCTTACAGTTCCCTGAGGTCTGACTGGTTGTATAGAGGTCATTGCATACACTGTCTACTGTCCCTCCATTTCTTTCTTTTTTTTTTTTTTCAAATTTGGCTGTCATGGGTCTTAGTTGCAGCATAACGGATCAAATTCCCTGACCAGGGATCGAACCTGGGCCCCCTGCATTGGGAGGGTGAAGTCTTAACCACTGGACCACCAGGGAAGACCCCCTCATTCTTATGTGTGCTGCTGTATATAATCAGTGATGTTTACAACCAATAAAGTTTGTGAGCACTTTCTGTGATTCAAGTCATGTGTTTGATGCTGCTGCTGCTGCTGTGCCGACTCTGTGTGACCCCATAGACGTCAGCCCACCAGGCTGGGATTCTCCAGGCAAGAATACTGGAGTGGGTTGCCATTTCCTTTTCCAATGCATGAAAGTGAAAAGTGAAAGTGAAGTCACTCAGTCGTGTCCAACTCTTCGCGACCCTGTGGACTGCAGCCTACCAGGCTCCTCCGCCCATGGGATTTTCCAGGCAAGAGTACTGGAGTGGGGTGCCATTGCCTTCTCTGGTGTTTGATGCTGAAAATAATCAGATAGCATCCCAGTGTTTGAGGAGCTTGAAGTAGAGATATGTATGTAAATAAACCATCACCACAGGATGTTTTAAAAATAAGATATAAGAAGAAGGCAAATGATGATGCCAATAGCAGGTGATGCCAGGTGAATGCCAGTAGGACCATTCTTCTGGGCCCCCTGGCATTGTACCATGTGCCATCCTTTTATTATCTGATTCCACCTTCACACTCATCCTACGAGGTGGGTGCCATCATCAACATCCCCATTTTACAGATGAAAATAATGACGATTCAGAAAGGACCTGTGCTGTGTCCTGGGTCCTACAGCTAGTAAATGATGCGGCAAGTTTAAATCTAGAGCTGTCGGACTTTAAAGCTTATTCTTTTGATGAGGAACCCATTCTGTTTACCAGGAACCAGGCCTAACCAAACAAGTACTTGTTAAGCGGGCTTCCACATCACCTCACATACTGGTGGATTAATACTTTTTATTATCATTCCCATTTTCAATCATGTACAAAAAATAGGATTGTATATAAAGCCCGAGTACCCATCTTCTTACCCAGATTAGAACATGAGCAAGACTAAGGTTGGTGGTCTGAAGCCAATAGCAAGGGGTCTCCGTCTTTGGATAAAGCACAAGGTTGAAGTCAAGAGGAACTTTCAATTTTAAAACCATCACCCTGTGGAGTTCAAAGATACCAGAATGAGGAGATGGCCTAGTCAAAGGTCAAAGTGCTCCGCGTTTGGCCATCTGTTTGATCAGGGCACCGTTATGCAGTTTGATTCAGCAAACATTCATCTATGCCTGCCCGGTCCTTGGCGCTGCTGTGGGAGGGGAGTGGCGGTGGAGGGGTGAGACAACAGGGTAGGGCGGGGAAATGCTCGGCGAGGGCGGCAGTGCTGCTGGGCGGGCACTGGGATGGGCAGAGTTGGAAAGGAAGTGGTGCTGCAGCCGGGCGAGAGGGATGGACGGGGCTTGGGCAGCAGCAGGCAGGGAGTGAGAATGGCTGAGGCTGGAAGTCCAGTACCTGCAAAACGCAGGTCTGAGGAGTGGGCACTGTGTGGTCTTCTAGGTACAGGACTTGGATAGAGATGAATTGAAACTTGGTAGAAAATTTGATCCAAATGAGGTCCCTTAGGCTGTCAAAGTAATTGCTTTGGGACACCCTCCGTGTTCTGAGGGCACGTTCAGCACGTCTGAGTGACTAGCCAGTCAGGTGGGAGTGGCTCGTCCCTGCCTGCCTCGTACCCTCCCTGCAGCCTTGCTCACTTCTCGTGTGTTAGTCATGCAGTTGTCTGTTTGCGACCCCAGGCTCCTCTGTGCATGGGATTCTCCAGGCAAGAGTACTGGAGTGGGTTGCCATTCCCTTCTCGGGGGAATCTTCCCAACCCAGGGATCGAACCCCGGTCTCCCACACTGCAGGCAGATTCTTTACCATCTGAGCCATCTGCTCTCAAATACTCTGCTGACACCCCTTTTCTCTCTTTCCACCTGGGACTCCCTTCCTCCTGTCTTTATCTGTTTGAGCCTCATCTCAGGTGTCAGCCTCTTCGGAGCCTTTCTGTGGCCCTTCCTCTCCTAGGCTGGCAGCCTGCTGCAGGGCATGATCCTGTAGGTGCTGTCTGTGTCCCCTGTTTCTCAGGGGAGCTCCTGGAGGCACAGAATTGATCCTTTTCTACACTCTGTTTCAAGTGCCCAGTATAGCCTGGCACACAGATGTACCCAAGTGGATATATTTTTAAATGAATGGTTCAGTTCAGTCTCTCAGTCATGTCCGACTCTTTGTGACCCCATGGACTGCAGCACTCCAGGCTTCCCTGTCCATCACCAACTCCCGGAGCTTGCTCAGACTCATGTCCATTGAGTCAGTGATGCCTTCCAACCAACTCATCCTCTGTCATCCCCTTCTCCTCCTGCCTTCAATCCTTCCCAGCTTCAGGGTCTTTTCCAGTGAGTCAGTTCTTCGCATCAGGTGGCCAAAGTATCGGAGTTTCAGCTTCAACATCAGTCCTTCCAATGAGTATTCAGGACTGATTTCCTTTAGGATGGACTGGTTGGATCTCCTTGCTGTCCAAGGGTGAATTAATCATTTTATGAAAATGAATGGCTGCTTACACACATACCTTAATTTTCACCGTGGGGTTGACTCTGCTGAGGTTGCAAAGGCTGATCTCTGCTAAGTTCAGTTTCTCCAGTACTGATACAATTGCAGGAAAGTAATTGGAAGGGGATTTAAATGGCAAACTAGGGCTGTCTCTCCTATCGCTGGTGAGTGATCAACCCTTTCACACGGGAGAGAGAGGAAATGTCAACCAAATGTCACCAGTCCATTCTGAGATTATCTAACCGCATGCATGCTGTTTTGAGGCTGAGTTTTTAGGTCAGATGTATTTAGCATTATAAACATGTTGACTGTAATTAAGATAATGCCCAACCCCATTTGTAAGATGCTGGTTTAACACACTCTGCTGTTGGCTGCTAAACTGGGGGGAAGGAGGGAGCTCCATTCTAATTCTGCCCAAAGAGCTGCTGGTTTTTCCTTGTTTGATGGTGGGGTTGGCATAAAACAGTGTGTTCCTGACTGTTTTAAGGGAGGATTAAAGGCAGTCCACTCTGAGAGGGGATCCAGGGCAAGAAGGCAACAGTCTGTTTAAACAGCCTCGTCGAAATACTTTCAAGGCAAAAGTAAATTGTCATGCCATTTTTAGACAGCATGCATTGCACCTGTGTTGAAATTAAAGCTTATTTGCTTCTCATGGGATCATGCAACTTAGAATGTCATGCTTGGATGTGGCTGTGTCAAAGAATAGCAGCAGAACCTCTAGGTTAGGGAAGGGAAATAGCCACTCTGCTTCCCTGCTCACAGGAATGTAACTGACATGACATTGAAGGGAAATTTGATAGTAACAGCCAACTTTAAATGGTACATACAGTTTGACCCAGCAATTCCACTTTTAGGAATCTGGCTTACGTACATCCTCACCTGTGTTCTCAGAGAAGCCTGTGTAAAGGCTGAAGCCTTGCTTTAAAAGCCAGCTCAATGAAACGAGTGACTCAAGTGTAGGAGGCCCCTGGGAGGTGGTAGTGAGGAAGAACGGTGGGCCCATATGCACTATTATGAAAAGACATTCATGGAGTGAAAGGCAAGTTAAAAAGTAATATGGACCATATGCTCCCCTTTGTTTAAAACAGTCTAAGGAGTATATATTTACATAAAAAAAGATGTAGAAAAATGCCTACCTACCTGAAAAAAGCAGTGTCTCTGGGGAGAGCAAGGTGGGGGGAGGCTTTCACTCTTCCCTTTTTTACGTTTCTTGGTTTTTACAAGAAGCTTGTGCTTATGTATGTCACATATATAAGTAAAATATTTTTTTAAAAAAGCGTGCTGAACCAGGGGTGAGGAAAGTAGAATTTTAGTTGCAGCCGCTGGGTGTGTCTTTGGGAGAAGGAGCCGTCATTGAATACTGTGCTCACGTTCCCTTGATGGTCAGTCGAAGCCTGGTCTGGTGGGGGCCGGCAGGTCAGTGGGTTTGCCTCCCACAGAACCCCTCTCCTTCCCTCAGGGCAGGCCCTTCCTCCACCCTATAGGGGCAGATGCTTTACCATCTGAGCCACCAGGGGTGATATGTAGGGGTCTTAGTTTCCCACAGCAAGGGTCCTTCCAGAGTCCATGCTTGAAATAATTTTGTTGACCAAAAGCATGTCATTTAGAGAATCATAGCCTGTGTGGCCTTTTGATGTCTCAAGCACTTTCTCTGTTCAGCTTTTGAGAAATGATGGAAAGTACTCATGGTGGGGTCCACGCAGACCTCAGGGCTGGGAGATCACTGGTGAGTGCCCCTCTGAAGTCCTCTTTTCAAGAAACAACTCCCTCTCAGGGATCTGGACTATTTTAAGATCTTTAAGAATCCTACATACTCTTACTTGCTACCAAGGGAGCTCTTTCAGATATGTATGTCCCAATGCACATCATATCAAACATATTAGAATGCTCTCACATCCTCCTTAAATATAATTTTATTGCTACAAAAATAGATTTTTAAAAGCCTTGAGATTGCCTGTAGTTTCAATTTTGCTGTTACTTGGTCATAATTTGGAACTGATGCACTATCCCCCTCTGGCCTCAAACATTTTGGGGTGTTTTTGAAAAGCTCAGAGCCCTAGGGACCTCTAGTTTGTCCACTCTGAACAAGCTACAGTGAGAATTTTCAAGTTTTGAGAGCAGAAATGCCATGTCTATTCGGCACAACAAGGGAGGAGGCCGCTGCCATTTGCTCTGTTGAAATCTCTCTTGTTCTCTAGCTGGGGGGTTACTGCTTACATGTTTAAGGGCCTCTGCTATGACAGTGATACAAAGCACTGGACTATTTCAAAAATGAAAAACACCCTAGCATTTATTCTTAGGTTTTACCTTTTGGGAAGTTTTCAGATTCTGTTTTTTCTCATCATTGATATAGATATTAAATGTTTTAGTGATATCTTTATGTTAAATGCTCCCACAGGCTCATTTTAGATGTTCCCAGAGAATAGATCTGAAAGTTTCAGGCGGTAAATGCATAGTGTGAGGATAAAAGCATTGAGCGCTGGACTGAAGGAAAAGGCAGGCTTTCATATTTGATCTTTCATTCTGAAAGGAGGAAGAAATTTGAGTGAAAAGGCTCGGATCCTACAACGTGTATGAACTTAGAACATAGAGTCAAGGCAGAAGGGATGCTGGTGCCGTGTACTGGTCAGGGAGAGTGGCTGAAGGCCCATGAGGATTGCGGTTGTTCAGTTGGGACATTAAGTTAATTCGGACATGACTTGTATAGGAAAGGGTCTTTGGGATCTGATCAGAGGATCAGTTTGTGTGAATGGGTGATTGTTCTGGGGGAGACGAAGGTCATATCACATGACTTCCGCTCAGCTTCCCTCTGGCTTCACAGTAAAGAGTAGTGAGGAGAAGGTAGTTAGCATTATTTCCCTGGTTTTTCACCTTGACAGTTATTAAACTACAGATGTGTATTTGACAGGGATTCCACATTCAGTAGAGGAGAGAGGGGAGAAGGAGGAAGGGGAGATGGAGGAGGAGGGGAGAGCTGGAAGTTTATCCAGAAATTAAGTGCTGGCATCTCACTGTTTTAAAACAAAAGTTTTACTTTAGAAGAGTTTTAGATTTATAGAGAAATTCTAAAGATAGAACAGAGTTCTTATATCCCTGGACCCAGTTCCCTCTACCTATTACATTAGTATGGTCACAGTGAACTATGGTTAATGAACACATACTGGCGTATTCTTACTTACTAGGAAAGTGATGACAAACCTAGACAGCGCATTGAAAGCAGAGACATTACTCTGCCAGCAAAGGTCTGTTTTGTCAAGGCAGTGGTCTTCCCAGTGGTCACATATGGTTGTGAGAGCTGGACTGTAAAGAAGGCAGAGCACAAAAGAATTGATGCCTTTGAACTGCGGTGTTGGAGAAGACTCCTGAGAGTCCCTTGGACAGCAAGGAGATCCAACCAGTCCATCCCAAAGGAAATCAACTCTGAATATTCACCGGAAGGACTGATGCTGAAGCCGAAGCTCCAGTATTTTGGTCATCTGATGAGAACCGACAACTCATTGGAAAAGTCCCAGATGCTGGAAAAGATAGAGGGCAGAAGGAGAAGAGGGCGTCAGAGGATGAGATGGCTGGGCAGCATCACCAATGCAATGAACATGAACTTGGGCAAACTCCAGGAGATGGTGAGGGATAGGGAGATGTGGTGTGTGCCAAAGAGTTGGACACGACTGGGAGCCTGAAAAACAACAACAAATAGTTAATTTATGGGGCTTCCGCAGTGGCTCAGTGGTAAAGAACCCGCCTGCAGGGCAGGAGCCCCATGAGTCATGGGTTCGATCCCTGGGTCGGGAAGATCCCCTGTAGGAGGGCACGGCAACCCACTCCAGTGTTCTTGCCTGGAGAAACCTATGGACAGAGGAGCCTGGAGGGCTACAGTCCATGGGGTCACACAGAGTCTGACGCGACTGAGGCGAGTAAGCATGCCTGCACACAGAGTGACTTTGTATTTATTTAGTTTCCATCTAGTGCTCATTCTGTCTTTCAGGATTCCACCCAGGATACTATTTAACATTTTCTCATCCTGTTTCTTTAGCTCCTCTGGCCTGTGGACGTCCCCTCACACTTCGGTTGTTTCTGATGACCTTGACAGTTCTGAGGAGTACTCGTCAGGTATTTTGTAGACTGTCCCTCAGTGGGAATTGGTCTGCCTTTCTGGTGGCTCAGACGGTAAAGAATCTGCCTGAAACGCGAGAGACCCGGGTTCTATTCCTAGATTAGGAAGATCCCCTGGAGAAGAGAGTGGCAACCCACTCCAGTATTCCTGCCTGGAGAATTGCATGGACAGAGGAGCCTGGTGGGCTACAGTCCACAGGGTTGCAAAGAGCCGGCCATGACTGAGCAACTAACACTTTTACTTTCACTTATAATTAGACTGAAACTATGGGACTTTGGGTGGAAGACTGCAGAGGCAAAGTGCCATTTTCCCACAACATATCAAGGGTATGTGCCACCAACTTGACTTTGCCACCCTGAACACCTGGCTGAGGCAGGGCTGTTGGTGCTCTCTATTTTCCAGTTCATCTTTTCCCCTCTTTCACTCCGTGCTCTTTGAGGAAGATCATCGTGTGCAAACTGCACCTAAGGAGGGGAGACATCTACATTAATTGTTTGTAATTCTTCTGTATGGGAACATGTCCATTCCCCCATGTTCGTTCGTTTGTTCGTTTATTCATTTACTTATTTATCTCAGTGTGGCTCAGTTCAGTTCAGTCGCTCAGTCGTGTCCGACTCTGCGACCCCATGGACTGCAGCACGCCAGGCCTCCCTGCCCATCACCAACTCCCGGAGTTCACTCAAACTCATGTCCATCGAGTTGGTGATGCCATCCAACCATCTCGTCCTCTGTCATCCCCTTCTCCTCCTGCCTTCAGTCTTTCCCAGCATCAGGGTCTTTTCCAATGAGTCAGTTCTTCCATTCAGGTGGCCAAAGTATTGGAGCTTCAGCTTCAGCATCAGCCCTTCCAATGAGTATTCAGGACTGATTTCCTTAAGGATAGACTGGTTGGATCTCCTTGCCGTCCAAGGGACTCTCAAGTCTTCTTCAACACTACAGTTTAAAATCATCAGTTCTTCAGCACTCAGCTCTCTTTATGGTCTAACTCTCACATCCATACATGACTACTGGAAAAATCATAGCTTTGACTAAGACCTTTGTTGGCGGAGTAGTGTGTCTGCTTTTTAACATGCTGTCTAGGTTTGTCAGAGCTTTTCTTCCAAGGAACAAGTTTCTTTTAATTTCATGACTGCAGTCACCATCTGCAGTGATTTGGGAGCCCCCCAAAATAAAGGTTCTCACTGTTTCCATTGTTTCCCCATTTGTTTGCCATGAAATGTTGGGACCGGATGTCATGTTCTTAGTTTTTTGAATGTTCAATTTAAACCAGCTTTTTCACTTTCATCGAGAGGCTCTTTAGTTCCTCTTCACTTTCTGCATAAGGGTGGTATCATCTACATATCTGAGGTTATTGATATTTCTCCCGGCAATCTTGATTCTGGCTCATGCTTCATCCAGCCCAGCGTTTCTTATGATGTACTCTGCATATAAGTTAAATAAGCAGAGTGACAATATACAGCCTTGAGGTACTCCTTTCCCAACTTGGAACCAGTCTGTTGTTCTAACTGTTGCTTCTTGACCTGCATACAGATTTCTCAGGAGGCAGGTAAGGTGTCAGGTAAATATGATGTTAGCTGGAGGATTTTTGAAAATATTCATTGTCAAGTGGAGGAAGTTCATCTCTATTCCTAGTTTGTTAAGAGCATTTTTTTCTTTCTTTTAAAAAATTTTTAATTTATTTTAATTGGAGCATAATTACTTTACAATGTTGTGGTGGTTTTTGCTATACATCAACATGAATTGACCACAGGTATACATGTGTCCCCCCTCATCCTGAACCTCCCTCCCCCCTCCCTCCCCACCCCATCCCTCTGGGTTGTCCCAGAGCACTGACTCTGGGTTCCCTGCTTCATGCATTGAACTTGCCCTGGTCATCTATTTTACATATGGTGATGTACGTTTCAATGCTGTTCCCTCAAATCATCCCACCGTTGCCTTCTTCCACTGAGTCCAAAAGTCTGTTCTTTATGTCTGTGTCCCCTCTGCTGCCCTGCATGTAGGATTGTCAGTACCGTCTTTCTAAATTCCATATATATATGCATTAGTATACAATATTTTATATATGTGTATATACACAATATAAAAGTCATTCACTCTCAAGTTTTAAAGCCATGAGTGGCATCTAGATTTTATTAAATGTTTTTTATTGTGTTAACTGATGTGATTTTTCTTCTTTAGCATGTTAATGTGGGGGATTACACTGATTTTTTAAGATTGAACCAGGGCTTCCCTCAGACAGTAAAGAATCCACCTGCAATGTAGGAGACATGGGTTTGATCCCTGAGTTGGAAAGATCCCCTGGAAGAAGGCATGGCATCCCGCCCCAGTATTCTTGCCTGGAGAGTGCCTGTGGACAGAGGAGCCTGGCAGGCTACAGTCCATGGGGGTCACAAAGAGTCAGACATGACTGAGTGACTAAGCACATGCATCCTGGAATAAACCCCACATGGCCAGAGTGTAAAATTATTTTTGTGTAAATTATTGGATTTGATTTGCTGATACTTGTTGCACATTTTCATCTTATGCTCATGAGGGATATTGGTCTCAAATTTCCCTTTTCTTGTTGCTGTTTAGTCACTCAGTTGTGTCTGAATTTGTGCAGCATCATGCGTTGCTGCACACCAGGCCTCCCCGTCCTTCACCATCTCTAGGCTGCACACCAGGCCTCCCCGTCCTTCACCATCTCTAGGCTGCACACCAGGCCTCCCCGTCCTTCACCATCTCTAGGCTGCACACCAGGCCTCCCCGTCCTTCACCATCTCTAGGCTGCACACCAGGCCTCCCCGTCCTTCACCATCTCTAGGCTGCACACCAGGCTTCCCCGTCCTTCACCATCTCTAGGCTGCACACCAGGCCTCCCCGTCCTTCACCATCTCCCGGAGCTTGTTCACACTCATGTCCATCGAGTCAGTGACGCCATCCAACCATCTCGTCCTCTGTCGTCCCCTTCTCCTGCCTTCAGTCTTTCCCAGCATCAGGGTCTTTTATAATGTGTCTGCTCTTCGCATCAGGTGGCCAAAGTATTGCAGCTTCAGCTTCAGCATCTGTCATTCCAATGAATATTCAGGGTTTTTTTCCTTTAGGATTGACTGGTTTATTCCAGGGAACTCTCATGAGTCTTCTCCAGCACCACAGTTTAAAAGCATCAATTCTTTGGCCCTCAGCTTTACGGTCCAACTCTCACACCTATATGTTAACTACTGGAAAAACCATAGCTTTGACTAGATGGACTTTTGTTGGCACAGTAATGTCTCTGCTTTTTTATACGCTGTCTAGGTTTGTCATAGCTTTTCTTCCAAAGAGCAAGCACCTTTTAATTTCATGGCTGAAGTCACCATCTGCAGTGAAAAGGTCTCTCATATATTTTGATAATTATATTTTCATTTTCATTTAGCTCAAAATATTTTTAACTGTGCCTTTCATCTTTGACCATTGTGTTATTTAGAAATGTACTATTTAAATACAAATATTCAGAAGTTCTCTTTCTGTGATTGATTTCTAGTTTAATTCTGTTGTGGTCTGAGAACGTATTTTGTACGTTTCTATGCTTTAACATTTAAAAAAGTTGTGTGCTATGGCTCAGAATGTAGCCTATATTGGTGAATGTTCCATGTGAGCTTGCAAATGTGAATTCTGCTCTTGTCTGATGGAGTAATCTGTACACTCTATACAGAAAAACTGGCTCAGTGGCGAAGACCAGAACCAGGTGTGTCTGCTTAGGTGCAGTAAGTTCATGTTCTATTGCCCCTTGGAGATGCCTCTTAGGTTATTTGCAAATATCTCAATAAGCTTATGAGTTAAGGTATCAGAGATGAGCAATCTGAGGCTTACAAGAGTAAAATCACTTGCCTAAGCTCTTTCTGCTCTTAAATCTTATGTCTCAGTCTGACAGCAACATTACTGCTCTTTCTACCAAATATCAAGGCACCAAGTTGCTCTGGTTCTAGGATGATTGATTAATTAGTGTTTTATGGAGGAGGAGCTAGACCTCGTTTTCAATCTAGCTGAAGTAATCAGTGTAGGAGGTAGCAAGACTTAGGTGAAAAGAAAAGTCATCTTTAACATGAACAAAAGAAATGTAGGAGGAACTAGGCAAGAATGGATTAGTAATAGGGTATGGGCTAAAGAATGTGACATTTGAAGTCAAGGGCAATTAGAAGATAAGTTTTAGTTTCAAAGAAAATCAAGTAGTTTGAGGAAGGGGGAAGAGAGCTCAGGGAGACTGGTGCTTCTCAGTTAGGCACTTCTGCGTCCACGTCCTCATCTAATACACAGAACAAGTCTATGAAATGTCTCCTCTTCCCTGACCCGCCCTGACCCACTGCTTAATGATGCTTCCTAGGAAAGAAGAGAAGGAGCCCAGAAAACAAGGTGGTGGAAATTTGGAAAGGAATATAGGGTGATGACTGGGTATCCTAGATGGAGGGAAGTGTGCTATTATCAGTCTTTAAGAAGACACGTGGTGTGAGAATGGACATTCTGACTGCCGATCATTTGGGGGCAGAAGGGTCCTGGAACTGGGGGCAGGAGGGGCTTCCTCTCAACTAGGCAGGAGTGTGTGAGGCCAGGCCAGGGTTCTGGTGGTAGGAACCAGAATCCTAACCCTGACCCCAACCCTTGGCCTTGTGAGGCACCATTGAGGTCTCTGCTCTGACCCACCTATCTCTTTGTATAAAGCTTCCAAGAATTTAGGGGAGGACTAATTCTAGGCAGAGCTGAAATCTTTCTAAGGGCGACTCCCTGGATCATGGCTAATTCAAAGAAGCATGCACATGTGTGATGTGTATTGAGAGAAAGGAGTTATTAAGGAGCTTCACTATAGAAGGCGGAGGTTTGATGCAGCAACCCTAGCTGAGTGAAACGCTTGTGAATGGGGGATTTTTTTTATCCCCCAAAGCCCCTTGACCTCCTTATTCAACATCTGGAAAAGTACTACAGTACCAGCAGTGGGGATGTGCTTCCCAGATGGAGGTGGCTGTGATGTTATGAACTCTCAGAGATACATTAGTGGGGCCCCATCAGTCACAAGAGCTACAGAGCCCAAGTCACCTTGGCCAGCTGTTGAGCCAAACAGGGATATTTGTATTCTGACCTTTTGATGCTGTTTAAACAGACTTGCCTCCTGAGATTGAATCAACACCGTGCAGGTCCAAGGATCACCCTGGGAGAGAAGAAAGACATTCCCTGATAGGTAGAAAAGCAGGTTAGAGTTGTTTCACTTGAATATTAAGAAAAATATGTATCTCAAGCTAGAGAGGTTGGATGTATCAGCTATACAAATAACTAGTCAGTTTGCCTTGTGTGTGGATTGCAAAATGTCTCATTGAAGGGTTGGGGTAAGCATAAAGGGTAAATAGAAAATGTATTTTGGATACCAAAGATAAAGAATGTATATTTGTGTTAAGGTCTGTCAGATAATCCTTTTATGTCCCTCTAGCACCTGGTACTGCGTTCAGTCTACAATTTAATGTGGTACTATTTTAAAGATTTTGGCAGCTTCACCAGGAAGAGGCAAGGAGAATGATCTCTGTAAATATTTGCCAATGGGTGAATGAATGGCTGAGTAAGTGGCCATAGGGGTGGGTGGGTGGATGTGTGGGGAAGTGGATAGATGGGTGGGCGGGTGAGTGGATGACGAATGAGTGAGTGGCTAGAATGATGGACGGAGCAGTGCCATTGGAATTTCTGAGGCTCAGCGTTGTTGCATAAGGGGTCATGACTGCGCTATCGTGTGTCTGGTTGTCAATAGGTTGTCGATACTGTCCTATGTTAATGGGCATGTCTGAGTTTCTAACGTGGGGCATTATTCAACTATACTGTGAATCTTGACGACAAACGTGTGCACAGAGCCTGCCAGCTGGAATTGAATGTGGTTGGGCTAAATTCACCTTTTCCAGCACATTCCCAGCCACTCTGAGTTGTCGTTTCTTCATCTTCCAGAAGAGGGTGAGAACTTTAATATCACAGGATGGGTGTGAGGATTACACAAGACCATATTAATATTCCTGGTTGATACTTATAAAAAGACCTCTTACTATGTGCCAGGAACTGTTTTTAGTTCTCAACATATACCAACTCACAGCAATCTGATGAGGTAGGTACTATTACAGTTCTCATGTTGAGAGGCAGAGAAGCTGAGAGATTTGAACAAGACCTTCAGCTAATAAGGCAGATCTGGACTTCAAATACAGACAGGTTGGTTCTAGGGCATGTACATTTAGCCCTTTGCTCTGCATCCTTCTGAATGCATAGAGTGCTGAGCAGAGCCCTTGGGTGGTGGGTCTCCCGTCAAGGGATAATTCCTTCCCTCTTGGTTCATTAGTTGCTCTGAGATGGTGACGGTGGCCTGTCCCCTGTGGCCAGAGCTGACGGGAGACTAGGAAGACAGCTAGTGAGTTCGGTCTTGGCCGGGCATGCAAAGTCCCTTTTCTTTTTATGCTTTTAGCCTGATTCTTAAAATGTGAAAGACATAGATGTCAGGACCCTTAAGAATAAACTCAATATTCCTTACCTCAGTCCAGGCCTTGTTAAGGCAAAGAAACACATCTCTTTTCAAATGCATTTGAAGACAGTTCTGTGAACTGCTTTGCAATTTTTGTGCTCAGGCACTTTAGAACAAAGTAATAAGAAAATTGCTCTTTTCAAAGCATGCCTCGGGCAATGTTCATCCTTATGATTATTATGACTATTGTTATTGTTATTTTCTGTGTGTGTATGGGAGAGATACACAGGATGATGATCAACTTTAGATTCTTTTCTACTATAATTTAAGTTGATATGTTATCATGAGAAGATTGATGTAACCTACACACAGTTTCCCTGGTGGCTCAGTTGGAAAGGAGGCTGCCTGCAATGCAGAAGACCTGGGTTCGATCCCTGGGTTGGGAAGATCCCCTGGAGAAGGGAATGGCAACCTATTCCAGTATTCTTGTGGGGAGAATCCCATGGACAGAGAAGCCTGGCACGCTACAGTCGATGGGGTCACAGGAGTTGGACACGACTGAGAGACTAAACCGCATGAGAAGATCGCTCGGGCAATGAGAATCAGAAAATGGGAAATGTATGTTAGTATGTGCAGTGTGTTTCAATAGTTAGGACTATTGTCTTGGGAGGCTGGGTGCAAACCTTGCTTCCACTCCTTGTCGTGCGGCCCTTGGTTAGTCCTTGTTCCGCTGCAAGCCTCAGCCAGAAATTGAAATGGTTTTGTGGAGAGTTGCTGTGATGATCGAGTAAGACAGTGTTAGTAATTATGTTACTATAAATCTGAAAGACTAGATAAATATAAGGGAGAACACTCATTTGTGGAAGGCATGGTGTCCAGAAGGCAAGCAGAGCTCGTTTAAGTCTCTTCTCATGCGCTTTTACTAATCCTTGGTTGTCTCATCTTTAAAAGTGGGGTAGTAATACTCACATAACAGGATTTTCTTTTTGGAATTCAATAAGATTAATGTACATAAAATGTTTGGCATAGTATCTGGTACACAGTAACCACTCAACGATGTTAGCAATTATAATTCATTATAACCCGTGGCTCAGAAGTGATGCCACAAAGGATAGGACATGAAAAAGAAGAAATGATTCAAACCAGTGATTGCTCAATTGAGCGTGTTTTATATCTCTTGTATGTGTGTGTTTACATTTGCATGTGTACTTTAGCATGTTTAATGATGGATTTCCATGGTAAGAATGGGATGAATCCCAGAATTAATTTAGTCTTTACAACAGTTGAAAGCAGCGTAAAACGTTTTTCCCTTCTGGAGGCCATGCCCTGTTCTCAGCTGACTCTGGCCAGATTGTCTGCTGTCCAGTTACTCTAAGTGCCCGCTGGGTAGCTCAGCATGTCTCCTAGAGTGTGGCAGTCCTTCTCGGTCAGAGGAACATGATTCCCGTGTGATGGGGCACTTTACTAACTTGGATGTGCTGCCAACACCTACAGTTTTCATGGGCTAAGCATCCTGTGAAGAATGCGGGCCTCATAGGGGAATCTAGGAGAAGCACCTCACCCTCCTCTTGCTACCCTTCAAGGGACAGTCCTGTGACTGCTCCTCCAGCTCTCACCAGGAGGCCTGCACACCTTCTTCCTGGTCTGCTTGCTGCAGTCTCGTTTGGGTTAGTCATCTTCCCATCACATCCATCCACAGTTTGCACACCCCTATCTGATCACACGGAGAAGGCAATGGCACCCCACTCCAGTACTCTTGCCTGGAAAATCCCATGGACAGAGGAGCCTGGTAGGCTGCAGTCTATCTGGTCACTAAGAGTTGGACACGACTGAGCGACTTCACTTCCACTTTTCACTTTCACGCATTGGAGAAGGAAATGGCAACCCACTCCAGTGTTCTTGCCTGGAGAATCCCAGGGATGGGGGAGCCTGGTGGGCTGCCATCTATGGGGTCGCACAGAGTCGGACATGACTGAAGTGACTTAGCAGCAGCAGCATCTGATCACATTGTTTCCCTGATAAAACCTTTTACTAGCAGGGTGGAGATTAGGCTGCTGTGCACAATGGACAGACTTTTCCTGAGTTGGCCTTGACTTGCCTCTTTAGCTCCTGCTTCTGCATGCCCCACTGTGCGCACATTTATGTATCCTACCAGACCATGTGTGACTCATGAGCAAAAACTGTCTAATGCTCTGTGCCTCTTGTAACTGGTATATAGATGGTGCCCAATAAATGTTCTTTTTTTTTTTTTTAAACAGGCAGTTTAAATGTTTAAAAATTTGACTCTGGATCAGGGAGCTCTGCCTTTGACTCTTGGACTCTCCATTTTACTGATCTGTAATGTAGGTCAAGGAGATAAGATGGCTAAGTCTTAGTTTCACCCTCTGTATGGTAGAGGCAGTGGTGCTTACCAACGGGGTTGTTTTGAGGGTGGCAAAAGGCCTGGTGTACAGTAAGAACTTAAAAGATGATAGCTTTTATTATTATTAAATCTTTGTTGAACCCAAACCATAGCATGGTTTATGGAAAAGAAGACTCATAAAAGGGACACTAATAGTCTTTTTTTAATTTTTATTGGAGGCTAATTATTTTACAATATTATATTGGTTGGTTTTGCCATACATTGACATGAATCTGCCCTGACTAATAGTCTTGATTCCAGAAACTTCCAGGGACACATGACAGAAGACAGTTTCATCTGAGAGTTTATGCTGATGATGGTGATGGCAATTGTCGGGAACCTTTGACATCTGAGAATGTGGTAGGGTGTCTTCAGTTGCAAGTAACTGAAAACCTAACCCAAGTGGGCTTAGCTAGTATTTTCTCTTTTTAAATTAATTTTTTAAAGTGTAGTTACTTTGCAATGTTTTGTAACTTTCTACTGTACACCAAAATGCATCCTCCGTTTTGGACTTCCTTCCCATTCAGGTCACCACAGTGCATGAAGTAGGGTTTCCTGTGCTATACAGTAGGTTCTCACTAGTTATTTTATGCAGAGTATCAATCGTGTATATGTGTCAATCCCAGTCTCCCAGTTCTACCCCCCTGCCAAAGTTCATAGCAACACTGTTTACAACAGCCAGGACATAGAAGTAACCTAAATATCTGACAACTTTTAAAAAACAGTTAATTGATTATATTACTAGATAGCAACAAGGTGGGGTGAGCTTCAGTGTTGATTTGATTGAACTGCTCAATGATGTATCAAAGATCCAGTGTCTGCTGATCTATGTCATGCCAGCCATATCCTAAGGCTATCTTCTTTGTTGGCATATCTTGTTTGCCAAAACCTTCTGGAACATGATGACAATATTTAGGGAGAGGAACAGGGTTGCTTCTAGAAGCTCTCTTAGATGGCGGAAACCTTGCTTTCCTGAAGTAACTACACTCTTCTTGGCCCTGAATGATCTGCATGTCCGTCAGCCCACCACTGGATGGTGTTCAGGCAGGGAGGTTGTGCTAACTGCTTTGGCTTGAGTCACCTGCTCCATCCTCAGAACCAAGGCCCATGCTCTGTAGTGACGGGGTAAGGAAATCTAAGTACTGAGAAAGGGGACAGGGTGCTAGGAGAGAAACTGTCTTCTGAGCCTCTGAACGGATCAGCAGCTCTTATGGCAGATAAACCAGTTTCAGAGAATGGGAGGCATGTCTCCGTATCTGTACTGCCTCATCTCAGCACCTAAGAGGTGCTTTAAAAGTGCTTTCCTATACTGTTCTTTTGACAACCACTAACAATACAGCCCCCTGCAAAATACATGACAGACATTTCTCATTTTTTGTTGTGTCTACTATTTGTGCTACTGTCTTTTAACTTTGAGCCTTGGTTCTCTTAAGATGTTTATTATCCAAATAACTCTCTGAGGTGTTACTAGCTTGTCTCTGTAAATAAGAAAACAATCTGAGCTCAGGGAGGTTGATGTAAGTTTTTCAAATTCACAAACAAAATTGACAGCAGAGCCAGGATTTGATCCAGATCTGTCTGGTTGCAAAGTTCCTGTTCTTTCCGAGACTCCATGCTACCTTCTTATTCTAGAAACAAGGCAGAGACTTCCATTGGAAAATAAATTTGCCAACTTGATATTCTTTCCATCTCCTCCTAGGCACCATCCAAAGCAATAAGGAGGATAGAAAACAAAATTCCAACTCTTTTTTTCAGTGAAAATAGGAGACAGACTGAAAAATATTATGTAGGAACTGTCCAGAGCACAACAGCAGTTGTGAGAGAGGAAGTCACCAAAAGCAGAGACTAGAACTCAGTAAAGTATTTGACTGGAAAAAAAAAAAGACAAAAACAAAGCTTCTTGATTCTGGGAGAACTATTCTAGAGGAGAAAAATCTCCATCCTTTGATTGAAAATGAGGATGAGGACATAGGATAGCCTGAGAGGCCGATATTCCCCAAACCTGGTTAGATTTAGAGAAATGAGGGGGCTGAAAGTATCAGTTGTTTCAGAAAGGCCAAACCATTCTTAAAGACAAAATTTGAAAGAGCATAGGGCTAGTAAATACTACAAAAATACAAGAAAGGACATAGAAAATAGAAATGAGAAGAGTAAACAAAGTGAAATGTAGATTTAAAAATTAGCTAAAGAGAACTTGTTCAGTTGCTGATTTGTGTCTGACTCTCTGTGACCCCGTGGACTGCAGCACGTCAGGCTTCCCTGTCCTTCACTATTTCCTGGAGTCTGCTCAAACTCATGTCCATTGAGTCAGATAGTGATGCCATCCAACCATCTCATCCTCTGTTGCCTCCTTCTCCTCCTGCCCTCAGTCTTTCCCAGCATCAGAGTCTTTTTCAGTGAGTCGGCTCTTCATGTCAAGTGACCAAAGTACTGGAGCTTCAGCATTAGTCTTTCCAATGAATATTTAGGACTGGTTTCCTTAAGGATTGACTGGTTTGGTCTCCTTGCAGTCCAAGGGACTCTCAAGAATCTTCTCCAACACCACAGTTCAAAAGCATCGGTTCTTTAGTGCTCAACCTTCTTTTTGGTCCAACTCTTGCATCTGTACACGACTCCTGGAAAAACCATAGCTTTGACTAGATGGACCTTTGTTGGCAAAGTGATGTCTCTACTTTTTAATATGCTGTCTAGGTTTGTCGCTTGCTTTTCTTCCGAGGAGCAAGCATCTTTTCCTATAAGGACACTAAGGCTTCTGCCAATGCAGGAGACATGAGTTTGATCCCTGGTCCAGGAAGATCCCACATACTTTGGAGCAACTAAGCCTATGTGCTACAACCATTGAGCTTATGCTCTAGAGCCTGGGAACTGTGACTATTGAACCCATGAACTGCAACCACCGAAACCTGTGCTCTGGAACCTGTGCTCCACAACAGAGGCAGCCACCACAAGGAGAAACCAGTGCAGTGCAGTGAAGACCCCCAGAGCTATATATGAATAGATGGATTAAATAAAATAGAAAAGGGTACAAATATGAAAAAGGATATAATTAAAACCTGATGATAGGGAGCTAATAGATAAAAAATTAATGGCTAAGAGTATCAGGTACAATTAAAAATTTAAAGGTAGTCACTAGAATAAAGTATAGACCCTTCTAAATATCAAAAGAACTAAATGAGACAAAGAAAACTGGTCACAAAGCACAGAAAGCACAATAATATGGTAGAACTTGGACCAGAGTATTAGGCATACTGTCAAATGTTAAAGGGCTAAACTGTGGTAGGAAGAACACTGCTCCTCCTCCAGGCCCCCAGAGATGTTTGCATCTTAGTCCCTGGAACCTGTGATTAAGTATATATTACATGGCAAGGGTTGTGGATGGAACTAAGGTTGCAGATCAGTTAACTTTAAGATTATTTTAATTAACCTGAATTATCTGGGTATGCCTAATACAGTCACAGGTGTTCTTTAAAGAGGAAGAGGAAAACTTGACTATCATGAGAAGTGGTGCAATCTGAAGAGGACTCAGTCTACCAGCTTGGTTTAAAATATGGAGGAATGCACCATAAAACAAGGGGTGTGCATTAGTTTCTCATTGCCGCTGTAACAAATTATCACAAATTTGGTAGCCCAAAACAATGCAAATTTATTCTTATAATTCTCGAGGTCAGAAGTCTAAAATGGGTCCCCCTGGACTAAAAGCAAGGTGCTGACCTGGCTGCATTTCTTTTGGGAGTTCCAGAAGAGAATTCTTTCCTTGCTTCTTCCAGGTTCCAGAGGTGGCCTGCACTCCTTGGTCTCAAGGAGTCTGACATGACTGAGCGACTAAGCCAGCAAGCAAGCAAGCAAGGGGAAGGGCTGATGGGAGGAACTGGGAGACAGAGATTGATACGTATACACTATGGATACTGTGTATAAAATAGGTAACTAATAAGAACATACTGTATAGCACAGGGAACTCACCATAATGCACTGTGGTGGCCTGAATGGAAAAGAAGTCCAAAGGGGAGAGGAGATATATATGTATATATGTATGGCTGATTCATTTTGTTGTGCAGTAGAAACTAACAACATTGTAGAGCCACTATTCTCCAATAAAAATTAATTTAAAAAACAAATAAAACCAAAAGCAAATTCTTGGAAATATGTACATATACATATATAAAAATAATATATACATATATAAAAATATACATACATACATATTTATTTATAATATATATTATGTATTTATATGTATATATTATATTATTATATATAGTTATAATTATAAATATATATATTTAAATATATATTATATACATAATAAATTATATATATATAATGCAGGAGTGCAGGCCACCTCTGGAACCTGGAAGAAGCAAGGAAAGCATTCTGTCCTGGAACTCCCAGAAGAAATGCAGCCAGGTCAGCACCTTGCTTTTAGTCCAGTGGGACGCATTTTAGACTTCTGATCTCGAGAATTATAAGACAACAAATTTGTGTATGTGTGTATGTATATTATTTATATAAAATTATATATAATATATATTATAATATATAAGTATAATTATAATATATAAGTATATATTATATATTAATATAAATTAATATATTAATATATCAATATGTATTATTAATATATAATGTATATAACCAATGTATAATATTATTATATATTCTTTGATATTATAATATATAATATATATAATATAATACAGTACATTATATATATTATAATATTATTATATATTATTATATATAAATATACATACATTTATATATATATAAACACTAGCCATCTAACCAAGCAAAATAAAAAGAAACTTCAAATATCTAAAGTTAGAAATGGCAAGGGGGAAACACTCTCAAATGGAAATAAAAATATGAGATGACTTCCTCCAAGTCCCTGAAAATAAACTTTAAAATCTAGATGAAATAGGCAAAACAATTTTCTAGGAAAATGTAATTTATCAAGCCTGATCTTCAGTTCAGTTCAGTCGCTCAGTCGTGTCCGACTCTTAGAGGAGATTAAAGTTTAAACATATCAATTATAAAGAAAGTCTTGAAAGAGCTATCATCTCCTCCATGAAGAAAAAAATGCTATATAGTTTCTAGGGGAATTTTAACCAAACTATTAAAACACAGCTATTCCTTACAGCAGAGAACCTGGCAGCTACACACTAAGCAAATGATCAAAGCGAACATCATTTGTAGCAGGACAAACATTATGTGTGTCTCCTGATACAATGCACTAAGAAGGATATGACCTCATTTTTCGTGGTATTTCTGACAAAATAATCATAACTTGAATCTAGTCATGAAGAAATACCAGGGTTGAGGGATTTGACACCAAATAAATAAACCATACTCTTTGAAAATATATTTTTAAAGACAAAGACTAAAGATTTAAAGAGACTGGAGAGACATGACAAATACCATGTGATGCCAGATTGGGCCAACTAGAGAAAAAAAAAAATAAGAGAAACATTTTTGGGAAAACTGATAAAATTTAATAAAGGTCTATAGATTAGATGATGACAGTATTGTATCAATGTTAATTTACTGATTTTGACGGTTGTCTTGTGGTTATATAAGAATATATCCTTGTGTTCAGAAAATACACAACAAGTTTTCAGGGTTAAAGGGATATATATATAACTTACTCTTAACTGACTCAGAAAAAATTACATGTAAATTTAGGGAACCTGAGGTTTGGTAAATTTGTCCATTTTAAAAAATAACTTTTCTGTAAATCTGTAATTCTTCAAAACAAAATGTTAAATAACTTATAATTCCATGATATTTAAACTAACCAAGAACAAAGGAAAAGAAACATGTTTTTCTTCTTTTTAAAAAATAGTGACATTAATATTGTTAAAGCCTGATGAAGACTGAGATGAAGAGAAAACTGAAAGACCGAAGTTACTTGTGAATATTAGTACGAAATTCTAAATAAAGTATTAGAGACTATAGTGCAGTATGAAAAGTAAAAGACTTGAACTCTCACAAATTAGAGGACCAAGTATTATTTCGGGCAATTAATGATGATTTCCTATTAGGAAACTGATTAACAATATAAAGAGAAAAATCGCCAGATTACCTCTATGATTGTTGAAAAGGCATTTATACAATTCAGTGCTTATTAATAAAATAGAAATCAATCGATTCTTCATTTACATGACAAAGTATATTTCTCCCAGCTCCAGAGCCAGTGTTATGCTGAGTGGGGAAACCCTAGCAGCATTCCAAGTGAAGTCAAAGACAAGACGGTTACGCCTTCCTTGTAGGCTGTTACACACGAGACGATTTCCAGGCAAGGCTTCATTTAAGTCTCCATCTTGATTAACTTGTATTCTCTGTAATTTCCTTTATTCTCCTTCATTTGAGCTTAATTGTATCCTCTTTTTCCAATGTCTTGTGATGAATTCTTGGATTATTCATTTTCAAAGTTTCTTATCTCTAAATGTATGCAGCTAAAGTGTGTATATATATTGCCTTCTAGGCACAGTTTTAGCGGTGGCCCACAACCCTGTAATATTTTCCTTAATATTTAGGTGTTTTATTATTTCTGTTTTTTATTTCTTCATTGACCATTGGGTTGTTAAGAAACATGTTGCTTAAACTCCAAATGTTTTGTGGTTAAAAATATTTTGGTTATCGTCAACCAGATTAATCCCGTCACAGTCAGAACATATCAGTATAATCTCAGTCCTTTGGAATTTGGGGACATTTGCTTCATGACCCAGCAACATGGCTAGTTTTTGTAAATCGATGTGCACTTAAAATGTATTTTTTGATGGGTGAATGCAGTGTTCTATATATGTAATTGGATCAGCTTTGTTAATCATGTTGTTTAGATAGTCTACATCATTATAGTTTTTTGGGTTGTTGCTTGTTCTATCAGGTACTGAGAGAGAGGTGTTTGGTAATTTAAAGAGGTAATCGGTCATTTAAAACAAGATTATACAGACATATCTTAAGCATTTTATTTTTCTTTATAGAATACCAGTATACGTGTAGTTGTTAATCTTTACAGATGTGGGACAAAGGCCTTTCCTTCAAAGTTTTGTGCCATCTTGTCTTTGGCAAGATGCTTGAGCCCAGGTACTTTCACAGGTCCACTTGTTCCATGAGGAATTTACTCATCTCGGCCCTGCAAAGTGGTGAGATCACAGGCTCTCCACCCAACTGACTCTCTCCAGCTAAACTCTCTCATGCTCAGGTAGCCACCCGCGAGACAGGCAAATCCACGGGGATGCATGTTTATTAGTTTAAACCAGGTGGTTAGTTCCTAAACTTCAGGGTGCATCTGAATCAGCTGGAGGGCCCCGTAAACCACACACTGTTGGGTCCCGCCCCCAGAGCCTCTGATTCAGTTGTCCTGGGCTGGGCTTGGTAATTTGCATTTCTAACCAGCTCCCTGTTAATGCTGATGTTGCCGATCTAGGGACTGCACCCTGAGCATCAGTGGTTTGGCCGATCATGTTAACTCCATTCTTCTCGTCTGGGCTGCTGTGGACAAGGATCTATGATGAACCCATTCTGAGAAATGTGTTCAGGACTGGAGGTTCAGGTCTGGGGAAGTTTTCTTCACTCTTAAAAGCTTTTGCACAACAGCCACTCACCTCTCATACTTCTTCTGCCTCTAGACTGTGGCTGCACCTGTGGTACCTGGGAACCCTGGAAGGGAGACATGGTCCACATGACAAGGGTAGCAGAGGAATAATGGAAGATGCCTTGGTGACAGTGTTAGGATTGAATGAACCAATGCTTAAGGTGTCTTCCCTCTGAACCTTTTATTCCTGAAATAATGCTTCCTGATTGCTTAGCTTTTTGCTGTCTTATGTGGCTTGCCTGCTTATGGGAGCTGATACAGAAAGCAATACTTGGCCATCTTCCTGGGCCTGGAAATTTGAGTGGGATCATTTCATGCTCCCAGGTATGTTGCCTTGGAAACAAGACACCTCCAGAGCTTTTCTGTTCCTGGTCTCACCTGCTTGGGGTCTGCCTGCTGCTCCCTCATGCATTCACCTTCCTTTGCCTTCCTCTCTGGTGCAAAGCTCAGCCTCTTCAATTCTTCCCACAAGAAATGTCCTCATGTGGGATAGCTTGGATATGCTTGTTGAATTCTTTGATGTTTGCAGGTTGAGGGGAAGGGTCAGTGTGTTCCAAGTGGCCATCCTGTCCTGATGGGTTCGCCCTAGCTTCTCTTTCCACCACATTATTTTCTCCAGAACAGTAAATACTTTGTACATCCCTCTCCAGTAATACCAACACCAAGGGCCTCATTCTATCCAAAGCACTTCATTAGGTGTTTTGGTGGTAGTGGTCCCAAGTGACTTTAATCACTAAGTCAGGTCTGACGCTTTGCAACCCTTGAACTGTAGCCTGCCAGGCTCCTCTGTCCATGGGAATTATCCAGGCAAGAATACTGGAGTGGGTAGCCATTCCCTTCTCCAGGGGATCTTCCTGACCAAAATATTGAATCTGCATCTCCTGCACTGCAGGCAGATTCTTTACTGACTGAGCCACCAGGGAAGCCCTTAGGTGTTTCTCCCATACCCAGTTCGAACCCCTTTCCTAAGTAGAGTTCTGGTACCCATTGTGGATATCCTTTTTTAATCACCTTGTGACTAAAAGTCACATGAAAGAGTCAAAAGAAAGAAAGTTTAGTCACTCAATCATGTCCAACTCTTTGCAACCCCATGGACTGTAGCCTACCAGGCTCCTCCGTCCATGAGATTTTCCAGGCAAGAGTGCTGGAGTGGGTTGCCATTTCCTCCTCCAGAAGTCTCTCTAAAAGATAAAGAAGTCCTTCTCCTGGGTCTCCCACATTGTAGGCAGATGCTTTACCATCTGAGCCACCAGGGAAGTGGGTCGAAAGCTGTGTGAAAATCTGGGACAAAGTAATCCCAGAAGGTTCAGAAGGTACAGAAGTCCGGGGATGTGGCATTGCCCTGCTGTGTTCTAACATGGTTTCCTCTGGATGTTGTGACCATCCCAGGAGGCCTTCTGTTTTATCCTAGAAGGCCTTGGCTAGATAGGAGATGGAGTCACCCTTCCTAGATCCAGACCATACATTCTCATCAGGGACAAACTTGCTCCCAGGGAAATGAAAATTGGTTCTTGAGGGGCAAGGGAAGGCCTCTTGCTCTTTTTATGTATAAAGCAAGATATACATCAGTGCACAAATATATATAGTACACTGGTGATATTAGAATTTACGGAGCAGGGTGGTTAAGAAAATAATGTCTAAAAAGTCTCCAGTTGAGGAGTGATAATTTTTTAAAAAAGATTGCAAGACACTGATTGGATGACTCTCCCCTTTGGGCAGCCTCAGTAAGTGGCAGCACCCAGTCACCCAGGCCAGAAATCTAGGCGTCATCCTTGATGACTTTTCTCCCATAAGTCTTAAAGTTCCTCAAATATTTAATCATCTCTCCTAGTTTTATGCCCAAACTCCAGTCCAAGCTACTGTCTGCTTTTGCCTTGGGACAATTAAAGGACTTGTATTTATTTGCCTGTCACTTGCTCTGCCTCTAGAGCAGAGGTGGGCAAACCTGGGCTGCTTGTCAAGGGTTACAGGCTCATAGTCCTGCTCATTAATTTCCCTGGTGTCTCTAGGTACTTTCATGCTACAATGGATGGAAAGAGTAGTTGCAACCAAAACCATGTGACCTGCAAAGTCTAAACAGTTTGCTCTCTGGCCTTTCATTAAAACAGTTCATGGATGCCTGTTTTGGATGATGAGCCACTTAGAGTAAAAGTTGGGTTTCATTTAACACTGTCAAGCCTGGTAAAGGCAGTCAGTGAGTGTTAGGAGATGAATAAGTGGATGGGTGACTAAAGGGAAGCAGCAGAGCTCATTTGGTCAAGAGTGGGAGTGCCCCTACCCCCAGCTCTACCCAGTGTGAAAACCAGCCGGTTACTCTTTTCTCCCTGAGTGCAGGCCATGGCTCAAGTTCAAACCCAGCAAAACTCCCTTCCCCTCCTGTTCCTGCCCTCATTTCTGCTATTCCATCTTTTGATAAGAAGGAAGCTTTTCTTGTGCAGTGCAGATGATTAAAGATGAATTGTCTAAGTACTGCTCCCCTCTGGGAATGCTGAGCAGAGTCTAACAGTGGTGTTGGGGGGGGGTGGGGGAAAGAAATCCCTGGGTTAATATTGATCTTCAGAAAGTGGAAGCATTTGCTCCATAATGAAAAATTCCACAGGCTTTGGACACATCTGGGGCCTGATCCACCGGCTTCAGTTATGATCTCGTTACAAGGAACTCATGGCTGGGCTCTTTTAGATTTCTAAACTTCACAGCACCATGAGTCTCAGAGATACCAGCTCACTGGAGTTGAGCACTTTCTGTATTTTAGAACTTGATTAGTGAGTTATTTCTAGTTATGAGGTAGTTTTGATTGGCTCCACTTTACAGCTCTGGAAACTGAGACTTCAAAAGGGAAGTGACTTGTTCAAGTTCATACAGTTGCCAAGTGGCAAAGCAGGGATTTGACTAGTTTGACTGCTAATCCCATGATCTTTGTCTTCAATCCGGAGATGAAGAATGCTAATAGGAAGGATTGGGGGTGGGAGGAGACGGGGACGACAGAGAATGAGATGGCTGGATGGCATCACCGACTCTGTGGACATGAGTTTGAGTGAACTCCGGGAGTTGGTGATGGACAGGGAGGCCTGGCGTGCTGTGATTCTTGGGGTCGCAAAGAGTCAGACACGACTGAGCAACTGAACTGAACTGAATAATAATAAAATCAACTTGCATGTCAGAAATCATATTCCAAAAGACTTGGCTCCTTATATATAATATTACTGAAGTATAGGGCTTCCCAGGTGGTGCAGTGGTAAAGAATCTGCCTAACAATGCAAGAGATATAGGTTCAATCCCTGGGTGGGGACGATCCCTGGAGTAGGAAATGGCAACCCACTCCAGTATTCTTGCCTGGAGAACCCATGGACAGAGGAGCCTAGTGGGCTACAATCAATAGGACTGCAGAGAGTCAGATATGGCTGAGCACATATGCATATAGTTGAATTACAGTGCTGTAACATGATTTTTGTTGCAGCAAAGTATGTATATATACACACACACACACACACACTTTTTCATATTCTTCCCCATTACAGCTGATCACTGGACATTGAATCTGGTTCCCTGTGCTCTACAGTAGGACCTTGTTGTTCATCCAGTCTCCATATAATAGTTTGCATCTGCTAACCCCAAAGTCACACTCCATCCTTCCCCCATCCTCCTCCCTTTGACACCACAAATCTGTTCTCTATGTCTGAGTCTGGCTCACAGATAAGTTCATTTGTGTCATATTTTACAGTCCATATATAAATGATATCCTATGGCACTCGTCTTTCTCTTTCTGACCTACTTTGCTTAGTATGATAATCTCCAGGTCCATCCGTGTTGCTGCAGATGGCAATATTTCATGCTTTTTATGGCTGGGTAGTATCCATTGTATATATGCACCACATCTTCTTTATCCATTCGTCTGTTGATGGACATTTAGATTGCTTCCACGTTTTGAGGTTTCCTTCTTCTTTTGCTCCTACTCTTCCTCCACTGGGTGTCCAGCATGTGCCAAGCTCTGTGTCAGGCAGACTTAGCCAGCTAAGTGGGGACAATCCTATCCACAAGGAGCCCTCTCTACAGACCAGAAAATCAGCAGGTACTCAGCAATAGAGTGTAACAGGTGCTGTGGTGGGGAAGGGCAGAGGACGGGGATCTGAACCAAACTAGAGTGATGATAGAGGGAGGGAATGGACAGCTGCCTAGAGGAGATTTTGTTTGAAGGATGAGGAAGAGAAATCTGGTTCATGGAAACAGCATGTACTAAAGCAAGGCACAAGTGAACAGGTTCTTCTATGTGACTTGAGCCACCACCCCAGTTACAGTTACCATGTGCCCCTTCCCCTGCTAATACTATCCCCAGACCTACTGCATGGGCTGCAAAAAGACCAATGGATTTGCTTTAACAGTTTACTATTATCAAAATGATGTTCTTTTTGCCACACTGGATGCTAAAAATGTCTACCTCCAACAGCATAACTTCACCAAAACACAGCCTATGAATCTATGGCTGACACATGGATGCTTCACAAATATTTGTTGAGTGATGAAAAGAATATGTTCAGAAAACTGTTCTAAAATTAAACTTCGTTAAAATTCATACTGCGTAGCTAATAACTCCTTTACAGGATTCCCATATTTCTTTTGACCTGAAACGTATACATCTACGAGATTTTAAAGGGATAGTGAATAGTTTTTCAGGTCTTAAAAGTCCTCCAGTGAATATCTTACTGTTAGAGCAGATGAAGAATATTGGATAAAATAAGAAGGAAAAGGAAGAAATCTTAACCTTATGGGGCATTTCTGTGAGTCAATCTAGGGACATGATTTTATTTAATTCGCATGACAGTCCTGGCTGTCGGGATTTCTCTTGAGTTTATAGATTGAGAAATGAAGGGGACTCAGGGTCACAGCTGGAAAGGGGGAGGGCTTGTGTTTACACTCTGACTCATCTGACTCCAAAGCTCTTTCCCCCTAACGCTTGGGAATTAAACTCTCACCTCAAACTCTTCAAATAGGCATTTACAGATTTGACTCAGATTTGATCAGCGTTTTACTCTGATCACCTTTTCTCAGTATTTTTCTGTTTTTCTTCACTCTCTGAAGTTGATGTGTCTTGGGATACAAACTTTAGTTTTCTCAGATGCTCTCCTCTGCTCCTTTCTTTCTCTCCTGGTGATACCTCACCCTTGTCACCACTCCACTTGTGTACGTGGATGTGACATCATAAAGAAGAGTGTGGGACCTTGGGACCCAGCTTCCTGAGCAACCACCAAGGAGCCAGATGATGCATCAGGAAGTGTGTGTTTAAGGTTAGCTCTTTATGGAGTCAGTCTTGGCCAATGGGAAGTGGGAGAAGGGATGAGTCAGACAGATGGATATTTCCTTCTCATTTTCCGGTACTACTTTGAGGCAGTCTCTCTTCTTGACCCATCTGGGTATTGGGTGAGCAAGCCTTCTGAGTGATGTGCTGGATTTCTTAGCTAGCTGTGAATTGAGAACTTGCAGGGTGATACACTGCCCCACAGACATCGTATTTTCCCTTTCCTCACTTCCCATTATCCTTCATTGTGAGAGCCCTAGGTTTGCCCTTCCATGTAAATTGTAAGCATCTAAAATTGCCCCAGGCTCTGCTTTCTAGAAAGCCTGGGGAGAGAGAGAAGGAAAGAAAGAATCTCAAGCTCATGTATGACGATAATGTTGGGAAATTGCTTTGCCTTCCTCTAGTCCAGGAGTGCTGGGCAGAAGCATAGTTATCCCATAATGTGCTATATTCTTGAATATAAGGTAAATCTTTTACTCTATTGTGGTTAATTTTATGTGTCAATTCAGATAGGCCATGTTGTCCAGTTGTTGGATGAAACTCCAGTTTAGATACTGCTATAAATGCATTTTTTTTTAAAGATGAGATGAACATTTACTAAGACTTCCCTGGTGGCTCAAAAGGTAAAGAGTTCACCTGCAATGCGGAAGACCCAGGTTCTATTCCTGGTTTGGGAAGGTTATTAATAAATCAGTAGAGCAGATTATTTTCCACAATGTGGGTGAAACTGAACCAGTCAGTTCAAAGTCTTAAGAGGAAAAAAAGACTGAGATCTTCTGAAGAAGAGGGAATGCTCCTCAAGACTTCAAAGAATTCCAAACTGCTGCCTCATGAGATTTGGACTAAACCTCATCAACTATTCCCAGGGTCTCCAAAATGCCTTGTGGATTTGGACTTGCCAGCTGCCTTCAAATAAGCCGATTGCTTGAAATCTACCTATCTACCTATCTTTCTACTCGGTTTTGTTTCTCTTATATGCCCTCTGGAAACATTGGAGAAAACTTAATACAAAACATTTAACGTGGAGTGCTCCAAAAATTATTTTAGACAACAACAAAACACTATCTGGGAAAGTGAATGCCCTGAAATAACCTCAGTCAATGCTATTTTGGATGCTTAAAGATGTCATTGCCAGACTTTATTAAAAAAGAAACCAGATAAATTGTTTCCCAATGTTTCACAAGATGTGAGAGATTCAGATAAGTTAATGAAGGTATCAGATGGAAATATGATGATCTTCCTTGCTCATCCACCATTTCCTTGGGTAGTGTGATCAGTTGTTACTCAGCCCCTCAGTTTTGTTGACTGTTTGTGATCTCCTGGACTGCAGCACACCAGGCTTCCCTGTACTTCACTCTATCCTGGAGCTTGCTCAAACTCATATCCATCGAGTCAGTGATGCCATCCAGCCATCTCATCCTCTGTCGTCCCCTTCTCCTCCTGCCTTCAATCTTTCCCAGCATCAGGGTCTTTTCCAATGAATTGGTTCTTCACATCAGGTGGCCAAAGTATTGGAGTTTCAGCTTCAGCATCAGTCCTTCCAATGAATATTCAGAGTTGATTTCCTTTAGGATGGACTGGTTTAATCTCCTTGCTGTCCAAGGGACTCTCAAGAGTCTTCTCTAGCACCACAGTTCAAAAGCATCAGTTCTTTGGTGCTCAACCTTCTTTATGGTCCAATTCTCACATCCATACATGACTGCTGGAAAGACCATAGCTTTGACTAGATGGACTTTTGTTGGCAAAGTGATGTCTCTGCTTTTTACTATGCTGTATAGGTTTGTCATAACTTTCCTTCCAAGGAGCAAGCGTCTTTTAATTTCAAGGCTGTAGTCACCACCTGAAGTGATTTTGGAGCCCAAGAAAATAAAATCTGTCCCTGTTTCCATTGTTTCCCCATCTATTTGCCATGAAGTGATAGGACTGGATGCCATGATCTTGATTTTTTGACTGCTGAATTGTTTTTATTTTTTAATAATTAATTTATTTTAATTTGAGGCTAATTACTTTATAATATTGTGCTGGTTTTTGCCATACATTGACATGAATCAGCCATGAGTGTACATGTGTTCCCCATCCTGAACCCCCCTCCCACCTTCCTCCCCATCCCATCCCTCCGGGTCATCCTAGTGCACTGGCTTTGAGTGCCCTGTTTCATGCATCGAATTTGGACTGGTCATCTATTTCACATATGGTAATATACATATTTCAATACTGTTCTCTCAAATCATCCCACCCTTGCCTTCTCCCACAGAGTCCAAAAGTCTGTTCTTTATATCTGTCTCTTTTACTGTCTCGCATATAGGTTCATCTTTACCATCTTTCTAAATTCCATATATATGTGTTAACATACTGTATCGGTGTTTTTCTTTCTGACTTACTTCACTCTGTATAATAGGCTCCAGTTTCATCCACCTCATTAGAACTGAGTCAAATGCGTTCTTTTTAATAGCTGAGTAAAATTCCACTGTGTATATGTACCACAGCTTTCTTATCTATTCGTCTGCTGATAGCCATCTAGGTTGCTTCCACTTGACTGCCGAGTTTTAAGCCAGTGTTTTCACCATCCTTTTTATCTTCATCAAGAGGCTCTTTAGCTCCTCTTCACTTTCTACCGTTAGGGTGGTATCGTCTGCATATCTGAGGTTATTGATATTTCTCCCAGTGTGATCAGTGGAAAGGGCATTTGATAAACTCTTACCATGTGACAAGGGCATTTGATAAACTCTTACTATGTGACGAGTGTTGTATTTTGAATTGAGAATATTATGGAGACAAACTGTAGGTCCTGTCCTAGAGCAGAGTCCTAGTCAGCCAGATAGAGGTCCGTAAATAAAACCAGTGTGTTCAACCAGTATGCTGAACAAGGGCAGCGCATGACTTAAAAAATTCTTTTGCCCCCTTGAGTGTTTTCTTCAGTGGAAATTATTTCCTTTGTTTCTGTGTGGGAATGCCGGCAGGTGCCGTGACTTTTCTGCTCATTCCTAGTACAAGACAATGTTACTGAACCAAACTTAGATCTGCTCATCCACACACAACAAAATCAATCTACTGACAAGGGATTGTGGTGAAGCAAAGTACAGGATTTATGGCAGGACACCAATCAAGGAGAATGGGCAGCTCATGCTCAAAAGACCCAAACTCCCTGATAGCTTCAGGAAAGGGAAGGATTTAAAGACAGTATGAGGGAGGGGGCTATAGGGTGAGTGATCAACTTTTGCACAATTCTTGGATTGGTTGACATCAAGGTGAAGTTTCAAGTATCATCAACCTTCTGGTTTCAACCAGTCTAGGGTTTATGTTCTTTTGGTCAGGAGTTTTCATCTGGTTGGGGTCTGCTTCCTATACAAACAACTTAGGCCTTTATCTGTATCTTTCAAGTAACTGTGAGTTTGGTAATTCTGCTGTTTGGCAGATTTATAGTCTAACTCACTACCCAGTTCTCCAGCCCAACAACTGTTCTTTGTTTCTATATCTTCACATTTCCCAATTAATAAATCTTGAGTCAGCCTTTTACTTCAAAAAACTTACAAACGGTAAATGCTGGAGAGGTGTGGGAAAAAGGGAACACTTACTTTGTTGATGGGCATGTAAATTGATTCTGCCATTATAGAGAAAAGTATGGAGTTTCCTTAAGAAACTAAAATAGAACTACCATATGACCCAGCAATCACACTATGGGGCATATACTCTGAGAAAGTCACAACTGAAAAAGACACATGCACCCCAGTGTTCACTGCAGCACTATTTGCAGTAGCTGGGACATGGAAGCAATTTAAGTGTCCATGAACAGAGGGATGGATAAAGAAGAAGTGTTCATATATACAATGGAATAGTACTCAGCCGTTAACAGGAACAGAGTTGGCTCACTCATAGAGACATGGATGAACCTAGAGTCTGATACAAGGAGAGAAGTCAGAAAGAGAAAAATAAATATATATCAACGCATATATGGGGAATCTAAAAAACTGGTACAGAAGAAACTATTTGCAGGTCAGGAATAGAGATGAAGACATAGGGAACAAATGTATGGACACAAAGGGTGGGATGAATGAGAAGACTGGGATTGACAAATGTGCACTGCCATGGGTGAAACAGATAGCTAATGGAAGCCCACTGTATAGTGCGAAGAGCTCGACTTAATGCTCTGTGGTGACCTAGAAGGGTGTGATGGGATTAGGGTGGAAGGAAAGTTCAAGAGGGTGGGGATATACGTATACCTATAGCTGATTCTTGATAAAGGACAGAAATGATGTGTACCTAACAGAAGCAGAAGATATTAAGAAGAGGTGGCAAGAATACACAGAAGAACTGTACAAAAAAGATCTTCACGACCAAGATAATCATGATGGTGTGATCACTCATCTAGAGCCAGACATCTTGGAATGTGAAGTCAAGTGGGCCTTAGAAAGCATCACTACGAGCAAAGCTAGTGGAGGTGATGGAATTCTAGTTGAGCTATTTCAAATCCTGAAAGATGATGCTGTGAAAGTGCTGCACTCAATATGCCAGCAGATTTGGAAAACTCAGCACAGGACTGGAAAAGGTCAGTCTTCATTCCAATCCCAAAGAAAGGCAATGCCAAAGAATGCTCAAACTACCGCACAATTGCACTCATCTCACACGCTAGTAAAGTCATGCTCAAAATTCTCCAAGCCAGGCTTCAGCAATACATGAACCGTGAGCTTCCAGATGTTCAAACTGGTTTTAGAGAAGGCAGAGGAACCAGAGATCAAATTGCCAACATCTACTGGATCATGGAAAAAGCAAGAGAGTTCCAGAAAAACATCTATTTCTGCTTTATTGACTATGCCAAAGCCTTTGACTGTGTGGATCACAATAAACTGTGGAAAATTCTGAAAGAGATGGGAATCCCAGACCACCTGACCTGCCTCTTGAGAAACCTGTATGCAGGTCAGGAAGCAACAGTTAGAACTGGACATGGAACAACAGACTGGTTCCAAACAGGAAAAGGAGTACATCAAGGCTGTATATGGTCACCCTGCTTATTTAACTTATATGCAGAGTACATCATGAGGAATGCTGGGCTGGAAGAAGCACAAACTGGAATCAAGATTGCCAGGAGAAATATCAATAACCTCAGATATGCAGATGACACCACCCTTATGGCAGAAAGTGAAGAGGAACTAAAGAGCCTCTTGATGAAAGTGAAAGAGGAGAGTGAAAAAGTTGACTTGAAGCTCAACATTCAGAAAACGAAGATCATGGCATCTGGTCCCATCACTTCATGCGAAATAGATGGGGAAACAGTGGAAACGGTATCAGACTTTATTTTTTTGGGCTCCAAAATCACTGCGGATGTGATTGCAGCCATTAAATGAAAAGATGCTTATTGTTTGGAAGGGAAGTTATGACCAATCTAGATAGCATATTAAAAAGCAGAGATATCACTTTGCCAACCAAGGTCCGTCTGCTGCTGCTGCTAAGTCACTTCAGTCGTATCCGACTCTGTGTGACCCCATAGACGGAAGCCCACCAGGCTCCCCCGTCCCTGGGATTCTCCAGGCAAGAACACTGGAGTGGGTTGCCATTTCCTTCTCCAATGTGTGAAAGTGAAAAGTGAAAGTGAAGTCGCTCAGTCATGTCCGACCCTTAGCGACCCCATGGACCGCAGCCTACCAGGCTCCTCCATCCATGGGATTTTCTAGGCCCGTCTAGTCAATGGTTTTTTCAGTGGTCATGTATGGATGTGAGAGTTGGACTGTGAAGAAAGCTGATCGCTGAAGAATTGATGATTTTGAACTGTGGTGCTGGAGAAGACTCTGAGAGCCCCTTGGACTGCAAGGAGATCCAACCAGTCCATCCTAAAGGAGATCAATCCTGGGTGTTCATTGGAAGGACTGATGCTAAAGCTGAAGCTCCAATACTTTGGCCACCTCATGCGAAGAGTTGACTCACTGGAAAAAACTCTGATGCTGGGAGGGATTGGGGGCAAGAGGAGAAGGGGATGGCAGAGAATGAGATGGCTGGATAGCATCACCGACCCGATGGACATGAGTTTGAGTGAACTCCAGAAGTTGGTGATGGACAAGGAGGCCTGGCATGCTGTGATTCATGGGGTCGCAAAGAGTTGGACACGACTGAGAGACTGAACTGAACTGAACTGATAGCTGATTCACTTCATTGTACAGCAGAAACGGACATAACTTTGTAAAAGAACTTTATACCAATTAAAAAGGGGGGGGCACAGGGGCTTGTACACAGTTTAACAGTTTGACAGTCACTATTAGTTGAAAAATGTGTTCCTAATGGAGTAAGCGTGGTAATGTAGAGGATGAGATGATTTAATGTACAGGAATTTGAGCAAACTCAGAAGACAGTGAAGGACAGGGAAGCCTGGAGTGCTGCAGCCCGTGGAGTCCCAGAGAATCAGATATGACTTCAAAACCGAACAACAACAAAGCAATGATTTGAAAGCTCATTTCAAGATAAAACCTGGAGCTGGATTTGGCTTTAAATCTTCCATCTTTGATGCCAACAGGGAGCATGCTGTGGGGAAGATGGGCTTCATTGGAAACTTCTGTCTCCTTTATTTTGCTCTTCTCTGGTTCTTGCCCCCCACCTCCAGCTGCCCCATGTCTAACCCCTCCAGGGTCCCGTGGGAAGAAGGATGCTAAGGGAGCAGAGAGGTGCTGTCTTGTGTGTGGCACGTGGATTCCCTAGTCCTGGTGGGTAATTATAGCTGTCTCTTTACTTATGACTCTCTTTTGTGTACTTTTCAGAAGTTTCCTATTGGGCTCTCCTTCCCTTGAAGTCCTTGGTGACTCCCCTATAAGTCTCCTTGGGTGGTGACTTTTCTGCAGTCGCTAGGAGTTCCATCCAGCTACTTGGTGCTGGGTGCCTTGCACCTTATTTTGTCTCGAGGAAGCAGTCAGCATCCCTGGCCTAGAGAGCCCCGGAAGTGCACTGGCCAGCCCATCTACCCTTGTGTTGATTTCCTGGCAGGAAATGGACCCCATTCCATCAGCTGAGCTCCCACATGTAGGGGTCACATCTGAGTAGCTCTATGAAAGAAACCCTCTAACTTGATGGGAGAAGGAATGGAACTTCCAGCACCTCTCTCTCTCAAATGAACCCACTCACAGAACTCTCCTTCCTCTGATTTTTCTACCCTTTTATGTCATCTAAGTGGGTGAGGGGTCTGGGAAATGGTTCTCAAGAATTTACGTTGAAAGTCTACAATGATTCCTCACTTGGAAATATCATATCTTTTGAATATTAGTGTCTGGATGAAAATTCAGTTTTGATACCTTGTTTCTTTTTTTTTTTTTTTTGTCTTATTTTTTTTCAGTTCAGTTCAGTTCAGTTCAGTCGCTCAGTCGTGTCCGACTCTCCGCGACCCCATGAATCACAGCACGCCAGGCCTCCCTGTCCATCACCAACTCCCGGAGTACACTCAAACTCATGTCCACAGAGTCGGTGATGCCATCCAGCCATCTCATTCTCCGTCGTCCCCTTCTCCTCCCGCCCCCAACCTTTCCCAGCATCAGAGTCTTTTCCAGTGAGTCAACTCGTCGCATGAGGTGGCCAAAGTATTGCAGTTTCAGCTTTAGCATCAGTCCCTCCAATGAACATCCAGGATTGATCTCCTTTAGAATGGACTGGTTGGATCTCCTTGCAGTATAAGGGACTCTCAAGAGTCTTCTCCAACACCACAGTTCAAAAGCATCAATTCTTCGGCGATCAGCCTTCTTCACAGTCCAACTCTCACATCCATACATGACCACGGGAAATACCATTGCCTTGACTAGATGGACCTTGGTTGGCAAAGTAATGTCTCTGCTTTTTAATATACTATCAAGGTTGGTCATAACTTTCCTTCCAAGGAGCAAGCGTCTTTTAATTTCATGGCTGCAATCACCATCTGCAGTGATTTTGGAGCCCAAAAAAACAAAGTCTGACACTGTTTCCACTGTTTTTCCATCTATTTCCCATGAAGTGATGGGACCAGATGCCATGATCTTTGTTTTCTGAATGTTGAACTTCAAGCCAACCTTTTCACTCTCCTCTTTCACTTTCATCAAGAGGCTTTTGAGTTCCTCTTCACTTTCTGCCATAAGGGTGGTGTCATCTGCATATCTGAGGTTATTGATATTTCTCCCAGCAATCTTGATTCCAGCTTGTGCTTCCTCCAGCCCAGCGTTCCTCATGATGTACTCTGCATATAAGTTAAATAAGCAAGGTGACAATATACAACCATGACGTACACCTTTTCCTATTTGGAACCAGTCTGTTGTTCCATGTCCAGTTCTAACTGTTGCTTCCTGACCTGCATACAGGTTTCTCAAGAGGCAGGTCAGGTGGTCTGGGATTCCCATCTCTTTCAGAATGTTCCACAGTTTATTGTGATCCACACAGTCAAAGGCTTTGGCATAGTCAATGAAGCAGAAATAGATGTTTTTCTGAAACTCTCTTGCTTTCTCCATGATCCAGCGGATGTTGGCAATTTGATCTCTGGTGCCTCTGCCTTTTCTAAAACCTGCTTGAACATCTGGGAGTTCACGGTTTACATACTGCTGAAGCCTGGCTTGGAGAATTTTGAGCATGACTTTACTAGCGTGTGAGATGAGTGCAATTGTGTGGTAGTTTGAGCATTCTTTGGCATTGCCTTTCTTTGGGATTGGAATGAAGACTGACCTCTTCCAGTCCTGTGGCCACTGCTGAGTTTTCCAAATCTGCTGGCATATTGAGTGCAGCACTCTCACAGCATCATCTTTCAAGACTTGAAATAGCTCAACTGGAATTCCATCACCTCCACTAGCTTTGTTAGTAGTGATGCTTTCTAAGGCCCACTTGACTTCACATTCCAAGATGTCTGGCTCTAGGTCAGTGATCACATTATCGTGACTATCTTGGTCATGAAGATCTTTTTTGTACAGTTCTGTGTATTCCTGCCACCTCTTCTTAATATCCTCTGCTTCTGTTAGGTCCATACCATTTCTGTCCTTTATCGAGCCCATCTTTGCATGAAATGTTCCCTTGGTACCTCTAATTTTCTTGAAGAGGTCTCTTGTTTTTTTTTTATTGGAGGCTAATTATTTTACAATATTATATTGGTTGGTTTTGCCATACATTGACATGAATCCACCCCGGGTGTACATGAGTTCCCCCTCCTGAACCTCCCTCTCACCTCCCTCCTCCCTTTATCCTCCCTCTGGGTCATCCCCGCACACCAGACCTGAGCATCCTGTAACATGCATTGACCCTGAACTGGTGATTCGTTTCACATATGACAACATACATGTTTCAATGCCATTCTCCCAAATCATCCCACCCTCACCCTCTCCCACAGAGTCCCAAAGACTGTTCTATACATCTGTGTCTCTTTTGCTGTCTCGTATACAGGGTTATCATTTTCATCTTTCTAAATTCCATATATATGCGTTAGTATACTGTATTGGTGTTTTTCTTTCTGGCTTACTTCACTCTGTATAATAGGCTCCAGTTTCATCCACCTCATTAGAACTGATTAAAATGCATTCTTTTTAATGTCTGAGTAATACTCCGTTGTGTATATGTACCAAAGCTTTCTTATCCATTCGTCTGCAGATGGACATCTAGGTTGCTTCCATGTCCTGGCTATTATAAACAGTGCTGCAATGAACATTGGAGTACATGTGTCTCTTTCAATTCTGGTTTCCTCGGTGTATATGCCCAGGAGTGCGATTGCTGGATCATATGGCAGTTCTATGTCCAGTTTTTTGAGGAATCTCCACACTGTTCTCCATAGTGGCTGTACTAGTTTGCATTCCCACCAACAGTGTAAGAGGGTTCCCTTTTCTCCACACCCTCTCCAGCATTTATTGCATGTAGACTTTTGGATAGCAGCCATTCTGACAGGTGTGAAATGGTATCTCATTGTGGTTTTGATTTGCATTTCTCTGATTATGAGTGATGTTGAGCATTTTTTCATGTGTTTGTTAGCCATCTGTATGTCTTCTTTGGAGAAATGTCTGTTTAGTTCTTTGGCCCATTTTTTGATTGGGTCATTTATTTTTCTGGAATTGAGCTGCAGGAGCTGCTTGTATATTTTAGAGATTAATCCTTTATCAGTTGCTTCATTTGCTATTCTTTTCTCCCATTCTGAAGGCTGTCTTTTCACCTTGCTTATAGTTTCCTTTGCTGTGCAGAAGCTTTTGAATGTAATTAGGTCCCATTTGTTTATTTTTGCTTTTATTTCCAGCATTCTGGGAAGTGGGTCTTGGAGGATCCTGCTGTGATTTATGTCGGAGAGAGTTTTGCCTACGTTCTCCTCTAGGAATTTTATAGTTTCTGGTCTTACATTTAGCTCTCTAATCCACTTTGAGTTTATTTTGGTGTATGGTGTTAGGAAGTGTTCTAGTTTTATTCTTTTACAAGTGGCTGACCAGTTTTCCCAGCACCACTTGTTAAAGAGACTGTCTTTTCTCCATTTTATATTCTTGCCTCCTTTGTCAAAGATAAGGTGTCCATAGGTGCGTGGATTTATCTCTGGGCTTTCTATTTTGTTCCATTGATCTATATTTCTTTCTTTATGCCAGTACCATACTGTCTTGATGACTGTGGCTTTGTAGTAGAGCCTGAAGTCCGGCAGGTTAATTCCCCCAGTTCCATTCTTCTTCCTCAAGATTGCTTTGGCTATTCGAGGTTTTTTGTATTTCCATACAAATTGTGAGATTATTTGTTCTAGCTCTGTGAAAAATATCGTTGGTAGCTTGATAGGGATTGCATTGAATGTATAAATTACTTTGGGTAGTATACTCATTTTTACAATATTTATTCTTCCAATCCACGAACATGGTATATTTCTCCATCTATTAGTGTCCTCTTTGATTACTTTCACAAGTGTTTTATAGTTTTCTATGTACAAGTCTTTTGTTTCCTTAGGTAGATATATTCCTAAGTATTTAATTCTTTTCATTGCAACAGTGAATGGGATAGTTTCCTTAATTTCTCTTGCTATTTTCTCATTATTAGTGTATAGGAATGCAAGGGATTTCTGTGTGTTGATTTTATATCCTGCAACTTTACTGTATTCATTGATTAGCTCTAGTAGTTTTCTGGTAGAGTCTTTAGGGTTTTCTGTGTAGAGGATCATGTCATCAGTGAACAGTGAAAGTTTTACTTCTTCTTTTCCAATTTCCTTTTATGTCTTTTTCTGCTCTGATTGCTGTAGCCCAAACTTCCAGAACTATGTTGAATAGTAGTGGTGAGAGTGGGCACCCTTGTCTTGTTCCTGACTTTAGGGGAAATGCTTTCAGTTTTTCACCATTGAGGATAATGTTTGCTGTGGGTTTGTCATATATAGCTTTTATTATGTTGAGGTATGTCCCTTCTATTCCCACTTTCTGGAGGGTTTTTATCATAAATGGATGTTGAATTTTGTCGAAGGCTTTCTCTGCATCTATTGAGATAATCATATGATTTTTATTTTTCAATTTGTTAATGTGGTGTATTACGTTGATTGATTTGCAGATATTGAAGAATCCTTTCATTCCTGTTTCATATATAAATAAAAGTGTGCTATAGAACATATGTGATACATGATACTAATTGAATTCTGTCTCTGTCACTTCTTATGGAGACTTCAGCTGCTACAATCTCTCAGCTTCAATTTGTTTTCCTGAAAATTGGGAGCAATGTTATTGACCTCACAGGATTTTTCTAAGGATTAGAGATGATGTAAAGTTCCAGTTCTGCGCCCTTATCATCCTAAGTACTCAAGAATCTGAGGAGTGGGATCCATTAATATGGCAAAAGACAGTTAAGTAATGAGCCAGGGGGAGCACTCAGCCCCATTGTGAAGACAGACAGTGACAACAATCAAGGGCCAAACTGTTTGTGTCTGTTTCTTTTCCTATTTAAAACACCAACAAACATAAACCTTAGCTTTTCTATTTTTTGAAAAGAAGACAGTTGAATTAGTAAAATGTAAAAATTTGAAAAAACCCTAAACATAATCCCAACCATATTATTATTTTGAAGTTCTTCTGTGACTATTTTACATAATTGTAATTATACTGCATGTAAGATTTTGCCCCCTGACATTTTTTTACATCCGGATATTTTTTTATAGACATCACTATTGTATGATATAGCCTAATAACTGACATTTTTAATGGCAGCATAATATTTCCTTGAATGGATAAATGATATATTTATTTATGATATGTATGATTTATGTATATATTTTAATAATATATATTATTTCTTGAATTATTTATTTATTAAAATATATTGTTTATATTATATATATGATATATATTTATTTATTTCTGATTTTTTGGCATTTAGATGATTCTTATATTTTTCTACTTTATAAATCAAGTCTGTTAGGGCTCTTTGTTGGCAACTAACAACCGACTCTGGATAACTTAGGCACAAAAGGAATTTCTTTGAAGGGTATAGAGGAGCTCACAAAGCTCACAAGGAGGTTGAAGAAACATGTGAACGAAAAAGCTGGGAGCTGGGGAAATTCTGGTGGTCGGGATGGTGGGAACTAATTGATGATCTGGCTACAGTTTGGTGTTAGAGGGAATATATGTTGCCTGTAGCTTCCTCTGCTTGAGTTATTCCACTAGAGAGAGAGGGAGAGTGTGACTGACCGAGCCTGTGTCACATGCACAGACCCAGGAAGTGAAGGCTGAATCCCTGGACACAAAGTAGCACCGGAGCACAGTGCACAGTGCACAGTGGAGGTGAGGGCATAAACCCCTCAGAGCAAACCAGGGCAGGGGTTAGGCGACTCATGGACCGAACTTTACTACGACACATTCCTTCTCTGCACGTATCTCTCTGTCTAGATTGGTGAATTATTTTCTTAGAAAAAATTTCCACAAAGTGGACAAGAGGATGAGAGAGTAGAACCTCAGGGGTGATTCTTGATTGTCAAATATGTGTACGGCAGTACAGGAGGAGCCTTATTAGAAGTAACAGGAAGCGAGAGATAAATGGAGAGTCAAGGATTGTGCAAACACCCCTGAGGCTTTTTACTTTACCTATGTCTATATCCAATTTTCCTGGGCTCCAAAATCACTGCAGATGGTGACTGCAGCCAAGAAATCAAAAGACGCTTGCTCCTTGGAAGAAAAACTATAACCAAACTAGACAGCATATTAAAAAGCAGAGACATTCCTTTACCAACAAAGGTCCGAATAGCTAACTAGATGGTTTTTCCAGTGGCCGTGTATGGATGTGGAATTTGGACTAAAAAGAAAGCTTAGCGCCATAGAATTGATGCTTTTAAACTGTGGTGTTGAAGAAGACTTTTGAGAATCCCTCCGACTGCAAGGAGATCCAACCAGTCCATCCTAAGGAAATCAGTCCTGAATATTCATTGGAAGGACTGATGCTGAAGCTGAAACTCCAATACTTTGGCCAACTGATGTGAAGAACCGACTTATTGGAAAAGACCCTGATGCTGGGAAAAATTGAAGGCAGGAGGAGAAGGGGACGACAGAGGATGAGATGGTTGGATGGTATCACCGACATGATGGACATGAGTCTGAGTAAGCTCTGGGAGTCGGTGATGGACAGGGAGGCCTGGTGTGCTGCAGTCCATGGGGTCACAAAGAGTCAGATATGACTGAGCAACTGAACTGATATCCAAATCTATTACATTACTTACCTTTTGATGCAGAGCCAAGATTATGGTGTGTGTGTCCCCTGTTTAGACTTTTGTGTTGTCTTTCCTGCATAAGCATTGCTCTCAAGGCATCATCTGAAATTTCCCCTGTAGGGTCCTATAAAAGAGAGCAGACTAGAGATCTTCGTGAGGCCACCTGAATGCAGCATCCTTCTGAATTGTTTAGTTTCTTACCCCCTCTGAATCTTTTACAGTTGGCTCACCCACGCCTAATTCAGCATTCATAATTTGGCTCTTTTTTGAGTCTTTCCAAAGCCTTCAATTTTGTTTTCACTGAAACAGCCACTCTCTTACTTATCCCACTCATATTTAATCGGTTTTTATTATGTTTAGTTTAATTAAGTAATTAGAAAAAAAGCAGTTCAAGTGGTCCCAACAGGCTTGAGAACAAATACAACTCACTTTCGTTAAACAGACAGCTCAATTGGTGGGAGCATTAGAACACAGAGTTCTGGAGAGCAGGCTACAGTGGGGAGTGACAATTTCTCAGTGGGCATCAGTCTGCTTGCTTACAGGAGGAATGCCGAATTGGCCAAATGGAGTTGTTTAGAAGAAATTCCACTGTGCCAGTTGAAATGAACCCTCTCCATATCTTACATAACAATGATACGATATCAACACTATGTTTTTGACACTGGCACAGTATGTGTATTGTTATATGTCATGTGTATTTATATAACCGTGCTTGAAGTCAAGTTCAGAACTGTTCCATCACAAGCCATCTCTCTAATGCTGTCCCTGTACAGTCACAGACACACCCTTCTTCTCTACGATTGCTGAACCATGGTAACCACCCGCCCATGGCATATACTTTTGTCATTTGGGAATGTTATTTCAATGGAATTATACAGTATTTTCTCTTTTGAAACTGAGCTTTTTCACTCAGCATAATGCCTTTTCAATCCATCCAAGTTGTTGCATGTAGCGTTTCTTTTATTGCTGTATAGTATTGCCTGGTATGGATAAACCACAGTTTAACCACTTACCTATTAAAGGACATTTTAGTTGTTAGTTTGGGTTTTTGCAAATAAAGCTTCTATAAACATGTGCATGCTTTTATGTGGACGTACCTTCACTGCTCTGGGATAAATGTCTAAGAGCATAATTTCCTGGGTCATTAGGTATGTGTGTGCCACACTACTTTCCTCAGTGGATTACATTGTTACCAGTAATAAATAAGAGATCCAGCTTCTCTGCATCCTCACCAGCATTTAAGATTGTTATTATTTTGAATTTCAACTGTCCTAATAGGTATATAGAGATATTTCATCATAGTCTTAATTTGCATTTCCCTAAAGGTTAGGGCTTCCCTGGTGGCTCAGACAGCAAAGAATCTGCCTGCAATGCAGGAGACCCAGGTTTGGTCCCTGGGTCGGGAAGATCCCCTGGAGAAGGGAATGGCTCCCCACTTCAGTATTCTTGCCTGGAGAATCCCATGGACAGAGGAGTCTGGCAGGCTACAGTCCTTGGGGTCGCACAGAGAGTCAGACAGGCTGAGCAACTAACACTTTTAGTTTCACCTTCAAGGGCTAGTGCTGCAGAACACCTTTCCATGTGTTTGTTGCTGTCTGGGATTTGAGGATGTTTGGACAGATCAGGGAAAAAGATAGGGCCAGAAGATCTAGTAACACATGACAGACTTTACTGGGTGGTGCTTGGACAGGGTTGCCAAGGGAAGGACAACCTTCCCTTGGACAGAGAAGGCCTCTCCTAGTAGGAGTCTGCTCAGAAGACATGGTTGAGGGCTTCTACTCAGAGTGGGGAGGTCAAGGGAAAGGAGGATCAGAAAGGAAGTTTATCTATTTAGGTAATGTTGTTCAGCAGCACAACAGGGAGTCTCTAGGTCACAGCCCTCCTAAGGGCCATACTAACTTGGGGTTTTATAACCATAAGGCTCTAGTTTATCAATAGTCAGCAGATATGGAATGAGTTTTTTTCAGAGAATGTAAAGCAGGCAAGCCCTAAATGTCAAAAATCTGCTTAGTTGGGCTATCTTTAAAACAGCTAGATGTGTAAAAATTTGCTTTTGGTGCCAGGAGGCTTTTAGGTTAATGCATTTCAGCTTGCAGTGGAGAAGTAAGCAACCTAGGGGCCAATACACAAAGGCCGTTTTTGGCTCATTTATATAACAGTTTGCCATCTGTTTATTCTCTTCTATGTAATGTCTCTTCATGTCTTTTGCCCATTTTCTAATTGATTTAAAACAAATCTTGAATTGGGGAGTTCTTTATATGTTCTAGGTATGAGTCCTTGTCAGATGAGTGGTTTGCAAATATTTTCTCCAAGTTTGGAGCTTGCCTTCTCATTGTCTTAACAGGGTCTTTCACAAAGAAAAGTTTTTAATTTTGATAATGTCCAATTTATTGAGTTTTTTGCTTTTTTCTTATGGATCATGTTTTTGGTGTTAGATCTAAGAATCTAAGATCTAATCACCGATTTCCAAGTCCCCAAGGTTTTTCTCCTACATGTGTATGTGTATGTTTTCTGAAAGAGTTATCGTTTTACATTTAACATTTCAGTCTACAGCCAATTTTGAGTTAGTTTTTGTGTAAGAAGTGACACTTAGATTGAGGTTTATTTTTGTTACGCATATCCAGTTGTTTGGATATGATTTTTTTTTAACTACTTTCTCTATTGAGTTGCTTTTAGCCTTTGTCAAAATCAGCTGTCTGTACTTGTGTCAGACTATTTCTCAGTTTCCTGCTCTGTTCCACTCACCTATGTGTCCTTCATCGACACCACCAGTCTTGAGTCCTGTAACTACACGGTAAGTATGGAAATCAGGTAGAATTGAGGCAGGAGGCAGATGGGCCCCTCCAGGGTAAAGCAATGGGAGACTCGCTCCCTATGGACCGAAACGCCAAGAGAAAATAGTGGGACAGTTATGGGAGGAGGCTGGGCCCTTCCCAGATCACATATTTCTTGTTCTGGAAGTCAGGAGGGGCTTCCTAGGTGGTGCTAGTGGTGAAGAACCTGCCTACCAGTGCAGGAGACATAAGAGACGTGAATTCAATCCCTGGGTAGGGGAGATTTCCCTGGAGGAGGGCATGGCAACCCACTCTAGCATTCTTGCCTGGAGAGTCCCATGGACAGAGAAGCCTGGTGGGCTACAGTCCACAGGGTTGCAAAGAGTCTGCCACGACTGAAGCAACTTAGCATGCATGCAGAAGTCAGGAGACTTCCCGACCACACAAGTGTAGAAAGGCTCCTTGGAGTTCAAAGGGAAGTGATGCTCACTAATGCTAGGCTACCCAGACTCTTCGGTAAAATCCATCTTGGCTAAGAGATTCATGCATACACGTGGGAGGATCCTGAAGTATACCAAATATGGACTGTGAACGAGGCAAATCAAAATGATTGGCCAAAGGAAACGTGGAAGAAATGCCCCATAAAAGTAATTCAAACAGCTGTGAGGATGAAACTCAGAAACTTTCCCTCTGAGTCTGCCCATCTGTCTATCCACACCGACTGTACTCTTTTTCCTCCTAATAAATACTTTGCTTGCTTCACTACTTTCCTTCTTTGTGGAAATTCTCTTCTGCAAAGTCAAAGGGCCAGTGCCCCTGTCACTGAGCACTGGTCTTGTGGCTAGGATCTGGTGCTTTCACCACCACCACACAAGCTCAGTCTCTGGCTGGGAACCCAAACCCCACTCCAAGCCATTACAGACTGAGGTCACCCCAGATCAGAACTCCTTTTACTTTATTCTTTTTCAGAATCATTTTAGTCATTTAGTCCTTTAAAAATTTTAGAATAATCCTGAATAGAATAAAGCATAAATAGAATAAAAAATAAAATAATCCTTTATTTACAAAACCTTCGTAAGAATTGCATTAAACTTGTATGTTTATTTACCACGTTGAGTCTTTAAATCCATAGGCAAAGCATGCCTTTGCATTTATTTAGATATTTGTCTTTTTCTCATCGTTGTTTTGTAGTTTTCAAAATAGAAGTCTTGTACATGTTCGGGAAGATTCATGTGCTATGTGCTAAGTCAGTCAGTCATGTCTGACTCTTTGTGACCCTATGAACTGTAGCCTGCCAGGCTCCTCCATCCATGGGACTCTCCAGGCAAGAACACTGGAGTGGGTTGCCATTTCCTTGGAAAATTCATACCTAGTTATTATTATTTTAAATGACTATAAATGGTATTATGTTTTAAAATTTTACTGTCTACATGTTCACTGGTAGTATATGTAAGATGTAATTGATTTTTGTATTTTTACCTTGTTTCCTGTTCATTGGTATTATGTATATCATTTGCTAAGAGTAATAGTTTTATTCTGATTGCATGCCTTTTATTTTCTTTTCCTGTGTTATTGTGCTGGCTAAAACTTCCAGTACTATGTTGAATAACTACGGTGGAAGTGGACATCTTTGCTTTGTTTTTAGTCTTATGAAAAAAGCATTCAGTCTTTCATTATTAAATATGATGTCAGCTATAGGTCTTATGTTTTGTTTTTATAGATATTCTTTATCAAGTTGAGGAAAAGGATATATAGACAATAGATAGATGAAGTTCTATCCCTAATTTCTGGAAGATTTTAATAAATAACAAATCTGTATTTGATTTTGTCAAAACTATTTTTCTGTCTTTGATATGGTTGTGTGATTTTTCTTCTTTAGTTTGTTAATATGGTGTATTATACTGATTGATTTCCAGATACTGAACTAGACTTGCATCGCTGGAATAAACCCCACATGATCTATATGTATAATTATTTAATGTATTGATTAATTCTCTTTGCTAACATTTTGTTAATTTTTGCATCCATTTTCTTCAGAGATACTGGTCTATAGCTTTGTTTTCTTCCTTTGTATTGTCTTAGTCTGATTTTTGAATTCTTGGTAAGATTGGTTTGATAGAATAAGTCAGGAAATGCTCCTCTTCTATTTTCTGGAAAAAAAAAGTAAACAGAATTTGTATTAATTCTTCTTAAACACTTAATCTAGGCCTGGATATTTCTTTTTTGGGGAAAGATTTTTAACTTCTTTAATAGTTGTGGGTCTTGTTCAGATCAGATTGGATAAGTTGGAATAGTTTGTGCTTGTTGAGAATTGGTTCATTTCATCTAAGTTGTCAAATTTACATGCATAAAATTGTTTACAGTATGTCTTACTATCTTCTTTTATGTCTGCAAGGCCTGTTGTGATGCCTCCTGCTTTGTTCCTGATGTCAGTGGTTGAGTCTTACCCGGGAGTTGAGACCAGCTCTTCACCGCATTGGTTTCTGTCCTGCTTTTCTGTTCTCGGTGTCATTGGTTTCTGTTCTTACCTGTATCGTTTCCTTCTGCTGGCTTTGGATTTATTTGCTCTCCTCTTTCTAATTCTTTGAGTGGCTCTTACAGAATTAATGTGAGACTTTTAATCTTTACTAATGTAGGAATTTAGTGCTATAAGTTTCTCAATACTGCTTTAGCTCTGTCATAAAAACATTGATATCTCATTTTTATTCACTTCAATGTATTTAAACACTTTTTTGAGACTTCCTTTTGGACCCACGGATTATTTAGAAGTGTGTTGTGTAGTTTTTCAGTGTTTAGAGATTTCTTTTTCCTTTTTTTTTTTTGTTGTTGTTATTGATTTCAAGTTTGATTCCACTGTGTACGGAGAACACACAGTATATGATTTAATTACTTTAAATCTGCTGAATCTTTTTATGACCTGGATAATTGTCTCTCTCCATGTATGTTCCATAGGTGCTTGAAAAAAATGTGCATTCTATTACTGTTGGCTGGAATGTTGTATAAGTGTTGATTAGATTTTCGTGGTTGGTGGCAGTGTTGAGTTTTCCTATATCCTTGCTGGTTTTTTGTCTAATTGTTTTATCAGTTGTTGAGAGAGGAATGTTGGAGTCAGCAACTGTATTTGTATCACCAGTATTTTTGTTTGTCACTAACCTAATAGGTGAAATTTAGAACAGCACTATTGTTTGAGTTTGCATTTGAGGCTTTAAGAAAAAGTAAAGCTGTTTATCAATTTTAGCTCCTCTTTTGTAAATTAACTGTCACATCTTTTACCCATTTATGTGTTGGCATCTTCTGTGTTGCTGTTGTTTTATTTTTTTTCAATTTCTGCTTCACCTATTAGTTCTAGTTCTGTGTATAATGAATATATCAATTCATTAATTTCCTAGGGGTGAGATTATGAGTTGTTTTAATTTTCTTATTTATTTTGATAATAAGGCAATTGATTTTCTGAAAAATTAATAAAGTAATGCACAAAAATTAACTAGATCTTATTTTCTTGGAAGTAGTCTTGTCACTGGAGAAGGAAATGGCAACCCACTCCAGTGGTCTTGCAAATGGCAACCCACTCCAGTGGTCTTGCCTGGAGAATCCCAGGGATGGGGGAGCCTGATGGGCTGCCGTCTATGGGGTCGCATAGATTCGGACACGACTGAAGCGACTTAGCAGCAGCAGCAGCAGTCTTGTCACTGGGGAAAACACATGTTTCTGTCTACTTATTAGTAGGACTTTGTGTCTTTCAGACCTGGGCTTTCTTTTTTGTTTTCCTTCCAGAGAGTGAACAGCTCTTTGTTCATGAAATCTTGGCCTGGGGAAGAGATTAGGCTACACTGCCAGAGAAGACGGGGTTGGGGATGTGTGACTTAGTGGAGTGGATGAAGGTGTGGAGTGGTCCAGTTGTAAAGGAGCCTTCTTAAATACTGAGAAAGGACAGCAGGTTTATTGGCATGGTAGAAATTAGGATTTCATCAAGAGTGTTATCAGAAGTTGTAAAACCATGTTATGGTTACTTTTCTGTGTTCCTGTTTTTAGCATTGAATAACAGTAAACAACCAAGCAACCAATAAGGGATTTGGAGACAGTTAAGAAGGTTGAACACTTAAATGAAAAATGATTGATTATTCCTCTTGCTGAAGGCTTATAAAACCAGGAGATGTAGACTGCTGCCTCTAAATTATATCTCCAGCTCCAACCTTGTCTTCTTGGACAGTGCAGCCAAATGTCTTCCTCATTGTGTTACCTGGGCTCTGTTTCCAAAAATCAGTCAACCATATCTGTGTGGGTCTATTTCTAGACTCTATTATGTTCCACTGACATGTATATCTATCCTTACATCATTTCCACACTGTTTTGTCACATAGCCAATATAGTCTCTAAGCTTAATCCAGCCCATATTGTGTTTCGTACAACCTATGGGCTAAAAATGGCTTTTGTAACTTTAAAGAGTTGTATATGTGCTGCTGCTGCTGCTGCTGCGTCACTTCAGTCGTGTCCGACTCTGTGTGACCCCATAGACAGAAGCCCACCAGGCTCCCCCGTCCCTGGGATTCTCCAGGCAAGAACACTGGAGTGGGTTGCCATTTCCTTCTCCAATGTGTGAAAGGGAAAAGTGAAAGGGAAGTCGCTCAGTCGTGTCCGACCCTTAGCGACCCCGTGGACTGCAGCCTACCAGGCTCCTCCATCCATGGGATTTTCTAGGCAAGAGTACTGGAGTGGCTTGCCATTGCCTTCTCCGGTATATGGTGCACAAAACCTTAAATATTTACTCTCTGGCCTTTTACAGAGAAAGTTGCTAATTTTGTGGCACATCTTGAAATAAGCTGTATAATGTTCTTCCATGTCAGATTTCCTCTGGATGTTCTGGGTATATTACATTCACATACATTTTTAAATCATATTAATTTCTGAAGAAAAAAATGCTGAGATTTTGAATGGAATTACACTCACTTTCTGGTCAGTTTGGGGATAATTGACATTTTAAAAATATTGAATCTTCTAGTCTGTAAACCGGAGAAGGCAATGGCAAGCCACTCCAGTACTATTGCCTAGAAAATCCCATGGATGGAGGAGCCTGGTTGGCTGTAGTCTGTGGGGTCGCTAAGGGTCGGACACAACTGAGCGTCTTCACTTTCACTTTTCACTTTCACACATTGGAGAAGGAAATGGCAACCCACTCCAGTGTTCTTGCCTGGAGAATCCCAGGGATGGGGGAGCCTGGTGGGCTTCCGTCTATGGGGTCACACAGAGTTGGACACGACTGAAGTGACTTAGCAGCAGTCTGTAAACATGAATTATCTCTCTATTTACTTAGGAACTCTTTAATTACTCTCAAAAGTGTTTTATAGTTCTCTATATCCTGGTCTTACATATATTTTGTTAAATTTATCCCTAAGTATTTTGTGTTGTTGATATTATCACATATGGCATTTAAAATTTTTATTTATAAATTGTTTGCTATTATTAAATATAATTGCAATTAGGTTTTACTTATTACAATTTTTCCTAAATTTGCTAATTCTGGAAAATTTTTTGAGTATTTGTTATGATTTTCTATGTATGTAATAATATCATCTGAGAATAAAAACAGTTTTACTTCTTCCTTTTCAGTCTATTTCTTTCATTTCTTTTTATTATCTTGTTGTATTTACTAGAATCTTCAATAGATTGTTAAATAGAACTGATGAGATTATCCCAGTCTTGAGAAAAGCACTCAGTCTCATATCACTGAATAGGGAACTAATTGAAGGGTTTTGTTTGTTCATTTATTTGTTGCAGATTACCCTGACGTGTTAAAGATGTTTCCTTTAATTTCTATTTTTCTGAGATAGATGTTATATTTTCTCAAATACTTTCTCTAGCTCAAAAAAATACTTGCATTGTTTTTTTTATTTTTTTGTCTGTCTATATGTGAATTATACTGCCTGATCTTCTAGTGATAAACCAATTTTACATTTCTGAGATAAACCCTGTTGTTGTTTTTTTAAACTATATTTTCCAAGAGTCAATTCATTCAGGTTTATTGCTTTTATTTAAAATTTCTACTGTTTTATCATTCTCTATCTCATTGATTCCCACTCTCATTTTTATTATTTTCTTTCTACTCCTTACTTTGGGTTTAATTTGCTCTTTTTTTCCCCCATTGTTCTTAAGGTGAAATCTTAGATAATTGATTTTAGGCCTTTCTCTTTTTAAAAACTGTAAGACTATATAGGCATACATTTTTCTCTAAGCATTGATTCAGCTGCATCCCACAAATTTTCTTATGTTTTACTTTTATTTCATTCCATTAAATTTTTCTAATTTATTTTATGATTTATTCTTTGACTCTTGGAATATTTACATGTTTGTTGCTTAATCTACAAATATTAGGTTTTTCAGATATCTTTTTGTTACTGATTTATCCTTTAACTTCATTACGTCAGAGCATATATCCATGTGATTGCTGTCCTTTTAAATTTAGTCTTGTTATAGCCCAGCATATCATCTACGAGTGTTTCCATGTGCAGTTGACAAGAATATATATTCTGCAATTATTGGGTATTGTCTAGGGTCTCTACTGAGGGTCATCAGTTTTCAGTATGTTCTCTCCACTTTGGCTGGTAGAAACTCAAATGTCTCCCAGCTATGTGTGAACTATGGGAATTGTTCCATTTAGAGCTCCCCAGCAGCTGTTCTTTGCACAGTCTTGTAGAATTTAACTCTGTGCATACACAAATTAGTGTTCATCCAAAGACAGAAAGGGGAACCTTATACAGATTTGGGGAGGATTTTCTCTGCTTAGCTCTCTCCTTTCTGGTGGTCTTCCCCACAAATTCCAGTTACCTCTGTCTTCTAGTGCTCTTATCCTAGTCTCTTCAGCTTAGCAAGATTTTAGTTTTAGTTTGGGCTTTTTCTGCCTCTTCCAAGTTCTAGAAATTAACCCCAAACAGCCAATGCATTCATAAAGCTCATATAATTTTATTCAAACTCAGCAGAAAGCCAGTGCCTTCATAAAGCTCATCCTTATTATTTCCTACTCTCAGTAAATTTTCTGCTTATTGTCCAGTGTCTAAAATAAGTTTGTCTTGCTTTTTAGGTATTTATGGTATAGACATGGGATAGTTCTTATGTGTGTGCTTTGGACAAAAACTTTAGTGAAATGAATAAGCAAGCCATGTAGATACCTATGTACAGGAAAAAGCGTTCTTGAAAGGAGGAGTGTGTTACAATCTCTGAGGCTGACCCATGTGTGACTTAAGTTCTACTATTCCTGCTTCATGGTTAAGGGCCCAAGAATCATAGAGGTTAGCCATTTATCTAATCCCTTTTGCAGATCAGTTCAGTTCAGTCGCTCAGTCGTGTCCGACTCTCTGTGACCCCATGAATCACAGCACACCAGGCCTCCCTGTCCATCACCAACTCCCGGAGTACACTCAAACTCATGTCCACAGAGTCGGTGATGCCATCCAGCCATCTCATTCTCCGTCGTCCCCTTCTCCTCCCGCCCCCAACCTTTCCCAGCATCAGAGTCTTTTCCAGTGAGTCAACTCGTCGCATGAGGTGGCCAAAGTATTGCAGTTTCAGCTTTAGCATCAGTCCCTCCAATGAACATCCAGGATTGATCTCCTTTAGAATGGACTGGTTGGATCTCCTTGCAGTATAAGGGACTCTCAAGAGTCTTCTCCAACACCACAGTTCAAAAGCATCAAAATGGCAAATTCAGCCCACGTTTGAAAACAGTATCTGAACTCCTCCTGGGTCTTCTTACCTTCCCTGAAGGCTGTCGTGTTAGTGAAGGGGAGATTTATGGACTATGACTAACAGGTGGAACTTGTTATCCCAGTAGGTTTTATGAGCTGAAAAACAGAAATTGCTTAAAAACGTGCTTAGACGAGCTAAGGTTGGGAGACTTGTAATGGCTTATGGGCACCGAGGGACTTTGCAGTGAGTGTTTGTTAGTTCTGGTAATGGCACTGTGCCAGTACATTTCTCCTTTGCAGTGCTTTCAGTTTGCTCTCCCGGGTGGAGGCAGAGCACTTCTCCGACTCTATAGATGGGAGCCGTGAATGAGGTCTGTGTGGTAACAACAGCTCCAGAACTTGAAAGTCCAGTGTGTTCCAGGTGCTTTACATGTCTTATCTTGAGTCAGCCAACAACTGTGTGCGTTAGGCATTATTACACCAGTTTGTAGAGCAGTAAAGGAGAGCTCTGAGAAATAACTTGTCAAGTCCATGCAGTTTGCAAGTGGTAGAATCAGGGCTTAATTTTGCTTACCCTGTTTTTGCTACATTTTGTTCTACTCACTGGAAAAGAGTCTGATGCTGGGAGGGATTGGGAGTGGGGGGAGACCGGGACGACAGAGAATGAGATGGCTGGATGGCATCACTGACTCGATGGACATGAGTTTGAGTGAACTCCGGGAGTTGGTGATGGACAGGGAGGCCTGGCGTGCTGTGGTTCATGGGGTCACAAAGAGTTGGACACGACTGAGCGACTGAACTGAACTGAACTGAGACAGAAGGACACTGGGACAGAAGAATACAGCAGGGTTATATTTTGAGTCATTTTATCAGGTATGAGACTACTTTTTTTCTCTCATTTTTTCTGTGATTTCTGTGAGAAGGTTAATAAAGAGAAAAATAAATGGCAAATTCAAGGAAAGTTGAAGAGAGGTGTTTTTCCCCTCTTCTAAGACTGTGGATTGTTGTTGTTTATTTTGTGGGGAGAGATTGCAGGTTTAGCATTATGAATCAGGAAGAGCGCAGAGTCCAGGTTATATCGTGTGGGCGAAGGGCTAGTGTAGACTGTCAGATGTGTGCGGTGGTGTAGGCGCCACGATCCGGGAAAAGAGAGAGGGCAGATCCCCGCCAGTCGTGTGTTCACCCGCTGCAGAGAGCTCGGGGGACAGAGAGAACCCGCTGCTGGACTTCTTCTGCCCCGGACTGTGTGGGTGACTCTCAGCATCCATAGATAATGTGATCACTGGGACGTTTTCCCCTGTTTCCTCTGGAGCATAGTGTCAGGACTGCTCTCAGTGCTTGGGTGCAGAGTGAATAAGGAAGAGGGTGCTGCTTGTTCAAGCTACTGGACATTTCTAGGTATACTGTATGTGCAAGCAATGTGAGAAACCTCTAGAAGTAATGATACTTTTACCAACCAAAGGAAGACATCAGGTCACTTTTTTTTCTTTTCCCACTTAGCATTTATGAGAGTAAGGAACTTTCTCTCATTTTATGGCATTTCCTCTCTCCTTTTCTTCCTCCCTCCCTCCCCCGCTCCCTTCCTTCCTCCTTCCCTCCTCCCTTCCATGGTATCTATTGACTTGCCTGTCATGTGCCAGGCCATGTCCAAAACCTAACTACTTTTCAGTGTTCGTAGATGCGTATTGCAATCCTGACCGCACTACAGTACCACCACTGAGTTCAACGTCCCTCTCATCGTGGTAGCAATTCACAGGCCGCGCTAAACACCTGGGAAGCAACTGAAAGAGATGAGAAGAGGAAACTCGCAAGACCAGTTGAAGCAATTCTTCAGCTAGTCTATGGGCTCTGAGCAGTTTGCAGGTGAATCTGGACTCTTTGCCATTACAGCAAAGGAGGGCTGCCATGGTCCTCCATCATTAATAGATAAGATCAACATGAAAACAATGAAAACCTTACACATCAACCAGGGGAAAGGTGGGACAAGTTCTTTGACAATGGGATATTGGTGCAGGCTTATTACTTGATGGCTTTTTTTTTCCCTAATGTAAGAAAATGCAAAAACTGAGAGGAGAGAATATGCTGCCATCACCTGGTCAATTGGTCAAAGATAATTTAGGCTACTGTCATTTAAACCATGGATTTTGATTGCATATTCTCAACATTCAGTTCAGTTCAGTCACTCAGTCGTGTCCGACTCTTTGCGACCCCATGAATCACAGCACGCCAGTCCTCCCTGTCCATCACCAACTCCCGGAGTTCACTCAAACTTGTGTCCATCGAGTCGGTGATGCCATCCAGCCATCTCATTCTCTGTCGTCCCCGTCTCCTCCTGCCCCCAATCCTTCCCAGCATCAGAATCTTTTCCAGTGAGTCAACTCTTTGCGTGAGGTGGCCAAAGTATTGGAGCTTCAGCTTCAGCATCAGTCCTTCCAATGAACTCCCAGGACTGATCTCCCTTAGAATGGACTGGCTGGATCCTCTTGCAGTCCAAGGGACTCTCAAGAGTCTTCTCCAACACCACTTATTAAAATAAAAGATACAAAGTAATTTACAGTAAAATCAAATTGAAAATAAGGTAAAATACAATGACAGGATAAAGAACCTAGTGAAAAGTGTCCCCCCAAAATATGAAAAAAGTGTCTCTATTTATAGTCTGTAGCATTTGCATGCAAAACTTAGTTTTGAGCTTCCTGACAACTTTGGAAAAGAAGGAAACATTAAGGCTGACATAGCTCTGACAGTCTGGTGGAAGGATGGCTGCAAATTATTCAAAATCACAGCCCTGAGCTGTGGGAGAATTTTTCACATGACCCTCTATACTGGGGCATCAAACTCTATAATCTTGTGGAAAGATTTATTTGCAAAGATACTCCATGCAACTAGTGATCTCAATACTAGTATGCAATGAAAATACTAGGATTTTTGTATTCATTCCTTTTAATACCAAGCTGTATTTTATCTATATTTGAATTAGCTAATTAATTTAATTATTAATATAATGGTTGAAATTCAATTGAAGTAAATATGAGTAAATGCGATACATAGACATTTACTGTAATTCACATAAAATTTATTCATGTTTCAAAGCATGAAGTCAAAACATCTATAAAAATGCTGCATCCATTATAGGCTTCCCAGGTGGCACTAGTGATAAAGAACCTGCCTGCCAATGCAGGAGATGTAAGAGATGTGGGTTTGATCTCTGGATTGGAAAGATCTCCTGGAGAAGGGAATGGCAACCCACTCCAGTATTCTTTCTTGGAGAATCCCATGAACAGAGGAGCCTGGCAGGCCATGGTCCATAGTGTCACAGAGTCAGACATGACTGAAGAGACTTAGTATGCAGGCATGTGGTTAGTATCAAGCATAGGAGAAGGAATGGAGGAGAGAAGCATTATAGAACAAATGGTGAAAAGAGTTCAAACATGTGACTCAGAAATATTTCTTTGCCCATAAAATGTCATTGTTTAGTAGAGTCAAAAATACTCAAATTTGCATTGCAATCACTAATTGCACCATTATCTTTAAAGAGAAATAATTTATAATCTTGCTTAGATTAGTATGTAACCAGATGATGAAATATCCAATGACCATTGGCATATAATGTCAAACAATTTCTTATGGCCTGAAAAATGTTCACAATACAACTTTAAGTTAAAAAAAGTCAGAGTTGAAAATTCTATATTCATTATGATCAAACTAAGAGGACCCTGGAAAAGACTGGGGAAAGTAAATCAAATGTTACCAAGGAAAGCAAAAAAGGGAAATTGAGTTGAAGAATTTGAGCTAAAAAAAAAGTGAAAAACTGAAAAACAATTTAAGCCCAAGAATTGAAATCAGGGGCTAGGCTAGGACCTTGCCCAAGACCCAGAACCATACCTGGGACAAAACATGTTGGCCAAGTTTCTATGGCCTACAGCAAGAAGCCAAGGCAGTATGGATTTCTGCTTCTCCATTCCTAAGAAGACAGAAAGAGGACTACGAATCCATCATCTTGACACCACTCTAGTGGGTGTCAAGCACCGTTTGTTCATGATCTCAGGGGTAATGCAATTTTTTTTGCTGTCATTTAAACCATGGATTTTGATTGCATCTTCTCAACATTACCACCTATTAAAAAAAAAGATACGAAGTAATTTACAGTAAAATCAAAAATAAGGTAAAATACAATAAAAAGATAAAGAACCTAGTGAAACTTGACTTGCGTGGGTTGAGTCTGAAGGTGGGAACTCATAATACATTTCTGTCCCTGACTTTCTTTGTTCTAAGAATGCAGCGTCCTAGACAAATGAAATCATCTTAACAAAATCATGTTCAGTGAAGTTCTGATCATTTAACATGACTATGTAGGCAGTGTCACATCCTTGACTCCTCCTCAGTCAAGCATTGCATACACCTGGTCCCAGAAACACCCCCAAGATTGGTTTTATCATTGCAGCTCTGGTTAAGACTCGTTTTTCTGACTTTGGCCACTAGAAAAATTCAATTCTGTGGGACATGGTTGAGGATTTAAAACAAGTTCTTGACTTTTAGGAGCCCAAGGTCTACATCGTGTTCTTCTCTTTTAGTATAAGTTCCTCCCATGGTTCTTGGCACCTATCAGACGTTCAGTGGAATCGGTTATTTCTGTAGTTACCATGAGGGCGTAACAGAGTTCATATGCCATTGCCTGCTCAATTGCTCAACCTAACTTGTTCAAAACAGAAATCTAGACTTCCACCCCAATGACTTCTTCCTCAAATTTTCCCTACTTCCATTCAACCAACGGCTCAAACCTGATCCTCAGAGTCACCCCTGACTTGACTCTTCTCTCTGTCATGGCCAGTCTATCAGCAAATTTTGTTGGCTTTGCTTCCAATAGGTCCTAAATCTTACCACTTCTCTTTGCAACACCATCATCACCCAAATAGACCATGAACTACTTGTACTGGTTTGCTGGACTGCCGTAACAAAATACCAGAAATTGGGTGTCTGTAGCAATAGAAATTTATTTTCTCATAATTATGGAGGGAGGAAGTCCAAGATCAAATTTTTGATAAGGTTCACTTCTTCTGAATCCTCTCTCCTCAGCTTGTAGATAGCTATCTTCTCCCTGTGTTTTCACATAATCTTCCCTGTGTGTCTGTGTCCTAATCTCTTTGTAGTTAGTTAGTATTAGTCACTTAGTCCTGTCTGACTCTTTGCGACTCCATGGACTGTAGTCCACCAAACTCCTCTGTCCATGGAATTATCCAGGCAAGAATACTAGAGTGAGTAGCCTTCCCCTTCTCCATGTGACTCTTCCTGACCCTGGATCGAATCAGGGTCTTCTGCATTGCAGGCAGATTCTTTACCATCTGAGCCACCAGGAAAGTCCAATCTCTTCTTATATGGACACCAATCTCATGGAAATAGGTGTCATCCTACTGACCCCTTTTAACTTAATTACCTTTGTAAAGATCCTACTTTCAAATACATTCTGAGGTACTAGGGGTTAGGGTTTCAAGATGTGAATTTTGGGAGGATACAATTCTGCCCATTACACAGGTATCCTTTCTTTGATTCTTGTCCCCTAAAGTCTGGTTCCCATAGTGGATTAGAGTAATCTTTAGGTATCTTGGGACTCCTCCATTCTGAAAATTCTCTGGTGGTTTCCTATTGCACCTGTATTTATACCAGGGATTCCCTGGTAGCTCAAATGGTAAACAGTCTGCCTGCAATGTGGGAGACCTGGGTTCGATCCCTGGGTCAGTAAGATCTCCTGGAGAAGGAAATGGCAACCCACTCCAGTACTCTTGCCTGGAAATCCCATGGATGGAGGAGCCTGGCAGGCTACAGTTCATGGGCTCACAAAGAGCTGGACATGACTGAGTGACTTCACTTTCTTTACATTTAAGATTTCTCCCTTGGCCTGTGAGGCCACCCCACCCTCTGCAGCCTCATTTGTTACGACTCTTGTTTGCTCAGCCTTCTGGCCTTCCCCATGCATGCCTAAATCATTCTCACCTCAGTGGCTTTGTACCTGCTGTTCCTGTTGGGTAAAACAGGCTTCCTCCAGTTGCCCCTCAAGGCTGGCATCTTCTCACCACTGTGTTTCGCCCCAGAGTTGCTATCACTTTTGTGGGTGCTCCCCTCTCCTTCCTGCCCAGCCAGTGTTGTCTTCAGCATGCAGACCCTGCCAGACCTCATCCTGTGTGGTTTCTTTCAAAGAATAATCACTTTCTGAAGTTCTCCAATGTTTAAATTTGTTTTTTTAAATTGTCTACCCCTTCCACATTAATGTAAATTCTAATGTAAATTCATAGTTCAGTAAGTAATATTTATTTAATTATCAAAGGGAACCTTCAAAATGTGGACACAGCATGCTTCAATGCAACTTTTCTTTTGCCAGTAAACCAGCATTTCTTTACTGATTCTCTTCACAAATGACATCATTCATTCATTCAACAAGTATTGATCAGATGCAGGATCGTGGAGCAGGGAGAGCAATGGATTCTGCATTGAGCAGATGGGGAATTTAAATGCTGTTTCTATCACTTTGCTGTGTTGCCTTTTGCAAAATGTTTAACCTCTCTAAAACTTTGTGAATCTGTAAAATAAAGACGAAAATATATTTGTCCTTACTTTAAGATGCACCAAGAATAAGGTGGATTGACAGATACATAGAAGGATGAACAGATGGAGAGTGTGTGATAAAGCAAGCAACCCCATGGATGGCATTTCCGTGGACAGTCCATGGAACTCTCCAGGCCAGAATACTGGAGTGGGTAGCCATTCCCTTCTCCAGGGGATCTTCCCAACCCAGGGATTGAACTCAGGCCTCTTGCATTGCAGGCGGATTCTTTACCAACTGAGCCACAGGGAAGTCCATAAGCAAGTATCACAAAATGTTAATTATAGAATCTGGGTGGTGAGTCTATGGGTATTCATGATAAAATTCTTTCAACTCTTCTGCATGTTTGGAATTTTTCATAATAGTGTATGTGGGTAGGGAAGCAAATGAAACAACAACCTTGCAGGTTTGTTTTCAGGATTAAAACATGTGGTGTTTATAAGGTACATAGGGTGGTTGGAGTGCTATAGGATTCAGTAAATGCAAACTTCTGTTGTCCTTTTCCTCAAATGTGCTAAGTAATATGGGAGGATCCAAGAGGAATAAGACCCCATTTCCTCTCCTACTGGGGGAAGCAGATGCAAATACTCCCAACCAGGGAAGAGTTGCTCTGCTAAAACCACTGCACAGGCTAAAGGCTGAGGAATCACGGGAGAGGGAAGGACTGAACTTGCTCCTGTTGGGAGGAGGAAAGGTACAAAGAGACTTTGAGGTGCGCCTTGAAGGATGAGCAGCTATCCACAAGGGGCAAGAAAGGCACTGGGCTTTGTTTAGAGGTCAAGTTAAATGATATCCCCTCCCAGCCTGCAGTAGATTAGAACTCTCCTTTCCACAAACATTTCTTTGAGGTTTTAGCCACATCTTTCCAACGTGGATGTCAGATATTCCATTTCATCTCCTGCTGTAGTTAAACTTGGAGCCCTATCTTGGGATGCAATGAAATTTAAACTTGCAGAGTGGAAGCTTGAGTTATTAGAGGACTTATCTCTACTTCTGAGTTGTGTCTTAGAAAAAAGCATGTTTTTAAAAGAATTATTTATTTTTGACTGTGCCGGATCTTCATTGCTGTGACGGGCTTTCTCTAGTTGCTATGTATAGGCTTCTAGTAGACGGAGGCTTCTCTCATTGCAGAGCACAGGCTCTAGGGTGTGCAGGCTCCTGTAACTGTGGTGCATGGGCTTAGTTGCCCTGTGTCATGTGGAATCTTCCCAGACCAAGGATCAAACCTGTGTCCCCTGACAGGTGGATTCTCATCCACTGGACCAGCAGGGAAGTACAAAGACTTGCATTTTAATAGCATTAGGTACTTTAGCATACAGTCACCTAGGAAGATTTCATGATGGTCAAACTTTCTGGAAGACCAGTGTGGCAAGCAACAGGGAGGAGAATGGGGTGGGTAGATTTACTATATACCTTTGCCCTCTAAATAAGGAAGATCTGATCTGATCAAATCAACAGAACTGATCGTGGATAAATGTTTTCCTCCAAGCAACTTGCAAATAAATTTAATATATTCATTCCTTACAACTGATGTTATTTCTTCCTGAAAAACCCAGGCCAAAGAAATGTCTAAATGCAGTGTAAAATTCAAGGTGGCCAACTGTCAGCCAGAGAAGACGTGAACAAAATCTTTTTAGGTCACGTAGCTGTAGCTATGTCCCAGGCATTCCCTCGTTCCCTCAGCAAACTTGCACAATCTTCTGAGTCAGGCCTTGTGCCAGAACTTGAGAATGTGAAGGTGACTTTGTGGGGGTTCAGAATAGGCCTCCCCAAAATGTGCCACATTGACATGTGGCCGTTGAGACCCTTTGGACTCAAGAGAATCTATTTCCCCTCCCTTAACTACCTAGAAGAATTTAAATTGGAGATTTTCCCCAGAAAAAGAGTTCTTTTCGGAGATAAATTTGATCTAAGTTACTGTCTGTAGGGCATGGCAAACAGTTAATTACCAAACATCTGCTCTTCTTCTTGCTGCCCTGTGGCTGGCCCTCCTGTCCTTGAGAGCCCCAAGTCCCTGTCCCATTCCTGACTCAGGAGAGCATTTTCACCTGGTTTTACTTTTCTCTGAACCTCTCACACATGTGGGATTCTTGTACCCAAGAAATTAAATTCAATTTTCTCCTGTTACTCTGTCTTACATCAGTGTAATTCTTAGATCAGCCAGAAGATGCTACGAGGGTGAAAAAAAAGTTCTTTTCCATCCTAACAACTTAGACACATGCCAGTTCCCCAGGAGCCCACAGGCTAGTGTGGTGGACCAATCCACGTGGACAGATATGAACTATATGATGAGGGCCAACAAAGGTGGATGAACAGAGGTTTGGGATGCCAAAACATACAAAAGGGTGGGACAGAATGAAATTGTGTTGGACATATATAAAAGCTATAAATTCATTCTTATGAGTCAAAACCAGAATACCTTTGCTTTGTTCTTTTCCTTAGAAAATCATCAACAGGAAAGGCTTTGTGCCTGTTTTCAAGCAGACCAGGTCAAACATGCCAAACAGAGCTCTAAGACCTAAGCGACTTTAAAAGAGATTTCACCAAGGTTGCGCTGATAAAAGAAGGGAAGGGAGAACCAGTGAATATGGAGCATTCATCCTGGGCCAGCTCTTAACAGAAAGTATTTCATATAATCCTCACAACAACAGTAGGACATATCACAGGAGGAAATGAGGTTCAGGGAGCTTGGGTGCTCCTCTCAAGCACATGGACCAGAGCTGGGATGCTAACACTAACCTTCCAGTCCCCAAAGCCCATGCTCCTTCTGCCAGACCCTCACCTCCAATTTTAGAGGGAATTTTTTTTCTTTTTTTTTTAGGGAAAGAAAGGCGTTATCATCTTTCCAGGGGCAAATCTGTGTCTTGTGAGGTTGCTTCGGAGATCAGGATAAAGGTCATTGCCCTTGACCATGAACTACAGTGATCTCTGGAAACTGAGGGGAGGAGGTATAGGGAGAATTGAATGGTTGTATCTTTAGGCAAAGGCTCCTCCAAACTAGGGTTTCCTAGGTGGTGTTAGTGGTAAAGAACCCCCCTATCAATGCAGGATACATAAGAGACACAGATTCAATCCCTGGGTCGGGAAGATCCCTTAGTGGAGGGCATGGCAACCCATTCCAGTATTCCTGCCTGGAGAATCCCATAGACAGAAGAGCCTAGTGGGCTACAGTCCATAGGGTTGTGAAGAGTTGGACATGACTCCAGCAACTTAGAATGCATGCCTCCAAACAAAGCTGGGATTTAGAGCTCTGTTGTATCATTTTATAGTCTCTTTGGTATTTCTCTTTGGGTTTCCCTTGTGGCTCAGACAGTAAAGAATCTGCCTGCAGTGTGGGAGACCTGGGTTCAATCCCTGGATTAGGAAGATCCCCTGGAGAAGGGAACGGCTACCCACTCCAGTATTCTGGTCTGGAGAATACCATGGACCATATAGTCCATGGGGTCACAAAGAGTCGGACCCAACTGAGTGATTTTCACTTCACTTCACTTAGTATTTCTCTGAAGAGGTTCAGGGAAGTAGACAACTAAACCCCTGGATCGACTGGAGTGTAGTCGTTAACTGAGGTGCTTAGGCATGAGGGAGGGTAATGTTGATATGGGAAGGTACTGTGGACAAGAACTGAGGCAGGAGAGCTCAAATCCTGTTCTGTCAGTCACCCTCCACCCCCGGAAAAGTACCTAAGGAAGCTTTACACTGAGCATAAAAGAAAAGCTAGAATTAAACCACCACTTTGTTAATATCTGACTAAGTATGTGAACAACTTTCTGGGAAAGGTTTCTCCAAACCAGCTCCACTTCTTCAGACCTAACTGAGGGACCAGAATGTCCATGTGGGCCTGCTAGGAAAGAGAGAGCTACCCAGACACATGGGAGGTCTGCTTCTCTGAGCGGCAAAGAAGAGGCTGACCTTCCCTGAAGAACTAGACCCATTAGGAGATGTGAGAGCACGAAGAGGAAACATTTAAGATATAGCTATGGTTTTTCCAGTGGTCATGAATGGATGTGAGGGTTGGACTATAAAGAAAGCTGAGTGCCGAAGAATTGATGCTTTTGAATTGTGGTGTTGGAGAAGACTCTTGATAGTCCCTTGGACTGCCAAGAGATCAAACCAGTCCATCCTAACGGAAATCAGTCCTGAATATTCATTGGGAGGACTGATGCTGAAGCTGAAGCTCCAATACTTTGGCCACCTGATGCAACGAATGGACTCATTGGAAAAGACCCTGATGCTGGCAAACATTGAAGGCAGGAGGAGAAGGGGACAGCAGAGGATGAGATGATTGGATGTCATCACTGACTCAATGAACATGAGTTTGAGTAAACTCTGGGAGTTGGTGAAGGACAGGGAGGCCTGGTGTGCTGCAGTCCACGGGGTTGCAAAGAGTTGGACATGACTGAGAGACTGAACTGACCCATGTGTAAAATGAGGCCAGACTTCATCTTACACTCTGCCCAAGAGCTGGCCGATCATTCTCCCCTGCCAGGGAGCTATGAAGGTGAGTGCGGAGGCCTCCCTGCCATGGTGAGAGGGTGAGAAAGACCGGCCTTCATCTACACAAGTTTCTCCTTTCTGGGCAGCTCACCCCCATCCATAGTGTCACAGGGCATTGCTGGGCAGCCGTATTGGTCTGATATGATCCTGTAACTCTGGCCACGGTGACTTGTATGCACCAGCCAGAGTTCTTGTCCTACAAACATGCAGTTCATGTTGGTGGGGAGTCATTCTTGCTGCATGGCTGGGCTTATAGTAGGTGAACTCTGGGATTCTAGGTGGCATCTTCTAAATACCCCAAGGACCAACTTGCAGAGAGAATATATATATATATATATATATATTTTTTTTTTTTTTTCCCCAGAAGAGAGAAATGAAGCAAATGCAGACAGAAGGAGGCACAAGGATTCAGGGAGTATCCTGGTGGCTTTTTCTACCCTCTTCTAGATCTTTCTGAGACTCCTGCTATACCTCTGTCCTGGGGCCCATAAAACACATCTGTTTCCTGCTAATACACTTCTTTTTGCTTAAGCTAAAGAATTCTGTTCCTTGAAACTAAAAAATTATGTTCTAATACAGTTAGTAAATAGGTTTAAAGAAAAGGATTATTTCATGCCATGCAACTGTGCAATGCTTCTTCTCTAATACTGTTTTATATACTCCTGGGAAGCCTTGTACTCTTTAAAACTGGTCCCCTGAACAGGACAGCACTGCATTCATCAGCAATCTCACTCCTAGTTATTTATCCTGAAAGTGAACGCTAAAATCACTCAGTTGTGTCTGACTCTTTGCAGCCCCATGGACTATACAGTCCTTGGAATTCTCCAGATCAGAATACCGGAGTGGGTAGCCTTTCTCTTCTCCAGAGATCTTCCCAACCCAGGGATCAAACCCAGGTCTCCCGCACTGTAGGCGGATTCTTTACCTGCTGAGCCACCAGGGAAGCCCTGTTGTTTATCTTAGAGAAATGAAAATGTATCCTCACACAAGAACCTGTGCACAGCTGTGTTCATAACTGCCAAACACCGGAAACAGCACAAATGTCTTTCAATGGGTGAATGGATAAATAAACTGTGGCACATCCACAGAAGGAAGGGCTACTCAGCAATAAAAAGGAACAGGTTATTGATACGTCAGCCACCTTGGATGCTTCTCAACAGTATGACGTGGCATGAAAGAATTCATCCTCAAAAGGTCACACTCTGTCTGGTTTCATTTAGGTGACCTTCTCAAAAAAGACATAGACCTCAGTGACGAGGACAGCTCAGTGGTCTGGGGAGCAGGCATGGGGAGGGGTGTGGCAATGAAGGAGCACAGCGGGGGAGTTTCCCTGGCTGAATGGTGGACTGTTCTGTATCCTGATGGTGGCAGTGATTGCACAAATGTATGCATGTGTTAACGTTCGCAGAGATGGACATGAAAGTTGACTTTACAGTGTGATAACTGAAAAATAAAATTTAGAAATATAACAGGGCTTCAGTCAACTCTGTTGGTGTACTTTTAGTTTTCTCCTTTGCTACTTTGACTTGGAAAACTCAGGTGTTGAATTATGAGCCTTTTGCTTTGTCCCCGCTTTTACCAATGGCAGGGGCACCAATCGAAGATGCTGGGACATGTCTTGTGAGAGAACAGACACAGGTGATGAGATGGGGGTGAGAGTTGCTGTGGAGTGGGGCCCCGGCCCTTACTGTGGACAGAAACTCAGACCCTCCCCAGCCAGTGCCTTTACACTCTTGGAAGAAGCTCTTCAACACCTCCATGGGGTCACACTGCTTCCCTCCATCTTGGCCTCTAACCTTCCCTCCCTTTCCCCCTGGTGTCATCACCCTCTACAGCAGTGGCTTTCAATCTCCACTGTGCAGTGGAGTCACCTGGGAAGCTTGATAAACTCCTGGTGCCCAGACCAGGCTCTGGACCCATGAACTTGAACTCTCTGGGGAAGCGGTCAGGCAACAGTATTTAAAAATCTCCCTGGTTGATTGCAATGGGCAGCCAAGACTGAGAGGACTCACTGCACTGTTTGTTCATTTACCTGCACCAGCTGGTAGGGGAATGCTGGCTCCTGATGGTGCTGTGTATCTGATTGGCTCTGGAGGATTCCCTTCCTTTGGGGGCTTTTGGATCTCCTTTGCTTTCTTTGTTGCCAACCTGTGAACACTGTCACCATCATTCTCCCTCTCTGCTCAGCGCCTTGGGATGGATCACTGGAGGGACAGTCGACCCAGCTTTTAGATTCACGAGGAGGCGGTTTGGGGCTCTGGCAGGGAAGGCATGAGGTTTGGAGGAGCTAGGACCTGTCTCAGCTGCAGCATGAGTTTGGAGCACCGATCCCCCCTCGTGGACAGGGTGCGCTCGGCCTCTGACCTCCCACAGTGCCGTGTTCGCCCTTGTGTCACAGCACTGGCCACACCCCATGCTGCCTGCCTGTGTCTGCCCCACGTGTGTGTGTGGGGCATCACTCCAAACCCTAAGAAGGACCACGTGATTGGTCCTGTTCCCTCAAGTCGCATTTAGAAACAAAATCTCGGAACTGGGCCTAATCCTCATCAGCCTCTGTCCAGGGCCCGGGACCCTGCTTCTCATGCCCTTGGCTCCCAGCTCACGTGGGACCAGTGGCCACAGGCTGATCCTGGGCGTCCTGACTGCTTCAGCTCCTCCTCGTCCTGACTCCTCCTGGCCCTGAATTCTGCCTGTCAGGCTAAGGTCACCCATTCCTTCCTTGGTGGTCTTGCTCTCCATTGCCTTCTCCCCTCCTCCTCTGCTTCCTGTTCCCTGTACTCTAGACCCTGGGGACCCAGAAAGACTGACGGCTGAATTAATTTCTCAGGTGTGATTTAGCTCACTGTAAGAACCGGGTCCTTCCCTCCCTTCTCTCCACATCTCCTGCCCTCCATATCTAGAGCTCACTGTCTGGTGCAGGTAAATGAATAAATTCCAATGCAGCATGAGGAGTGTCCTAAAAGAGGGCTGTAGAAAAAGCCTTAGGAGACAGCAGAAGGGACGTTTGCCTCCATAGATGTGTGTGTGGGAAGGACCTCACATAGGATGTATTCAAGTAGGGTTTTGAAGGATGAAGAGGAGTCCATCAGTAGACAAGGAGGAAAGGGCATGCCAGGAACAGGTCACAGGTGAGGCAACAGCCTACCTACAGAGGCAACACAATTTGTCCCTGTATGTTTTCTTTGTGGACTCTCATTCAACTCCTCTCTGCCCTCAGACTTTGTGGGGGAAAAGCTACTCTACTGAGATAAATGATTTAAAATGAAGTTTTTTTTTTTTTTTTTTTTACTTCTCTTCTGAGGAGTCAGTGGCCAAACAATTGCAATGTAGGCAGAAGGCTTTGCTTAAACCAGCATCTGATGAACTTTCAGTAAGGAATATTTGAGGAAAGTATAATTCACAGATTTTCCACGTTAACCTTTTCTTTGTCTTTTTTAACTCAAAGACATTCTTTGCCCAAAAAGGAAACCCTGTTGGCCTTGGAGTTGGCTTTCACAGTCCTGTGGATGTTGAGGTGTGCAGCAACAGCCCGCACCACTTGTTCTTTTATAAGATAGCAGCAGCAGCCTCAACCGCAATGGCAGATCCAAAAATTGAGAATCAACATTTTCCCCAGAGACAAAGAATGAACGTGGGGCTTGGGGTCGAATGGACAGAACTTAGTGGAATAATGGAAAAGATGACCTTCAGGCTTGTACGGTGGGATTTGGTGGAGTGTGCAGCCAGTTGCTGGATTGGAAAACCCCTTCTCTAGACCACGCTGATAGGAAGCTGGAGAAGGGGGCTTGGAGACAGGCTGAGCCCAAGGTTTTCGAAAGAGTAAGCAGCAGGAGCTGTGATGATTTCTTGTAGCAAGATCTTCTGAGTTGGGAGCTGCTGTTGGGAGATAGTTCAGTTCAGTTCAGTTCAGTCGCTCAGTTGTGTCCGACTGTCTGTGACCCCATGAATCACAGTGCGCCAGGCCTCCCTGTCCATTACCAACTCCTGGAGTTCACAAAAACTCATGTCCATTGAGTCGGTGATGCCATCCAGCCATCTCATTCTCTGTCATCCTCTTCTCCTCCCGCCCCCAATCCCTCCCAGCATCAGAGTCTTTTCCAGTGAGATAAGTTGGCTGCAAATAGTAACAACAGTTATATAGCTACATTGGAAAGATAACAAATTTTGACATGAGATGCCAAGGACTCCAGCCTGTGCTTCCTCCAGCCCAGCATTTGGCATGATGTACTCTGCATATAAGTTAAATGAGCAGGGTGACAACATACAGCTTTGAAGTACTCCTTTTCTTATCTGGAACCAGTCTGTTGTTCCATGTCCAGTTCTAACTGTTGCTTCCTGACCTGCATATAGGTTTTTCAAGAGGCAGGTCAGGTGGTCTGGTATTCCCATCTCTTTCAGAATTTTCCACAGTTTATTGTGATCCACACAGTCAAAGTCTTTGGCATAGTCAATAAAGCAGAAATAGATGTTTTTCTGGAACTCTCTTGCTATTTCCATGATCCAGCGGATGTTGGCAATTTGATCTCTGGTTCCTCTGCCTTTTCTAAACCCAGCTTGAACATCAAGTTCATGGTTCACGTATTGCTGAAGCCTGGCTTGGAGAATTTTGAGCGTGACTTTACTAGTGTGTGAGATGAGTGCAATTGTGTGGTAGTTTAAGCATTCCTTGGCATTGCCTTTCTTTGGGATTGGAATGAAAACTGACCTTTTCCAGTCCTGTGGCCACGGCTGAGTTTTCTAAATTTGCTGGCATATTGAGTGCAGCACTTTCACAGTGTCATCTTTCAGGATTTGAAATAGCTCGACTGGAATTCCATCACCTCCACTAGCTTTGTTCGTAGTGATGCTTCCTAAGGCCCACTTGAGTTCACATTTCAGGATGTCTGGCTCTAAGTGAGTGATCACACCATCGTGATTATCTGGGTTGTGAAGATCTTTTTTGTACAGTTCTTCTGTGTATTCTTGCCACTTCTTCTTAATATCTTTTGCTTTTGTTAGGTCCATACCATTTCTGTCCTTTATTGAGCCCGTCTTTGCATGAAATGTTCCCTTGGTATCTCTAATTTTTTTAAAGAGATCTCTAGTCTTTCCCATTCTATTGTTTTCCTCTATTTCTTTGCACTGATAGCTGAGGAAGGCTTTCTTATCTCTCCTTGCTATTCTTTGGAACTCTGCATTAATATGCTTATATCTTTCCTTTTCTCCTTTGCTTTTCACTTCTCTTCTTTTCACAGCTATTTGTAAGGCCTCCTCAGACAGCCATTTTGCCTTTTTGCATTTCTTTTTCTTGGGGATGGTCTTGGTCCCTGTCTCCTGTACAATGTCACGGACCTCCATCCATAGTTCATCAGGCACTCTGTCTATCAGATCTAGTCCCTTCAATCTATTCCTTACTTCCACTGTATAGTCATAAGGGATTTGCTTTAGGTCATACGTGAATGGTCTAGTGGCTTCCCCTACTTTCTTCAATTTCAGTTTGAATTTGGCAATAGGAGTTCATGATCCGAGATATGCAGATGACACCACCCTTATGGCAGAAAGTGAAGAGGAACTAAAAAGCCTCTTGATGAAAGTGAGAGAGGAGAGTGAAAAAGTTGGCTTGAAGGTCAACATTAAGAAAACTAAGATCATGGCATCTGGTTCCATCACTTCATGGCAAATGGATGGGGAAACAGTGGAAACAGTGTCAGACTTTATTTTTCTGGACTCCAAAATCACTGCAGATGGCGATTGCAGCAATGAAATTAAAAAATGGTTACCCTTAGAAGGAAAGCTATGACCAAGCTAGACAGCATATTAAAAAGCAGAGACATTACTTTGCCAACAAAGTTCTGTCTTGTCAAGTCTATGGTTTTTCTAGTGGTCATGTATGGATGTGAGAGTTGGACTGTAAAGAAAGCTGAGCACCGAAGAATTGATGCTTTTGAACTGTGGTGCTGGAGAAGTCTTTTGAGAGTCCCTTGGACTGCAAGGAGATCCGACCAGTCCATCCTAAAGGAGACCAGTCCTGGGCGTTCATTGGAAGGACTGATGTTGAGGCTGAAACTCCAATATTTTGGGCACCTGATGCAAGGTGCCAGCTCATTGGAAAAGACCCTGATGCTGGGAAAGATTGAGGGCTGGAGGAGAAGGGGGTTACAGAGGATGAGATGGCTCGATGGCATCACCGACTCAATGGACATGAGTTTGAGCAGACTCCAGGAGATAGTGAAGGAAAGAGAAGCTGCAATGCGTGGGGTTGCAAAGAGTCAGACAGGACTGAGCAACTGAACAACAGCAACCAAGGATTAGCTCATTGACTGACACCAAGTCACTGTAATCACCGAAGGCTTACACCCAAAGGGCTGTATGGGGAAGCTCCGGGTGAGTTCCGTGTTGGCTTCTGGGTTGCAGGGAGAATGTGTTCCCAGCCTGTGTTGTTTTCATGCCTGGCTCCATCCCATGCCGCAAGGGGTACAATCCCATGTGGACACACCAACGTTGTGTCCAAAGTGTGTTTACACTCTTCCCAAGTGGCCATTTGTGGATACTCGTGGGGTCAGAGGTATGGATGCACAGTGTGGATTGCTCTTGGAAACATGGCACCAAGGAAGAGATCCAGGCAGCCTGGAAGCACACTGGGCTGTTTGGGCAGGAATTCCAGATCATGGTTTTAGACGCTCAAGGTGGGGAGTAGGGGTGGGCTAGGGGGACTGTGGACTCATTCACCCCTGTGGAGTGCTGCAGAGGAGAGCCATATAGGGCCAGAGTAGGGGCTCACCTTGTCTGGACTTAAGATAATTACGCTAACCAATATGGTAATGTGGACCACATGTGGCTGTGTATGTTTAAATTAATTAAAATTAAATAACATTTATATTTAGTTCCTTAGTTGCATTGGCCACATTTCAAGAACTCCATATGGCTCCTGGCTATCACACTAAACATCACAGATACGAGTCCTTTCCTTTATCACAGGAAGTTCTACTGGACAGCCCTGGTCTAGGGGCTGAGAGAAGCAGACTGATTTGTCCAGAGTCATGGAGTAGATAGATCTGGGGCCGAAATTTGGAAGAAAGTCTGATTCTGAATCCTCTGTTCACTTCCCTTTCCTGACCTTGAAAAAACTAACTTTAACTTTCCCAGTCTGTTCTTTTGTCTGTAAAACAAAAATAAATCCCTTAAATGGTGGGGGTGAGGATTAAATGAATGCCCACAACAGAGTAGATAGTTGGTTCTCAGTAAATTTTATTTCCTTCTCTAGTCTCAGCAGGGGCTGGAGAAAGAAGCAGTGGAAGGATTAAGAAGCTCTTTCTATTTCAGATTCTCAAAATAAGAGAAAAATGGTTTGAAAATGGATGAAAGACACTCCCTGATAAACACTTCAATGATTACACACCTACATTGGAAAGACAACTAATTTTGATGTGAGATACCAAGGATTAGCTAATTAAGCTCCCAAGGCAGAATAAGTCAGAATTTTTTTTTGAAAGATAAAAATAATTTCCCATGCAACTGGGCCTTTTTTTTTTTCAAAGGTGTGGGAAACATATTCATTCTCTGATTATTAATAACTGTGAGTGAGGGAAGAATCCATTAGACGTTAAAGCTCCACATTTAATAGCTTCTGAGAGTGTATTATCTTGGAGTGCAAAGTTATGTACCCTTGACTTCCTGTAAGGATGTTAGTCAGAGCCTTTGCCCTCCTGCTCTGTGACTGTGAGGTCCTCTCCTCTCTCTGGGCTCACGGTTCCCTCTGGAAAGAGAGGGATGGATGAAGGGATTTTAGAGCCCTTTCACCTCTGATGATGCAAAATTCTTTCATAAAGAACAATCTTAAAAAACAATTATTTAAAAAATTAGAAGTAGCTGGCTTTATTGTTCATACATTACCAGAGACCAGATATGTTTAAGAAGGGGAAGACTTTTGTGCCATTTACTTGTAAAAGTGGGAGCTGGAAGGTTTTTCCTTTTTGGCTACATCATTGATGGAGGCAAACAAATCAGCCATGCAATATAATTTGCTCTTCTAGATGAAAAGGAATACATGAATCCTTCACTAAGGAAAGTTTTCTAATACCCACAATGCCGCAGATATTCATTCATCCACAGATTCCGAAAATATTTGTGTTTAACTTTGATAATGTGGACCACGAGCTGTTCTAGGCACTGGGGAGGCAACAAGGAGCAGGGTAGACGGAGGTCTTTCTCACAGAGCTTACGTTCTATTTGGGAAGACAGATCAACAGCAAGGAAAGAATTAAAGGTGTGTCAAGTGTGCAGTGGAGAAGGAAATGGCAACCCACTCCAGTGTTCTTGCCTGGAGAATCCCAGGGACAGGGGAGCCTGGTAGGCTTCCATCTATGGGGTCACACAGAGTCGGACACGACTGAAGTGACTTAGCAGCAGCAGCAAGTGTGCTATGTGTCAGGTGATGATAAACACCCTAACAAAGCAGAAGTCAAAGGTGTGCAAATAAAGTGTGCTATGGCCAGGGAGGGCTGGTATCTAGGATGGAGGTCCAGAGGAGACTTCTTTAAGGAGGTGACTTGAGTAGATTCTTGCATGAAATAAGGATCTGAGTCTGGTGCAGGAAAGTTCCAGACAGGGGGGACAGCAAAAGCAAAATCTTGAGATGGAAGAAGGCTTCACAGTTCTGCAGAACAGAAAGGCTGATGTGGCATGAGCTGGGGTGCAGCTGAGGAGGTAGAGCAGGGAGAGTTGGAGGCAGGAGAGGCCAGAGTGATGATGGGGGGCTGGATCTGAGGTCAGTCAGCTAACTCTAGCCCATGAGCCAAATCCAGCTTGATGGCCAAGTTTTTAAATAAAGTTTTATTGACACACAGCCACCCCTGTTCATTTCCTCCTGTCTGTGGCAGCATTCACACTGCAATGGGACGTAAGTAGCTGTCACAGAAACTGTATGTCTTGCAAAGCTTAGAATATTTGCTATCAAGCCCTTCACAAGAGCACATTTTCTGTCTCCAGCTTTAGATGATCATTTCACCTTATTTTCAACCTTATTGTGTCAGGATAACATCTCATAAAACAGAATATAGCTGGTTCTTTTTTCTTATATGATGTCTTCTATCTCTCTGTGGTTTAGATGACCTATATTTGAATCTATTTCTATCATATTATGCTTTCCATTCAGAGAAGGCAATGGCAACCCACTCCAGTACTCTTGCCTGGAAAATCCCAGGGATGGAGGAGCCTGGTAGTCTGACGTCTATGGGGTCGCACAGAGTCGGACACGACTGAAGTGACTTAGCAGCAGCAGCAGCAGCATGCTTTCCATTTGATCTATCCTCCTCTCTCTCTGCTTATCTTTTTTTCTGGATTACTTTGTTCCTTTGTATAGAGGCATTTTTCCTTACTTGCAGTTTGTGGATTTATTTGTAAATCTTTTTACAAATGTGTGCAAATAAAATCACACTGCTGAGAAATGTATCGATTAGGTTCTGGATTAGAAATTTTATATTCCACTAAGACAAAGCAAGACAGTTGATTGAATGGTCAAGATAAGCAGCACCATTGAAATCCCAATCTGAGAACTAGCTTTGCAAGCTAAAGAATCCATAGAAAGCCAACAAATGTAGAACAAAACAAAACTAAGTAATAATATAATAACTGAAGTCTTGATTATCTACTGAAATATCTGAAAATGGTATCAGAAATGATAGCCTCCACACTTTTTCCAAATTTTTATTGGGGTAAAAGACACAAACATGCAATTAACCATCTTAATCATTTTTAAGTGGGCAACTCAGTGGCATGAAATACATTTACAATGTGTCACAGTCACCATCATCCATCCCGTAACTCTTCATCTTGGAAAACTGCAACTCTGTCCCCATTAAACAAACAACCCCCCAGCCCCTGGCAACCCCATTGTGCTTTCTGAGTATTGACATTTTTAAGATTTCTTTTTCCTTTTCAAATCAAATATAAATAAGATCTGAGTACTGCAAAGAATTGACTTTGCAATTTTTTCTCTAGTTGAGTCATGTAATATATTTCAGTAAAAAAAGTATTTGTTCCATGGATTAGTTTTTCTATACCATTCTCACCACTTCAAGCCTGAGCTAAGTGTCCTCACAAGATTGGGTTGTCTGTAGACCCATCTCTGGGAATGTCTGGCCTCTTCCCTTCTGGACAGTGTCCACTGTGCCCTGCCCACAGCTTGCCCCTGCCATCTCCCTTCTCCATCTCCCTGAGGACTTGGTCCCGGTCCTTCTGTTTCCTGAACCCTGTCTTCCCCTGTCTTGGCTTGTCACCTCCTTTTTTTTGAAACAGCATGCTCTCAAGCTGCTTCCTGAGAACAGGTACACGTCTGTGCTGAGACCTTGCATTTCTGAAAATATTCTTCATCTCTATTCATACTCAATTAGCTATTTGGCCAGCTCTAGAATTCTCCACCAGAATTTATTTTTCTTCAGAATTTTGAAGGTATTCACGATTGTTTTCCAGTTTGCACTTGAACAATCCAGAGCAAGTCTTATACCTGATCTCTTAGATGTGACAGTTTTCTTGCTGGAAGCTTGAGAGATTTTTTTCCCACTGAAGTTCTGAAAATTCACAATTATGTACTCTGGCATTGTTCTATTTTTATCCACTGTGTGGGGCCCTGGGTGGTGAGTTCTCTCTACCCGACCTCTCCTCTCTAGGGAAGTTTCTTGAATTACCCTGATGAACCTTTTCTCCTTTTTATTCTTTCTCTATCTTTCTCACCATTTTTTTCCTTCTAAAGAAATTGTTTGAACATTGGGCTTCCTGGACCCCTTTTAAAAAAATCTCCCCTTCTTTGTTCTCTTACTTATTTTGAGGGGGGAGGGGTGTGGACTTCCTCAGCTCTTCCAACCCTGCTATTGAGTTTTTAATTTCAACTCTTTCCAAGATTTTTTTGTTCTTTGTTTCTTTTTATAGTACCTGATTTCCATATCTTTTCGTGTGTTTCTGATATTAATATTAATGATAGCAAACGGCGCTCGGAGATCTTCATCAGCAAGATCATCTGGATGCTTGGAAAGCAGAATAACTGCTGTGGGGGATGGGTAAAGAGGCGGACCAGTGGGGAGGGAGCCTGCTGGGAGGGGGGTGGGAAAGAAATAGGGGGAAAGATGCAACTGCCAGAGCGACAGATTATGGAGACAATGGTAAGTAAAGAGATTTTAAAGGAAACCTGGCTTGGTTTTCTGCAATGCAATTTCCCCTTTGCGTGCTCCCTAAGAGATCTTAGAATACAGACCTGCCTTCTTTTTTCAAGGCTGTCTTAACTGTACTTGTATTTCCTTTGGCCATGACCCAAAGCCAAGAGTACCTTTAGGCCAACCCATTTTAATTTGGATTACTCTGGATTTCTTGGGGGATCTGATTTCACCAGGGGCCTCAGCTGGAAAGTTACTCTTCTCCAGGGAGGGAGTGGATTATAACCATCCTTGTCTGGTTCCCAGTAGTTTTCCAAACTGGACAGAGAACTCCATGTCTAGGCAAGTAGATTCACCATTTCTAGACCATCACTAAATAGCAAAGGGCTTTTTTCAGAGAGCCTTGGAGGAAGCAGGTCTCCCTAAGGACAGACTCAATGTGGTTGTACTTAGAGGAATTCTGAGCATGGACAATAGCGAGGGAAACTAAGGAACACAGCAGAAGAAAGCAGAGCTTCAGAATAGATGGGTTATTTGTATGCAGATGCAAACCCCGCAATCCCAGAAGAAAACAAGACACACATTGGACTGCAGCAGATCTGAGCAGAAACCGGCTCCTTGCCTCATCTGCCTAGATTTCACCAACCGCTTAGTAAGAAGAAAATGGAAATTAATACCAGGACTCTGTTGTGAAGGATTAGTAGTTACTATTTATGATAGATGGGAATCCAAGCATGACCTCTTTCTTAGAAAGCTTGCACAGATGGCTGGCCGCTGGTCAAGAAAGAAATCAGAAATTCTGGAGCCTGGGTCACTTGCTTGTGTTGGCTACATGCTTATATTGTTTCCACTCAGTGCAGACAGAGCCTGCTTTTCACTAGTCTGTTGCCTTTGTGAGATCTCCTGCTACAGAGCTCACAGGCAAAATGTGTGTATCAGTTCAGTTTAGTCGCTCAGTCGTGTCTGACTCTTTGCGACCCCATGAATCACAGCACGCCAGGCCTCCCTGTCCATCACCAACTCCCGGAGTTCACTCAAACTCATGTCCGTCGAGTCGGTGATGCCATCCAGCCATCTCATCCTCAGTCGTCCCCATCTCCTCCCACCCCCAATCCCTCCCAGCATCAGACTCTTTATAGTATGGTCCTATTTTTGAAACTTTTTTTTCTATATACACCCAAGTAATTTAGATAGAAAACAAGTAAGATGGTACATGTAAAAATATGCACAGTATTATTTTGATCAGCAAGGCTACCCACGGTTTAAAATTTTTCTGTGTGTGTGTGTGTGTGTGGTGAAACAAAGTGTAGCTGTTTATCGCAGTCACTAAACCAGGGTGACTAATGCTCAGAAGACATGAACTCCCCAATGGGTTTCAGTTAAAATTTTTTAAATGTGAAGTCGATTACTTATATAATAAGATTTAAAGTTAGTATTTCAATAATTATAATGACTGGGTCACATCAGCTGACATGTGTGGATGTTCCCCCAGCGCAAAGCATCTTGCTGGGAACCTCATAGGTGCTATCCCTCTTCCTTCTCAGGGCATCCAATGAAGTAGCAGCTCTCCTTAGGCTCTTCTCACGGAGAAGGAGACCCCAGATGGGAAGTCTCATGCCTCAGCTCACGCAGCTAGTGAGAGGCAGAATTGGGTTTTCTGACTTCAAACTCACATTTTGTTAATTTCTTATTGCTTATTTTTGTCCCCTTGAAATGTTTCCTAAGGAAATGCTATGCCATGAAAGATGTGTAATGCAACATTTCCCCCCCAAAGATGTTGCCTTTCCTAAAATGACAACTTTATAAGCAGTATGTCTGCCCCTGGCACAACGTGAAAGGAATTAACATGTGTAAAATGATCCTTTTAGGCTGGACAGATTATAAAGCCTATATTTTATTTCCTTTTGATTTCCCCTGTATTCTTTGAGGTGACAGATGTTTTAGACCTCTAGTAAGAAATGCAATTAAAAACAAGCAAACAAAAAACACCACGTCTCTGAAAATCCAGTGTTTTCTTGGCATATCGGTAAGGTGCAAAACCCCTAGCATTTTAAAATGAAATATGACAGACACTGTTCTGGCGGCCTTGGGAGCTCAAAGCCATAATCTCAGATTTTTTGAAAACTAAGCCAGGAAAATGCTATTCAGACCTTTGGCTCTCTGATGAGGTTATCTTTCCTGCATCCCCAGGACTACGGATGTTGTTATCATGGCTGTCAAAGCCTCCAAGGTTGTACCTTCCCTGTGTCTGCATCAGGCCAAGCCCAGCTTTGTCACCAAATTTCCGCAGTGTCTTCATTTCTGCCTGTACCATGATCACTTCTGAGCCTCAAGTGTAGAACTTAGAATGGTTTTGGAACCATTTTCTCAGGCCATTTAAGTTATTTCTTAAGGGGGTTATTTAGAGCTTTCTGACAAGGTCATATTTCAGCCAAGAAAGTGATGCACATGAATTTCAGAAGAACACTTCTGTTAAACCATTAGGAGACCTGAGAAGTTGTATCACATCTCCCCACTCTTAATATCCTCATAGCTTATCCATTCCCTTTATCAATCCATTCTTTACATGTCCCAGGGTAAATTTTCTAGGAAATAAAATCCCAAATCAGATTGATCTCCTATTTTACTTCATTCAAGGGCTTCCAGTCCTTCAGGGATGAAGTCCAGCCCTGTCAGCATGGCATTCAAGGCTCTTCTGTGCTGGATGTTTTTGCCAGTCTCACCTGGAGCAAATGCCCCTCCCCGTCCACCTGCATTCCATCCGCTGAAAATGACTTGCTTTCTCTTACTTATGCCACATACTCTGAAGTGCTGCACTTCTTCGTGCAGTTCCTAGTGTCTGGAATGCTCACCTGACCCCTTGTCCACCCCAGAAACTCACCAGGACACAGGATTCTATGAAATTGAGTGCAAAAGCAACTGCCTCTGGAAAGGTTTTCCTCCAGCTCACTCTTTCCCTCCGCTGCTCCATCTGCCTCTTCCACTGAATACTTCCTCTTGTCCTCTATGCCCTGCTGTTTCATGTCCACCCCTCTGTTACAGCACTTACGCTGTTTTGTGATTACGCCACAACAGTGATTAAGATGATAAGATTAACATGGAATCTGAGGTCAGATGGATGCAGGTTAGGAATCCTCAGATGGACCCACGTTCCCCTCCTGTTGGCTGTGCAAGTTTGTGTAGGTTATTACAGCACCCCTCTCAGAGTTAGTTCCCTCTCTGTGAATCGGGGCATAGCAGAACCTCCTTGCAAGGTTGTAAAGATTAAATGAGACCATGCAGGCAGTCACCTGGCATGGCACCTGGGTTCAGAAGCTCTCAGCTAGCGGCAGCCACGTCCTTTCTGTTGCTGATCGCCTCTGTGTTTGTGATCTTGTGATCCTGAGGAGTGGAATCATGGTTGGCTCATGTCTGTAACATAAACACTGGGCACAGGGCCTGGCCCAGAAAATAGTTCAGATTGTACAATGCAAAGCCCTGTGGAGGGTAGCCATCCTTGTTTGAATAAGGGAAATGAATATTCCACTCACAATGTGGATTGGTACTCAAGCCTAGCATCTTGCTAAGTTCCAAGCTTGGTCTTAGTTCCCACTGGGAGTCCATATTTGCATTGCTGACTCCACTTCCCCACCACTCCTATAGGCTCTTTGTAAATTTTATGCTTTGAAGATTAGAGACTAATACTCGTATCTGAGCCCAAATTTACATTTTACTTTCAAACGCTTCTTGACTCATCTAGTTGCTTAAAGTGATCCTTATCCTCGCAGAATTCCCTCAGATTCAAGAAATTGGGCAGAAGCCGAAACACAGGCAGTAAAGGTAAAATCCATTTCCTGGTTTAGCGGACACCTTCTGTAAAGAGAATGGTTTGGGGGCCTTTGGAGAGAACCTCTTCTTGGAGTCACAGAGCCTGGGCAAGAAGGCTGGCTCTGGGTGACCCAACTCTGCCATCACTGCCTGCAAAGTCCTGGTTTAGGCACAGGTAGGAGCTTCTTGAGCCTGATTCTGTGAAGTGTGTGCCGAACTGCATCTTACCAGGGCCCAGACAGAGCAATTAGTGAAAAATGGTTGAAGGTACTGCCTGCCAGTGCAGGAGATGTAAGAGATGCAGGTTCGATCCCTGGGTCAGGAAGATCCCCTGGAGAAGGAAATGGAAACCCACTCCAGTATTGCCTGGAGAATCCCCATGGACAGAGGAGCCTGGTGGGCTACAGTCCATGGCATCACAAAGAATCAGACACACTGAAGTGACTTATCACGCATGCAATGTTTCATAGGATTATCCAATGGGAGCTCAGTTGTCCCTGTGCCAGCTTGGGAGAGTTGATGGGACCTGCTTGATTATATGTCTCAGGGGGCTGACAGAGAACTGATCCTAAGGGAGGAAGGTAACACGGGTGGCCGAAGTGGTTGCCTAGTAACCAAGTCTTAGTCATTAGAGGGAAATGTGCAGCAAGATATGTACTACTCCACACGCCCCTGGACCGGCTGCCTGGGTGTGTGTGAAAGTGCTCGCACCCTAGTGAGTCAAGGAGGCGGAGCATTCACAGCTGTCAAGGTAACATCCTGGGGTCCCGGCAGCTTTGGAGGGGTCCCTTTCTCATCCAAAGAGAGAAAGTCATTCTTCTGTCCCACTTGGCCGTGTGTTCCTGTGCTCTTTGACCCGGAGTGAGTTTCAGGTATTTCTATAGGGCAGCAGACTTATCTGGCCAGGGAGGGACAGCCCTGTCCCCTGGAGCAGAGCTGCAGTGACAGGTCCAGCAGCCGGCCTGGGCCTGAGGCAGAGTCCACAGCTCCTGCCGCAGTCACCCTGGAGAGTTAATTTCCAAAGCAGCAGCAGGAGGCAGGAAGATGCCTAGAGGGCAAGCAAAGAGATGGAGCAGCACCAGTGGGAACCTTTGGGTCCAACGAACAGTCTGCATGGCTGCCACATACTGGCAAACAGGGAAGAAACCGCAAGGCAGGCTGTGGGGGAGGGCGGCTTTCTGTGTTCACCAGAGCACTGTAGAAACTGGCTGTGGTGCCAGTGGAGACATGAACTTGATAGGATATTTCTGCCGTGTGAACTGGGGTGCCTGGTGGAAGAGCAGAGAGACTGCAGAGCTGACAGGAACAGAGCTGGAATGTGAACATGCAGGAGGATCGGCTGGGGCCTTCTAGAAGGCTGTGGGGTGGGGACCTCGCTGGGAACTGGTGCTCACTTGCCAGCCGTGGTGCGGGTGAGCCAGGGCAGTTGGAATCATCACTGTTCTCATTGACCTCAATTACACTCACAGATAAGAAGGACTAAAGAAAACTTGAGTGACAAATTTGGGAACTTGCAAGCATAAGGTATTGTTGGCAAAACTACTACTACTAGTACTAATACTAAGAAAAACAAGGAAATTTACCCTACATGATGTCTGCGTGTCCTCTTGCATTTAAACATGCAGAATCTCAGTAGAGCTTCCCACAGAGTATCAGTAGAGTTTCCTATTCAAAAACATCTTCTTCAGTCTCCCTCATAACTATGATTATAATTGTTCTCTCCCTGTTGTCATGCTCTACCACCTATGAGACGATGAGATTAGATTACAATTTACATATATTCAGTTCAGTTCAGTTGCTCAGTCGTGTCCGACTCTCTGCGACCCCATGAATCACAGCACGCCAGGCCTCCCTGTCCATCACCAACTCCCGTGTATTAGACTTGCGATAAAACTTGCTTCCATTGTTAGCCTTCCTTGTAGGTTTAGCAATAGCAGATTCCCTCCTCCCTGGGTCCCAACCTCTGGAGCCAGCTGGGTGGGTAAGCCCGGGCTGGAGGAATGACAAGAGTCATAGGTGAGGCATCTTAAGCTGGGTTTTGGAAATCTGATGTTCAAGAGAAGACATGGGAAGAAGCTTTGGACAGAAGAATCAGCACGGGCAAGGCATGGAGGCTTGCGGAATGGCTCAAGCTCGCAGAATGGTGTGTAGGGGTCCTCCAGCAGAGAGCTGCACTGGCTGGGAATGAAGAGAGAAGGCCGGAAGCCCAGATGAGAGCTGCGCGGTGGACCGGAGCCGGTGATGACGGCCCTGGGACAGCATGCACCCACTTCAGCGGCTCCGCTTGCATGCTGTCTGCTCCAGTGCACTGTGGAACTTGGACTCTCCTCAGATCCTTTCTCATTGCTGCTGCACGCTCAGGGCACCTGAGGCCTGAGCCTCCAGTGTTAGGTCTGCTCCTTTTCTTGTCTCCCCTCTAAACTTGGCCTGCAAGTTTCCTAGCTGGCAGTTAGGGGAGCAGTTTGACTATCTGGTGAAGTCAGTCCTGGGGGGTGAGGCAGGATGGGAGAGGCAGGGCTGTGGTTGCGTCAGTCACAGCCTGGGAGTTGGAGACTGGATGCCTGTTCTGGGGTTAGGTAGGTCTTTCAGCCTCTCGGAGCCCCATTCGCCCACCTGTAAAGTGGGGCTGGTAATGCCCACTCGCAGGGCTCCCTGGAGGTGATGGGCATCCTTCACACCCAGTCAATGCCTCTGGCCCGAAAACTGGGTAGATGGGAGAAGCAGCCATGCAGCCTTTGCTGAAACTAGCTCATCCAACAGAAAACCACCATGCAGTGGGGACAAACCCAACAAAATGGGAGGGACTCTTCTCCAACTGCTGCATTTGTGTCAGCGGCTGGAGAGGTGGGATGTGATTGGCTCAAATCTGAGCTGGCTGTTTGTTGGGAAGATGTCTTCATGGGCTTTGGCAGTGTACAGGTGAGACCCAGCTACTCTGGAGATGAAGAAGCAATTGTGGGTTGTTAGCCAGCTATGGCGGAGAAGGCAATGGCAAGCCACTCCAGTACTCTTGCCTAGAAAATCCCATGGATGGGGGAGCCTGGTAGGCTGCAGTCCATGGGGTCGCTATGGGTCGGACATGACTGAGCGACTTCACTTTCACTTTTCACTTTCACACACTGGAGAAGGAAATGGCAACCCACTCCAGTGTTCTTTCCTGGAGAATCCCAGGGATGGGGGAGCCTGGTGGGCTTCTGTCTATGGGGTCACACAGAGTCGGACACGACTGAAGTTACTTAGCAGCAGCAGCAGCCGGCTATGGGAGAAGTGTTGAGGCTCGGGGCTATGAGAAGGGGAGGATCTGAGAGAGGTCTAGGTTCAGGGTGGGAGTGGGAGTCTGCACAGTGGCAGCAGGCTGGACCACAGAGAGACATAGCTGTACACTTTAACTTCCCGACTCCAGAGCCCTGGTTTATAATATTAAATATCAATCTTTATTTTCTGGAAAAAATATCCTTGTAAAACCACAGATCATCTGGGAAGATACATAAGGAACTAAAAGCCATGGTTCCTTTGAGGGTAGAAAACAGGAGTGTGAGGAAGCATCACTTTTTAACTACGTGCCCTTTTGTGTATGTGTGTTAATAATTTCAAATATCAGTACTCTTGTTTTGCATTGAAATTTGCCTGTAATAGTCTTAGTATTAGGCACTCAGTTGTTTCAATCTGTTTTACGACCCCATGGACTGTAGCCCACCAGGCTCCTCTGTCCATGGGATTCTCCAGGCAAGAATACTAGAGTGGGCAGCCATGCCCTTCTCCAGAATCTTCCTGACCCAGGGGTTGAACCCAGGTCTCCCACACAGCAGGCAGATTCTTTACCATCTGAGCCACCAAGGAAGCCCAGTCTTGAGAAAACACCAAAGGGGGGCTTCCCAGGTGGCAATAGTGGTAAAGAACCTGTCTGCCAATGTAGGAGACATAAAAGATGCAGGTTTGATCCCTGGGTCAGGAAGATCCCTTGGAGAAGAAAATGGCAACCCACTCCAGTATTCCTGCCTGGAGAATCTCATGGACTGAGGAGCCTGGCAGGCTGCGGTGCACAGGGTCACAAAGAGTTAGACACGACTGAAGCGACTTGTGTGAATGTGTGCAAACACCAAAGGGCCCAGAAGCACTGTCTTGATGCTGCCTCCAGCACGTGATGGGAGAGTCTGGTTTCTCCACACCTGGGAGAAGGGGCCACCCAATCTGGGGCAGAGGGGAGATATGGAAGGTACACTGGTGGGTATGAACAAGTGACAATCGTGGCCAGAGAACCCTCAGCAGTTTTTAGAAGGAGGCTGACTTTCCTGTGGTCCAAGAGAAGAGGAACTTGGGTTACTGTGCCTGGCAGTTATGTTATGAAAAGTGTGACCCCTGAAGGCTGGGAGGGCATGGGGCTCTCAGAGTAAAGCGGAGTGCTATGTGAGAGACAAGAAAAGCTGAGCACACTGCCTTTGAGCTTCTCTTATTTAGTCTCAGATAATCCTCACTTCTGCACTATGGAGTGACTATTCCTATTCATACTTTATTGATTAGGAAGCTGAAGCTTAGAAGTAAAGCAATGTGCTAACTCCAAAGCCTTCCATAGGAGAGCAGGGGTGGAAAGGGAAGATGAGAAGGAGATCCAGAGGGGAAAATAGATGGGACTGGAACAGACCATTGAGAAACCAGCTCATTATCCTGATGGGCTTGAATAATTCATGGACACCTCCAAAGTCCCTGATGCAACTTCCAAATTAGAGTATCTCACCTTTGGAACAAAACAGCATGCTTCAAAATGCAGCAGGGAGTCTGTTTCAAAATGTACCCTGGCAGAGAAGGCCGCTGGCGTGTGGCGGGTAAGCAGAGGACCATGAGACTGAGTCTTTCAGGGACTGCTCATCCATCAGTCGGATACGAATATGGTGGCCACAGCTGTTTTCTGTAATAGCCCCAGTTGGCTCACTCCTTGCTGTCCTGGTTTGAACCATTCATGTGGCCAAGGCAGGAAATCCAAACTAAACTGGCTTAGAAGATGTACTGAATTGTTTTAGTGAACAGTCCAGGGACAAGTAGTTTCACAAGGTAGCAAGACCTGGGGCCTGGCAGGTGGTTGAGATGCTTCATCTCTTAGCTCCTTGGAGAGCATCTGGTCCCAGGCAGCCTTCTCCCCAGTCATGGTCCCATGATGGTGACCAGAAGCTTCTGGGGCTACATCTCTCTTCATTAATGTCCAGCAGGAAAAAGAGAGGGCTTCTCCATGGTTCTCTTGGATGAAGAGAAAACTTTATCCCATTGATTCTTTGGATCAGATTGGTAACTTGCCTGCAGGGTCTACTGGAAAGCTTGGTTTAGGTCAGTCTTATCCACGTTAAATGATCAAGGGGGAGGAAGAGTGAATTACCCTGTGGCTTACAATGTTCTTCATGATGCTTGTGCTTGGAAGGTAGAGAGGGGATAGAAGGAACAGATATGCTTTTCTTATGGACAGACCAGTCATGAGTAGGCCTACGGTTCTTGTCAATGGGGTGTGAAAACAAAGCTCTGAATGGGAGTTCCAGTCTGAGGCAGCAGCCTAACCAGAGGCTTGGTTTCTTGGAAAGGGCTCTGGTGGATGTTTTGGGGTCTCCTGGTGTTGGCAGATGAGCCATGATATATACCTGAACACCTTATATTTCTCCACCCCCAAATTTTTATTGTGAAAAATTTCAAATATTACAATGATCACCTTAATATTTTAAAAAATTTAAAAATTTTAAGAAATAGTTTTCATGTTTCATTTATATATATCTATTCAGTTCAGTTCAGTCACTCAGTCGTGTCTGACTCTTTGTGACCCCATGAACTGCAGCACACCAGGCCTCACTGTCCATCACCAACTCCTGGAGTTTACTCAAACTCATGTCCATTGACTCGGTGATGCCATCCAACTATCTCATCCTCTGTCGTCCCCTTCTCCTCCTGCCTTCAATCTTTTCCATCATCAGGGTCTTTTCCAATGAGTCAGCTCTTTGCATGAGGTGGCCAAAGTTTTGGAGTTTCAGCCTCAACATCAGTCCTTCCAATGAACACCCAGGACTGATCTCCTTTAGGATGGACTGGTTGGATCTCCTTGCAGTCTAAGGGACTCTCAAGAGTCTTCTCCAACACCACAGTTTAAAAGCATCAATTCTTCAGCACTCAGCTTTCTTCACAGTCCAACTCTCACATCCATACATGACCACTGGAAAAACCATAGCCTTGACTAGATGGACCTTTGTTGGCAAAGTAATATCTCTGCTTTTTAATATGCTGCCTAGGTTGGTCATAACTTTCCTTCCAAGGTGTCAGTTCAGTTCAGTTCAGTTCAGTTCAGTCGCTCAGTCGTGTCCGACTCTCCGCGACCCCATGAATCACAGCACGCCAGGCCTCCCTGTCCATCACCAACTCCCGGAGTACACTCAAACTCATGTCCACAGAGTTGGTGATGCCATCCAGCCATCTCATTCTCCGTCGTCCCCTTCTCCTCCCGCCCCCAACCTTTCCCAGCATCAGAGTCTTTTCCAGTGAGTCAACTCGTCTCATGAGGTGGCCAAAGTATTGGAGTTTCAGCTTTAGCATCAGTCCCTCCAATGAACATCCAGGATTGATCTCCTTTAGAATGGACTGGTTGGATCTCCTTGCAGTATAAGGGACTCTCAAGAGTCTTCTCCAACACCACAGTTCAAAAGCATCGATTCTTCGGCGATCAGCTTTCTTCACAGTCCAACTCTCACATCCATACATGACCACAGGAAAAACCATTGCCTTGACTAGACGGACCTTGGTCGGCAAAGTAATGTCTCTGCTTTTTAATATACTATCAAGGTTGGTCATAACTTTCCTTCCAAGGAGCAAGCGTCTTTTAATTTCATGGCTGCAATCAGCATCTGCAGTGATTTTGGAGCCCAAAAATATAAAGTCTGACACTGTTTCCACTGTTTTTCCATCTATTTCCCATGAAGTGATGGGACCAGATGCCATGATCTTTGTTTTCTGAATGTTGAGCTTCAAGCCAACCTTTTCACTCTCCTCTTTCACTTTCATCAAGAGGCTTTTGAGTTCCTCTTCACTTTCTGCCATAAGGGTAGTGTCATCTGCATATCTGAGGTTATTGATATTTCTCCCAGCAATCTTGATTCCAGCTTGTGCTTCTTCCAGCCCAGCGTTCCTCATGATGTACTCTGCATATAAGTTAAATAAGCAAGGTGACAATATACAACCTTGACGCACTCCTTTTCCTATTTGGAACCAGTCTGTTGTTCCATGACCGGTTCTAACTGTTGCTTCCTGACCTGCATACAGGTTTCTCAAGAGGCAGGTCAGGTGGTCTGGGATTCCCATCTCTTTCAGAATGTTCCACAGTTTATTGTGATCCACACAGTCAAAGGCTTTGGCATAGTCAATGAAGCAGAAATAGATGTTTTTCTGAAACTCTCTTGCTTTCTCCATGATCCAGCGGATGTTGGCAATTTGATCTCTGGTGCCTCTGCCTTTTCTAAAACCTGCTTGAACATCTGGGAGTTCACGGTTTACATACTGCTGAAGCCTGGCTTGGAGAATTTTGAGCATGACTTTACTAGCGTGTGAGATGAGTGCAATTGTGCGGTAGTTTGAGCATTCTTTGGCATTGCCTTTCTTTGGGATTGGAATGAAGACTGACCTTTTCCAGTCCTGTGGCCGTATCTTAATTTCATGGCTGCAATCAGCATCTGCAGTGATTTTGGAGCCCAAAAAAAATAAAGTCTGACACTGTTTCCACTGTTTCCCCATTATTTGCCATGAAGTGATGGGACTGGATGCCATGGTCTTAGTTTTCTGAATGTTGAGCTTTAAGCCAATTTTTCACTCTCCTTTTTCACTTTGATCAAGAGGCTCTTTGGTTCTTCTTCACTTTCTGCCATAAGGGTGGTGTCATCTGCATATCTGAGGTTATTGATATTTCTCCTGGCAATCTTGATTCCAGCTTGTGCTTCCTCCAACCTAGTGTTTCTCATGATGTACTCTGCATACAAGTTAAATAAGCAGGGTGATAATATACAGCCTTGACGTACTCCTTTTCCTATTTGGAACCAGTCTGTTGTTCCATGTCCAGTTCTAACTGTTGCTTCCTGACCTGCATACAGGTTTCTCAAGAGGCAAGTCAGGTGGTCTGGTATTCCCATCTCTTTCAGAATTTTTCACAGTATATTGTGATCCATACAGTCAAAGGCTTTGTATATATGAACTCCTCTAAAGTCAGCTGTAGACATCAGAACACTTTAAAAAAAAACAAAACTTTTATTTTGTACGGGAGTACAGCCGATTAACAATGCTGTGACAGTTTCAGGTGAACAGGAAAGGGACTCAGCCATACATATGAATGTATGTATCCACTCTCCCCCAAACTCCCCTCCCATCCAGGCTGCCATATAATCTTCAGCAGAGTTCCATGTGCTCTACAGTAGGTCCTTGTTGGCTATCCATTTAAAATATAGCAGAGTGTACCTGTCCATGCAAACTCCATAGCTATCCCTTCCCTCCACCCTTCCCCCTCTGTGAGTCTATTTTTGTTTGTAAACTTATTTGTATCATTTCCTTTTGGATTCCATGCATAAGGGATGTCGTACAGTATTTCTCCCTCTCTGACTTCACTCAGTATGGCAATGTCTGGGTCCATCCATGTTGCTGCAAATGGCATTATTTTGTTGCTGCTTTTTGGCTGAGTGATATTCCATTGTGTATATATACCACATCTTCTTTATCTATTTCTCTGTTGATGGACATTTAGGTTGCTTCCATGTCTTGGCTATTGTAAACAGTGCTGCAATGAACATTGGGAGTGCATATATCCTTTTGGATCATGTTTTCCTCCGGGAGTATGCCCAGGAGGCGATTGAAGGATCACGCTGTAGCTCTATTTTTAGTTTTCTAAGGAACCTCCATACTGTTCTCCATAGTGGCTGTATCGATTTACATTCCCACCAATAGTGTAGGTGTGTTCCCTTCTCTCCACACCCTCTCCAGCACTTACTGTTTGTGGATTTTTTTGATGATATCCATTTTGACTGGTGTGAGGTAATATCTCATTGTAGTTTTGATTTGCATTTCTCTAATAATTAGTGATGTTGAATATCTCTTCACGTGCCTATTGGCTATCTGTGGGCTTCCCAGGTGGCCCTAGTGGTAAAGAACCCGCCTCCCAATACAAGGGATGGAAGATACACAGTTTCGAAGATTGGGTTGGGAAGATCCTGGAGGAGGGCATGGCAACCTACTCCAGTATTCTTGCCTGGAGAATCCCCATGGACAAAGGAGCCTGGCAGGCTACGGTCCATGGGGTCACAGACATGACTGAAGCAACTGAGCACAGCATATTGGCCTCTGTATGTCTCCTTTGGAGAAATGTCTACTTAGGTCTTCTGCGCACTTTTTGATTGGGTTGTTTGTTTTGATGCTGTTAAATGTCATCAGCTATTTGTGGATTTTGGAGACATCGCTGTTGGTCTCATCATTAGGAAATATTTTCTCTCAATCTGTGGGCTATTTTATTGTTTCCTTTTCTGTGCAAACACTTTTGAGTTTAAGTAGATTCCATTTGTTTATTTTTGTTTTCATTTCCATTGTTCTGGGAGGCAGATGGAAAAAGTTATTGCTGCTATGTATATCAGAAAGTATTATGCCTCTGTTTTCCTCTAGGAGTTTTATAGTATCCCGTCTCACATTTAGGTCTTTAATCCATTTTGAGCTTATTTTTGTGTATAGTGTTAGAGTGATCTAACTTTATTTTTTTTACACGTAGCTGTCCAGTTTTCCCAGCAACATTTGTTTCCATAACTGCTTCCTTTATGTACATCCTATAAATAAAGACATTATCCTTCTTAATCATAACTTCCTTACATTTAGGAAAATTAATTCAAATTCTATAATCATTTAATATTCAGCCTTAATTGTCCTCCAAAGTCCTTTCAGCTGTGTTTTCTTTGAACCATGATCCATTCAAGTTTCATGCCTTTATTGTCTAATCTCTGTTGTTTTAGAACATGACCCCTACTTTTTAAAAATGACACAGATTTTTAGGAGATTATCTGATTGTTTCTTCATTCCATTCTTTTTGTTTTTCTTGTAAATTTGAGGCGAAGGATTTTGGCTTAACAGTTATATTTAGGCTAAACCCTTTGGCAAGAATATTTCATAGATGATGCTATCATGTCATTTGTCCCATCTGTTACATTGTTAATTTGATTAAGGTGATGGTTGTCAGAGCCCTTCATTGCAAACGTACTTTCATTTTTAATCAAAGTATTGCTCTATCCCCTCAAAACCTTCCATCTCATAGTTTTAATATTTAATGATGAAATTTGCCTGAATTAATTATTTCATCAGAAATTGTTGATGATTTTTTTCTAATTCAGTTACCCTGGATTCTTTTAAGTGAGACTAACTCTACTTCCGGGGGAAGAGCAGGATGGACCTGGAGTCTGTGGCCCTCCCTCAGGCACTGTCCACCTTCTCAGCTCTGAGTCCTCCTTCAGGTATTGGCTTGGACACCGCTCACTAGAGAGACCTCCTCTGACCACCTCAGTCTCTATCAAGTGTCACTGCTAGTCTCCTTCACAGTATTTATCACAGTTAATAAGGAGAGTCAATTTGTGCTTCCCCCATGGCTCAGCGGTAAGGAGTCCGCTTGCAGGAGACACAGAAGATGCAGGGTTGATCTCCCAGTTGGGAAGACACCTGGATGAGGAAGCGGCAGCCCACTCCAGTATTCTTGCCTTAAAAAAAATCCCATGGACAGAGGAGCCTGGCCAGCTACAGTCCATAGGGTCACAAAGAGTCGGATATGACTGAGTGACTAAGCACACACACTTGTTTGTAGGGTAAGAACTTAATCTCACTTGCGTGCTTCATGCCCCAGGGGAGCACTGGCTGTGGCTATTTTATTACCATTGTTTATCTAACATAAGAGAGAGAGAGGTTGCTCAGTCATGTTTGACTCTTTGTGACCCCATGGACTGTAGCCCACCAGGCTATTTCATCCAATACTGGAGTGGGTCACCATTTCCTTCTCCAGGGGATCTTCCCGACCCAGGGATCAAACCCGGGTCTCCTGCATTGCAGAACCCGGCACATAGTGGATATTGAGCAAATATTAATATATGTTGATTAGATACAGTTGGTGTAATAAGAGAACTGAGTTCAAATCCTGGCTTGTCTAGTCTTTATTTCAGCCATTTTGTGTCTCTGAGCCTCAGGAGGGTGATCGGCCTGTTAGAGGATCAGATGAAATAATGCAAGAAAAGTGATTCTCTGTAGTGGAGAGGTTTCTGTCTTTCCTTCCTCAGCTACCGAAGCCCACAGTTTTAGTCAGGTCCTTTACAATGTTGCTCCAAGGTTTCTTTCTAGCTTTCTCCCTTATAGCCCACCTCCCACCCTCCTGCCTTACATTCCAACCGGCTAAGACTATGTGCTGTGCAGAAAAGGAGTCTTGCCCAGAGACAGGTCTGGGCTTTGCCTTTGGCTCCTGGAGGTGACCTCAAGGTCTTTGGAAGGTCCTGCCTGACAAGAGTGTCTTTGTTTGCCTTGTGGGGGTTGGGGCTTGGGGTGCACTGGATAGTCTGTGCTAATAACATGGCTTCGGATGAAGGCTTTGGGTCTTGTGATAGCAGCTCTCCCCTCTCTTTGGGCTGGAGACTATGGTCAGTCATGTCTGTGACTGAGGCCCAGGAACACTCTGGACACCAAGGCTTCATTAAGCTTCCCTGGTTGGAAGTCCTTTGTGTGTGCTGCCGCACATTCCTGGGAGAGGTAAGCACCGTCCGGACGACTCTGCTGGGAGAGGAAACTGGCCTCTAGACCTTGGGAGCCTCGCAGTGCCCATCCTGCGTGCCTCTTCCCTTGGCTGATTTTAATCTGTATCCTTTCACTCCGATGGACACAACTGTGAGTGTAACTGCTTTCAGTGAGTTCTGAGAGTCTTACTATGAAATGATCAAAGAGGAGGGTGGTCTTGGGGACCCCATCACTTGTAGTTGGTGTCCAAAGTTAGAGTGTCCTTTGGGACCCCTAATCCTTCCAAACCCCAAACCCTCCAGCTCGCTTGTCCATGCCGTTCCCTCTTTGTTAAACACCCTCGCCCTCTTGTCTACCCATCAGAACTACTCAGTCATCACTCTCCATCTTTTGTAGGCCTTTCCTGACCCTCCACACTCAGGGCAGAGTGGCTCTTGGCTCCTCCTATGCTGCTACATTTAGAGATGTAGAGACAGAGAATTTCTTTATGAGTTTGCCATTCTCCTCTTGTAGTCTAGATACTCTTCCTGAGTGGGGAATCTTTCCAACCCAGGGATTGAACCCAAGTGTCCTGCATTGTAGACAAATTCTTTACTGGCTGAGCCACCAGGGAAGCCCAAGAATACTGGAGTAGGTAGCCTATCCCTTCTCCAGGGAATCTTCCCAACCCGGGAATTGAACCAGGGGTCTCCTGCATTGCAGGTGGATTCTTTACCAACCGAGCTCCCAGGGAAGCCCTGAGTAGGTCCCCGGCGTACTTCTTTTCCCTCTCTTCCTCTCCTTCAAGCATGAACGTATTCAGAGCCTCTGCGCTCCCCTATGGTATCTTTGTAAGGTTGGGAGAAAGCAGTGCTCATTGTCCCCATAGCCTGGCTTGGTCACTGGCACAGAGCCTGGCTTCCAGCCCTCACTTACGCCCTTAGCCGGGAGCCCTGTGCAGCGCGCGCTGTGCACAGGATGCTCAGCCGCCCTGTATGCACTGCGCACGCATTCATTTTCATCCACGTATTTGCATATTCCCGCATTCAACAGTTCCTATAACCACATACACGGAATATCCACTCTGAAGACAAGATGATGCAGAGGCCATATCTCTCACCTATGCATCCCAGAGGCTGGCACAGTGCCTTGCGCCTAGCAAGTGCTTCAGTTAATATATGAATTAATGAATGATTAAACAGATGATTCACAGTAGGGGGACTGTGGCAAACACTGTATGTTCACCAAGAACATAAATTTATACTTTTCTCCAAAAGCAGAGATGCTGAACCTGATCTGAGTCATGGGTCTCTTTGGAAATCTAAAAATCTGTAGTCAGTCTCCCATTTCAGTCAGGATAGGGAAGGATCTTCTGAGGTAACGCATACTTTCAAATTCTTATAGCCTTGGACTTTCCGGGTGGTTCAGATGGTAAAGATTCTGCCTGCAATGTAGGAGACACGGGTTTGATCCCTGGGTTGGGATCAAAGAAGGAAATGGCTATCCACTCCAGTATTCTTGGCTGGAGAATCCCACAGACAGAGGAGCCTGGCGGGCTACAGTCCACGGGGTCGCAAAGAGTCAAGCACGAGAAAAATATATTAAAAAAAATACTAGTTTTATTAAAATAGAGAGATACTGCTGACCCAATAAGAAGCCCATTGATAGGCTAGATGTGGCCCAGGGCCCCCGGGGGTTTCGACCTCTGCTGGAGAGAGAGCCTTTCTCTCCACCTTCAGCCCTAGTGCTTTGCTCATACAAACCCTGTACACCCTGCTCCCTGCTGTGGTCTCCCCATGTGTCATAGTGGGGCAGACCCGTCCTATTCAGTTGGTGCTAAATAGATGCATGCTGGTTATTTCTTCCCAGAGCACTAGGAATTAGCCTCTGTGTTTAGAGTCTGTAGGGAAGTCCTTTTGGCCCTGAGCTCATCAGGTCTGCGCAGCACTCGCTGGCCTGTGAAGAAAGCTTGACTTCATCAGCTCCCTCCAGGAGCTACTCTCAAAGGAACCCCTCCTCTCTTACTGTGTCTCCCTCCAGCCTGTCATCAGCCAAGGTTGATGTGTGTAGGGCCAAGGGGAAGCAGCTCTTACAGCTGAAATGGGAAGACCAAACCTTTTACAAAGCTTTGCCCAGAGTAAACACTGGGTGATTCCCTGCCTGTCCCAGTTTCCTAATTTGGGCATTTATTTTTTTTAATTGGAGGCTAATTATTTTACAATATTATATTGGTTGGTTTTGCCATACATTGACATGAATCCGCCCCGGGTGTACATGAGTTCCCCCTCCTGAACCCCCTCCCACCCCCCTCCTCCCCTTATCCTCCCTCTGTGGGGCGGGCTAGGTAGTGATGGTGGGGGTTTTCCTCCCTGCCAGACACAAGGCACACATCATGCTCACTGGGCTCTCTCCATTTGCTTACCGCCTTAACAGCTCTCCAGCTGCGGTTACAGAGACCACCTCATTGAATTCTCACAGCCAGTGAAGCAGCTGTTAGCATCCCTTTTCCCGAGGAGGTAACAGATGCTCAAAAAGGCAGTCACGTTACTTGCCCCAGCTTCTAGGATGTCACATGTCCAAGCGAAGCTCCTCCTCATGAGTGTTTCTCCCAACTAGAGGATCTTGCATAACACCTCTACATTTAAGGCTATTTCCATGAGTTGCGGAAATACTTTTCCTCATGTAGGTTTCTGTTTTTACTTTGTTTTTGTTGCTGTTCAGTCACTAAGTTGTGTCCGACTCTTTGTAACCCTGTGGATTGTAGCACGCCAGGCTCCTCTGTCCTCCACTCTCTCTCGGAGTTTGCTCAAATTCATGTCCATTGAGTCGGTGATGCTATTGAACCATCTCTCCTCTGCTGCCCATTTCTCCTCCTGCCTTCAATCTTTCCCAGCATCAGGGTCCTTTCCAATGAGTCGGCTCTTTGCATTGGGTGGCCAAAATATTGGAGCTTTAGTTTCAGCATCCGTCCTTCCGATGAATGAATATTCAGGGTTGACTTCCTTTAGGTTTGATTGGTTTTATCTCCTTGCTGTCCTAGGGACTCTCAAGAGTCTTCTCCGGCACCACAGTTGGAAAGCATCAATTCTTTGGCGCTCAGTTTTCCTTATGGTCCTGCTCTCACATCTGTACATGACTACTGGAAAAACCAAAGCTTTGACTATACTCTGTTGGGAAAGTGATGTCTCTGCTTTTTGAAATGCTGTCTAGGTTCGCCCTAACTTTTCTTCCAGGGAGCAAATGTCTTTTAAATTTCATGGCTGCAGTCACCATCTGCAGTGATGGAGCCAAGAAAGTAACATTTTTATTTAGCCTTGCACTCTATAATAGTGTCTTCAGAGCCCTGGAGTGATGTGCTGTTTACAAGCTTTTCTAATTTGCATTAAGACAGAGAAAGACAACACCAAAGAATGCTCAAACTACCGCACAATTGTGCTCGTCTCCCACGCTAGTAAAGTCATGCTCAAAATTCTCCAAGCCAGGCTTCAGCAATACATGAACCGTGAACTTTCAGATGTTCAAGCTGGATTTAGAAAAGGCAGAGGAACCAAGAGATCAAATTGCCAACATCCGCTGGATCATGGAAAAAGCAAGAGTGTTCCAGAAAAACATCTATTTCTGCTTTATTGACTATGCCAAAGCCTTTGACTGTGTGGATCACAATAAACTGTGGAAAATTCTGAAAGAGATGGGAACACTAGACCACCTGACCTGCCTCTTGAGAAACCTGTATGCAGATCAGGAAGCAACAGTTAGAACTGGACATGGAACAACAGACTGGTTCCAAATAGGAAAAGGAGTACGTCAAGGTTTTATACTGTCACCCTGCTTATTTAACTTATATGCAGAGTACATCATGAGGAATGCTGGGCTGGAAGAAGCACAAGCTGGAATCAAGATTGCTGGGAGAAATATCAATAACCTCAGATATGCAGATGACACCACCCTGATGGCAGAAAGTGAAGAGGAACTCAAAAGCCTCTTGATGAAAGTGAAAGAGGAGAGTGAAAAGGTTGGCTTGAAGCTCAACATTCAGAAAACTAAGATCATGGCATCTGGTCCCATCACTTCATGGGAAGTAGATGGAAAAACAGTGGAAACAGTGTCGGACTTTATTTTTTTGGGCTCCAAAATCACTGCAGATGCTGATTGCAGCCATGAAATTAGAAGATGCTTACTCCTTGAAAGGAAAGTTATGACCAACCTAGATAGCATATTAGAAAGCAGAGACATTACTTTGCCAACAAAGGTCTGTCTAGTCAAGGCTATGGTTTTTCCAGTGGTCATGTGTGGATGTGAGAGTTGGACTGTGAAGAAAGCTGATCGCCGAAGAATAGATGCTTTTGAACTGTGGTGTTGGAGAAGACTCTTGAGAGTCCCTTGTACTGCAAGGAGATCCAACCAGTCAACCCTAAAGGAGATCAGTCCTGGGTGTTCATTGGAAACTCCAATACTTTGGCTACCTGATGTGAAAAGCTGACTCATTGGAAAACACCCTGATGCTGGGAGGGATTGGGGGCGGGAGGAGAAGGGGACGACAGAGAATGAGATGGCTGGATGGCATCACTGACTCGATGGACATGAGTTTGAGTGAACTCCTGGAGTTGGTGATGGACAGGGAGGCCTGACGTGCTGCGATTCATGGGGTCTCAGAGAGTTGGACATGACTGAGCAACTGAACTGAACTGAACTGAATTAGAATAAGAGCTCTTTTATTCTGTGTCACTGAGTCTCACAGTTGAATCAGTAATAGAGTATATTCAGGTTAAATCAAGGTATTAAAAATGATATATACATATCCTAAGTAGTTTATCCTAACTTCAAATATGTATATTGTTTCATGTAAACAATGGACTTCTCTTTGAGTGTGGCATTGTGTTAGTTTCCTAGATCTGTCCTAACAAAGTACCACAAACAGAGCAGCTTAAACAAGAGAAAGGCAGTCTGAGAGTCTGGAGGCTAGAAGTCCAAGATGAAGGTGTCAACAGAATTGGTTCTTCCTGAGGGTTGTGAGTGAGAATCTGGTCATGCCTTCTCTGAGCTTCTGATGGCTTGCGGACGCTCTTGGGTAACCTTGACTCACACACGCATCATCCCAATCTCTCCTTTCATCTCTCCTCCAGGAATACCTGTGTTCAGATTCCCCCGTCATAAGGACACCAGTCATATCGGATTAGGAGCCCATCTTACTCAAGTATGACCTCATCTTAACTACTTATGTCTGGAATGACCCTATTTCCAAATAAGGTCACATTCTGAGGAAGTAGAGGTTAGGATTTTAGCATATCTTTTGGGGGGAGGGGCAAAATTCTCCACAGCACAGATATATTAACCAGGATTTCATGGTATCTAGCATAAACTGCACCCAAAGTACATTGCCCACAATTTCTGAATTTCAGATTCTTTAAAATGGTATGAGAATTCAGACCCTTGGATATAAATTTGAGTGTGAAACCTTCTAGGATTTTATTCCTTTTCCCTATGGTTTTACAGCTGTCTTCCTGCCCACCAAACTCAACAACAAAATTTGTGATATCATTCTTGAGCAATTTATGTTTGCCATCTATCTTTAAGGCATTCGACTTGATTTTCATATAACTTGGGCTTTTTTTTCTTTTCCTACTGATATTTCATTGATTTACATGATATTTACTTGAGTCACATATGTCCAATAAGAAACACATTTGGCGCAGCCTGGTTTGGGAACAAGCTCAGAGGCCTCTTGGTGAGCATGCCATGACCCCAATGGCAATGGAAGTCTGTGGGTGGATGAGTGAGTATTCCTAAGGATGCAAGTGTCGATCAACAAAACTGAGAAGGGCACGGAGTCTGCTCGTGGGTCTCTGAGACCCACAAATCGAGAGCCTCTGTGCTCTGGCGGCTGCACCCAGTGGCTGGGCTGCCCTCACCATGCCACAAAATGAATATATGAATATATCGAGTTACACCAGAAGCGCTATGGATATCACTTGGATTACCATGAGAAAAAGGGGTGAGAAGGAAGGTCAAGAGGCTCATGAATGTTCAAAGGAGGTGAAAAAGATGATTGGTCTGAAAGCTAAGCTCTACCACAGACCGCTCCATGCTGAGAAAATACACATGAAAAAGATGCTTGAAAAGGGATACAACCAAACAGAAGCACGATGAAAGGACTTCACGGAGAACAGCACCTACCTAACCACTGGGCAGAAGGGGACAGTCTCGAGCTGAGGTACTTTCCAATATGATTAAACAAAAATGAAAAGAGAAAGTGGGAAAATGGAAGCCTCTCTGCCCAAAGTTCTCGCCTAGGGAGAAACCGAAGTATGAAAAGTTATTTGAATGGAAAGACAAAGACGAAAGCCTAGAAAAGGATGGTTACAAATATTGCTTTGTTGAACATGGCTCTCCTCGAAAACTACCTAAATATGAAAGATTCATTAGGCCAATAGGATTATGTTTCAAGCAGGCCCATGTGACACATCCTGAACTGAAAGCCACCTTTTGCCTGCCAGTCTTTGGTGTGAAGAAGAATCCCTCATCCCCACCATATACACCTTTGGGTATTCTTACCAAAAAAGTCAAGTATTAGGCGCTCAGTCGTGTCCAACATTTTGCAACCCCATGGACTGTAGCCCGCCAGGCTCCTCTGTCCATGGGATTCTCTAAGCAAGAATACTAGAGTGGGTTGCCATTTCCTCCTCCAGGGACCTTCCCAACTGTACATAAAGATTTCATTAATGTGCACTAGAGGATACCCCAGGTCAACCTGTTATAGAAAACTGTCTCTTGAGACTCTAAATTCTATGCCAGTCCTAGACTCCTGGTTGGGGTTTTAAGGTGAACGACCTGGGGCTGTTTATTTCCACCAACCTGACTGCGAATTGAAAGGCACAGTTGAAATGTCTATTTTTCTTGCCATCCTCAGAAGAGATTGCTGCAAATCTACTCTGTGACTCTCATTCTTTTCAGCTTACAATACAAATAGCTTATTATTTTTTGCCACCTGTGTCTTATAATAAAGCAGTGCTGAAAAATTAAATTGAAGAAAGTTCAGTTGCCATACAGGCTATGAAAATGATTTGCTGGTGGTGATTTTTAAGCTTGATTCTAAATAGATTTATGAAGAAGGGCACTTGGAAGACTTGTACAAATTTTGCTATTTAAGATATCTTGAAATTATAGGCTTACTCTCCCTAAAATTTCAAAAACGTAGAGCTTAGGCTCTTAAGGGTATAGCAGTGATAAAAGCTTTCATAGTCATTTCTAAAAAGCAACATTTCATAGTTACCAAAGGTGCTGTTATTGAGGCGAATGTGAATGAATTGGGCCTTGTGATACAAGAAGGCAAAGTTATTTGGGAAAAATATGCCCAGGTTACCAGCAATCCTGAAAATGATGGATTCATAAATGCAGTCTTACTGGTTTAACAGCAGTTACTTACGTATAGCTCCTTGTAATTATTGAAGACTACACATCAATCAGGATACCATTACTCATATTTCTGAATTGTACCAACCAGCCTTACATGTCTACAGTCATCAAGAAAACTATTTATTCCACTGTTAACAAGAAAAAAAAAACATTAAAATAGCTTAATTAAAAAAAAAAACAGAAAATTGAGAGTTCAGTGAAATGCATATTGTGTAAAGGAACATCTGCTGTGTATAACTGATGAAAAAGTGTGTAACTCCCCTAAACCATCTCATCACCAATGGGATATGCACCATACTTTGTAAAAGACTATCACTGAGGCATTGATTTACACATTTTTGACGTTTATAAGTATTTATATAGAACCATGTCTGTGCTGAGTGCCGGAGGCCGAGACAATTGAGTAAAGCTTAGTCTTGTGCCCTCTGTGAAGCAGAGGAGAAAGTAGCAGTGGTTGGAAATGTCTTTCAGTGCATTTCCCAGAGCCATGGAAGGTGTTTGAAATAGATTTAGAAAGAATGCAATGGTATTAGTCAGACTTTCCCAAAGAAACGGAACCAATAAGATAGAAGACATATCATGGATACAAATATATATTTCTTTATTTTAATTAACTAATTTTAAGAAATGGGTTCATGTAATGACAGAGGCTAGCAAGTCCAGAATCTGCCCGGTGAGCTGGTAAGCTGGGAATTAAGGTTGCAGATCAAGTCCAAGGCTGTTTGTGCAGGGTTCCCTCTTGCTCAGCGGGGAAAAACCTTAGTGATAGAAGGACATCCCCTTGGAGAGTAAGGGGAATTTTGGAGGGTGCCTGGGATTTGGGGTAAAGTATCTCCATGCTAGCCCTTCCTAAGTCACTTTTCAGGGAATTGCCTGAACCTGATCTCTGCCTCCAGCAAGGAAGATATACTTTATTTATCAGCGATAAAGTTTATTTATAACTGAAGACCTCTATCTGCTGAAAAGGGCTGAAGACCTTTTCTTCCAAGGAGTAAGCATCTTTTAATTTCATGGCTACAATCACCATCTGCAGTGATTTTGAAGGCCCCCAAAATAGTCTGTCTGTGTTTCCATTGTTGCCCCATCTATTTGCCATGAAGTGATGGGACCAGATGCCATGATCTTAGTTTTCTGAATGCTGAGTTTTAAGCCAACCTTTTCACTCTCCTCTTTCACTTTCCTCAAGAGGCTCTTTGGTTCCTCTTCACTTTCTGCCATAAGGGTGGTGTCATCTGCCTGTCTGAGGTTATTGATATTTCTCCCGGCAATCTTGATTCCAGCTTGTGCTTCATCCAGCCTGGCATTTCTCATGATGTACTCTGCATATAAGTTAAATAAGCAGGGTGACAGTATACAGCCTTGACCTACTCTTTTCTTGATTTGGAACCAGTCTTTTATTCCTTGTCCGGTTCTAACTGTTGCTCCTTGACCTGCATACAGGTTTCTCAGGAGGCAGGTCAGGTGGTCTGGTATTCCCATCTCCATCTCTTTCAGAATTTTCCACAGTTTACTGTGATCCATACAGTCAAAAGCTTTGGCATAGTCAATAAAACAGAAGTAGATGTTTTTCTGGAACTCTTTTGCTTTTTCAATGATCCAACGGATGTTGGTAATTTGATCTCTGGTTCCTCTGCCTTTCTAAATCAAGTTTGAACATCTGGAAGTTCACAATTCACATACAGCTGAAGCCTGGCTTGGAGAATTTTGAGCATTTCTTTGCTAGCATGTGGGTAGAGTTTAATTGTGCAGTAGTTTGAACATTCTTTGACATTGCCATTCTTTGGGATTGGAATGAAAACTGACCTTAACCAGTCCTATGGCCACTACTGAGTTTTCCAAATTTGCTGGCATATTGAGTGCAGCACTTTCACAGCATTATCTTTTAGGATTTGAAATAGCTTAGCTGGAATTCCATCACCTCCACTAGCTTTGTTTGTAGCAATGCTTCCTAAGGCCCACTTGACTTTGCATTCCAGAATGTATGGCTCTAGGTGGGTGATCACACCATCATGGTTATCTGGGCCATTAAGCTCCTTTTTGATAGTTCTTCTGTGTATTCTTGCCACCTCTTCTTAATATCTTCTGCTTGTTAGGTCCATACCATTTCTGTCCTTTATTGTACCCATCTTTGCATGAAATGTTCCCTTGGTATCTCTAATTTTCTTGAAGAGATCTTGAGTCTTTCCCATTCTATTGTTTTCTTCTATTCCTTTGCATTGATCATTGAGGACGGCTTCCTTATCTCTCCTTGCTATTCTTTGGAACTCTGCATTCAAATGGGTATATCTTTCCTTTTCTGCTTTCCTTTCCATACAGATGACGCAGACTGAAGACGGTTTCAGTTTGCGGCCTGGAGTTAAAAGTGGGAACCTCGAACTGCAATTTTTGAAGTCCACAGAACGGACTTTTCCCCTGGTACATTTTCCCAGTCGGGACTCCAAATGTGCTATGTCCTGGGACTTCCCAACACCATTTAAGTCTGTGTGCTAAGTCATTCAGTTGTGTCCAACTCTTTATGCCTGTATGGACTGTATTCCACCAGGCTCCTCTGTCCATGGGATTTTCCAGGCAAGAATACTTGTGTAGGTTTTCTTCCTCCAGGGGATCTTCCTGACCCAGGGATTGACCCCACGTCTCTTATGTCTCCTGCATTGGCAGGTGGATTCTTTATCTGTAGCGCCACCTGAATATTGGTTAAAACCCAATTTGGTGATGTATCCTCTGCTCTTTCTATTTCTCTTTTTCTTTTAATGTTAGTATACTGAAAGTTAGCTAGCTAATTCTCTAATAAATATTGGTATTATTTATTAGTATATAAGAGTGACTTTTTTATTAACAAATCCTTTGAACCTGAGATGAAAGTGAAAATTTTCTGCAAAACAGGGTGATCATTCTGCTTGGTGATCTCACCTGGGGCTTGGGCTCCTTCTTTGCTGTTGGTTTGCCATCCCTAGGCTATTTGTTTTCCTTGAAGGCATGTCCAAGATGGCTCACCATCACATCCATGTTCTAGTTACTGGGATGGAGAAAAGGAAAATGGAGGCAACACCCTTTTTTCTTAAAGAAACCTGGAAATTGTATACATTCTTAAGTGTAAATGGAGAAGGAAATGGCAACCCATTCCAGTATTCTTGCCTGGAAAATTCCATGGACAGAGGAGCCTTGTGGGTTACAGTCCATGGGAACTGCAAAAAGCTGGACACAACTAAGTGACTAACTTTCTTTCTTTTAAGTGTAAATCCCAATAGTCAGGACTAGCCCTAAGACCAGCTGCTAGCAGCAGGAGGCTTGGATATTCCATCTGATGTTTCTGATCACCAGTTTCGATGTGTGTGTGTTTTTCCCACATCACCAGGAAATCCTGCTACACCAGCTAGGTGTAGTCCAGTTCAACTCAATCCTATCCATCACCGCTCCCTTTCTGCAGTTGGAACAGTGGGTAGTTCTCTTTTTTACCTTCAGCAGGTGTTGTTGTTCAGTCGTTCAGTCTGGTCTGACTCTTTGCAACTCCATGGACTGCAGCACGCCAGGCTTCCCTGTCCTTCACCATCTCCCAGAGTTTGCTCAAACTCTTGTCCATTGAGTCGGTAATGCCATCCAACCATCTTGTTATCATCTGTCATCCTCTTCTCCTCTTGTCTTCAATCTTTCCCAGCATCAGGGTCTTTTCTAATGAGTCAGTTCTTCACATCAGGTGGCCAAATTATTGATGCTTCAGCTTCAGCACCAGTCCTTCCAATGAAGATTCAGGACCGGTCTCCTTTAGAATGGACTGGTTGGGTCTCCTTGCAGTCCAAGGGACTCTCAAGAGTCTTCAACAACACCACAGTTCTAAAGCATCAGTTCTTTGATGCTCAGCCTTCTTTATGGTCCAACTTTCACATCCGTACATGATTACTGGAAAAACCATAGCTTTGACTAGAAGGACACTTGTCAGCAAAGTAAAGTCTCTGCTTTTAATACACTGTCAGGTTGGGCATAGCTTTTCTTCCGAGGTGCAAGTGTCTTTTAATTTAATGGCTGCAGTCACCATCAGCAGTGATTTTGGAGTCCAGGAAAATAAAATCTGTCATTGTTTCCATTGTTTCCCCATCTATTTGCCTTGAAGTGATAGGACCAGATACCATGATCTTAGTTTTCTGACTGTTGAGTTTTAAGCCAGCTTTTTTACTCTCCTCTTTCACCTTCATCAAGAGGTTCTTTAGTTCTTCTCTTTCTGCCATAAGGGTGGTGTCATCTGCATATGTGAGGTTATTGATATTTCTCCCAGCAATCTTGATTCCAGCATGTGCTTCCTCCAGCCCAGTGTTTCTCATGATATACTCTGCATATAAGTTAAATAAGCAGGTGACAATATAAAAGCCTTGACGTACTCCCTTTCCTATTTGGAACCAGTCTGTTGTTCCATGTCTGGTTCTAACTGTTATTCCTTGACCTGTATACAGGTTTCTCAGGAGGCAGGTAAGGTGGTCTGGTATTCCCATCTCTTGAAGAAGAAGAAGTAAATAAGTCCACACATCATTATGTGGATCAAGAATTGTCAAGATCCACACAATCAAAGACTTTAGTGTAGTCAGTGAAGCAGAAGTAGATGTTTTTCTGGAACTCTCTTGCTTTTTCTATGATCCAACAGATGTTGGCAATTTGATCTCTGGTTCCTCTGCCTTTTCTAAATCCAGCTTGTACATCTGGAGGTTCTCAGTTCACATATTGTTGAAGCCTAGTTTGGAGGATTTTGAGCATTATCTTGCTAGCACGTTAGATGAGTGCAGTTGTGGGGTAGTTTGAACATTCTTTGGCATTGCCCTTCTTTGCAATTGGAATGAAAATTGACCTTTTCCACTCCTCTGAATCTGATACAAGTCTAGTCCTTATGAGTTTGTTGTGATTTTTATTCCCATTTTTTAGAGATAAGAACACTGAGATGCAGTGGTGAAGTCACAGTCACACAAATAGTAGGTGATGTAGCTGGGATACATTATTGGAGCTGGGATACGTTATTGCATCTGCCTGTCCATACTCTGTCCCCCCCACATTTCCCTCTTAATACCTCAGACTTTAATTGTCAAGTATGTTGATGGATGAGCAGGGTCAGAATTATGATAAAAGATTCCCTCTTCACAGGGCATATGCCACAGCTCAAGTTGCATCAAAACTTTCCCCAAATCTTAGGGAAAAGAGAGAGGTCATTCTGTGAGCATCTTGTGTGTGATCAGCTCATGCAGGAGCCCAGTGAATGTGCTTATTCATTCATTCATTAGACAAATATCTTTTGAGGACCTACTATGTGCCAGATACCAAAGTGCTGGGGAAAGAGCAGTGAGCAAGACAGACAGTCTCTGGTCTCATGGAAATAGCATTCTAGCATCAAGAGAACAAATAAAATTCACGTGATGTAATGGAGAAAAATGAAGCTGCTTAAGGAGAACTTACTTTCCGAGGTCCTCTAAGTGTCAGACCCTGGGTAGAATGCTGTCATCAACTTAAGGAACCTGGTGTCTGTGCCCAAGGAGCTCCTGGTCTTGGGAAAACAGACTTCAGAGGAGTAAATAAGCCTGCACATCATTATGTAACTGGATTGTGATAAGTGCAATGGAGGAAAATGACACAGCACTTTTAGAAAGAAGGCAGAGGGGTTTACTATAGCTGGTGTCTCAGTCAGCTCCGGCTACTAGAACAGAGTACCATCAAGTCAGGGCAGCCATGGACCTTATTATTCACAGCTAGAGGCTGAAAGTTCAAGATCGGGATATCAGCATGGCTGGGTTCTAGTGGGAGCCCTCTTGCTGGTTTGCAACTGGCTGCCTTCTTGCTATATCTTCACCAGGTTGGGGATGGAAGTGGGCAGAGAGGCAGAGGCAGAGAGAGAGAGATACAGAGGGGAAAACTCCCTCTCTCGTCTCTTCTTATAATGGCTAATCCCTTCATGAAGCCTCCTCTGTCATAACCTAATCACCACCCAGAGGCCCCACCTCCTAACACCGTCACATTGGAAGAGAAAGGTTAGGTCTTCAACACGTGAACATTTTCAACACATGAATCTGGTGGGCGGGCACAAGCATGCAGTTCATAATAGCTGGGATGGCCAAGAGGGGCCCTCTCAAGGTGGCATTGGTGCTGAAACCTGAAGGATAAGGGTTTCCTAGATAGAAGAGGGGAGAAATAAGGGACAGGTCAGGAAAGGTTGACCGAGAAGGTGGCCTCAGAGTTGAGTGCTGAAGGGAAAGTGGTCCACATATGGAGGAACAGGAGGGAAGGCAGTCCTAGCAAAGAGGGCAGTGAGAGTTGAGGTGGGAAATTCTGGCTGGGAGGGGGGTCGGGAAGCAGGAAGTGATGGGAAGAGAAGACCGAGGCCAGAGATGACTTAGGACACGCTCAGCTACATGCCTAAGAGCCAAGAGGACTTTTTGGGTTCATCTTGGGGCTTCATGAAGCCATTGCTCTTGATTTTAATGGAAATGGGCATAAATTATTCACAGGTTACAGCTGAGATTTGTTCAGTGCTTCATAAGAAATAAGAAAAATAATGTTCACTGAGCACTGACCACAGGCTGAGAAGTGCAGACAAGTTGCTTACTCTTTTGGGGAAAGCTTTGCAGCCACTGGGGCTGCAGGGATGATGCTGACAGGTCCTGGGACCTTCTGGCAGCTTCCTGCCTCTTGATGTAGACACCTGCAGTCCCCTTGGCCAGGCAGCTCTTGGTCATCACCTCCTATGTTTGACTTCTGTTTACTCTAGTTCTGGGGGGCATTGTTGCTTCTCTAGAAGTTTCCCTGAGCCCCAGTCTAAGTCAGCTGCTACTGCTGCCACCCTGACTCTCTCTTGTATCACCCTATTTTTAAAAAAATCTTCTTTGTGCTTCTCATATTTTGAGATATTTTGATATATGTGTGTTTCATGCTCGCTCTCCCACTAAACAGCACGCTTCATGAAGAGAGGGGACATTTGTGCTGTTCATCCCCCGATCCCCAGTCTGACTGAATGCCTGGCATATAGCAGGTACCAAATGAGTATTTCTTGAAATGAAATGAAATGAAATGAGCTAGGGACTGGGACCCTGGAGAGAAGTTCTACAAGTGATTGGTCGATTACTCTTCACAGCAACCTAAAGAGAGAGTACTATTGCTAACCGTGGAAACTGATGCCCAAGGTCACACAGTTTGTAGAGGTGGAGCAAAGTTCAAAGTTAGGATTCTTCCTTTGATTGACTTAACAGGCTCTCAGACAGCACCATGCACCTCTAACAGGCTGTGTGTGCATGCCAAAAAGGAACACCCCCCCCCCCAACATGTGCACACACTCTATCTTTTTTCAAAGCTATCTCCTTTTGTTCCAAGGACTCAATTCAATCTTGCCCCTCCCTTGTTTTAACCAAGGTTTAACATGCACATAGTGTTCATCAGCTATGAATATCAGAGTTTTACAGGCATCCCCACCATAATACTCCTCTGAAATGGAAAGTACTTTGTTCAATGTAGCAAGATGCTCAGATAATTCAGAGCTGCATGAACATGAAATATTGATAATTACATTGTGTCCATCTCAGAAAGTATTACATGTTACCGCCAAAAAAACCCATACCAAGATTCACATATCAAGTGATTTTTTATGGAGGTTGCAGGGCAGAACTTGTGGATTAGTCAATTTCCCCTAAAATATAAATCACTGGCAAAGCAGCTGAAACCCCAGAACCCTCAGGAAGTGCCAAGAAAGTCCATAGCTATTTTCAGTATCTTTGAAGACATGATAGGAATTGTACATTTCCCTGCAATCTGGCTGCCAGTCCCAGTGGTTCTCAGCTCTGGGCTGGCATGATAACATTCTCTATGGCACCTTTTTTAACTCCTCCTCTCTTTGCAGCCATGCTTTTGGGAAAATTTTTGCTTTACTAAATTGACTAGTGCTAAAAAATGCATTTGTTTTCTGGGTTTCTGTTCATCGTAAACACAGAAAAGAGCTTGTTAGAACTTTGGATCGAAGGGAATGATGAGATAACGACGGTCCTGGGCCACCTTCCTTTCCAGGAAAGTCCCTGATTCTCAGCGCTCTGGGAAGAGAGAGCAGTTGTGTAACACAATAAGCCACGGGTCAGTGATCTCAAGGGCTGATTCCCCAGTGGCTCAGCAGTAAAGACTCTGTCTGCAATGCAGGAGATGCAGGAGACACAGGTTTGTTCCCAGGGTTGGGAAGATCCCCTGGCAACACATTCCAGTATTCTTTCCCGGAAGAATTGGGAAGATTCCCCTGGCAACCCATTCCAGTATTCTTTCCTGGAAGAATTGGGAAGGTTTCCCCTGGCAACCTACTCCAGTCTTCTTGCTTGGAGAATTCCATGAACAGAGAAGCCTGGCAGATTAGAGTCCATGGGGTCGCAAAGAGTTGGACACGACTGAAGCAGCTGGGCACACACTCACACGGTAACCTCAATTATTTGTGCTAAAGACCCTGTGGCTTCAAAGAACGTGGAATATTCCCTATCAGGCCCTTTGTAGAGGAGTTTCCTGACACCTACTTTAAGTGGCAAAAGCTGAGGCAACTTTAGTCCACTGGCTGTGATATTCACGTCTTTCTGCAGACATGTTAGTGTGTTTAATTATGGAAGGCGGTCCAGAACCCTCTTCACTGTTCCTCAGTGTTTGGCATGTACGACACATTACTGTCTTAAGATCCAAGCATCCTGGAACACACCTGGCATCAGGGTTTCAGGCAGAGGAATGCGGACCTGCAATAGCTAACACTTTCTCTGTGCTCTCAAGCAGCGGTCCCTAAACTTTTTGGCACCAGGGACCGGTTTCACGAAAGACAATTTTTCCATGGACCAGGGTGGGGGAGATGGTTTCGGGATGATTCAAGCACATTTTTTGTGCACTTTATTTCCATTATTATTATTACATCTGCTCCACTTCGGATCATCAGGTATTAGATCCTGGAGGTTGGGGACTTGTGCTCTAAGGCAGTTAGTCTTATCCTCAGGCAATTCTCCCAGCTAAGTCATATTACAATCCCTCTTTGAACATGAAAACCCTGAAGTAAGGGAAGTTAGCGTGCCCAGGGAGCAGAGACCCTACCCAACACTCTGCCTCCACGGCCTGTGCTCCTGTCTCCCCACTGATGGCTTCTCCCAAATGGCCATTTCTAATCTAGCCAGGGATGTGCTAGGGTTTAAGGAGAGGAAATGTAAACTTTGAGGTCAGCCACACCTGCCTTAGCTCTTGCCTGGCGTGTAGCCTTAGGCAAACATATCACCTCTCCAGCCTCCTTCTCTGCAGCATGGGAGCAATGGAAAGTCGCCTTATGGGCTGTTCTGCTGCTGCTGCTGCTAAGTCGCTTCAGTCGTGTCCGACTCTGTGCGACCCCATAGACGGAAGCCCACCAGGCTCCCCCGTCCCTGGCATTCTCCAGGCAAGAACACTGGAGTGGGTTGCCATTTCCTTCTCCAATGCGTGAAAGTGAAAAGTGAAAGTAAGGTCGCTCAGTCGTGTTCGACTGAGTGACCCCATGGACTGCAGCCTACCAGGCCTCTCCATCCATGGGATTTTCTAGGCAAGAGTACTGGAGTGGCTTGCCATTGCCTTCTCCGTATGGGCTGTTCTAGGGCTGGCTAATATCGATAGTCATGGTAGCTTGCACTGACGTGGAATTACCATATGTCCAGTACTGTTCAAAGCCATTCCTATACTTTCACTCAGTCATAACAACCTAGGATCTGGGTACAGCTGTTAATCCCATTTACAGATGAGAAACCTGACACACTGACCTGTCCACGGTCACTCCTTGGTAAGTAGTGAAGCCACGATGTGAAACCCAGGCGTATGCTCTAGACTCTATGCCCATAGCAACTGTTCTCTGGTCACCAATAGACCACTGTTACAAATCTGAGCCTCCATCAGCCCTTTCCTAGAATGGGGACTGTTGCTATGCCTTGCGGGATTACATGTGATACTCTGTGTAAAAAGGCATGGTGCACAAGTTAGTCAGTTCAGTTCAGTTGCTTAGTTTCCTCCGACTCTTTGTGACCCCATTGACTGCAGCACGTCAGGGTTCCCTGTCCATCACCAACTCCCAAAGCCAACTCAAACTAATGTCCATTGCATCAGTGATGCCATCCAACCATCTCATACTCTGTTGTCCCCTTCTCCTCCCACCTTCAATCATTCCCAGCATCAGGGTATTTTCCAATGAGTCAGCTCTTCCCATCAGGTGGCCAAAGTATTGGAGTTTCAGCTTCAACATCAGTCCTTCCAATGAGTATTCAGGACTGATTTCCTTTAGGATGGACTGGTTGGATCTCCTTGCAGTCCAAAGGACTCTCAAGAGTCTTCTCCAACACCACAGTTCAAAAGCATCAATTCGCTTGAGGCAGTTGTAAAATAACTTAATGTAGCTTTTTGCAACTGTGTATTCTATAGTATTTTTTTCATTTGGTGAAATTTTAACTGTTAATGTTTTTGGCATTGTGCTTTGTACCATTTATTAAATTTAAAAAAAGGCATCAATTCTTCGGGGCTCAGCTTTCTTTATAGTCCAACTCTCACATCCATACATGACTACTGGAAAAATCATAGCTTTGACTAGCCAGACCTTTGTTGACAAAGTAATGTCTCTGCTTTTTAATATACTGTCTAGTTTGGTCATAATTTTTCTTCCAAAGAGCAAGCATCTTTTAATTTCATGGCTGCAGTCACCATCTGCAGTGATTTTGGAGCCCCCCAAAATAAAGTCTGTCACTGTTTCCACTGTTTCCCCATCTATTTGCCATGAAGTGATGGGAACAGATGCCATGATCTTAGTTTTCTGAATGTTGAATTTTAAGCCAACTTTTTCACTTTCCTCAAGAGGTTCTTTAGTTCTTCTTTGCTTTCTGCCATAAGGGTGGTGTCATCTGCATATCTGAGATTATTGATATTTCTCCCAGCAATCTTGATTCCAGCTTGTGCTTCTTCCAGCCCAGCATTTCTCATGATGTACTCTGCCTATAAGTTAAATAAGCAGGTGACAATATAAAAGCCTTGACGTACTCCTTTCTTGATTTGGAACCAGTCTGTTGTTCCATTTCTGTCCTTTATCGCGCCCATCTTTGCATGAAATGTTCCCTTGGAATCTCTAATTTTCTTGAAGAGGTCTCTTGTTTTTCCTATTCTGTTGTTTTCCTCTATTTCTTTGCATTGATCACTGAGGAAGGCTTTCTTATCTCTCCTTGCTATTCTTTGGAACTCTGCATTCAGATGCTTATATCTTTCCTTTTCTCCTTTGCTTTTTGCCTCTCTTCTTTTTACAGCTATTTGTAAGGCCTCCTCAGACAGCCATTTCGCTCTTTTGCATTTCTTTTCCATGGGGATGGTCTTGGTCCCTGTCTCCTGTACAATGTCACGAACCTCCGTCCAGAGTTCATCAGGCACTCTATCAATCAGATCTAGTCCCTTAAATCTATTTCTCACTTCCAATGTATAATCATAAGGGATTTGATTGAGGTCATATCTGAATGGTCTAGTGGTTTTCCCTACTTTCTTCAATTTAAGTCTGAACTTCGCAATAAGGAGTTCATGATCTGAGCCACAGTCAGCTCCTGGTCTTGTTTTCGCTAACTGTATACAGCTTCTCCATCTTTGGTTGCAAAGAATATAATCAATCTGATTTCGGTGTTGACCATCTGGTGATGTCCATGTGTAGAGTCTTCTCTTGTGTTGTTGGAAGAGGGTGTTTGCTGAATGTGAAGTCAAGTGGGCCTTAGAAAGCATCACTACGAACAAAGCTAGTGGAGGTGATGGAATTCCAGTGGAGCTATTTCAAGTCTTGAAAGATGATGCTGTGAAAGTGCTGCACTCAATATGCCAGCAGATTTGGAAAACTCAGCAGTGGCCACAGGACTGGAAGAGGTCAGTCTTCATTCCAATCCCAAAGAAAGGCAATGCCAAAGAATGCTCAAACTACCGCACAATTGCACTCATCTCACACGCTAGTAAAGTCATGCTCAAAATTCTCCAAGCCAGGCTTCAGCAGTATGTAAACCGTGAACTCCCAGATGTTCAAGCAGGTTTTAGAAAAGGCAGAGGCACCAGAGATCAAATTGCCAACATCCGCTGGATCATGGAGAAAGCAAGAGAGTTTCAGAAAAACATCTATTTCTGCTTCATTGACTATGCCAAAGCCTTTGACTGTGTGGATCACAATAAACTGTGGAACATTCTGAAAGAGATGGGAATCCCAGACCACCTGCCTTGCCTCTTGAGAAACCTGTATGCAGGTCAGGAAGCAACAGTCAGAACTGGACATGGAACAACAGACTGGTTCCAAATAGGAAAAGGTGTACGTCAAGGTTGTATATTGTCACCTTGCTTATTTAACTTATATGCAGAGTACATCATGAGGAACGCTGGGCTGGAAGAAGCACAAGCTGGAATCAAGATTGCCAGGAGAAATATCAATAACCTCAGATATGCAGATGATACCACCCTTATGGCAGAAAGTGAAGAGGAACTCAAAGGCCTCTTGATGAAAGTGAAAGAGGAGAGTGAAAAGGTTGGCTTGAAGCTCAACATTCAGAAAACAAAGATCATGGCATCTGGTCCCATCACTTCCTGGGAAATAGATGGAAAAACATTGGAAACAGTGTCAGACTTTGTTTTTTTGGGCTCCAGAATCACTGCAGATGCTGATTGCAGCCATGAAATTAAAAGACGCTTGCTCCTTGGAAGGAAAGTTATGACCAACCTTGATAGTATATTAAAAAGCAGAGACATTACTTTGCCAACCAAGGTCCGTCTAGTTAAGGCAATGGTTTTTCCCATGGTCATGTATGGATGTGAGAGTTGGACTGTGAAGAAACCTGATCGCCGAAGAATTGATGCTTTTGAACTGTGGTGTTGGAGAAGACTCTTGAGAGTCCCTTATACTGCAAGGAGATCCAACCAATCCATTCTAAAGGAGATCAATCCTGGATGTTCATTGGAGGGACTGATGCTAAAGCTGAAACTCCAATACTTTGGCCACCTCATGCGACGAGTTGACTCACTGGAAAAGACTCTGATGCTGGGAAATGTTGGGGGCGGGAGGAGAAGGGGACGACAGAGAATGAGATGGCTGGATGGCATCACTGACTCTGTGGACATGAGTTTGAGTGTACTCCGGGAGTTGGTGATGGACAGGGAGGTCTGGCGTGCTGTGATTCATGGGGTCGCGGAGAGTCGGACACGACTGAGCGACTGAACTGAACTGAACTGTTGTTCCATGTCCAGTTCTAACTGTTGCTTCCTGACCTGCATACGAATTTCTCAAGAGGCAGGTCAGGTGGTCTGGTATTCCCATCTCTTGAAGAATTTTCCACAGTTTGTTGTGATCCACACAGTCAAAGGCTTTGGCATAGTCAATAAAGCAAGAGTAGATATTTTTTCTGGAACTCTTTTGCTTTTTTTGATGATCTGGTGGATGTTGGCAATAGACAAATGTCCTGAGGAGATAGTCTTATTTCTTCCTGAAAACTTTGAGATGATTGCAATGAACTCATTTTCCCCAACATTCATCATCAAAGCAGAGTCTGGGCTTGTGCACAGCTAAGAACTAGAAGTGGTCTCCTTTGTTCCAGTCACTGCTTCATCTGCCTTGTGGTCCATGTAGATGAAGCCAAGGACTCTTGGGCTTCCTTCTCTTCCTCCACGTGTGTCACGTCCTTCCCTCTTGTCCATCACAGAAACTCCACTCTGCCCCTGCCTGGTTAATGCCTGTCCCTGGCAAGGCTTAGTGGAAGCATTCTTGGAGGCCTTCTCTGACTCTGGCCTGGGTCAGGCCCCAGGTAGGTAGTTCTCACAGCTGCTTTGCCATGATACATCCCTGCCAGTATGGGACTTGCTCCCTGGGTCGGCTACCAGCATTGCATCATGAACTCTTGGAGGGCAGGGCTGTGTATGATTATCTGGGAGAGGACTTCTCCAGCTTTAGTGCCCACAAAACCCATCTGGGGAGCTTTTACAGCTATGCAGGCACTGAGCCATACTCCAGAATGTCCGGCTCAGTAGTGCTAGGCTGTGCCCCAGAAATGGGCATTTTTTTTTAATGTTTAAAAATTATTTTGTTATACATTGTTGTTGTTAGTTGCTCAGTCATGTCTGACTCTTTGTGACCCCGTGGACTGTAGCCCACCAGGCTCCTCTGTCCATGGGATTCTCCAGGCAAGAATACTGGAGTGGGTTGCCATTTCCTTCTCCAGGTGATTATACATTGTTTGTTATTTATACTAAGTGAAAGGTTCTTTAAATTCTACAGTGCTTTATAATTTTCAAGGGTTCACACGGATGACTTCATATAGTCTCATATTAACCCCCTTTTCTAAAGTCTCCCACACCTATAGTATCTTATTCCCACCCATCTTCTCACTGGTAGCTTCTATTTTGTTCTTTGTATCTGTGAGTCTGCTTTTTTGTTTTTTCACTAGTTTTCTGTATTTTTCTAAGATTCCACATAGAAGTGATATCCAAAGTATTTGTCTTTCTCTGTCTGACCTATTTCACATGCACAATGCCCTCCAAGTCTCTCTGTGTTGTGTAAATGGCAGTATTTTGTTCTTTTTATGGCCGAGTAGTGTTCCATCATGTATAAATACCACATCTGCTTTATCCACTTACCTGTTGATGGACACAGGTTGCTGCCACATATTGGCAATTGTAAATATTGCAGCTGTGAACACTGGGTATGTATATTTTTGAATTAGTGTTTTTCTGTTTTTGGACGAATACCCAGGAATGGAATTGCTGGGTCATATTGGTAGTTCTCTTTTTGTTTTTTTGAGCAATATCCATACTATTTCCCATAGTGGCTGCAGCAATTTACATTCCCACCAACAGTGTACAAGGTTTCCCTTTTCTCTACATTCTTGACAACACTTGTGTTCTTTTTGATGATAATCCTTCCGACAGGTGTGAAGTGATATCTCTTTGTGGTTTTAATTCAAATTTCCCTGATGCAGAAATCAGCATTTTTAGCTGATTCTCCTCCTGCCTTCAATCTTTCCCAGCATCAGGGTCTTTTCCAATGAGTCAGTTCTTTGCATCTTGTGGCCAAAGTATTGAAGCTTCAGCTTCAGCATCAGTCCTTCCAATGAATATTCAGGAATGATTTCCTTTAGGATTGACAGGTTTGATCTCCTTGCTATCCAAGGGACTCTCTAGAGTCTTCTCCAACACCATCGTTGCAAAGAGTCAGACACGACTGAAGTGACTGAGCATGCACGCAAAGTCATTTTCACAAAAGTTATTTCATTTGAAGAGGCAATAAAGGGAACTAGTATCTATCACTCACGTGTGAGCCTGGCAGAGCACAAAACACTTTATACATATTGTGTCACTTCATCTGCCTCACAATCTGAAGGAGTGAAGATAACTCCCCCATTTTACAGATGTAAAAGCGAGGTTCAGACCTGCCCAAAGCCTCACAGCGAACAGATTATGAGCTGGAATCTGAACCTAAGACCACTTACCTTCCAAGTCTCTGCCCTTGTTTTCTCTTTGTTTTGGCCACACCATCTTTCCTCTTGAGACCCCTGTACTGTAAGTACTTTGTGTCTACTTCAGAGCTGAGGAAACAGATGAGAGAGCTTCAGAGTCACTCGAGGGTGTTGGAGCCAGGATTCTCAGTCCTCACATAGAGGAGATGGTAGTGGCATCAGCCCCTCTGGATTCCTGTCACCTGAGTGTGGGGCAGAAATGCTCCTCCGGGAGAAGGTCTCCCGGATGACTGTGGTCGACGCAAACACATATGTCTTTAGATTTCTAGATGGCAGCTAGAAGGATTCAGAGCAAGATGTCATGTGGGAGGCATAAGGGTTCTTGCTACAGAAACTGTAGGAATCCAAAAGAATCTGGAAAGGGCTTTAGGCAAGGGAACTAGCCCTTCGAGACCAGACCATTCTGCTGGCATAACTCGGACTAATATAAGCCCAGGTAACATGGCTTCCCCTGGAGAAGGGAATGGCAACCCGCTTCAGTATTCTTGCCTGGAGAATTCCATGGTCAGAGGAGCCTGGAGAGCTGCAGTTCATGGGGTCACGGAGAGTCAGACAGGAATGAGTGATTAACACACCCACACACAAACATGGCTGATCGTAGTGGGACTTTCTTCATCACTAACTCTAACCAATCATAGTTACTCAGGTTTAAGCAATCCTTTCAAAATACTGAGCTGTTGAGACCAGGTAAAACAGAGATGAAAATAATGCACACTGGTGAAGTTACTCCTATGGTGGCCGAAGACGCGCAAAGTTAACCAAGGGGTGCTGTTTTATGCCTATGAAATAAGTGAAGTAAGTGGGAAAATCACAACTCCCAGTGCTGGCCAGGATGTGGTAAAACTTGTGCACGTGGTTTTCTGAGGAGAGTGGTGTGAATGGACATAGCATGTTTTAAAAAGTAGTAGAAAGTTCTATTGGAGAAGGCAATGGCAAGCCACTCCAGTACTCTTGCCTAGAAAATCCCATGGATGGAGGAGCCTGGTAGGCTGCAGTCCGTGGGGTCGCTGAGGGTCGGACACGACTGAGCGACTTCACTTTCACACATTGGAGAAGGAAATGGCAACCCACTCCAGTGTTCTTGCCTGGAGAATCCCAGGGACAGGGGAGCCTGATGGGCTTCCGTCTATGGGGTCACACAGAGTCGGACACGACTGAAGTGACTTAGCAGTAGCAGAAAGTTCTATAAAAATTCAAACAGTGTTGCTTCCTTTGATCTAAATGTTTTAGTCTCCAAGGAAGTAACTTAGTGGAAAGAAAAAAGTTATACACACTAAGAGGTTCGCTGCCACAGTATCTAAAAGAGCAAAAGAAAACAAGAAAAAAGAAGGCTATAGAGGCCCTCCTAAGGGGCCATGTCTGTGGACAAGAACAGGGGCCAGCAGGAAGATCCCAGTGTGTTGGAGGAGCTGGTGGTGGAAAGAGCCAACACTGGCAGCCAGTGGCAGCAGCCGTGGTGATGGGCAGGGATGAGGATGTACAGGTGGAGCCTGCACCGTCTGTCCTAAACAACCTTACTAACCAGGTGTCGTGGAGATGCCTCCACCTGGTTAGTAAGACCACATCCTGACGAGCAAATACTCATGACTGTGGCTAATGCTGCCTCTCAGGAGACCTCACATCTGCCTCACGTCTGCCTCTTGCACAGACATGCCAGCTCGGCAGGTGCTTCACAAGCTTTCATGGACTCCTTTACTCTCCATGAGACCCCATGTGCTAGGTTATTACTTCCCAGTAGGCCCCTGGAGAGCAGATTTGGGAGGAATATTAGATATCTTATGGCTAAGAAGGGATGTATGTGATCTAGTAACAAATAATTATTAATAATAGGTGGCTCAGAGGTTAAAGCGTCTGCCTCCAATGCGGGAGACCTGGGTTCAATCCGTGGGTCGGGAAGATCCCCTGGAGAAGGAAACGGTAACCCACTCCAGTATTCTTGCCTGGAGAATCCCATGGGCAGAGAAGCCTGGTAGGCTACAGTCCACGGGGTCGCATAGAGTCGGACACGACTGAGCGACTGAATGGAATGGAATGGATGGAATATTAATTAGTATTCCTATGTATAATGGTTGAAGTGAAGTGACTCAGTCATGTCCGACTCTTTGCGACCCCGTGGACGGAGGAGTCATTATAGTATAACTAAGTAGTGTGGTCTACATCACAGACATCATCTCACTTTACCCCCACCCCAGGTCACTTCATTTTTGTTAGGTGTAATTACCTTCTTCATTTTGCAGATGAGGGGAATTCTTGCTTAGAAGGTTGAAGCAGTTTTCCAAGACCACACAGCTAATTAAAATCAAGCCGAGGCTCCCAGCAGGTTTGTCTGCCCAGAGGCCACAGTCTGATCACCTTCCCACATCTGTGGAACAAGACATTGAGTCCCCATCTGGGCGCAAAGGTGCCTAGGTTGGTACTGGCAGGAGGCTCTGGGAACCTCCCAGCTGAGCCCTGGAGGCCAAGATTGCCAATTGACGGGGTACCGTGGCAAGCTCAGCCAGGTGAACTGAGCCACGCTGGCCCCTCTGTCCTGCTTTCTCATTGGCTGTTCCCCTCTCAAGACCAGTGCAGGTGGCAGGGATTCATCGCCAGCACTGCTTCTGTTGAGTTTGCAAAATGAAGATGAAAAGCAAAATGCCTGGGGTTACGGTGCTGGATTTGGAATGGAGGCAACCTAACTTTCTGGAGCTTTTAGCTAGCTTGTCACCGCCCACACTCGTCTGGCAGGTTGGAGCTGATGTGTGTGAGCCAAGAGGCGCCAATGATATTTCTGCCACTGGCAGGCACAAAGGCTCAGGCTGATGCGGAAGCTGGCTGTCGTGACTTTTGTGTGGTCTCACCAACCTGCCTGGGGTCCACATTCTCTGACGTGGCCCCATGTGAGGGTGGAACAGATGATTGATGCTACTTTGGGGGTTCTCATCTCGTGTCCCATAGAGGAGGTGTAGCATGGAGTTGGAAGTGAGTAATACTTCTGAATCTCAACTGTGCCTTGGATGACTTTGGACCACCACTTCACCTCTGGGCTTTGTTTTCCTCATCTGTAAAATGGGGATGCTAGGAATTCCTACCTAGCAAGGGTTAAATTAGACAGTGCAGGTAATGTGGGTCATCCCTGAATACACAGTACTTCTTACCTATTATTAGTTCTTTTTTTATCAAAGGTAATTAATTTGCCTGGATCCTTCTCTATAGCTCGTGATATGTTTGGTTACATAATATTTCCAGAAGGCGTAAAGAGGGAACCTGTATTGATTGGCCCACCTCTAACCCAGGGCTTTTATTCAGCATTGAGATACTCCATTTTTGCTATAGAATTTCAATTCCTGGGAGAGTAGAGGGAAATACATTTTTTTCAACAAAAGAAAACCTCCAATCCTACAAGGTTGCCTCTGGATGCAGGAGTACTCAGCAGGGAGAAGAATCAGGAGCACGAAGGACTTGACCATTGGTGTCTCCGACTCTGACCCCACTGGCCCCCTTTAATGCTGTGGTCTCCACCCAGCGCGGACCTCCGCCCAGTGTCCACTGAGCTTGCAGAGATAGTCCCACGTTGATACACATCCAGGAAAATCAACCTGGAGAACCCAAGCAGTGCGATCACAGGGACAGCTTTCCCTATTTCATTCTGAAGATCCTTCTTACTCCCCAGGTAATGGATGGCAAGAATGAGACATGGTCTATCCTTTTGGGTGACAAGTTGGTTCTGTGCAGAGAACTGCTCTGTTTTTCGTCGAGCAGACCCTCCACACGGAGAAGGCAATGGCAACCCACTCCAGTGTTCTTGCCTGGAGAATCCCAGGGATGGGGGAGCCTGGTGGGCTTCCGTCTGTGGGGTCACACAGAGTCAGACACGACTGAAGTGACTTAGCAGCAGCAGCAGCAAACCCTCCACATGGTCAAAGCTTCACAAACTCAGATCATTCATGGCATGCGTAAATGTAGATTGTGATAAGAGTGACTTTCACTTGTAGAGGGTGGGCTAGAGACATTGTCCATCAGAACTCTGCTTCTCCGTTCCCCTCTCACCATCCCATGATGGTGTCGGGATAGAGGAAGCAGCAACCCCCCACCCCATGAAAACTCTGGGGTTCCCTCTAGTTTGGAAATGAAGGAGGTGAATAGCTAGCTATAAGGCTATGGACTATCTCCTGCTCCATGGCCTCATAATTAGAGCACCTTCCTTTATCCATCCAGAATGTCTGGGAGCCTATAAAGGGAAAATAATTATTCAAAAAGTAAATTCTTCAAATTTACAATGTTAGAGTAATAGGTCCTTCTCTGGGCCTCAGTTTCCCAATTTATACAGTGAAATGGTTGACATAGATAAGCTCTCGGTTGCTTTGAATCTCTGGTGGAGTTCTGTGAGTTTTCTGCTTCCCCAGCACTTGAAAGCCTCTGGAGACAGGTGGAAATTAACCAGGAAATAGTCCTCTCCAAGGCCACCGGAACTGCGGGCTGTTGCACTTGACAGCTCTTGGCGTGGTCCCAGTCCAGTCACCATGGGTCTGCTAATGAGGCTGCAAGAGACAGAAACACATGCGTGGTCAGGATGAGAGGTAACAACTGGTTGATTAAATTGATTAAATTACATTTCTAGTCTGCGAGACTAGGGTGGGAAGTGGAGTTAAAATTTTGCCAAGGGCTTTTTGAAAGAGGAAAGGAAAATGCACCAACATATTTTGAATTCTCTTTCTGTGCTGAGAACTGCACGTACACTGCGTCTTACTAGGTGGACAGGAAGGCCCGGCGTGCTGCAGTCCATGGGTCGCAAAGACTCGAACATGACGGAGCGGCTGAACAACAACAGCAGGTTGTACTTTTAGGCTGAATTATCATCTTTCTTTTCCAAGCCAAGCAAACAGAGGCCAGAGAAGTTAAATGAGTTGTCAGAGGTCCCATGGGGAATTCACGGAGGGAGTCAGGCTTAGCGTTCCCTTCATGTTCCATTCTTCAGTTTTCCCACCTGTAAACCTCGTAAAATTGCAAGGATTAAATGAGCAAACGTTGTATAAAGCAGGAAAGTGAGTGTCTCCCCCATAGCAAGCGTTCATAAATGTTAATCTCTTGGATTATGAGTGATTCCTAATCCCCACATTTCACTCTCAGGGAAGACCAAAGCTCCTCCAAATTTCCCAAGCTCACGTGAGAAACTGCATTTCAAGATGACCTACTTTCAAAGGAACCCAGACCAAGCAAACCTATAAGAGTCGTTCTAACTGCAGCTCACGTGGCGTGAACCTTGGTGTCTAGGTAGCTTCATCTGCAGGGAATTCCATCTTTGGAGGATACTTACCTGTTCTGTCGAATGACAACTCACACAAGGGTACAAGGCAAAGAGAAGCTCACACACATGTGCATGGACACTGGGGGTCCCCTGGGAAATGTGACATCTCTGCTTTTATGGTAACAGCCTCTGCTGGTGACCTGGTCTTCCTTTTGTGAGTATAGATGCACACACGGGTGCATGCATCAAAAGTAGTTGTAAAGGTCCTCTTACAAAGCTTCATGGTGACTATCGTAGGATGGTGGGCTGTAGTTGGCGCTTTTCATTTGTATTTCTCAGCACTACCTAATTTTTCTTCAATGAACACATTGCTTAATAAAATAAAATATATTATAATGGGCCTTCTTTGTCAAGCTGTGTGTGTGTGTGTGTGTGTGTGTGTGTGTGTATGCACACTTGTGCTGGCCATGATACAGCATGATTTTTCTATATGTTAGCTCTTTTTTTCTTTAGTTACGAAATTTAATTGTAAAGGTCAATCAGTGGTTATTGGTCAAACCAATCCATGTTAATAGCTTCGAAGTATGCCGAGGCTAGTTTTTAAATAAAGGTGACAAATACCAATCAGCTTCTCAACACCATTCAGGATCTAATTAAATGGGATTCTGAAAGTTGAATACAAAGGCTAAGAGAAGGATAGTGCAATCATCAACAAGTAAAGCAATCATAATTTCCAAATCATTTTTGTATGCTAAGTCACTTCAGTTGTGTCTGATTCTTCGTGACTTTATGGACTGTAGCCCTTCTCCAGGGTATCTTCCTGGCCCAGGGATTGAGTCTGGGTCTCCTGCATTGCAGGCAGATCTTTTACTGTCTGAGCCATCAGGGAAGCCCCAAATCATTTTTAGTTAAACAGAAAAGTTCTAGTTTTAAAACAGTTTAAAGCAATCTAAAACTCAAAGCAATCTATTTTCTACCTGAGATCAAAATGGGTAGAAAATTAAAAAAAGAAAATTTCTTTTTTCCTATCTAAACATTATTCTTGGCATTGAGGTAAATCTGAATTCACATGATATACTTTGTCAAACTTTTCCGAAAGATATTGTCTTGCTGTAGAGAGAAATTCTTCTGTTATACATGTATTTATGTATTTTTTCTTCAAAGACTAATGATTCTGTTATACATGTATTTACGTATTTTTTCTTCAAAGACTAATGACAGATTTATGAGATTAATGAGATTAATAGGCCTTTGATTCATGGGGTTGCAAAGAGTCAGGCACGACTGAGCAAATGAACTGAACTGAATGAGATCATGATGATATTAATAATATGAACGTAAAAAGCCATTCATTTATACCATGTGTTTATGTATGGTGCAATATGAAACAAGATCATAGAACCTATATATATGGATGAAGTCTTGGTATTTCTTCTATGTACATATATGGTAGCTGTTGAAAATCCTACAGCTGTCCTGCAAGAAAGTGACTATTATTTCCATGCTTTCACGGAAGAAATTGAGTTGCAAAAGCTAGAGAATTAAGGCCATTTGTTACCTCTTCCCAAAGCTGCCACCAGATCTTTTCCAAATTGGGCATCCTTCAATGGTTCCTTCTAAGTCTTTCATCAGAGGTCCAACCGATAAACTTGGGCCCTCTCTCTTTCTTGGTAGACAACCAGTGCAGTGAAAAGCCCGCTCTCTCCCTCAGGACCTGGGGAAGAGGTTCTTACATAATCAGGGGCTCAGCCACTCTGTGCTCAGTAATGGGCAAAATAGCTAAGCCCTGCAGGGCTCAGAGGCTGTGGCTTGGTTGAACCTATTGTGGAGGAAGAAGCTGAGGCATGAACGGCCTGGTGTCTGGAGGCTGAATTTCCAAGGAGGATGCCTGAGGCTGGGCAGGTGGGAGGGCAGAGCAGACTATCCTTGTCCCAAAGTTTAGATGTGGAAAAAAGGTCAGATGGGGATGGGAGTTGGCAGCTTTGTCTGGGTTCCAGTTGGTATCAAAAAATTTTTTTAAGGCAAACCATTTGCCTCTTTTCCAAGGCAAACCATTTAATATCACTGGAATCCAAGTCTATGCCCCAATCAGTAATGCTGAAGAAGCTGAAGTTGAATGGTTCTATGAAGACCTACAAAACCTTCTAGAATTAAGACCCCAAAAAAGATGTCCTTTTCATTATAGGGGACTGGAATGCAAAAGTAGGAAGTCAAGAAACACCTGGAATAGCAGGCGAATTTGGTCTTGGAGTACAGAATGAGGCAGGGCAAATGCTAATACAGTTTTGCCAAGAGAACGCACTGGTCATAGCAAACACCCTCTTCCAACAACACAAGAGAAGACTCTACACATGGACATCACCAAATGGTCAACACCGAAATCAGATTGATTATATTCTTTGCAGCCAAAGATGGAGAAGCTCTATACAGTCAGCAAAAACAAGACCAGGAAATGACTGGGGCTCAGATCATGAACTCCTTATTGCCAAATTCAGACTTAAATTGAAGAAAGTAAGGAAAACCACTAGACCATTCAGGTATGCCCTAAATCAAATCATGTTTTGATTATACAGTGGAAGTGAGAAATAGATTTAAGGGACTAGATCTGATAGATAGAGTGCTTGATGAACTATGGACGGAGGTTCATGACATTGTACAGGAGACAGGTATCAAGACCATCCCCAAGAAAAAGAAATGCAAAAAGGCAAAATGGCTGTCTGAGGAGGCCTTACAAATAGCTGTGAAAAGAAGACAAGCCAAAACCAAAGGAGAAAAGGAAAGATATACCCATCTGAATGCAGAGTTCCAAAGAATAGCAAGGAGAGGTAAGAAAGCCTTCCTCAGTGATCAATTCAAAGAAACAGAGGAAAACAATAGGATGGGAAAGACTAGAGATCTCTTTAAGAAGATGAGAGATACCAAGAGAACATTTCATGCAACGATGGGCACAATAAAGGACAGAAATGGTATGGACCTTACAGAAGCAGAAGAGATTAAGAAGAGGTGGCAAGAATACACAGAAGAACTGTACAAAAAAGATCTTCATGACCCAGATGATCACGATGGTGTGATCATTCACCTAGAGCCAGATACCCTGGAATGTGAAGTCAAGTGGCCTTTGGAAGCATCACAACAAACAAAGCTAGTGGAGGTGATAGAATTCCAGTTGAGCTATTTCAAAGCCTAAAAGATGATGCTGTGAAAGTGCTGGACTCAATATGTCAGCAATTTTGGAAAACTCAGCAGTGGCCACATGACTGGAAAAAGTCAGTTTTCATTCTAATCCCTAAGAAAGGCAATGCCAAAGAATGCTCAAACTACCACACAATTGCACTCATCTCACACACTAGCAAAGTAATGCTCAAAATTCTCCAAGTCAGGCTTCAACAGTATATGAACTGTGAACTTCCAGATGTTCAAGCTGGATTTACAAAAGGCCAAGGAACTGGAGATCAAATTGCCAGCATCCACTAGATCATTGAAAAAGCAAGAGAGTTCCAGAAAAACATCTATTTCTGCTTTATTCACTATGTCAAAGCCTTTGACTGTGTGGATCACAATAAACTGTGGAAAATTCTGAAAGAGATGGGAATACCAGACCACCTGACCTGCCTCTTGAGAAATCTGTGTGCAGGTCAGGAAGCAACAGTTAGAACTGGACACGGAACAACAGACTGGTTCCAAATAGGAAAAAGAGTACGTCAAGGTTGTATATTGTCACCCTGCTTATTTAACTTATATGCAGAGTACATCATGAGAAATGCTGGGCTGGATGAAGCACAAGCTGGAATCAAGATTGCTGGGAGAAATATCAGTACAGATACACAGATGACACCGCCCTTATGCCAGAAATTGAAGAACTAAAGAGCCTCTTGAGGAAAGTGAAAGAGGACAGTGAAAAAGTTGACTTAAAGCTCAACATTCAGAAAACAAAGATCATGGTATCCGGTCCCGTCACTTCATGACAAATAGATGGAGAAATAGTGGAAGCAGTGACTGACTTTATTTTTTTGGGGGGGCTCCAAAATTACTGTGGATGTTGATTGCAGCCTTGAAATTAAAAGACGCTTACTCCTTGGAAGGAAAGTTATGACGAACCTAGATAGCATATTAAAAAGAGACATTACTTTGCCAACAAAGGTCCGTCTAGTCAAGTCTATGGTTTTTCCAGTAGTCATGTATGGATATGAGAGTTGGACTATAAAGAAAGCTGAACACCAAAGAATTGATGCTTTTGAACTGTGGTGTTGGAGAAGACTCTTGAGAGTCCCTTGGACTTCAAGGAGATCCAACCTGTCCATCCTAAAGGAAATCAGTCCTGTATGTTCATTGGAAGGAGTGATGCTGAAGCTGAACCTCCAATATTTTGGCCACCTGATGCGAAGATCTGATTCATTTGAAAAGACCCTGATGCTGGGAAAGTTTGAAGGTAGGAGGAGAAGGGGACAACAGAGGATGAGATGGCTGGATGGCATCACCGACTCAATGGACATGAGTTTGAGTGCACTCTGGGAGTTGGTGATGGACAGGGAGCCCTGGCCTGCTACAATTCATGGGGTCGCAGAGTCAGACACGACTGAGCTACTGAACTGATCTGGACTGAACTGATAAGCAGATATTGCACCCTGATTTGGCTTGGTGGTGAAGGAAGATGTTTGAAGTTTATTTGTGTATTACTTAAATTGACCCCTGCTGACAGCCATGGTAAACTGGGAATACTAGTCTGTGCTTCCCTGGGGCTCCTGTGAGGGGTAAAGGAGTCTGTATGTGTATAACTTGGAGTCTGGGTAAATTATAAGGGGCTCAAGAAGCATGAGTAAAATGTGCTTCCTGCTTCCTTCTTAGCAGGGGTGGATAGGCTCATAAAGAGTAGGAGGCTTTTGATGTAAAGTGTGCCATAGAAAGGTGTGCAGGGGGTGCTGGGGAGCTCACAGATGGGTGTGTGGGCTCAGAGAATTTGCCATCATCACCGTTGTTGTTGTCTTGGGTGGGAGGAGCACAGAAGCCTTGTAGAAGCGCAGAAGGAGTCAGGCCACACATAGGAGCAGTGGTCATCTACTCAGCACCTCCTGGTTCTAGGCAATGTGCTGACTTCTGATACACATCATCTCAGTTCCCTGTTTCACAAGTCCAGGGATTGTGCATGTTGTTATTTTTGGAGGCATACGTTTGGAGTGAAAGGACACAGGTAGCATATAGAGGACTCTTGAGTAGCCCTGAGCTGTCGTCTCCTGTCTATTAATACCCCTTCCTTAGATGGCACAATCTCTCTCCAAACTCTAAGCCAGAGTATCCCAACCTTGGCACGATTGTCATTTTGGGTGGGATAATTCTCTGTTGTGGGGTCTATCCTGTGCTTTGAAGAGTGCTTAGTAGCATCCCTCATGTCTACCCAATAGACGCTAGTAACCTTTGTCCTCCCTGAGGTGTGACAGACAAAAATGTCTCCAGAAAGGGAAAAGGTCATCTGGTGACAAAATCTCCGTGCCCTCATAAGAACTCCTGCTCTAAGCATACTCTGTATATGAGAGATGCTGAATGAATGCAACTCAGACTGAGTTCCGTGTTTATGTAACCAGCTACTTGCCTAATACCTTCACTTGGATGCTTCTCAGCTCTCAAGCTTAGCATGCTCAGAATGAAACTCCTGGTGCTTCATTGGTCTTGTCATCCCCACATCAATTTTGCCCAAGTCAGTTAAAGGCAACTTCACTCACTCAATTGCTCATATGAAGAGCTTCAAACATAATCTTTCTTTTTTTTCACATCCAATGTATTAATACGATCTCGTCAACCTCTAAAATATTTCCTGAACCCATACACTTTGCTCCAACTCAACCACTTCCATCATCTAGTCTGACCTCATTTCTTACTTGGACAGCTCACACACGTCTTTGTTCCTACTACTTGCCTCATTTCTTTTCACTCTCCAACCAATATTCTTGTAAAGCCTAAATCTGAGCAAATCACTTCCCTGCCTAAGTCATTCCAACCACTTATCATCACCTGTAGAATAAAACCCAAACTCTTACCCGTGGCCTTAGTAGCCTTGGTTGTTGTGGTCCTGGCCACCTTTGCTGACTTCATTGTGTCATGACTTCATCTTGTTGAAAGCCCTGAGGCCACACATATTGGTTTCTTTCTGTTCCACAAACTTAGCAGCCTCATTCTGTCTTCAGAACCATTGCCCTTTCTGTTACATCTTATGGAAATATTTTGCCCCCAGAGACCAGAATTTTCCCTTCCCCAGACTTTGGCACACACTGTTTATCTTCAGTGGGTGTGGCCCTCTGCTATTTATATGGCCAGTTCCTTTTAGTTCAGATTCAATATTAGCTTCTCAGATTGCCTTTCATTGATCAGCCAATCTTAAATCTCTCCCCTGTCACCCTCTATCTCAAGATTGTTTCTTTGATTTCTCTTGAAAAATATGTATTTATACATTTAGATGTTTACTTTTAAAATCTTTCTTTCTCAGTAGAACATTGCCTAGGACACAATCTGGTTGAAAACTATTTTAAATTAACTGTTGGATATGATTGAAATTCAAGTTTCCATGATTTTCCCAAGAACTTTCAAAAAATGACTTCAAGATTCTCTCAGTTTCACTAAGAAGACCCTGTTACCAACGTGAGCAGAGAACTGCAGAGGTTACTTCTGGCTGCCTCAACCTGCTTTCATGACCAAACATTTCTTCAAGAGCCTTGGGAGCTCTTAAAGGTCAGTTTTGGTAACACAGAGTCAGAGGCCCAGGGTCCTTGGTGCTGAGATTTGACAGGTTAGGGAGGATGGAAGATGCAGCAGTGGGGACTGTATGTAAAAACGGTGAATGCTGACTGCCTGAAGCTCTGAGAGTTTCCAAAGTTTGGATCAAGGGCAGAGGAAAGTGATTGGCAGCATGAGGGGGCTCCAGGGAAGCAGTACCTTCTGCTTGAAATTCCTCTTCCTTACACTGTGATCCTTCTGCTGAAGAGCTCATGTTTTATCTTCATGTTGGATATTTAAACATTCAAGATGATCTCTGAAGAGAAAGAAAACATTTCAGGGTCTTGACATTTGTTCCACTCTCCACACTGAGGTATTGACAAATGAGGAGGATAGGATGTTTTACTTTAAAGATGTCAAGGAGCTAAATAAGGAAGCTTCCCTGGAGGCATTTAAAATATCTTACGTGGTTCTTAATATTTGTTCATTTATTCGACACAGTTCCTGAGCACTTAATCTATGCCAGACTCTGCGCTGTATACTTTTAGATGTAATCCCTTATAATTTTTACAAATCGCTTGAAACAATTCTTTATTCCCTTTTTGTGCATATAGAATCTGAGGCTTAAAAAATAACATGTCTAGAATCTCCCAGACAGTGGCAGAGATAGGAGCTTTCTAACTCCAAATGCCGTGCTCTTTATTTTCACTTTAGGATTCACTTAAAGATATATAACATTAAAACAGAGGTATAAATAATAACATACCATCCAGCTTTAAGAAACAAAATATTACAATAAAGATGTAGCCTTTTGGATAGATAAGACACAGCCCCCTCCATTGCAAGTCCTCTTTAGCGTCTTCAGGAAACATTTATTACACATTTCTCTCATTTATTTTTCTCATGCATATCTTTTACTCCTACCACATGTGCAGATATTTCCTTAATATATAGAAATATGTGCATGCTTAAAAAATTAAATATTACTGTTATTTGTTCTGTATGTATTCTTTTGTGGCATCTTTTCACTAATATGATTTTGAGATTCTTTCAAATGAGAGAACTTTATAATGAGAATAAGTTCATCTGTTTTCCCCATGACCTTACCACAAGACTTCACCTTCAAAGGTTCTCAGTCTAGTGAGGACATCAGAAGATAACTTACAGAAGTATAAGGAATTAGAGCCTTGATGGTATTGAAAGCAACCAACCTAGCTTAGGGAGATCATGGAGGACTTCATGGAGGAGGCGCCACTTGAAACAAGTTGAGGAAAGAAGGGACAAGATAACCTAGAAGGCAGGAACAGCATATGCAAAGATATGGCCATGTAAGAGAGCACCTCATTTTGTGCTGCTAAAACTTAAATTATAAAAGAGAAAGTAGTGGTAGGAGGCAAGGCTTATGGAGACAACTGAGGTCTTGATAACAAAGGGTTTGTGGTGTCTTTTCCTTGGTATTGTGCTCAGCTACAAAGGGTAGTCATGGTCACTCTGAAAGATGGGGAAATTGAAGCTTAAAAAGTTACGGCCCCAAGTTCACCCAGCTGGAAAGTGACAGACGTAGGAATCAAGCTCGAGCCACCCGAAGCTTCCTTTTGTGTCATAGATTTGAAAGTTACATTGGCAGGTAAAAAAGGCAGGGAAATGTTTTCAGGGCTGGATGTGGAGGGTACAGTGAAAGTGGATACACTTTATATATATATAAGAAAAAAATCAGAGTATCTGATTTCAACTTATAAAAAATAAATCCAAGTCTTTCTTAATATTTTAAGTGTTGATAACTAATTCAAACATTTAAGAAGCATGATGGTTCAATCAGAACATGTTTGTGGCTTACCACCTGCTTGTGGTAACTTTTTGTGACTTTTGAAGATACGATCCAGTAATGCCTGCATGTGTTAAAGATAGATAGATAGAGAGGAATAGGAATCACACAGATAGTGATCACCCATTCTATGGATGAAACACTGAGACCCAGAGAAGAGACATGTCATATAGGTGCTTACTCTAAGTACATGGCGTTTCCACACACTTTCACCTCATTGGGGTGGAATACACCTTTCACTACAAAGGAATGAAAGTGCCCGATCCTTTTCTAGGCTCTCCATGGTACTGGATTTGTTCTTCAAGTGGACCAAACCCTAGACTTTGAATTATAAGCTAGAGAAAAAAATAATAAAAAAGGCAGGATCATGCCAAATCCTTGGTGGTGACAGGTTGTAGTAATGGCGGCTTCATCCAAGTTCCAGTTCTAATATCATACCCCAAAGTATTGCCAGTGTAAGTTGTAGTCTGTTCTTAGTAGTGAGGCTGCTAAGAATTGACATATTTACTGGGTCAATGGTGTACAGTGACTTGGAGAAATTGTCCTTGTCTATATAGCAACTATACCCAGTTCTCCAGCCATCTTTGGGAAGCAAGAGGTATGCAATCCCCTCACAACAAATCTTTTGTGTGTGTGTGTGCTGAAATTGGAGCCAGTGTCTTATACAGGTTCCTGATCCCGGGCTCCTGGAAAACATACAAGAGATAGCTGGGAGCTTTTCATTATGATTGTTCTTCTTTCAACACTTCACTCACCGAAGTTCCATTTTAAATCACTGACAACAGTTTCCTGATTGCCTGTGATAATATATTCTGGCTATTTACAACTCCATCTGTGGGGAGAAAAAGAATCCTCCTGAATCCCTTGAGTGATGGCCTTTGCGTAATTTTGCTTTGCCCTCTTATTCCTATGATTGCTGTTCCTCTAAATAGCCATGGAATGCTAGATTGTCTTTCTTTCCAAATCACAAGAGCTGAAGTTTCTTCTTCGAAATCTCCTCATTTTCAGAGAATGTGAAGGTTTGCATAGATATCTGGGTCTTCTTCATTTTTCAGAAATCCTTGTTTGGGAACAGTGTATCAGCCAAGACGGGCTAGATTGTATCATGGTAAGAAGTCATCCTGAAATCTCAGTGTCTTGGAAGAAGAATGGTTTATTACTATCTATCCTGAGTCAGCCAGGCTCTGCAAAGTTTTTACTCTGAGATCCAGCTGACAGAAAAACCTCTGTCTGGAACCTTCCCCGTTATATAGCAGAAAGAAAAGAGATGTGGCAAATACTGTGCTGACTCTAAAAACTTTCCCCAGGAAATGACTCACTATTTTCTACTTTCATGGGCCAAAAACATCACATGATTTATGTCTAAGTTCAACAGAGTGAGGGGGACAGGGAAGGGAAGCACAGAGGGAGGGAGCTCGCAGGCGTCGCTGGGCATTCAGCTCCCTTGCTGCACCTCGAAGGGGAACCTCTGCTCTCCTCAGGGAGATGTTTCAGGAGTGCTCCCACCCCTGACCCAGTCACCGCCCCAGGCTCAAGGCTCAGCATCTCTGCAGGATGTGTGATCGTCTCTGCATGGTCTCTACCAGATATGTGGCTCCTGGATCCAGAGAGCAACTGTTGCAGTTGCGTTTCCTTAGAGTGGGACCCTGAGATAGGGATCCAAGCGCAAATGATTTTTCCAGGAAGTGAAGGAAAAGGTAATAGAGGATTGGGGAAATGAGATTAAGAACAGAAGGTAGCCAGTAAAAGGCATGGACAGCTAAAGATACATCCCATTGGAGAAATTATGGGAGCCAGAGAAGTCACATACCTCAGGATTATCCCTGCTGAGGGCCAAGGAACCTTGGGTGCTTACATATTGACTCTCATTAGTTACTGTTTGAGGACTGCTCCTGGGGTGGGGGTTGATTCCTCAGAACTTCTGGATTGACACTTGGGCAGAGAAAGTCCTCAGGCAAAATTTTCAGACTATAGTTCAAATTTGGTAGGTGTGGACTAAAGAGTTAAGGGTAAGGAACAAAATGCCAACAGCATCACACATCAATAAGCCAAAAATACATGTTACTTGTTATTCCATTCCGTTGCTCAGTCGTGTCCAACTCTTTGCGACCCCATGGACTGTAGCCTACCAGGCTTCTCCGTCCATGGGATTCTCCAGGCAAGAATACTGGAGTGGGTTACCGTTTCCTTCTCCAGGGGATCTTCCCGTCCCAGGGATCAAACCCGGGTCTCCTGCATTGGGGGAGACGCTTTAACCTCTGAGCCACCTCTACCCACAAATTCAGTGGTGGAACAGAGATAGGATAACCTTAACAGATATGCTTATTTGGAAAGGGAAGGATTGGGAGGCACATTGCTATGCTTGTCCACAGCAATTCTGTAATTCTGTATGACGAGCATGAGGGTTCTAGTAGGGGATAAGACAGGCTTTGTCCGTCGTGCCCCTTCACTTTCTGAGATGTCCTTCCTTTTACATTATCTGTTTTTAGATGCAACTAAGAGGAATTTGAACAATATATTCTAATCAGATGCTGAGTAGCTTTCTCACCTGCTTCCTTCTACAGGTCATTTTAAGTCTTGCACAGTCCAGGCTTTTCCTGCTGATAATTATGGTTCTTTTCACTTAAAACTCTTTCAAAAACTTAGCTGGTATCTTTCAATCAACAGATGCCAGTAGCTGCCACAATTCTTTTTGAGATGTGACTTTCTCTTAATATTTAATTGTGTGTGTCTTGAGTTTATTGGAGCTTCCCTGGTGGCTCAGATGGTTAAAAACCTGCCTGCAATGCAAGAGACTTGCATTTGATTCCTGGGTTGGGAAGATCTCTTGGCGAAGGGAATGGCTACCCACTCCAGTATTCTTGCCTGGAGAATTCCATGAACATAGGTAGTTTTCTGCCACACCGTTAGGATCATTCCCCTGAGCTATTTGGTTGAGATTTAGATGCTATGTTAGTTTTCTATTGCTGCCTAACAAATTACCAGAATATTATTGGCTTGTAACACACATAATTATCTCATTATTCTATAGGTCAGAAGTCTGGGCATGGTGTGGCTGGATTCTCTGCCTAGAGTCACACAAGGCTGTAATCAAGGTTTCAGCAGGGCTGTGTACCTTTCTGGAGCTGGAGGGTCCTCTTCCAGTGTCATGTAGTTTCTGGAAGAATCCAGTTCCTGTGGTTGTAGGGGTGAGCTTCTCATTTCCTTGCTGGCTGTCATCCAGGGGTTACTTTCAATTCCTAGAGTCTGTCCTCAAATCCTTACATGGAAACTTACTTCTTCAAAGCCAAACCCAGAATTTCTCTTTCTTCAAAGCTCTCAAACCTGTTGTAAGGGCTCACTTGATTATCACGCTCACTGAGGAAAATATTTTTTATGAACTCAAAGTCTTCTGATTAGGACCTTAATTACATTTGTAAAATCTCTTTTGCCATATGGTTTATGAAAATCACGAGAGTGATCAGTTCAGTTCAGTCTCTCAGTCCTGTCCAACTCTTTGCAACCCCATGAACCGCAGCACACCAGGCCTCCCTGTCCATCACCAAGTCCCTGGGTTTACTCAAACTCATGTCCCCTGAGTCGGTGATGCCATCCAGCCATCTCATCCTCTGTTGTCCCCTTCTCCTCCTGCCTTCAAACTTTCCCAGCATCAGGGTCTTTTCAAATGAATCAGCTCTTTGCATCAGGTGGCCAAAGTATTGGAGTTTCAGCTTCAGCATCAGCCCTTCCAATAAATGTTCAGGACTGATTTCCTTTAGGATGGACTGGTTGGATCTCCTTGAAGTCCAAGGGACTCTCAAGAGTCTTCTCCAACACCACAGTTCAAAAACATGAATTCTTTGGTGTTCAGCTTTCTTTATAGTCCAATTCTCACATCCATACATGACTACTGGAAAAACCATAGCCTTGACTAGACAGACCTTTGTTGGCGAAGTAATGTCTCTGCTTTTTAATATGCTATCTAGGTTGGTCATAACTTTTCTTCCAAGGAGTAAGCGTATTTCAATTTCATGGCTGCAGTCACCATCTGCAGTAATTTTGGAGCCCAAGAAAGTAAAGTCTGTCACTGTTTCCACTGTTTTCCCATTTATTTGCCATGAAGTGATGGGACCAGATGTCATGATCTTAGTTTTCTGAATGTTGAACTTTAAGCCAACTTTTTCACTCTCCTCTTTCACTTTCCTCAAGAGGCTCTTTAGTTCTTCACTTTCTGGCATAAGGGCAGTGTCATCTGCATATCTGAGATTATTGATATTTCTCCCGGCAATCTTGATTCCAGCTTGTGCTTCTTCCAGCCCAGCGTTCCTCATGATGTACTCTGCATATAAGTTAAATAAGCAGGGTGACAATATACAGCCTTGACGTACTCCTTTTCCTATTTGGAACCAGTGTGTTGTTCCATGTCCATTTCTAACTGTTGCTTCCTGACCTGCATACAGGTTTCTCAAGAGGCAGGTCAGGTGGTCTGGTATTGCCATCTCTTGAAGGATTTCCCACAGTTTGTTGTGATCCACACAGTCAAAGGCTTTGGCGTAGTCAATGGAGCAGAAGTAGATGAGAGTGGTAGCCCATCATATTCCGTTTCTTCTCACACTCAAGGAGAATACAAGTGTGTACACACATGCCAACTTAACAAAAAGACATGGACGCCAACTTAATTCAGAGGGTTTAATGTGATGTGTGAAGGCTACATTCTTGAGTTTCTCCTTCCTATGAGGCTATGTGTTAATCAACTTTAGCCACTCAGACACCTCAGTTTTATCTTTTCTTGTTTGGGCTTAAGAATGAGTAAGCCCAAATTATACAAGGTCTTGAGTTTCTGGATTACCTATTAGGTTTTTGTTTTGACAAAAAAAAAAAAAAAAAAGCCAATTCTTTCTCCTCTCTTTCTTGTATTATTTTTGTCACATGCTCTAAAAAGAAATCAAGGCACCCCGCTAAAATTCCATTTTAGACTCTAAGCACAAGCTCATAAGGGAATTGCATGTTTTCTAAATTATGGCAGGTGAAGGTTTTATCATGTGTTTCACCAAAACATTACATGGACTGCCATCTTTCCAGTTTCAAAAGGTGTATATTTTAGACTTTTATTGAAGAAACCCCAGTCTTGGAACCAATCTCTTTATTAGCAGAACAGTCTGAGAATTTGGCAGTATAACAGATGACTTAAAATTCTCAGTGACTTTTCATGAGGAAGTTTAATTACCTGCTCTTGCAACATGTTTATCCTGGATTAGCCACATTTTCATTCTGATATCTAGGTGATGAGTAGCCTCTATAAGGGACAATTGCAGTTTTAAGGCAGACGGGAAAAGAGACAAGAGTGATCATGCTAGGTTCTTAAAACTTTTGCTTGAAGTGATAAACACCACTTCTGCTCATATTTCACTATCAAAACAAGGAAAATGGACATCTCTCTATTTAACAGGATGCAGATATATGTATGGATGGAGATGTGTGATTCCCCTGATGGGTGAGAGGGAAATCAGAATATTGGGCAAACTGTAATACAAAACTCTCATTACTCTATGAAAAGACATTTCTCTCTCTTCAGGACTGGAGTTATAGCTTTCTACTTGGTCTCTCTCCCTCCACTGTCTCTGTTGAGAAATATGCTTTTGGATTTTGGAAGCAAGACTGAGATCCTTCTTAAAGGAGATAATATAATTGTCTATTTGACTAGCATTTCTCATCTATTTGGGGCACTGTTAAACCCCTTAACTTCTATGACCATGTACCAGGGCGCTTTCAGCGATGATCTTCACTCCTATTGCCTTTCAATATTTATCTTTGTCTCTCTTTGGTTTACATATAGGACTTATGTTATTTTCAAATTCATTTGACCTGTTGGTTTTGGATAAGAAGGAAAACCTGGGTGATAAACATCAGACGTCTTGGTGGTTTATGTAGCACCTGCAGTCTAGTTGGCAGTTGTATTCATCAACCTTCCATGGACCCATAGAGAGATATCAGAGCTCTAGCTGTCTTTGTTATGATGATGGAATGCATGTTAATCAAGGTCCAGTCGGGAAAAGAGAAGCCGTGTCAGTTTGCCGTGTGCTCTTAGAATGGGAAATGCAGCTGATTGTGGGAGGATGAAATACAGAGCCTGGTGGTGAGCAGGAAAAGCTCTGTTGACACTGTGATGCTTGAACTGAGCCTGAAAGGATGAGAAGGAGTTTCCCAAATGGAAGAGGTAAGAGCTAGGGAGGTGAGACTGGGAATTCCAAGCAGAGAACAATAAATAAGTATGAAAGCTTGAGAGCAGTTTGGTATGGTGGTTGAGAGTTTAGGCTTTGGAGGTAGGTTGGTTTGCATTTGAATGCCAGATCTGATACTGTCTATGTAGCAGTAAGAGTATTTCAACCTCGAAGTGGTGTTGAGATCCTGATAACAAATAATATGCATTATTAGGTTAGACTAGGTTACAGTGTCCAGTTATTCAAACATTAATCCAGCTATTGCTATGAAGGTATTTTGTAGATATAAATAACATCCCAAATCAGTTGACTTTAAGTAAGAGAGATTATCCTAGACATTCTGGGTGACCCTGATTTGATCAGTAAAAAAACCTTAAGAGCTGAGCTAAGACTTCCATGTGGAAGAAGTTCCACCTGTGGATTGAAGCTTCGGTTTGTACCGGAAAGTTCCATCCTGCCTTTCTTGATGCCCTGCTCTAAGGATTTTGGACGTGTATAGCCAAGCCCCAGAGTCATGTGAGCCAATGTTTTGCAATAAACATCTTAATATATATCTCCTTGCCTGCTGTTTTCAACAGGCAATCACCATCTACCATTCTCTTAAGGGGTCTTACTGAGATTAAAGCAACCAGGTAAAATTCATTTGATGTCAGATTTACTTTTCAGTAGACTGTATTTCACATATCGAGGATTAAACAAGAATGAGACATTTTGCATGTTATTTAGCTAGTAGTTATTTTTTGGTAAAGCACATATGATCCATAAAGTAATCAAAATAATTATGAGCACAAACTGCATATATAAAATTGAGACCCCTCAGGTGTCCTTCTCCATTCTGCTTATACCCCAGGGAAATGCTGATCCCTCAGGTGGTGCCAATGGTAAAGAACCTGCCTGCCAGCGCAGGAGGTGTTAGAGATGTGGGTTCAGTCCCTGGGTTGGGAAGATGCCCTGGAGGAGGGCATGGCAACCCACTCTAGTATTCTTACCTGGAGGATCCCATGGACAGAGGAGCCTGGAGGGCTACAGTTCATAGGGTCACGAATAGTCAGACACGACTGAAGGGACTTAGCATGCATGACAATAGGATTGTCTGCAGATACAAGGAGTTCTTATTCTCTGGTTGAGCCCTAGATGATAGACGTTGTCCAATAAAGGTCAAGGAGGGGGTCGGGGCTTAACTCCATGTAGTCCTTCGAGGATCCAGGAGTCTTCTATCATTTTCCTGGCATTTTCTATGGCCTCAAGATTTTCCACTATAAATTTTTCAGTTGATGGTTGAGAGAAGAGAGAGAAAGTACAGAGAAGGCAGCCTCACTCTCAGCTTTCTTGTCCTGGAGGTTCCAGTAGCACTTTGGGCAGCTGATATTCCATTAGTGAGAACCATGAATTGCAAGGGATTTGGGAAATGCAATCCAGTACTGTGCTCAGGAAGAAGGTAACAATTCAGATCCTGGTGAGCATTAGCAGTCTTGACCCCCAAGAAGTTGCAAGTGCACTGGCCTTTTCCCCTTTCTTTAGTGCAGTTCATCTGCAAATCAATTTGGTCATTTCAGGCCATGAGTGGTACTCCCTTGCCAGGCATCCATCAGATACTCTGATCCTCCAGAACTGGAGCCTGAGTGATACATCCAATTCAGGGTGTCAGGGAAGATGACTGAGGTTAAATATGGGGAAATAAGGTTTAACTCCAAAGGGTGTGAGAAAACAAAGAAGTATTCCAAGCTCTGAGTATTTTATGTGTTGTGTTAACATATTATCACAAACTTAGCAGCTTTGAACAACACACATTTATTATTTAGTGAAAGTCTAGATTAATCAGGAATCCAAGCATGACTTAGCTCGGTCTTCAGCTCAGGATCTTACAAGGTTGTAATCAAGGAGTTGGCTGGTATGCTTTCCAAGCTGGAGGTTCAACTGGGGGAAAATCCACTTCCATACTCACTCAGAAGTGGCAGATCAATGTCCTTATGGCTAACGATTGAGGTAGCTATTTTCTCATGGGCCAGAAGTATTCTCAGCCTCTAGAGGCCACCGTGTTCCTTGATGCTGCACTTTGGTTGCTACCATGTGAATCAGTTTCACAACGTGGTAGCCTACTTATTCAAAGGCATTAAGGGAGAGTTTCTTCCACTCCAGTTTGCTAAAGTGAGGTCTTACACAGTTACAGAGTGACATCCTGTCACATTTGCCATGTTCTGTTGGCTAGAAGCAAGTCACAGGTTCTTCTGTACTTGAGGGCAGGAGAGTATACAGGGGTGTGACTCGGTGGGAGAGGTCACTTCAGAACGTATCCACCACACTCTGTCACAGCGATGGGTCATAGTAGATGCAAAATAAATACTTTGTTGAATAGGTGAAGGAGAAACAGTGAATCTAGTGAAAGGAGGTCCGGGAAAATCCCAGATAGGACTTTTGTTTTCATACCTTTGCAGCTTTCATTCACATGGACATGTGAGTTTGTGTAAAAGAGAGATAAGAGAACGGACTCACATTCTTGGATCCGAATTCTCATCCCGTGTTTCTCTCTGCATAGAGGATGATCAGGTACAGAACTGGGCAGCCAGGCCTTGGGGTGGGAATAAGGGATGTAGATTGCTTGCAAAGTGAACATTGTCTAACTCAGGTAAGTTGCCAAGGTAATGGGGGAAAGTCTCCTGATCTCACTGTGCCTGCTATGTGAAGTCAGCACCGTTCTTATAATGAAGATGATGATTGGATTGGATTTCTGCAATAACCACATCAGCTCTGCTTACTGAGATATGAAAACCCAAATGCCAAAGGCGACCCAATTCCTTCTGTTGCTGAAATTTCCTCTCTGCCCAAATTAATTTTTTTCAAGCTGTTCCTAGAAAAAAATCAGTTATAATCTGAGGTGCCATCTGTCTTTCTGGCTTCGATCCAAACAACTTCATTAAAAATTGGGGGAGACATTCCTGCACTATTCTCAGCTTGTGCCACAGCAGAAAGAAAGGAGTTGGTAAATAGGTGTGTCTTGGAAGCAGAACCAGAGACAAGGGTCTGAGTAGACATAGTTTTAAGGAGGTGACCCTAGAGAGCCTCAGTGGGGAAGTAGGGAAACGAGACAGGGAAAGGAAAGAAGCTCATACAGGGTGCATTTGTGAGCCGGTTACCATGTCTGTTGCTGACCCACAGGTGGCCCTGGGGAACTGTAAAGTATGCCCCACAGTCATCTTAATCAAAGGAAAAGAAAGCAGGTGTATCTATCGTGAGTTCTTTTCCATGAATGCGTGAGGGATGTCCCCATGGGTGCCATTTCCCATGATCCTGCAGCCTACATGTAGAACAAGAAGGTTGCAGTTACAACTGTAGGTCCTTATGGGGAGAGGCCCAACAGTGTTCATGGGAAAAGTGCTGGGGAATATTCAGGACATCAGCAACATCTGCTACAAGGTGTCTCAAGTGGTCAAAACTGAGAGTCTTGTTATGTCTGTAGGTAACAGGAAGCTCCAGTCTGCAGAACATACCTTTTTATTTGTTGCTGGATTCGGTTTGATAATATTTTATGAAAAAAACATTTTTTTTTTGTATCTGTGTTTATGGGAGACACTAATCTGTAGCTTTCCTTTCTTGTGATGTCTTGATTTTTTTGTGGTATCAAGGTAACACCAGCCTAATTAAATGAATTGAGAAGTTTTCCCTTGTCTATTTTCAGAAAGTGTTTATGTAGTATTTTCTTCCTTAAATATTGGTAGAATTCAATAGAGAAGCTATTAGGGGCTGGGCTCTTCTGTGTGGGAAGATTTTAAATTACTAATTCAATTTATTTACTTTATAAATGTTTATTCAGATTTTCTGTTCCTTCTTGAGTCACTTTGTGTGTATCTAGGAATTTGACCATTTCATCTAAGTCTATTTTGTTGGCATAAATTTCTTTATTATATTCTGTTAACATTCTTTTTTTGTAGGTTTGTAGTGAGTTCTCTTTATTGCTGACTTTGGTAATTGTGTGTTCTTAATTTTTTTTGCTAAGCTATTCTTGCCAAAGGTACATCAAGTTTGTTGATTTTTGCAAAGAACTCATGTTTGAATTCATTGATTTCCTCCATTTTATTTTTCTGCTATTCTAGTTTATTGATTTATGCTCTTACAGTTACTATTGACTTTCTATTTATACTATTTTTGATTTTTTCTTCCTGATCTAGGTTCTTGAGGTAGAACTTTAGATTTTTGATATCTTTCTATATATATTTAAAGATAAAAATTTCCCTCTAATCATTGGTGTAACTGTATACTACATGTTTTTATGTCATATTTTATTTTATTTATTTTCTTTGTAACTTAGCCTCATGAGTTATTTGAAAATTTGTTGTTTAATTTGCAAATATTTCAGAATTCTCTAGGTTCTTCCTGTTGTTAATTTCTAGTTTAATTTCATTATGGTCAGGAAGTATACTTAATGTACTTTGTATGATTTCAACTTTTAAATTTTATTGAAGTTTGTTTTATGGCCCAGCATATAGTCTATCCTGGAGAAGAATGTTCCCTGTGGAACTGAAAGAACTATATTCTTTTGTTGTTGGGTAGAATGTTGTAGTTGTGTCATTAGGTCAATTTTATCTCATTGTTCTATCAGTTACTGAGAGAGAAGCTTGAACTTTCCAAGTAAAAATATTCAATTATCTATTTCTCTTTTTAATTCTATCATACTTTGTGTCTTTGTTTTGGTACACATCTATTTATAATTGTTACATCTTTCTGATGAATAGATCCTTTTATCGTTGTGAAATATTTGTCTCTAGTTATATGCCTGGCCTTAAAATCTATTGTGTCTGATAAATATAGCCACTTCAAATCTTTTTTTTTTTTTCTTTTGCAAAACAAATACTCTGTTGTACAGTAGAACGAACCCCTTAGCTGAATCCCACACCTGGCTTTGAACCATGTCTCTGCCATTTGTTATCTCAGTGGCTGAGAGGAAGTGCTTCTTCTTCTTTAGTCTTTTTTAATTATTATGATAAAAACACATGACTTTTTTTAAAGCTCTATTTATTTTCGCCGAGGTGGGTCTTCCCTGCTGCGCATGGGCCTTCTCTGGCTGCGGCGAGCGGGGGCTTCTCACCTCAGGAGCTTCTCTTACTGTGAAGCACAGGCCCTAGTTGCATGTGCTCAGCAGGTGCGGCTCCTGTGCTTTGTCGCTCTGTGGCAGGTGGGATCTTCCCAGACTAGGGATCAAACTGGTGTCCCTTGCATTGCAAGGTGTATTCTTAACCACTGGACCACCAGAGAAGCCACCAAAACACATAAAATTTGCCATCTTAACCATTTCTAAGTGTACGATTTAGTATTGTTAAATATATTCACATGGCGATGCAACAGATCTCTGGAACTTTTTCAACTTTCAAAACTGAAAGTTTGTGCCCATTCAACAATAGATCCCTGTTTTCCTCTCCCTCAGCCCTGGGATAACCAGTGTTCTACTTTTTGTTTTTGAGTTTGATTGCTTTAGATACTTCATATAAGTGAAATCATATAATATTTGTCTTTCTGTGGCTTTCTTATTTCATTTAATATTAGGTCCTTAAGCTTAAACCATGTTGTAGCATGAACAGAGTTGTCTTCTTTCTTAAGATGGAATAATATCCCACTGTATGTATACACTCAGTTCAGTTCAGTCGCTCAGTTGTGTTCCATTCTTTGCGATCCCATGGACTGCAGTACACCAGGCCTCCCTGTCCATCACCAACTCCCTGAGTTTACTCAAACTCATGTCCATTGAGTTGGTGATGCCATCCACCATCCCATCCTCTGCTGCCCTTCTCCTCCCGCCTTCAATCTTTGCCACCATCAGGGTCTTTTCCAATGAGTCCATTCTTCTCATCAGGAGGCCAAAATATTGGAGTTTCAGCTTCAACATCAGTCCGTCCAATGAATATTCAGAACTGATTCCCTTTAGGATGGACTGGATGGCTCTCCTTGCAGTCCAAGGGACTCTCAAGAGTCTTCTCCAACACCACAGTTCAAAAGCATCAAGTCTTCGGCGATCAGCTTTCTTCACAGTCCAACTCTCACATCCATACGTGACCATGGGAAAAACCATAGCCTTGACTAGATGGACCTTTGTTGGCAAAGTAATGTCTCTGTTTTTTAATATGCTGTCTAGTTTGGTCATAACTTTTCTTCCAAGGAGCAAGCGTCTTTTAATTTCATGGCTGCAGTCACCATCTGCAGTGATTTCGGAGCCCAAAAAAATAAAGTCACTGTTTCCACTGTTTCCCCATCTATTTGCTATCAAGTGATGGGACCAGATGCCATGATATTAGTTTTCTGAATGTTGAGCTTCAAGCCAAACTTTTCACTCTCCTCTTTCACTTTCATCAAGAGGCTCTTTAGTTCTTTGCTTTCTGGCGTAAGGGTGGTGTCATCTGCATATCTGAGGTTACTGATATTTCTCCCAGCAATCTTGATTCCAGCTTGTGCTTCATCCAGCCCAGCGTGTCTCATGATGTACTCTGCATATAAGTTAAATAAGCAGGTGACAATATACAGCCTTGACGTACTCGTTTTGCTTTTTGGAACCAGTCTGTTGTTCCATGTCCAGTTCTGACTGTTGCTTCCTGACCTGCATACAGGTTTCTCAAGAGGCAGGTCGGGTGGTCTGGTATTCCTGTCTCTTTCAGAATTTTCCAATTAGTTGTGATCCACACAGTCAAAGGCTTTGACATAGTCAACGAAGCAGAAATAGATGTTTTTCTGGAACTCTCTTGCTTTTTCAATGATCCAGCTGATGTTGTCAATTTGATTTCTGGTTCCTCTGCCTTTGTAAATCCAGCTTGAATATCTGGAAGTTCACGGTTTATGCATTGCTGAAGCCTGGCTTGGAGAATTTTGAGCATTACTTTTCTAGCATGTATGTACACACCACATCTTGTTTATTCATCCATTCATTAATGGACACCTGGTTTGCTTCCACTTCTCAGCTGTTGTGAATGCTACTACTGTGAACAGAAATGTGAAAGTATCTTTTAAGATCCTACTTTTCAGTTCATCTGTGTCTATACTGATAAGTGAAATTGCTGGTTCACAGAGTCATTTTACTTTTAATTTTTAAAGAAACCAACATACTATTTTCCATAGCATCTGCATTTTTCATTCCCACCAATAATGAATGAGGATTCTAATTTCTCCCCATCCTCATCAACAGTTGCTATTTTCCTTTTTTTTTTTTTTTTTTCGTAGTAGCCATCCTAATGGATGTGAGGTGGAATCTTATTGTGACTTTGATTTGCATTTCCCTAATTAGTAATTTTGAGCATCTTTTCATACGCATGTTGGCCATTTGTGTATCATCTTTGGAGAAATGTTTATTTAAGTCCTTTGACAATTTTTGAATCAAATTTTGTTGTTGGTGCGCTGTACAAGTTATTTATTGTTGTTCAGTTGCTCAGTCATGTCTGACTGTTTGCGACCCAAGGGCTGCAGCATGCCAGGCCTCCCTGTCCTTCACCATCTCCCAGAGCTTGCTCAAACTCATGTCCATTGAATCAGTGATGTCATCTAACCATCTCATCCTCTGTCACCCCTTCTCCTCCTGCCCTCAATCTTTCCCAGCATCAGGGTCTTTTCCAATGAGTCAGCTCTTCACATCAGGTGGCCAAAGTATTGGAGTTTCAGCTTCAGCATCAGACCATCCAGTGAGTATTCAGGGTTGATTTCCTTTAGGATGGACTGGTTTGCTGTGAGTTATAGGAGTCATTTATACATTCTGGATATTAACTTATCATCAGCTTTATGACTTGCAAACTTTTACTCCTCTTTTGCCCTTTGCCATTTCACTCTACTGATTGTATTCTTTGGTGCACAGATGTTTTTAATTTTGGTGTAGTCAATTTGTCTCATTTTTACTTTAGTTGCCTGTGCTTTTGGTGTCCTATCCAGGAAACACTTGCTAAATCCAATGTTATAAAGTTTACTTCTATGTTTTCTAGAAGTTTTGTAGTTTCAGGTGTTAGATTTAGGTGTTTGATCCATTTTGAGTTAATTTTTGTATACAGTGTTAAGCAAAGGTCTAATTTCACTCTTCTATGTTTTCCCAACACCATGTTTTTGAAGAGACTGTCTTTTACCCATTGAATGTCAGAAATCATTTGATCACATCTACAAATTCTTTTCTTGGTTCTGTATTCTATTCCACTGGGTATCTATGTCTTTTTTTTTTTTAATGTCAGTACCACACTGTTTTGGTTATTATAGCTTTGCATTAAGTTTTGAAGTTAGGAAATTTGAGATCTCCAACTTATTATTTTTTTTTAAAGATTGTTTTTAACTTTCCTAGATCTCTTGATATTGCATGACTTTTAAGGTGGATTTCTCTAATTCTTCAAAGACTGCCATTAAGGTCTTTTGGGACTCTATTAAAAATGTAGACTACTTTGAATAGTATTGACATCTTATTGACATTATCTGTCAATCTGTGATCACAGAATGTCTTTCTGCTTATTTGTGTCTTCTTTAATTTCCATCCACAAGATTCTGTAATTTTTAATGTATAAGTCTTTTGCCTCATTGACTAAGTTTACTCCTAAGTTTTTGATTGTTTGTGATGTTATTGCAAGTAAAATTATTTATTTAATTTTCTATTTGGATTGTTGATTATTAATGTATAGAAATGTAGCAAATTTGGGGGTGTTAATTTTGTATCCTGCAAATTTGCTGAATTTTTTAGCTCCAATTGATATTGTATGGGCTAGAGCATTTTGCATATAAGATTATATTATCTGTGAAACAAGATTATTTTATTCCTTCCTTTCCAATGTGGAAGCTTTTAATTTATTTCTCTTTCCTAACTAATCTGGTTAGTACTTCCAGTACTAAATTAAAGAGAAGTGGCAAAAGTAGGCATCCTTGTCTTGTCCCTAATCTTAGAGGGAAGCTTTCAGTCTTTCACCATTGAGTATGATGTTAGCTGTGGGTTATTCATATATGGCTTTTATTATGTTAAAGAAATGTCCTTCTATCCTTGCTTTTTTAAATGTTTTTATCATTAAAGAGTATTGGGTTGTGTCAAAAACTTTTTCTTCATCAACTGAAATGATCATGTGCCTTTTTCCTTGATTCTCTTATGCGTGTTATTAATGCATTGATCAATTCCTGTATGTTGAACCATCCTTATATTTTATGAATAAAACCCACTTGGTAGTGCTGTACAGTGCTTTTAATGCGCTGTTGAATTCTGTTTGCTAGTATTTTGTTGATTTTTGCATCAGATTCATCAGGTGATATTGCTCTGTAGTTTTCTTTTCTTGTAGTGTCTTTGGATCAGAGTAATGCTGACCTCCTAGAATGAATTTGGAAGTATCCTCTCCCTTTCAATTATTTGGAAGAGTTTGAGGAGGATTGTTAATTCTTTAAATGTTTGGTAGAATTTGCCAGAGAAGACACCTGGTCCTGGGCTTTTCTTTGTTAGGAGATTTTTATTTTTTTATGTTTTAATTACCAGTTCTGCTAGTTAGAGAGGGGTCCAATTATAGGTCTGTTCAGATTTTTTCTTGGTTCAATCTTGGTAGCTTGTATGTTTCCAGGAATTTATCTATTTCACAAAGTTGCCAAATTTGTTGACATACAATTATTCATAATTTTTTTTCTAATTCTTTTTACTTCTGTAAAATCTGTTATAATGTTACCTCTTTAATTCCTTAGTTACTTGAGTCTTATCTTTTTATCTTGATTAGTCTACCCAAAGTTTTGTCAATTTTGTTGTCTCTTCAAAGAACAAATTTTTATTTCTTTTATTTTTCTCTATTGTTTTTCTATACTCTATTTTATTTATTTCTGCTGTAACTTTTGTTATTTATTTCTATCTGCTAGCTTTTTATTTAGTTTGTTCATTTTCTGGTTTCTTAAGGTGTAAAGTTAGGCCATAGACTTGGAATCTTTTTTCTCATTTAATATGTTTACAGCTTTAAATGTCTCTCTCTGCACTTCCTTGCTTGTCTCATGAGTTTTGGTATGCTGTGTTTTTGCTTTCATTTGTCTCACGATATGCTCTATTATCTCTTGTGATTTCTTCTTTGACCCACTGGTTGTTTGCTGTGTGTTGTTTGATGTCCACATATTTGTGATTTTTCTAGCTTTCCTTCCACTGAAGTCTAATTTCATTCCACTGGGACTGGACAAGATACTTTGCATTATTTCAATATTATTGAATTATTAATACTAGTTTTGTGACCCCACACATAGCCTATCTTGGAGACAGTTTAATGTACACTCGAGGAGAATGTGTGTTGTGCTGTAGTTGGGTGACGTGTTAAGTTCAGTTAGTCTATAGCGTTGTGTTAGCCCTGCATTTTCTTGCTTTTCTTCTTTATCCATTATTAAAAGTGAGTATTGAAGTCTCCCAGTATTATTTTAGATTTGTCTACTTTTCCCTTCAATACTTATGGTGTTTATTTTACATATTTAGGGGCTCTTATATAAAAATAATTAAAAGATTGATTCTTTTTATTATATAATTATTATATTATCATTTTCCATTATATATAATCATGTTTATCACATATATATTATGATCATATCATATATCATTTATCATGTCACATATTTATCATTACATATAATCATATATATGATAAATATATGTATATATTGTACATATATTATATATGATTATATGTAATGATAATGATTATATAATGATGAGAATCAATCCACTAATATATCAGAGCTCCTAAATATGTAAAACAAGCATGAAGAGAATGTTCTTTGTTTCTGATCTAGTTTTTCACTTAAAGTCTATTGTGTCTGATGTTGGTATAGCCATCCTTGCTGCCTTTGGCTTCTTCTTTGCATGCAATATCTTTCCCCATCCTTTTCTTTTCAACCTATTTATGTGTTTTCTTTGGTCTAAAGTTGAGTCTCTTGTAGACAGCATATAGTTGGATTCCTTTTTTTAAAAAATTCATTCAGCTAATGTGTTTCATTTAATGAAGTAATTTACTCCATTTATATTTAAAGTAATTTCTGCTAGGGAGGGATTTACCCATTGCCATTTTGTTTTTCGTATATTTTGTAGCTTTTTCATCTCACATTTCCTCTTAGATGCCCTGCTATGTGTTTAATTGTTTTGTAATAGCATGCTTTGATTCCTTTCTCATTTCTTTTTGTGGGCATTATATAGTTTTTTCCTTGTGGTTATCATGGGGATTACATAAAACATCTTAAAGTCATAACAATCCATTTTAAAATGATAGTAAACTAATTGCAATTGCATGCACAAACATCTACTCTGTTATAGCTTCATTCCCCTTTGTTATCGACATCTAATTACATATTTGTATATTGTACACTCAGTAACATAGATAGATAGTTATTTTATGATTTTGTCTTTTACAGGTTTGTATATTTGTACATCTATTTACCTTTATTATAGAACTTTATATTCTCGTAAAGCTTCAAGTTAGTTTCTAGCATCATTTTCTTTCAGCTCAAAGAATTCTCTTTAGCATTTATTGTAGAGCAAGTCTAGTGGTGGGCTCCCCTGGGGCTCAGATAGTTAAGGATCTGCCTGAAATGTGGGAGACCAGGTTCAGTTCCTGGGTTCAAGTCCTAGGTCAGGAAAATCACCTGGAGAATGGAATTCTCCAAGCAAGAATACATGAAATGAGGAACTGGGCAGGTTATAGTCAATGGGGTGGCAAAGAGTCAGATACAACTGAGCAACTAACACAACACATAAGTCTAGTGACTTCGAATTAACTCAGCTTTTGATTATCTGGGAGTCTTTATTTCTCCTTTATTTTTGAAGGATACTTTTGCTTAATGTATTGTTCTTGGTTTTCATTTTTTTTTCCTTTGAACACTTTTGAATATATTATACCACTGCTTGCTTTCTGGCTTTTAAGTTATGCTGAGAAATACCCTGATATTCTAATATCAGTTCAGTTCAGTTCAGTTGCTCAGTTGTGTCTGATTGTTAGCGACCCCATGGACTGCAGCACACCAGGCCTCACTGTCCATCACCAACTCCCAAAGTTTACTCAAACTCATATCCATTGAGTCGGTGATGCCATCCAACCATCTCATCCTCTGTTGTCCCCTTCTCCTCCTGCCTTCAATCTTTCCCAGCATCAGGGTCTTTTCAGATGAGTCAGTTCTTCACATCAGGTGACTAAAATATTGGAGTTTCAGCTTCAGCATCAGCTCTTCCAATGAATATTCAGGACTGATTTCCTTTAGGATGGACTGGTTGGATCTCCTTGCAGTCCAAGGGACTCTCAAGAGTCTTCTCCAACACCACACTTCAAAAGCATCAATTCTTCGACAATCAGCTTTCTTTAGAGTCCAACTCTCACATCCATACATGACCACTGGAAAAACCACAGCTTTCTAATATAAGCTCCCTTATATGTCATGAGTCACTTTTCTCTTGTCACTTTCAAGGTTCCTTCTTTGCCTTTTGACTTTCAGCAGTTTGACTATAATATATATTATGTGGGTCTCTTCAGGTTTTTCTAGTTGGAGTTTATTGAGTTTCTTGTATTTTTACATTCATTTTCCCCTTAAATTTGGGCAGTTACATCTTCAAAAAAGCTCTCTGCCCCTTTCTCTCTATATTCTCTTTGTGAATCTTCCAGAATGTTTGTATTTGTCTGTTTTTTATTGTTTCATAAGTTCCATAGGCTCTGTTCACATTTTTTAAAATTCTTTTTCCTTTTTGCTTGGTAATTTGAAATGGCCTGTTTTCAATTTCACAATACTGTATTCTGTCTAATTAAGTCTATTGTTGAACTTTTTCTAGTATATTTTTCCAATTTATTTTATTTTTGTATTTTATATTTTTCAGCTCCAGAATTTCTGTTTGGTTTCTTTTTATAGCTTATATCTCTGCTAATATTCTCATTTTGTTCATGCCTTGTTTCCCTGGTTTTGTTTAATTGTCTTTTAGTTTATTGAACATCTTTAAGATAGACATTTAAAATTCTTTGTCACTATCTCAGAGGCTTAAATTTCTTTAGCAGTGGTTTGGAGATTTGTTTTGTCCGTTTGAGTCAGCCATGTTACACTTGTGATTTTCTTAATGGATTTAGGGTGTTTGAAAAAAATAGCCACTTCTCCCAGTCTTTATGAATTGGCTTTGGGCAGGGGAAAACCTTTACTAATCAGCCTAACACAGAGGATCTGGATGCTCTCAAACCTTTTGAGGGAATGTATCTTGTGCAGGTGGTTTACTCCACTTCCTAGTAATTGTGACTGCTTTAAATTTCTTACCTGAGTCTTGCCGATGCTCCTTCTCAGGAGCCTGGAGTTTCTGTTGTACACCGTTGCCCATTCTCTCTTGCTCCTGGGTTGTAGACTGCTTGCAACCCTGAGAGCTATCGTAACTGTCACTGCTTTCCGAGCTGGTGTCCAAACTATTCCACCACTCCAATCAATGCTCCCAGTCAGATGAGACAGAAATGAATCTCTTGGGTAGTCTTCAGACAAATCAGAGCATTGCAATTAAGTTTTAGTCTTTCCTTTCTGTCTTAAGGGAGGACCAGAAGTTGAGTGGTTTTCTCTTGATACTGCCACCCTGTGCCAAGACACGCGGAGAGGCATGAGAAAGAAAAATGCAGTAAAATTTCCTACTGTTTTGAGTGAAGATTTTTCCTACTGTTTTTCTTGATTAGGGATTCCCTTAATTTCTTTGGATTCTTAAATTGTTTCTAGAGTTTTCACAAAGTTATTTTGGTCTGTAAATTATTACTAATCTGATGTCTCCATGGGGGAATAAGAACCTGAAGCTTCCTAGTGTGCCATCTTGCTGACACTTTATTAAGGATTATTATTGTTGTTGTTTAGTTGCTGAGTCATGTCTGACTCTTTGCAACTCTATGGACTATAACTTGCCAGTCTCCTCTGTCCATGGAATTTCCCAGGCAAGCATAATGGAATGGGTTTCCATTTCCCTCTCCAAGGGATCTTCCTGATCCGGGGATTCAACTTGCATCTCCTGCACTGCAGGCAGATTCTTTACCATGAGCCACCTGTGAAGTGTTTATCAAGGATACTTCTTACGTAATAAATATTTTCTTACTGCTTTACTTCCAACCTAAGCTTTCAACTTTGGCATCTGATAGGTATAGACAGCATATAGTTGCATCTCATATTTTATTTAGTCTGGCAATCTCTGTCTCTGTTTGGAATTTTTAGTCCATTGAAAATAATGACTGATGTATTTGCACCTGTAATTTTGCATTTTCTTTCCTATCTCATGCTTTTTGTTGTTGTTGTTCCTTGCTTCTTCTGTACTCTTTTCCTTTGTGCTAAACAGAAATTTGTGTGTGCATATCATTTTAATTCCTCTCTTGCTGTTTAAGCTATATTTTGGAGTTGTTTTTAAGGGGTTACTAGAGGGATTACACAGAGAAGGCAATGGCAAGCCACTCCAGTACTCTTGCTTAGAAAATCCCATGGATGGAGGTGCCTGGTAGGCTGCAGTCCATGGGGTCGCTAAGGGTCGGACACGACTGAGCGACCTCACTTTCACTTTTCACTTTCACACATTGGAGAAGGAAATGGCAACCCACTCCAGTGTTCTTGCCTGGAGAATCCCAGGGACGGGGGAGCCTGGTGGGCTGCCGTCTATGGGGTCACACAGAGTCGGACACGACTGAAGTGACTTAGCAGCAGCAGCAGCAGCAGAGGGATTACAATATGCATCTCTAATTTATTGAAATCTACATCTGTCTAATACTGACAATTCCAATGGCAAGTTTGCTCCAAAAGAGCTCCATTTTCTCTTCTCTTTTTGTATGATTATTTTCATGTATATTAATGAAATGATCTACAAGTTTAACAATAAAGTGCTATAATTAATCCTTTAAGCAGGGTTATATTTTAAGGAAATTATAGAAGAAAATTTATACACAGTATTTTTATATTTATTCTCATATTTATAATTTCTGGTGTTGTTTCTTCCTGTGCATCTAAGTTATCATCTCAGGTTACTTTCTTTCAGTCCATGGAACTTCGTTTAGTATTTTTAAAGGATAGGTCTCCTAGCAACAATCGCTTTTTTTGAGGAGAATATCTTTATTTCCCTTTCATTTGGAAAGTTCACAAGTTATAGAAATATCGATGCCTCTGTTCAGTTTTTAATTTTGTTTTTACGGTATTAAGGATCCTTTTGTTCTTAATTTTGTTTTGAGAAAAAGTCAGCCGTTAATTATATTGTTATTCAGTTTTTTTCCTACTGTCAAGAATTTCTGTTTGTCTTTAGCTGTCAGCAGTGTGGTTCTCTTTGTATTTATGCTTCCTGAAGCTCATTGAAATTCTTAGATAAACAAATTAACATTTTTCATCAACTTTGGGATATTTGGGGAATTTCTTCTTCAATTTTTTTGTTTCATTCTCATTTTTATTTTCTGGGATTTTGACACATCATTTCTTTTTTTTCCACAAACATCCGAGATGATGGTCACTTTTCTTTAAACTTTTTTTTCTTCAGATTGTATTCTTTCTTTAAATTTACAGATTCTTTTTTTTTTGCCATCTCTCACATCTAATTTTTGAGCCAGTATAATAATTCTTTATTATTGTAACTTTTTTTGGTGGTTTTTGTTTCTCTACTGGGATTCTGTATTTGTTAAGCCATTATCATCATATTTCCCTTTAAGTTTTTTGTATGTTGTTTCATCAAATTTTTGAACATTTTAATAGTAACTTTTAAGATATCTTTATATGGTAAATACATCTAAAATAAGTTTCCACTTACTACTTTCTCCCCCGAATAGGGTCTTATTTTGCTATTATTTGCACATCTCAGTATTTGGTTGAAACTAAGCATTTTAGATAAAATATTATATAACTGGATTTTTTTTTATTTTTAAAAGTAACTTTCTTGGACTTAAGCTGTGGAATCCATCTCTTCTGCAGTGGGCCCCCACTGATATCTCTCCTTAATTTTCTCTTCTTATTTTATTTATTAGCCTTGCTTTGCAGGGGAACCTCTGTGTCTGCATAACTGAGGGGTCCATGATTTGGGTGCTCAAATGCCCTAAAATCCTAAAGCCCCTCGTATATGCTAATTGATATGTGTGTGGGTTGGGGAATGCATTCAAAAGTTATAGGTAATTATCAAGTTTATCTTGTTTTTTAGTTTCTTCTGTGCTGTTTTGGTTTCTCTTGAACATATGTGTAGTATTCCCATCAGCCAGTAATGTGTAAAGCCTATCTGAACCCTTCTATAACTTCCTTGATTGCAGAATTTCAGGCTGGTCCAGCACTTGCCCCACTGAAATCACAACTTTGGGTTAGCAAAGCTAAAGGTGTTCTCTCTTCATGCCCGGCCAGTTTTACCGTTTTTACTTGGCAAGAACACAGGGTTTTTTCTTCACTCTGCCCTAAATGAAGTCTTCCTTTTGGCAGCAGAACTGTTCCATGTTGGTAAAACCACTCTTTTACTCTCTTAGTTGGTAGGTGGAGGATAGGTATAGTTTCATATAAGAAGGTTGAGAATAGACTCCTGTTGTTCTTTCCGGAAACTCTTGCAGTTTGCAACAACAGACAGTTTTCAACTTGTTGTCTGCCCTTGGCCAATTTATAGTTCCCCCAAATACTTGTTTTGACTATCTTGTCCAACTTCATCCTTGTCTGAATCATGCACCCCTTCCCCTTTTCTTCATAGCACTTTTCACCATAAGAGGAGGTTGCTTCTCTTCCATTGCAACAGACTGAATTTTGTTTCCTTCTTCTCCCCCTCTCCATCCCATTCATATGCTGAGACCCTAACTTCCAATGTGACTGTATTTGGAGATGGGGCCTCTAAAATGATTACAAAGGTTAAATAAAATTATGCCATGGGGGGCTCTAATCTGATAAGACTGGTGTCCTTATCAGTAGGAGACACCAGTAGTATATACATACAAAGGAATGGTGAAGACACAGCAAGAAGGTAGCCATCTAAAAGTCATAGAGAGGCCACTGGAGAAATCAAACCTTCAGGAACCTTGATCTTGGACTTACAATCTCTAACACTGAGAAAATAAGCTTCTATTGTTTAAGTCACCCATATGTGTTATTTTGTTATGGCAGCCATAGCAGGATAATTATACCCTTTATATCTTGAAGGTATTTTAATCAGATTTTTTTGCTCCCATAATTATAATAAAACTTCTCTTGATTCTGTCACTAATGATCCCTTCATTGCTAAATCCAGTGGCTAATTCTCAGTCTTCCAGTCTCTTGGTCCAGATCTACAGATTTTCTTGATCTACCAGCAGTGTCTGACACAGTTGATCACTTCCTCTGCTTTGATACACTGTATTCATCTGCTTCCAATAGAGCAAAGTGTATTGATTTTCTCCTTTCTTGCTGGCCACTCTTCCTCAGTCTTCTTTGTTTGTTACTCTTCATATGCCCTGCTTCTTAAAGAGGAGTCCTCCTGGGTTCACTCCTTGGGTTCCCCCACTCCCATCCTCTTTATCATTTTTTGGCTGTATTATTTTATGTCATGGCTTTAAACACCATCTGGAGATAATGAAGCTTAAATTTCCATCTCTATATTAGGCCTCTTTCCTAAGCTCCAAACTCCAGTATCCATTTGCATACTGGATATCTCCACTTGACTGGCTAACTTATGGAATTCTTAGTCAATTAATTGAAGTAAATTTGTATCTAAATTAATGACAATTTGATTTTTTCAGTTGCTTGAGCTAAAAATATTGGAGTCTTTTTGTCTCCAATATGTATCCTACTTTGGATGTATCAGCAAAGACTATTTCTTAATCTTGGAATATGGCTGGAATCTGGCCAATTCCATTCCTTCCCACTTTGTTGTCATGGTCCAAGCCATAACTGTCATTACCTGGTTGGCAGCAATAGTCTCTTCACTGGTCTCTTGAAGATTATTCTCATTCTTTATTCAACACAGAAGCCAGAGGAATCCCATTAAAACACATCAAATATCATCATGCCTCTACTCAATAACCTCCCATTGCTTTCTAGCTCAGAGTAAAAGTCAAATTCTTTCAAATACAAAATCTGGTCTCCATTGAATCTGGTCTCTACTGCTTCTCTGACCCCATCTGATTCTGTTTCTCTGTTGTTGAGCTTTTTCCAGCTATGATGACTTCCTTGTTCTCCCTCCCATGTGACACACCTCTAGGCTTTTCATGTGCCTTTCCCACTTCTAGGCTTTGCATCAGCCTTTCCTCCCTCTCTGCAATACTTCCTCTTTCAAATCTTTGCCTACACGTCAACTTTTTAGAGAGGCCCTTTCTGACTTACCTATATAAAGGTGCATCTCTCCTCCCTGCCCCACATTTCTTATCTCCTTTCTCTGCCCTGTTTCGGTGGAGTATTGTTACCGTGAAATAGCCTGTATTATTTATTTCTCTGTTCTCTCTTCATTAGAATATAAGTTCTATGAGGACAACGATCCTTTTTTTTTCCTGTGTGTTTACTGCTGTACCCATGGTGCCTGGAAGAATGCCTAACTTGTAATCGATGGTTGGTTAAGTATTAGTTGATTAAATGAGTCACTGTTTTAAAAATGGATCCAGAAAGAAGGAACTTGATTTTTCACTTGTGTGTGCTCGACTAAAAGCATGGCATTGACCCAGAGGGACTACATGCTCATACACTAACATTAGTAACAGTTAAATTTACCCTTGCTCCTTAATAAGCAACTGTCTGGAAGGTAAGGCAGACCAGATATTCAACTAAAAGGTAATTCCTATTTGGTACAATAGCTTCTAGAGTGTAGCAGTATGGGAAAAGCAAATCAGTTTATTTAGAGAGCCTGAAATGACTTTGATGTCAAACTAAAAAGAATAGTTCAGTAAAAAAAAATTATGGTCTTGCTGGGCTTACTTTGTTTTTTATAAACAATCTGAAACAAAGTATTTGTAATTGAATTCTTATTTTATAAAATAAAATTTTAAAAATCAGACATTTTAGGGAGAAAGCCATGATTACCTATTTTAGTTCTACTGCGTGTAGTTGTGTGGCCTTGGGAAACTTAAATTCTCAGAGCCTCCATTTCCTTATTTAAAAAACAAAATCAGTAAGTTCTAATGCATTCATCCATGTTTGCCTTCATTCTAATTAGAGTACTCCTGCCATATATTACCCTCAGTGTGTGTGTGTGCTAAGTAGCTTCAGTCGTGTCTGACTCTTTGTAACCCTATGGAGTGTAGCCCACCAGGCTTCTCCGTCCTTGGGGTTCTCCAGGCAAGAATACTGGAGTGGGTTGCCGTGTCCCCCCTTGAAGGGATCTTCCTGACCCAGGGATCAAACCCTCATCTATGATGTCTATATTGCCTTTAGTACTGGTGACCAAAGTCTGCATAGTGGCTGCCATAGTAGCTCATAAAGATTAGTGGAAATTTGCTAGCAAAGCACAGTCCCTGGCACACAGTAGGTGATTTTAAAGGGTATATTACTTGCCCATATCCAATCCTCTAGCCAAACTCATCCTCATCTCTCAAATGTCACCTCCTGAAGGAACCCATCCCCAACCACCCCATCTAAATCGCTCCCCGTCCCTTTATGTCTTATTACCCCATTTGATTTTCTTCATAGCACTTTTCACTTTCTAAAGTTATCTTTAAAATGTTTCTCCCTTTCATTGTGTATGTCTCCTCTCTGAAAATGTAAATTTCATGAGCAAGGACCCCTTTCCTGATTTTCCGCTGTGTCCTCAGCACCTGGCAGGGTGCCCGGCACTGGAAGTGCTCCGCAAACATGTGGAGGAGGAGGTTACTGAGTGCCTGGGTCTTTCCTCTTGGTAGCTCCATGCCAGCCCAAGGGCTCAGCCCAAAGCAGAGGCTCAGAAAACGTGTGAATAAAATTCTTGTCTTGTGGCAGCCGCTGGGTCATCATCCTAACTTGTTTCAGTGTAAACTGCTCCCTCATTTGTGGTATGGAGACTGTTGGAGTGTGACTTGAGCATGGGCTCTGCCTCTGGAGCAAAGCTAAAGCTCCATCCTTAAATGTCCTCCCATAAACACCACAGGCAAGCAGGCCCTGCATTTCTGGCATTATGCTTTTGAGTAAAACCCTATTTTTCTCTGCCTACTACTCTGGCCTCCCTGGAAAGTACAGAAGAACACATGTGCAGAGCATCACGATTTCCAGACTCCATTTCTTCTCCAGAATGTCATCATCGCCTCACAGCCACCCTGGGGGGTAGCGGGTGCGTTGACTCATTTTGTACAGCAGAGAGCCAGGTGGCTGTTTACTCATGTGATGCAGCAAATGTATCACATGAGGAAGCCTATCTTTGACTCTAAATTCTATATTTTCCCACTTTAATTTCCATCTCTGGGCCTGAGATGGGACTAGAAGCTTGCTGAAGGATGTGTTCAAGCTGGAAGGTAAGAACATAAAAAAGTAAGGAAGAACAAGATTTTATTTTAAAGGCATTATTAAAAAGTATAAGGGGAAGAATGGATGGTAAAAGGCTCAAAACAACCTCAAATTTACTCTGTTAGGTGGAAAAAAGTAGCAGGTACTCTAAACATTACATCCAGAATGGTAGACTTTAGATAATGTTACCTGTCAAGAAAGAAATTAGAAAAGTTTTAGTAAGTAAGTAATCATGGAGTGTTTTTACTTGCCTCTTAAGATGGAAAGTAAAAACTTTAAAGAGGACACAAAATATCCCAACTGATTTGATAATGTTTGAAAGAAAAAGAGCTTAACTTTATTTTTCTTTGAAAATTGAACACATTATGAATACAACACATTTATCAAGCATTTCTATAGTCTAGCATATCGCCTCTGTAATCCATTCGGTACTCACAACAACCTTACAAAGCAGGAATTCTCTCCATTTGAGAGTTGAGCTTACATATGTGAAATGATTTGCCTAAGGATACACAGTTAGTAAGTGCCAGGACCAGAGTTTAAAATGCCCTGTCACTAAACTCTTAGTTTGGGTCAAAAGTGACCTGGCTGCATAGGATAAACCTTATTCTCAGCTTGGCTTTGGCAATTGCATTTGCAGGATGAGATGGTGTGGAAGAGCTTTGCACCCAGGGAGCTGTACAAATCCATGCAGGAATAGACATTGGTAGAACAGTGCAAAGAGCATGCAAGAAATACAGTGTTTCACGGCAGGTGGAATCTATGAAGAACTCTAAGGAATCAAAAATCTTCCTGACACTGAGATTCTTATACAATTACTACATTAGCTCCATACAAGAAAATGATTGGTTGGGCGGATAAGAGTGGGACAAGGGCCAGAGTGGGATGCTGAAGTGGCTCAGAGGATATCAGAATCAGGCAAAGGAAAGAGGTCAGAACTCAAGCTCTGGCAGTACCATGAGTTCTGTATCATCAGTTCAGTTCAGTCGCTCAATTGTGTCCGACTCTTTGCGACCCCATGGACTGCAGCACGCCAGGCCTCCCTATCCATCACCAACTCCCAGAGTTCACTCAAACTCATGTCTATTGAGTCAGCCATCTCATCCTCTGTCACCCTTTATCCTCCTGCCTTCAATCTTTCCCAGCAACAGGGTCTTTTCAGATGAGTCAGTTCTTCACATCAGGTGGCCAAAGTATTGGGATTTCAGCTTCAGCTTCAGTTCTTCCAATGAATATTCAGGACAGATTTCCTTTAGGATGGACCGGTTGGATCTCCTTTCGGTCCAAGGGACTCTCAAGAGTCTTCTCCAACACCACAGTTCTAAAGCATCAATTCTTTGGCACTCAGCTTTCTTTATGGTCCAAGAAGTCTCACATCCATGCATGATTACTGGAAAAACCATAGCTTTGACTAGACAGACCTTTGTTGGCAAAATAATGTCTCTGCTTTTTAATATGCTGCCTAGTTTGGTCATAAATTTTCTTCCAAAGAGCAAGCGTCTTTTAATTTCATGGCTGCAGTCACCATCTGCAGTGATTTTGGAGCCCCCAAAAATAAAGTCTGTCACTGTTTCCACTGTTTCCCCATCTATTTGCCATGAAGTGTTGGGACCAGATGTCGTGATCTTAGTTTTCTGAATATTGAGTTTTAAGCCAACTTTTTCACTCTCCTCTTTCAATTTCATCAAGAGGTTCTTTAGTTCTTCTCTCTCTGCCATAAGGGTGGTGTCATCTGCATATCTGAGGTTATTGATATTTCTCCCAGCAACCTTGATTCCTGCTTGTCCTTCCTCCAGCCCAGCGTTTCTCATGATGTACTCTGCACAAAAGTTAAATAAGCAGGGTGACAATATACAGCCTTGATGTACTCCTTTCCTGGTTTGGAACCAGTCTGTTGTTCCATGTCCAGTTCTAACTGTTGCTTCCTGACCTGCATACAGATTGCTCAAGAGGCAGATCAGGTGGTCTGGTATTCCTGTCTCTTTCAGAATTTTCCAGTTTGTTGTGATCCACACAGTCAAAGGCTTTGGCATAGTCAATAAAGCAGAAGTAGATGTTTTTCTGGAACTCTCTTGCTTTTTCGATGATCCAACAGATGTTGGCAATTTGATCTCTGGTTCCTCTGCCTTTTGTAAATCCAGCTTGAACATCTGGAAGTTCACGGTTCATGTACTGTTGAAGCCTGGCTTGGAGAATTTTGAGTATTATTTTACTTTGCTTCTGTATCATATTCTTCACTTAACCAACACCCTATGTGAAGGGCTTGGTTATATCAAAGCAGCATTTGTAATTTGATGAGTGTCTGCCATACATATGTGCATGGGAATGAATATATGTGAGTCTAAGCACACAAAGACATTCATAATTAAATTAATAAATTATTTATTTTTCTTTCCACAGGGTGATTTCAATTCTCATTCATTAAATTTAGGAAGGTAACCTAACACAGGATAGTGATTTAAAAATTTTCAGCACTCTCAGGAAAACAGAAGCTTATAAGGAAGAAGCGGTCATGTAGAAAACACACGACTAGTACTTTGTTAGTTCATATTTATTTTCCAGTTTCAAATGATAACAGTTCCTCATGTTAAAGTTAGTCAATGAAGACAGCAAGGTAGTTTCAGTGGATTCACAATTTGAACTGGGCTCATGAGTGGTTACTACATATTAACCTCAGCATCCTGTGTAAACCTGTATTTTATTTTATTGTTTAGTCAATCTGCACACTGAACAATCAGTGCTGAGAAAGTTTCTATCCATGTATAGAAATAGCTACAAAGCAGACTTAGAAAATATTTTTCTTCTTTCTAGAGATACAGACATGTTTTCTGTTTCTACCAAACTTTGTATTAAACCGAAGCAAGGCAGGTGACTGGTAAAGCTGCCCTACCCTCTAGTTATGCAGAGCTGGGCCTCTGGAACACTGAATTGGTAAGAGAGATTTTGAAATGACTAAGAAATTGCAGTCATCCTTTTTTAAAACCAAACTCATACCCACCACCCCAACAGAAAATCTAACAAACTGAATTATATGAAGAGGATGTTAAACAAACCTGAACACACCTAATGTGGGAGAAGGAAAGGCTATTTTTTAGTCTAGTCGCAGTGCATAGCACATTCATTGGCACCCAGTAGAATAAGAAAGCCAATTAGAAAGCATTTTTGCTTTCATGGCACTAACAACTAAAAAGCACACAGTATATAATATGTTGATCTTTAAGGGGATAATGAAGGTAATTCCAAGAATAGATCTATTAGATTAACCTGAATGTTCATCTGTAAAATATGTTTTTCAAAAATAAAGCTTAAAAGAGGCTTCCAGAAACAGTAAGACTCCATCAGGACTAGCAGAAGACAAAGTGATAAGAGGCCTGCGAATGTAACATGAAGTGATGGTCACATGGCGCTTTTCAGTAAAGGACATCTCATCCAGTTTATTTCCATATCCTAGGCTAGCTGTGATAATAGGAGTCTCAAAACTCTCAAGACAGGGACAGCTTGTTTGAGTAACATCCTATATAAACACTCCCAAACTGTTCTCAAGTAGCTGGGCCATTGGAACTGAAGGGCTGAGCCTCTGACCCAAGTAAAGAGCTGAGAATACATAGAAAATTGTGCCAAGTCTGCTGTGTTATTTGGGAAGAAGGGGGTGTCAATGATGGTGGGTTAGCCCATATTTTTAGCACACCAACATGTGTGCTGGGTGAAGGATGCTCAATATCTTTGTCCAAGGATGCTCAGCTTGTCCCAGAAATCTGACTCAGAAGCAGCTGAGAGAGACGTCTGCTCTGGAAGGAATACTGAATACAAGGTGTTTCATGGTCAGGTAATTTTCTTTTTGACTTATCAATAACTAAAATTCAAGAAGAGCTGCAGCACGGAATCTGTCTCTCCAAGATGTATTCTCCTGCCACCATTAGCCAAATCCTTTCCCAGCCTATTGGGCCAATGATGTCTGGAATGATCCCATTGCCTGGAGGTGGGAGTTGGTGCCACAGATTTTTCCAGGAAGCTGGCATGAAGATGATTTGCACAAGGAACTCTCCACTGAACTGCTGCTGAAACGTACTCCTTGGCCTTCTGCTGCTCTGTAGTCCAGAAGCAGGTCTTTAAAATCTGTGCAGTTGACTCTTGAACAATGTAGATGTCAGGGGTTGAAAACCCATCTATAATTTTACAGATGACTTTCTGTATCCTCCATTGTGCACCTGAGGACACAGCCAACGCAGATCCTGTAGTCCAGCGGTATGTATTTATAGGAGGAAACCCCTGTACGAGTGGAGATGGCAGTTCAAACCCATGCTGTTCAAAGGTCAGCGGTCAATGGGAGCGGCGTGTTGAGTGTGTCCCCAGCGCCTTCATCTCTCTGGTGCTCTATGTTGCTGTGAAGGCCGCTGTGTTGAATATGGGGATCTGTTCCAGCAGCCTCGCTTCAGCATCCTTTTCTACCAAAGAATTACAGTCATTAAAGTAGATACACATGTGAGCTGACTCTCCTCCTGTTCTCAAGCTCCTGGTTGTACTTGTCCATGGTATTTCTCTGTAACAACTGGAACTCATCATTCTTGATAATGTCCTCTGAATATCTAACCACAGCTTCAGTTCTGCTTCAGAGGTGAAAGAGATGTACAGCATAAACCCATGGGCCTCCCACTATCCTCAAAGTCTGGACCCAGCACCCACTCTATTCTGTTGAGCCCCAGCCAGCCTTGAGGGTGCATCAGTGGGCCTGGAGGAAGCCGCATAGCCTGGCCCAGGGCCTACCTAGGGCTCCACTGGCTCTGAGCTCTACCTCAGGCTCCTGGGGCTGCTGCCTCCAACTGAGACCCGGCTGATTCTATGACCGTCACTGCTACCTGCAGATGTTTTCAACAGCTCAGCAAATAATCTCAGGATGCTTGTCAAATTTAACCAACCAAGCCGCTTGAAAACATGGCGCAGAATCATTGACTACATATTGTGCTAAGTGTCTTCAGTCGTGCCTGACTCTGTGTGACCCCATGGACTGTATAGCTCTCCAGGCTCCTCTGTTCATAGGATTCTCCAGGCAGATACTGGAGTGGGTTGCCATTTCCTCTTTCAGGGGATCTTTCTGACCCATGGATTGAACCAGTGTCTCTTATGTCTCTTATGGCAGGTGGGTTCTTTACCACTAGCACCACCTGGGAAGCTCAACCATTTCTGGATTACAATTGCACAACTTGAAGAAAGTTAGTTCATAGATTCTTGGGTCAAGGTATTAATAGAATCCCCATTATCTAGCGTTTCATGACATGATCTAACTGTTAGCCTAACAGTCATCCTTGTGCTGCCAACTTCCTGTGTTTTGCATATTGGACTGCAGCTTTACAGTTCAGCTTCACTGTGGGCCCTTTACATGCAGTGGCAACCTGTCCAACAGAACTTAATCACATTTGGAGGACAGTCCCCAAACTTGCTGCAAACCCTACAGCTGTCCCAGAAGTACATGGGTGTGCTGTGCCATGTAAGTCTTTGCCTGGTGTCACACACTGGTTTGACACCTTAATGAGTGTTTGCACTGAGCAGGTATACTCAGCATGTATAAAAGGATGCTGTACACATATTTTTCCATAATATACTCATTTGAACAATTTTTCATAAGTGTAAATGTGAAGATCCCCTGCAGAAGAAATGGCAACCCATTTCAGTATCTTTGCCTGGGAAATCCCATGGGCAGAGGAACCTGGCGGGCTACAGTCCATGGGGCTGCAAGAGAGTTGGACACGACTTAGTAACTAAGCAATAAGCAACAAAAACATGCTCAATCTGTTTTTTTAAAACAGAGCACTTCTAATCATTATAATCATAATCAGTGAACCTGTTTTCCAGATGCTCAGTGATGAACACTGAAGTAGCAGAAGAACCCTTTGTTGGAGGTCTGCATCACTGAGCTAACAGAGACACGCACAGCAAAGCACTTAAGGCTGCAGGGTGCTGCTGGTTGGTACCCAGGGCAACTGGCTGTGTGCTCTTCTGTGTGGGGCTCCCTGGTGGCTCAGACGGTAAAGAGTCTGCGGTGCAGGAGACCTGGGATCAGGCTCTGGGTCGGGAAGATCCCCTGGAGGAGGGAATGGATACCCACTCCAGTATTCTTGCCTGGAGAGTTCCACAGACAGAGGAGCCTGTCAGGCTTTGTAAAGAGTCAGACACGACTGAACGACTAACACTTTCACTGTGTTCTGTGTTACAACTTTGAACGTTGTAAACGTACATTTTAGAATGATATTTGTACAGACGTCTCCAGCACCTCAGACACCACCGTAGGCTGGAAACCACTGGCACAGAGCAACAGGCTCTCCTGAACTGAGTCCTGACTGCTGCTGGTTAGCTATATGAGCAAGACTTCCCTTCTTGAGACCTCCATTTTCTCATTTCTCACAGGCGGTGACCATTCCATGGGGTTGATGTGAAGACTAAATAAAAAATACTACGTAAGGTGTGTACCACCAAGCTCCTGAAAATAGAGGGCACCTGCAAAGACTAACTCATCTCTTGCAATTTCAGAGAATATCAATGTTGCTAAGGATGTGAGAACTGAAGCAGGATAAACTCATGCCACATGTACTATCAGCCTCTGGCGTCTGCTGGGAAGACCATGAAAAGGCTGTGCTCAAGGGTGGTAGCTGTCAGCCCTGGCGGCACATGACTACATAGAGAGTTTTGAAAAATGCTGATACCTGGGCGCCCCCTCCCAAGAGATTCTGACCTACCTTGTCTGGGATGCTGCCTAGGCATTGGCATTTAAAAAAAAACTCTCCAGGAAATTTTGATGTGTAGTCAGGGTTGAGAACCACTGCTCTAGACAGACAGGCCGTCCATCTGCACAATTCTACCACAGTCTTGGCACAACACTTGAGTCCCATTTTGTCTCCTGCACTATCCCCTGCACAAGTGTAATTTATTCTCCAAATTATTCCCATGGCCAGTGTAAGTTCTGCCATCTCTGGCAAGGTGCCACTGCCACCATATGCCACACCAGGTGGCTCTTCTTCTCAGCTGTGTTGTGCCTCTCCAGCTCCTCCAGGAGATCCTGAAGCAAGATGCTTGGCATGTTTATTGATTGTCTAGAGGAAAATGCTAAGTGCATCCTTCAGGTTAAAGCTAAACCTGGTATCCTGCAGTGCATAGGTAGCATTTTTAACATGCTTCTGCTTACTCTGCAAGGAAAAATGGCATAATTTATAATGAAAAATAAGGGGCTATAGGTTTTACACTGTTTGAGAATCCTTAACAAAGCAAAAGATGGCAGGTAAGTCACATCTGGCCATAGAACCTCCCCTCATCTCCTCCCCAACACAGTCATTATGAAATGTCTTCTGAGTTGAGTTCAAAGGAGAGTGCATTAACTTCTGCCTCCAGGAGACATAGAAGCCTTCATAGAGGAGGTGATATTTGATCTTGGTTTGGAGGAGATATTGGAGGTTGGCTGGATGTTGGAAGGTATTGAATAAAGACCAAGAGTGATCATCATGAGCAAAAGCCTGGAGCTGAATGGTAACATTATGGGTACAGAAATCATATCACATGGAGACAGAATGGGAATCCAGGAGTGCAGAGTCAGGATGGGTTAGGATACTGCAATGAGAAGCTGCTTCTAAATTTGGGCTTCCCTCGTAGCTCAGTTGGTAAAGAATCCGCCTGCAATGCAGGAGACCCCAGCTTGATTCCTGGGTTGGGAAGATCTTCTGGAGAAGGAATAGGCTACCCACTCCAGTATTCTTGGGCTTCCCTTGTGGCTCAACCAGTAAAGAATCCACCTGCAATGCAGGAGACCTGGGTTCAATCCCTGGGTTGGGAAGATCCCCTGGAAAAGGGAAAGGCTACATACTCCAGTATTCTGGCCTGGAGAATTCCATGGACTGTATAGTCCATGGGGTCACAATGAGTCAGACACTACTGAGCAAACTTCACTTTCACTTTCTAAATCTCAGTGACTTAACACAACAGACTTCACTGTTTCTCACCTGGGCTAATAATCCATCATGGATCAACGGGGATCTTCTTTATGCTGTCCTGATGGACCCTCTACTACCTGGATCATCATCATTCATTTGTGGGAAAAGGACAGGAAAATGACGAACTGGGTTTTATAGACTCAAATCAAGAAGTGACACGTTACTTTCATTCACACTTTATTGGCTCAAACCAGCCACATGGCCACACCTAACTTGAAGGCAATGGGAAAGTACAATCCTCCCATAGTCCCCAAAGGTGAGCTGTAAACATTGGTGAATAGCTTTTAATGACCACCACTGGGAGGAAATATCCACTAGGGAGTTTGGATTTGATCTGAAAGGAAAAGAAAACAGCCAAGATTCAAAAGTGGGAGAGACACACTTAGAACTGAGTTTCCATGGAAGTGGGCTGGAGTAGAGCATTTATTCCTTTGCCCTGTAGAGCCTTTTTCTCTCTTTCTGCTGTTCAGAGCTGCTTGTCGCAGAAAATGCACAATATTTATCTACTCTCTGCTTTTTGGAGAATTTGCCAAGAAAGACTACACTCTCACCATTTGCCCTGCAGTTGAGGGTCACTGAAATTGAGGAGATTGTGGTCAATCCACTCTTAACCAGGTCTAAGCCCTGCCTAGCTTTTATCAGAAACAAAGCTCTTGAGTTTATCTCCATCTGACTTCTGAACTTATTTCCTCAATTACTTAGTTCCCAAATTAATCAGGAAGAGAGATTTTCTCTACAGTTCAGTCGCTCAGTCGTTTCCGACTCTTTGCAACCCCATGAATCACAGCACACCAGGCCTCCCTATCCATCACCAACTCCCGGAGTTCACTCAAACTCATGGCCATCGAGTCGGTGATGCCATCCAGCCATCTCATTCTCTGTCATCCCCTTCTCCTCCTGCCCTCAATCCTTCCCAGCATCAGAGTCTTTTCCAGTGAGTCAACTCCTCGCATGAGGTGGCCAAAGTATTGGAGTTTCAGCTTCAGCATCAGTCCTTACAATGAACACCCAGGATTGATCTCCTTTAGAATGGACTGGTTGGATCTCCTTTCAGTCCAAGGGACTCTCAAGAGTCTTCTCCAGCACCACAGTTCAAAAGCATTCTTCGGTGATTCTTCGGTGATTAGCTTTCTTCACAGTCCAACTCTCACATCCATACATGACCATGGGAAAAACCATAGCCTTGACTAGACGGACCTTGGTTGGCAAAGTAATGTCTCTGCTTTTTAATATACACTATCTAGGTTGGTCATAACTTTCCTTCCAAGGAGTAAGCATCTTTTAATTTCCTGGCTGCAATCAGCATCCACAGTGATTTTGGAGCCCAAAAAAATAAAGTCTGACACTGTTTCCACTGTTTTTCCATCTATTTCCCATGAAGTGATGGGACCAGATGCCATGATATTAGTTTTCTGAATGTTGAGCTTCAAGCCAACCTTTTCACTCTCCTCTTTCACTTTCATCAAGAGGCTTTTGAGTTCCTCTTCACTTTCTGCCATAAGGGTGGTGTCATCTGCATATCTGAGGTTATTGATATTTCTCCCAGCAATCTTGATTCCGGCTTGTGCTTCTTCCAGCCCAGCGTTCCTCATGCTGTACTCTGCATATAAGTTAAATAAACAGGGTGACAATATACAGCCTTGACGTACTCCTTTTCCTATCTGGAACCAGTCTGTTGTTCCATGTCCAGTTCTGACTGTTGCTTCCTGACCTGCATACAGGTTTCTCAAGAGGCAGGCCAGGTGGCCTGGTATTCCCATCCCTTTCAGAATTTTCCACAGTTTATTGTGATCCACACAGTCCAAGGCTTTGGCATAGTCAATGAAGCAGAAATAGATGTTTTTCTGGAACTCTCTTGCTTTCTCCATGATCCAGCAGATGTTGGCAATTTGATCTCTGGTGCCTCTGCCTTTTCTAAAACCTGCTTGAACATCTGGGAGTTCACGGTTCACATATTGCTAAAGCCTGGCTTGGAGAATTTTGAGCATGACTTTACTAGCGTGTGAGATGAGTGCAACTGTGCAGTCGTTTGAGCATTCTTTGGCATTGCCTTTCTTTGGGATTGGAATGAAGACTGACCTCTTCCAGTCCTGTGGCCACTGCTGAGTTTTCCAAATGTGCTGGCATATTGAGTGCAGCACTTTCACAGCATCATCTTTCAAGATTTGAAATAGCTCAACTGGAATTCCATCACCTCCACTAGCTTTGTTCATAGTGATGCTTTCTAAGGTCCACTTGACTTCACATTCCAAGATGTCTGGCTCTAGGTCAGTGATCACGTTATCGTGATTATCTTGGTTGTGAAGATCTTTTTTGTACAGTTCTTCTGTGTATTCTTGCCACCTCTTCTTAATATCTTCTGCTTCTGTTGGTCCATACCATTTCTGTCCTTTATCGAGCCCATCTTTGCATGAAATGTTCCCTTGGAATCTCTAATTTTCCTGAAGAGATCTCTTGTTTTTCCTATTCTGTTGTTTTCCTCTATTTCTTTGCATTGATCACTGAGGAAGGCTTTCTTATCTCTCCTTGCTATTCTTTGGAACTCTGCATTCAGATGCTTATATCTTTTCTTTTCTCCTTTGACTTTTGCTTCTCTTCTTTTCACAGCTATTTATAAGGCTTCCTCAGACAGCCATTTTGCTTTTTTGCATTTCTTTTCCACGGGGATGGTCTTGGTCCCTGTCTCCTGTACAATGTCACGAACCTCCGTCCAGAGTTCATCAGTCACTCTATCTATCAGATCTAGTCCCTTAAATCTATTTCTCACTTCCACTGTATAATCATAAGGGATTTGATTTAGGTCATATCTGAATGGTCTAGTGGTTTTCCCTACTTTCTTCAAGTCTGAATTTGGCAATAAGGAGTTCATGATCTGAGCCACAGTCAGCTCCTGGTCTTGTTTTTGCTAACTGTATAGAGCTTCTCCATCTTTGGCTGCAAAGAATATAATCAATCTGATTTCGGTGTTGACCATCTGGTGATGTCCATGTGTAGAGTCTTCTCTTGTGTTGTTGGAAGAGGGTGTTTGCTATGATCAGTGCATTCTCTTGGCAAAACTCTATTAGCCTTTGCCCTGCTTCATTCCATGCTCCAAGGCCAAATTTGCCTGTTACTCCAGGTGTTTCTTGACTTCCTACTTTTGCATTCCAGTCCCCTATAATGAAAAGGACATCTTTTTTGGGTGTTAGTTCTAAAAGGTCTTGTAGGTCTTCATAGAACCGTTAAAATTCGGCTTCTTCAGCGTTATTGGTTGGGGCATAGGCCTGGATCATCATGATATTGAATGGTTTGCCTTGGAAACGAACAGAAATCATTCTGTCGTTTTTAAGATTGCATCCAAGTACTGGATTTCTGACTCTTTTGTTGACCATGAAGGCTACTCCATTTCTTCTAAGGGATTCCTGCCCACAGTAGTAGATATAATGGTCATCTGAGTTAAATTCACCCATTCCAGTCCATTTTAATTCACTGATTCCTAGAATGTCTATGTTCACTCTTGCCATCTCCTGTTTGACCACTTCCAATTTGCCTTGATTCATGGACCTAACATTCCAGGTTCCTGTGCAATATTGCTCTTTATAGCATCGGACCTTGCTTCTATCACCAGTCATATCCACAACTGGGTATTGGTTTTGCTTTGGCTCCATCCTTTCGTTCCTTCTAGAGTTATTTCTCCACTGATCTCCAGTAGCATACTGGGCACCTACCGACCTGGGGAATTCCTCATTCAGTATCCTATCATTTTGCCCTTTGTTACTGTTCATGGGGTTCTCAAGGCAAGTATACTGAAGTGGTTTGCCATTCCCTTCTCCAGTGGACCACATTCGGCTGTGATCCATGTGATCAGATCGACTAGTTTCCTGTGATTATGATTGATGCCCCCTCGCAATACCTACCTTCTTATTTGGGTTTCTCTTACCTTGGGCGTGGGATATCTCTTCACAGCTGCTCCAGCAAAGCGCAGCCGCTGCACCTTACCTTGGACGAGAGGTATCTCCTCAAGGCCACCCCTCCTGACCTTGAACGTGGAGTAGCTCCTCTGGGCCCTCCTGCGCCCGTGCAGCCACCGCCTATTGGACGTGGGGCAGCTCCTCTTGGCCGCAGGCCCTGGCCTCAGGCGTGGGGTAGCTCCTCTCGGCCGCGCCTCTTTGCGTGGTCGGTCGCGCCAGGGCGCGTTTGCGCTGCTGGGGCCAGTGTCTCTCGCGTCTCAAATTCCAAAGTAGATTAAAAGGAGAGAAAGGAGGAGGAAGGTAGACCAATAAAAGGGTGTGCACAGAGGTTAGACAGGAAAAAAAAAAAAAATGATAAAAATAGTGTGGAGGAAAGGAAGGATTCAAAAGAGATCTCTGACTGAGCAGAATGTGGGACCAAAGGGGAGCTCAGGAGCTGAGGTGCCCCAGGCGCCAATCCCCAAAAAGTAAGAAGTAAGACCACTGGGGAGTTACTTTTCCTTCCTCTGCTTCATTGGCCAGCTCTGCATAATGGAGGCAATCTTACTAGAATCCAAATTGTGTATTTTATGAGAAATAAATGAGTGAAACCAGTGCAAGTGTTTAGCATAGTTTCTGACATATTAACCATTTGATAAGCAGTTGAGGAAGTTGTAGTTTTGCACTTATGCACTTGGCCCACCATATCTGTATTATGCATGCCCAGATTCAATGAACTTTTCAATTTATGTTTGGCTATCTCTGCAGATGCAGAACCTGATGATGTGGAGGGCTGATGGTATTACACCATTTCATTTTCAATAAGGGACTTGAGAATCCCCGGATGTTGACCCAGAGCCAGTCCTTCATGGATACTGAGACAGGACTGAAGAAGTGATGACTTATTTGGATTGAGCGTGTGTGAAGACACTTGAATTCCCTAAAAATAAAACACCGAGTCCTGACTTTCGTTTGTCTCATCTTTTGCCTCTTGTCCCTAAAATCAAATTCCTCTTGATAAAGAGATTTGGTGACTCAGAGCAGACGAATAGAGCTAATACATTTCTTCATATTTTTCTTCTTCTTGCCTTTCATGTGGTTCAAATTCTGTTTGTCTTTGGAACTTTAATAAGCTTTTTCTTATTTTTCATTCTCACTAAGCTGGTTTTTGTTATTATTATAAATTTGAATTTTTTCAGCTACTGAGGGTTGGCCAAGTCATAATATCTCCATGGGTCTGTAACTGATTATTATATTTCCTAAGGCTGGTGGTTCAAGGGGATAAAATGATGGCTTGCAGGATTATTCCTTGCTCTAAACTAGAGTGTAGAAGGTATTTCCCAATATTCTCTTAATGTAAATGGAACCAGATTTATTTTCATATGAGAAAAATTGGATGGAAATTTACTTTTGTGGGGGAACTTTGTCTTTAATTCACATATCTTGATTATATTTTATTTCTCAAAAATGCCCTCTAGGTCTTTCAGATGCAAATCTGAGATTGTGGTAAAAATCAACATTCTATTTGTGGGGCTAAAAATAATATTGTGGGATATTTTAGGCTGAGGTCCCTGGAGGAAAACTCTGAGAAAGAAGTTTATATACTGGGCAGTGCTCTCAGGAGCAAATCTGCAAGGAAGTGAGGGAAACTGAATTGGGCTTATAAGGAAGCTGGAATGGGATACAATTACAACAGAGGCTTTAGGTAAATCCCATGAGGATATCGGAAGCAAGGATGACCTTGCAGAGATAACCTCAAATGAGAGAAGTGGTCTCTGTACCCTGACATCAGCCAGTAGTTAGATATGGTTTAAGTCAGGGAGCAGGACAGGCTATCAGGTCAGGCTGCTTTTTTCAGGGCAGTTCCCAGGGAAGGACATATCTATGAGCCCACAAGAGCCACCATTCCTGGAAGGGGACAATGAGTACCTTAGTTCTGAAGAGGGGGCCTGGTACTCACCACGTGGGGGCATTTCTTAATGATTATAACATCATTTGAAATGCTAGAAAGTATTGGCTGAATTATTTCTCTCTGTGTGTAATTGTATTAGTTTCCTAGGGCTGCTGTAACAAAGTACCACATATTTGGCAGCTTAAAACAACAGAAACCTATCATCTCACAGTTCTGGAGGCTGGATGTCCAAAATCAAAGTGTTGGCAGGGCCGTGCTCTCTTTAAAGTCTCTAGGGGAATGTTTTTCCTCACTTTTTTTCCCCCTAGCTTCTGGTGTTTGCTGGTAATCTTTGGTGTTCCTCGGCCTATAGATGCATCATTCTAATCTCTACATGTCATCACATGGCATTTCCTCCATATGTCTTTGTGTCCAAATTTTTCGCTTTTTGTAAGGACATATTATTGGATTAAGTTGCATCTTAATTCAGTATGACCTTTTCTTAACTTGATTACATTTTCAAAGACTCTACTTTCAAATAGGTTCATACTCTATATATTCCTGGGGTTGCTAAGTCACTTCAGTGGTGTCAGACTCTTTGCAACCCTATGGATTGTAGCCTTCCAGGCTCCTCTGTACATGGGATTCTCCAGGCAATAATACTGGAATGGGTTGCCTCCTTCAAGGGATCTTCCCTGCCCAGGAATCAAACCTGTGTCTCTTATGTCTCCTGCATTGGCAGGTGGGTTCTTTACCACTAGTGCCACCTGGGAAGCCCATTCCTGGGGTTAGGACTTCAATACATCTTTTGAGGGGACATAATTCAACCCATAACAGCTACTAAGAGACATTAATTCATCTCCTGCACCCTTGTCCTGACCACATCACCCCATCTTGCTCACAGAGGCATATATGAAGATGCTATCTCTACTTACACTGTTCTATCTCAGGCCTCCCCATCTCTCTCTTGATTATTGTAATAACTTCTTTGCTGTTCTCACTCCAGTCCTTCTGTCTCTATCTAGCCTCACTATCCACAAAAGATTCTTCTAAGGCACAGTTTCAATTGTGTAGCTCTGTTGCTAAAAATCTATCCTTAGGCTTTCAGTTACCTATATTATGAAATCTACACACTTAGTTTGACATCCAAGGTCCTGTGTGACCTCATCCTGCTGACCTGAACAGCCTCATCTCAGATGCATGTTTGCTTTGTACTTTACACTGAAAAATATTTAGTTGCTTGTGTGTGTGTAGACATAACAGGCATCCAGAAAATGACAGTTCACTCTATCCTGTCTGCAGTTTACTAAAAGACTTTTCTCCTCCAATGATCTAATGAAATTCTCACACTCACCTGGTGATGTAGGTATTTTCATAGGTAATGAATGTAGTTGATGAGGATGCTGACAAAGACAGATATCTAACCAGATAACAGTAAAGTTAAGAGTCATAGCCAAATTTCCAATAGGCAATCTTTCCTGACGTGTCTTGTCTGTGCAGCTCACACTTACAAACTTGACTGCCCATATATTTAAACTTGTCACCTGTTTCCCATTTCAACTCTCTTTGCAAGCTGCAAAGATTGAACTTAGGGGACAAATCTCTCCTATATTATGCCAGAAACAGAAACAGTTGTGGAGCCAGAAATAGCTTTTCTCAAGTTGGGAATACAGTGAACATTTGGGGTAGGATGAAAATGCATTTGGTCTATGAGAGGCTGTATTGTTCTCTAACTGCTTCCTTACACAAAGATTGATGTACACCAGTAAATGTCCCGACAGTGTACATCAGTAAGTCATAGTTGGCCCTAGGAATTGAATAAAAGCATTAGTTTATGTCTATGTTTCTTTAAAATACAGCTGTATGAGTCAAAGGTGCTATACCAGGTGTTACAGAGGTTTCCATGACAACTTCACTTTTATTTTCCTTCCTGAATAGCACTGCTAAATGGTGACTTTGAGGCAACACCCATTTAAGATTCTCAGTTTTAAAGATCTGATCCATTGTAGACTGCATTTATACATCTCCAAGTGAAGAGGAGAATCTAACAATTTCTTGAGGAATTGGGAAAAATAGACTTTTCAGCTAATTTGAACTACTTATTAACCTTGTTCTACTATGACTATTATTACTGGAGTGATGCTGTGCTTTCTTTAACTCTCAACTTGCCTTTTCTTTGATAGAATTAGCTGAAGACATTTTAGACCCTCACTATATCATGAAGCAGACATTTCTAGAAATTATATCCAGAAAAAACAGGTCATGATCATTGGGAAATGATGTAGAAAGTATTGCAATATTTAGGCAGTCAAGATGGTATATCTAGAAAAGTGGAGCGAGAGCAGACTTTCTTTGTGAGTATTAGTCATGTTTCATATTTCACAGACCATAAGAAGGATTTGAAATGCGTTAAGCATAATAACAGATTCCCTGGTGGCTCAGACAGTAAAGGATCCACCTGCAATGTGGGAGACCCGAGTCTGATCCCTGAGTTGGGAAGATCCCCTGGAGGAAGGCATGGCAACCCACTCCAGTATTCTTCCCTGGAGAATCCCATGGACAGAGGGGTCTGGTGGGCTATATCCATGGGGTCGCAGAGAATCAGACACGACTGAGGGACTGAGCACAGCACAGCACGTACATGATAACTGATCTCAGAGTCTTGGGTGGTGCCGAATTGCTCATTCTTTGTAAAAATACCGTGGAACAAAATTTGAAAATGGACTTCTCTTTGACAAAGACCTCTGCAAAGATCTTTTTTCCCCAAGCAGCTGCATGCTATTCTTCTTGGTCAATGTTTTCTTCTAAGACCAGTCCTTTATGAGTTTCTGAATTGCAGCCATCTCCATTTGGGACTAAGGGTATGGATAGGCCATAGACAAAAGACCAGGTGACATGATTCTTATTAGAAATCAGCCATTCATCAGTTCTGTGGCTCAGATAAGTGAGTCACATTTATAAAATTGAACTAATAATAGTTCTATACTCTGACCTTTCAGAGTAGCTGAACTGAACTGAACATGAAGAGATTTCATCCAAGAATGTCACACTTGCATTTATGTGTGTGGTGGTAGGCAATTATCTTATCAGAGACCATGCATTGATTCATCAGGTGGTTAGTACTTGCCTAGTCAAGTCCAGCAAACTCAGGTTTGACTTCACCTTTCAAGCTTCAGTTCCCTCAATTTTAAATTGGGGTAAAAACAGCACCTACCACGAGGAGCGTTGGGAAGATTGAATACACTAATGAACAAAAGCATGTAGTGCAGCAGTTGCTGCTTCACCACAGCTGTTTTAACTCTTCTTGAATACACAAATGGAAGCATCTAGTGCGTAGTCACTTTGTTTGAGGCTCTTTTTGAGTCACTCGGGCTAAAGAGGACTCAGACATGACCTGGGTCTTGGTGGTTGATGCAAACACAACACCCATAATTGGCCTTGTCAGCGACCATGGCCTTCAGCTGGGCATTTAGCTTATTTGCAAATATTGTTAAAGTAAACAGTGCTCCAACGGACATCTTTATGTGTAAGCGCTGGGTTCATTTCAGATTGTGGGTCACTAAACTAGATTCCTGAAAGTGGAATTGGTGAATTAAAGGGTCTAATTGACACCACACCAGAGACAAGCCTGGGCGTCATGAGAGTATTCACATCACTGGCCTTAAGCTGCTAGAAGAGAACAGTGAGGAAAACCTTCTGGTTGAGTCTGAAATGATGAGACAGCAGCAATGCCAGGGATAATGGGAAACAGGCATTGTTATTATTGTTGCTCTCGTTCTACAAGTGAGGAGATCAAGTTGGAAAAGACCCGGAGATCTGCACAAGACCCTACAGCTAGCATGGGGTGGAGTTAGGGCCTGCTGTACAGTTCTGTTCACTGTGGCTGGAGGGGAAAGAAGGGCAGTGGGAAGCAGATTGCAAAGGGAGAAAGGAGAAGGGAACTAAGCAGAAGGAACTACATGAGCAAAGATGAGAAGGTCTTAAAGCCATGTAGTTCTGAAATGTAGGAGACTTTCATGATTATGAAGAATAGGGATAGACCCTGCTAAAATCCCTCCAGAGGACTACTCACTGTGTCCAAAATGTTTACATATTAGTTTTAAATATCCCAACTAAACCCACTTCAGCTACTTTGAAGGGCTTTTGTTCAGAGAACTAGAGACAGGTACTTTGAAAAATGCGAGATTCTACAAAAATATTTATGACTATTGCTCAAATGAGGACAAATTGGAAGGGATTCAAGTTATACTCAATTTAATTAATTCATTTTGACTTGTCCATATGGTTCTTTCAGTAGCTGCTAGCATGCTCCTGGCTAGTGAAAAATCATTTTGTGCATGGGGTATCTGCTGCTTGCCAGGCCTACATAAAACTGTGCTTTATGAACAGCATTTCTTATCTTTTAATTATCTTCCAAGGTAGGTATTTTTAACCTGTACAGGTGAGTAAATTGAGCTCAGACATATTGGAGGGTTTTTCCCAAGACTGCTAAGCAAGGCCTGGTAGGCCTGATGTTTGAGCCACCTGTACCTGTCCTCAGAGTCTATGATATGACAATCCAGGAGACAGGTAAGAAAATAGATTCTCAGAGTTAACCAGAGCAGGTACTGGGATGTCTCTAATTTCTCCCATGAGCCTAAATTGCCTCTCTGCCCCTCTCACCACAAAGACTAAAAATGACACCTTAATGGGCTTCCCTGGTCGCTCAGACTACAAAGAATCTGCCTGCAAAGCAGGGGGCCCAGGTTCTGTCCCTGGGTTGGGACGATCTCCTGGAGAAGGGTATGGCAACCCACTCCAGTATTCTTGCCTGGAGAAGTCCATCAACAGAAGAGCCTGGTGGACTAGAGTCCATGGGGTCACAAAGAGTCAGACACGACTGAGCAACTCACACTAAAGATGTCTTTTCCAGCCTTCAAATTTCTTTGTATACCACTTCCTGCAAACAGTCCTGTAATGCTGCTCTGCTCCCATCATTAACATCCTCTCTTAAGCCCTCTCACAGACAAGGCAAGGTGGGCTCTTCAGCCAGCCATTCACTCCATGTCGCCACCATACGCTGGCATCTCCACCTACCTGGCTGAGAGGCTAATTCTTGTGACAGCCCAGGGATGTATGCATCATGTCCTATATTTTATAAGATGGCAAGTTAGTAAAGCACAAAGCTGAGATTTAAAGTCTGGCCAGCTGACTTCAAAGTATGTGTTTATAAAAATCCTCAGAGATCGTAAGGAATCCTGAGATATGTATGGTATTCATATATATACTACTTGTAACAGATAAAAGTACCAGACAACAGCCAGATAAGGGTAATGCTTCATTTCCTTCCTTCCTAGGAGATAAGCAGTGTTTCTTCTTTCATTCAAGGAGGGAGGCAAAAGGTCCTATTTCTGTCCAAGGGGAGCCCTTCTTTCCCTCTGGAAGAAGTGAAGAGACAGGTAAAGATGGAGAAAGACCCAGACTGTCTCCGTAGCTAGCTTCTAGCCTTGAGCCGCAGTTAGTGGCAAACCAGGACTGAACGTGCATGAAAGGTGATTCCTGACCAGCAGGAACTGTGATGCAAGAATAGGAAGAACACGACAGAGAACCCCACTTCCCAAAAGGGTAGAAACGAGAAATGTAGTTTATGTGTCACTGCTGAGCTGCCATTGCTCATGACTCTGGATTCTGTGACCAATAAAAATGCACCTTTCCCCAAAGTTTCACTTAGTGTTATCATCTTTACATAACAAACTGCAAGCCTACAGTTCAGTTCAATTCAGTTCAGTCGCTGGTCATGTCTCTTTGCGACCCCATGGACTGCAGAATGTCAGGCTTCCCTGTCTATCACCAACTCCCAGAGCTTACTCAAACTCATGTTCATTGAGTCAGTGATGCCATCCAACCATCTCATCGTCTGTCGTCCCCTTCTCCTCCTGCCTTAATCTTTCCCAGCATCAGGGTCTTTTCCAAAGACTCAGTTTTTCACATCAGGTGGACAAAGTATCAGAGTTTCAGCTTCAGCATCAGTCCTTTTAATACACATTCAGGACTGATTTCCTTTAGGATGGACTGGTTGGCTCTCCTTGCAGTCCAGGGGATTCTCAAGAGTCTTCTCCAACACCACAGCTCAAAAGCATCAATTCTTTGGTGCTCATCTTTCTTTATAGTCCAACTCTCACATTCATACATGACTACTGGCAAGCCTACAGTACCAAGAATTAATTCATAAGTGACAATGAAAGGGCATGTTGTCATAGAAACCATCAAATATGACTTCAAATCCTGGGTCTGCTACTGACTTGCCTCCTTGGGCGAGTGATTAAGCTCTTGGGGTTTCAGTTTCCTCACATGTAAAATGAGGATAATATTTGTCTTGGGAACTTGTTGTAAAGGACAGTGTATGTGAAATGTCTATCATTGTACCCAGTGAGCCCACAGTGGTCAATGGGTGGCAATTGTGATTTCGGAGATGAAGAATCTTTGTGTCTACACAGTATTTTCCCAATTTGTTTTTTTTTTTTTAATAAATAAGTTGATTATTTTTTTTGGAGATTTTTGATGTCATGGCATCCCATAGGTGACATTCACCCTACATTACCTATTCCTGTCCCCTACGCACAGTTAGCAGAATAAAAAAGCCTTAGTTAGAACCCCAGTTGCCTCATGCTAAGGTAGGGATTTGGGCAAATTTCTGGGCCTTTTCTTTCTCTGTCCCTCACCTGTAAAATATCAATAATAAAAATAATGTCTACTTCCCACTATTCTTAGTATTGCTGCCCCATATTTGGACTTCCCTGGCAGCTCAGCTGGACCTCCCAGATGGCTCAGTGGTGAAGAATGTGCCTGTCGATGCAGACACCAGAGATGCGGGTTTGATCCCTGGGTCAGGAAGATCCCCTGGAAAAGGAAATGGCAACCCACTCCAGTATTCTTGCCTGGGAAATCCCATGGACAGAGGAGCCTGGTGGGCTACAGTCCATGGGGTCACAAAGAGTCAGGCACGACTGAGCCAGTGAGCATGCACAGTAGCTCAGCTGGTAAAGAATCCACCTGCAATGCAAGATACCCCGTTTCAATTCCTAGGTCTGGAAGATCTGCTGGAGAAGGGATGGGCTACCCACTCCAGTTTTCTTGGGCTTCCCTGGTGGCTCAGACAGTAAAGAATCCACCTGCAATGCGGGAGACCTGGTTTGTTCCCTGGGTTGGAAAGATCCATTTTTTTTCAGTGTGAGAGAATAATTTATTCATTATCTTTTTCCTCATTCACCTATCAGAAATTTATCTATTCACTCGCTCCTTCAACTATTCATTCAATAAAGAGCTAAGAATGTTGGGTTAGGACCTGGGGAAGCAGAAATAACTTGTATTTGGGTTTCTCTTGGGTACTTATCTTGGGTACTGGGCTTCCCTTGTAGCTCAGTTGGTAAAGAATCTGCCTGCAATACAGGAGACCAGAGTTCGATTCCTGGGTTGGGAAGATCCCCTGGAGAAAGAAATGGCAACCCACCCCAGTATTCTTGCCTGGAGAATCCCATGGACAAAGGAGCCTGGCAGGCTCCTTAGTGACCAAACCACCACCACCACTTATCTTATCAGCCATTGCTAAGGGAAGATGCTAAGAGGAAGGGTGAACTCACAGGTGCTGTGCGAGCTGCTGTGTCAGGAGCTCTCCTATATGCAATTTCATTTACATTCCAGAATAACCCAGTGAAATAGACATCACAGACTAGGAAACAGGCTTCATTTTACCTTGTAAAGTTATGTCAGATATGCAAGGTCACACATCTGGTCAGTGATAGAGCTGAAATTTGGGTACAGACTTGCCTAATCCAATGCCTGGCTTTTCAGTGCTTCATGTGTGGCTTCTGAGCAGAGCCAGGGCGGTAGACACATAACCCACATTTTATGAAGAAGATTTGGAAGTATAAATGGGAGTATGTAAGGCTTGCTGCTGCTGCTGCTGCTGCTGCGTCACTTCAGTCGTGTCCGACTCTGTGTGACCCCATAGACGGAAGCCCACCAGGCTCCCCCGTCCCTGGGATTCTCCAGGCAAGAACACTGGGGTGGGTTGCCATTTCCTTCTCCAATGTGTGAAAGTGAAAAGGGAAAGTGAAGTCTCTCAGTCGTGTCCGACCCTTAGCGACCCCACAGACTGAAGCCTACCAGGCTCCTCCATCCATGGGATTTTCTAGGCAAGAGTACTGGAGTGGCTTGCCATTGCCTTCTCCATGTAAGGCCTAGTGAGTGTATTATTATTTAACTCCACAGTAATTGGCATCCCACCAACGTCATCCTTAGCCTGTCTGTGAAGTGGAATCCTGCCTGACCCACCTGGAAAGCATAAGCCATCTTCCTCTCTCCATGGAGTTTATACGTCACATTTTTAAAAGGTGTCTATTGACCTATTTTGCAGGGACCTTTTTGGTCACTATGTTCTCTCCCCCATCCTTACATCTATGTTCGTGCCTCCAGCCCTTTACTAATGCTCTTCCCTCCACTTCAAATGGCCCCTTTTCTCTATTATCCATATTGAAACCCTGCTGGGCAGAAGTATCCTGCCCTCTCTGAACCTTTTTCTGTTCCTTTCTTACATCATTTTTTCCTTGTTATTGTTGACTCTGTATGCTTCTTAAGTTGAGCACCTGACTGTCTAGTCCTTGAAGATGACAAATGTGTATCCTTTGCCAAATTCTGTGGTTAGAAAAATATAAAGTGCCTCATTCTATCTTTGTGATTGGACCCAGTTACCTACTTGTTATCGCCAAATTCATCCTATACAGTGGCAGTACCCTGGCTTGTCACATGCTTATAAAATAGATCCAGCCAGGTTGGTCTTTGACAACAAGCAAGGACTGATGGGCTTCCCTGACGGCTAGGATAGTAAAGAATGTGCCTGCCATGCAGGTCACCTGGGTTTGATCCCTGGGTTGGGAAGATCCCCTGGAGGAGGGCATGACAACCCACTCCAGTATTCTTGCCTGGAGAATTCCATGGACAGAGGAGCCTGGCGAGCTCCAGTCCATGGGGTCGCAGAGTCAGACACGACTGAGTGACTGAGCACACGACTAAGCATGCACAGGGACTGAAGCTTGGTGTGCCCCAAGCCCTGTGTCAAATACTGGAGAGGCAGCAATGACGAATACATTGACCCTTCGAGTGAGGAGATCAGGGTAGAAGGCTGGGAGGTGACAATTGACTGAGGGAGCCTGTAAAACCAATGGTTACTGTACACTGTGACTTGCAGTGCACTATGAAAAGCCACCTTATTCAACCTGGGGTGGGTGGCACCAGGGAAGGATCCTCATGGAGGTGGCCTTAAGCTGAATTGTGAAGGAACAAGACATTTTATCGAGATATGAGGAAGGGGTCTGTGAACATTTAAAACAGAAACAACAGCATATGAGGGAACTCTAGGGAGTAAGTCATTTGAAGTACTTATAGCTAAATATGGCCTTGGTTTACCTAACAGTAAAGTATCAGTTCAGTCACTCAGTTGTGTCCAACTCTTTGCAACCCCATGGACTGCAGCACGCCAGGCTTCCCTGTCCATCACCAACTTCTGGAGCCTACTCAAACTCCTGACCATCGATTGCATCAGTGAAATAAGGTTGAATCAGAAAATGTCCAAAGATCCTCTAAAAACTCTGTATCTGCAGGATGGAGCACTTCTTATATCTTTCTTCTCAATAATAACTTGTCTCAAGTACAAAGTGGACTGTAGAAGGAACTGGTATTTAATCTTCATCCTTTCCAAACTCTTGCAAAATTTTCATGAGGTTAGCTTTAGATACCTTTCTCAGATTTGGGAGTTGAAAATCTTGTGTGAAGGACTAGTTTAGAATCTTTAGAGGACTGGTCTAATCAAGCATTCTGGGGAAAGTAAACCACTTTTCATAAAAATCAATGTTTTCATATCCTATCTCATGTATTAGGCTTTTTTTTTTAAATGAGATTCTGTTTTAATTCCAAGAACTCAAGGTAAGTAGAAGTGTTGAATGCTAATGCTTTCAAAATAACTTCAGAATCATACTTGCTTTAAGACAGAAAAAGAAACATTTCCTATTACATATTATAGAAGGTGCCATTGGGTTGTCACTGGGACACCTGGTTAAAACTGTTTATTTCTAGGTAAATATGGTGAGAAGAACCTTGGCCAAGCTTACCAGTTGGCAAAGTTCCTTGTCAGTTACTTTCAAGAGCTAATGCCTTTAATTCTCACAGTCCTAAGAGCTTGCCATTAACTCTGGCAGCTCAGCAGGGTCGCTCCAGAAAATGACAGATTTGAGATTTGAACTCAAATCTGTGTGACACAAAGACCAGTGCTCTTCCTGCCACATCACTCCTTGTGGTGGATATCGTTTTTACCTGCCCACACTCGATTCTTTTTTCTTCTGATGACAGAAATTTGATTTCCTTCTGTGGACCCATCTCTCTATCAAACACAGTTTGTTGATTTTGGTGGGATTATAAAACTGAGCCCCGGAAAGGTTGTGTGTCCCACGCCTGGTCAGCCAGTGTCTTGCATTTCACCTGGCCGTGGGAATTGGCTCAGGAATTGCCCTGGGATCCAGGCCATCCCAGCAAGATACAATCCTGAGATTTTGATGAAACTATTGTGAAAGAGACTTTCTTTTCCCACTGGAATTGTTAGTTGTAAAGATACTCTAAGACTTGAGTGCCAACTGGTCCTGGTTTGCCTGAGACTCTGGCACTGAAAGTCTGCCATGATGGGAGACCCCTCATCCTCCCCATTCTCTCAGACTAGGACTCCTGGTTACCCTGGTGGAGAAAGACATCCAGTTCTGATGGAAACGTTTTACCTTCTGGACTGACCCATGTCTGATGCCTGACTACACATTGACTTTTCTGTTAGTTAAGCCCATACATTTCCTTTTCTACTTAAGCCAAGCTGAGCTGGTTTCTATCACTTGCAAATGAAAGGATCCTGATTAATGCGTTGTACCAAGGTAGAGATTTGGAACTTTCTCACAGGAGCCTCTAACACTAGGTTTTATAGGGAAGGCAAGACATGGTATGTTGCTAGAGGGTAGTTCAAGATGGTTGGTTGTTCTAATGAAAGTGTTATGGGAATCCCAAGGCAGAAAATGTCAGGGAGAGTTTAAACCTTAATTGCATCTTGAGTGAAGTTCAAGATTTGAGTTGTATTAGGAAGAGGGGAGGCAGAGAAAAAAGAGCTCACTGAACAAGAACGAAAAATGTTCAGTCAAAAATAATACTTCTCTTTAAACGATAACATCAATAAGACTGTATAAATTAATTTAACTTTTAGGTTGTTAATTCAGGAAGGACCTTGGAAGATAGTCACAAAAGTTCGTGAGCTGTTTTTAAAATTGCTATACATCAATTATGAGGCTGAACGGGTTATCACAAGTGGCGTGTGCCTTTGCTTTGGCATGGAGTTCTAGCAGCACTTTCCTTCTGATCGACAGGCTCATAAGCCTTTGATTAACCACTGTTGCTCCACAGAGGCAGTTAATTGAGTAGATAGGATCTTTTGAAGAGGTCTGTGAATGTAAGAGGAGTCTCAAAGGAAGTCTTGGTGCTGATGGGTTGAAAGGATTATGAATCACCTTATAGGATTTGAAGTCAGACAGATTTGGATTCAAAATTGCACATGAACTGTGTGACCTTGGGTTAACAATTTGATTTTTCTGAGTTTAGTTACCTTACTGGTTAAATGAATAAGATGTACATTTTTAAATGAGTTCCTATATGCAAAACCCTCTGCCTGGCCATAGCAGAAGTTCAACTTGATGGTTCCTTTTCCCTTCTTAGGTCATCAGCTTATAAAACAAAGAAGTTGATTTTGCAATCACCTTTACCTGGAAGATTCTTCTTGTGTATCTCCAAGGGTGGAAAGCTCACTATCTTACAAAGTGACTCAGCCTGGAATGGCTCAGATGGTTAGACATTCTCTCCTTATTTTGAGCTAATATCTATCTCCTTGTGACTTTTCTCACTGATCCAAGTTAAGCTCGCTGTAGTTATTTGAGGAAGTCTAATTCTTTATTCCGTTCCGTTCCGTCTCTCAGTCGTGTCCGACTCTATGCGACCCCGTGGACTGTAGCCTACCAGGCTTCTCCGTCCATGGGATTCTCCAGGCAAGAATACTGCAGTGGGTTACCGTTTCCTTCTCCAGGGGATCTTCCTGACCCAGGGATCAAACCCAGGTCTCCCACATTAGAGGCAGACGCTTTAACCTCTGAGCCACCAGGGAAGGTCCGTCTAGTCAAGGCAATGGTTTTTCCCGTGGTCATGTATGGATGTGAGAGTTGGACTGTGAAGAAAGCTGATCGCCGAAGAATCGGTGCTTTTGAACTGTGGTGTTGGAGAAGACTCTTGAGAGTCCCTTATACTGCAAGGAGATCCAACCAGTCCATTCTAAAGGAGATCAATCCTGGATGTTCATTGGAGGGACTGATGCTAAAGCTGAAACTGCAATACTTTGGCCACCTCATGCGACGAGTTGACTCACTGGAAAAGACTCTGATGCTGGGAAATGTTGGGGGCGGGAGGAGAAGGGGACGACAGAGAATGAGATGGCTGGATGGCATCACCGACTCTGTGGACATGAGTTTGAGTGTACTCCGGGAGTTGGTGATGGACAGGGAGGCCTGGCGTGCTGTGATTCATGGGGTCGCGGAGAGTCGGACACGACTGAGCGACTGAACTGAACTGAACTGAATTCTTTATTAATTGTGAGAGTCAATATTTGATAACAGCATTCATTTCAACAACGTCTGGATGTGGTAAGGATGATGTGTCATAATAATAATACAAGAGCTCAGGACAGTAGTCTGATGTGTGGTAAGCCCTCAGGAGAAGGTAGCTCATCAGACTTTGGGGCTAGAAAGTCAAATCCCAGCTCTGCTACTTCCTATACATGAGATTTGGGGCAAGTTACTTAACTTTTTTAACCTCAGTATACTTCTCTATAAAATGAGGATAAAATACACTTTATAACGTTGTTTTGTTATTGTTTAGTTGCTAAGTCTTTGACTCCCCATGGACTGTAGCCTGCCAGGTCCTTCCGTCCATAGGATTTCCCAGGTAAGAATACTGGAGTGGATTGCCTTTTCCTTCTTCAGGGTATCTTCCTGACCCTGGGATCGAACCCATGTCTCCTGCATTGTCCAGCGGATTCTTTACCGCTGAGCCACCAGGGAAGCCCAAAGTTGTTTTGAATCAGTTCTAATTGAAAAGTATCATTATAGTTAATATAAATTATGTCCCTTACACGGCTAAATTTGCAATAAGATTCAGGAGAAATGTAGGAACCCAATACTTTCTAAGGGATTCAGAACCCAAGGGAACAAACCCTCAATAAATAAGACATGGTATTTAAGAAACAATGGGTCAAACCCAGGAAAGAAATTATGGGAAATTCCAGAAGGTCATTTGTGTAAAGGGCTAGAAAAGGAACAGCCTAGAGAGGAAAAGGAAGAGGGGGACCCTAAAAATGTGGGTTCCTTGGAAAACAGAGGCTTATTAGAGTACTTAATGTGATGAAACTTTAAAATTTTTTGACTTATTGCTTATAACAAATTGCAAGCCAAAAATAATGATACTTAGAAACTACAGGAACAATATAAAGCTGTACAAAAAGTAACCATAGTGTACTAGTTGGCACTGAAGCAAGAAAATTTAATACAGTCATAACAATGTTGTTTTCCATCAAAAGATAGTGATGGAAGCATATTTGGGTGATGGAGAAAAAACATGAGAGGGTGAAAGTGTCAATGAGCTAATCCTCATCGAGCTTCAGTTCAGTTCAGTCGCTCAGTCGTGTCCGTAGGTGATAAATAACTAATGTTTATAACAAATTATTGAAGACATAGAAGACTGGAATATGGAGGCAACTACCAAAATAAATAGCTAAAATATTAATAATTAAAAGTGGTTGTCCCTTGAAGATAGAACTGGAAATTAGGAAGGTACATGAAGCATTCATTTGTTCATATAAAAATGTATATTTTCTCCCTGTGCTTGCAATAGTATTCCAAATACAGGATATACACCAATAGATAAGATAGTCAGAGTCTCTGCCCTTACAAGTCTTACCATCTAGTTACGAAAACAGACAGGCACGTGGACATGTAGACAATTTCAGATAATGATGAGTACAGTGAAGAAACAGAGTAAGGAAACAATGATGGAGGACAGTGTATGTTACTTTAAATATGGTGGTCAGGAAAGACCTCTCTTTGAAAGGGTAGCACTTGAACTTGAAGGAATAGGGAATGAGCCCAAGAAAGACCTGGAAGAAAACCTTCCTGACAGAGAGGCATAGACCTGAGATGGTGGTGAGTATAGCATATTTGGAGAAGAGCAAGAAGGCTAGCGTGTCTGACTGTAAGAACAGACAGACATGCAAGAGATTAATTTGGAAAGGTAGCTATGGGCCATATCATGTAAGCCTTGTATGCTTCATGGTGTTTGGATTTTATTTCCTGTGAACAGAAGAAATTGGCATCATAACTCATCTGCTTTATATTTTTTAATAGTCTCTTTGGCTGCTGCATGCAGAATGGGCTACAGGAGAACTCAAGAGGATTTAAGGACACCACCTGGGCAGGGGCAGCAATTTTTTCAAGGAAAAGACGAGAGTGGCTTGAACCATTGAGGTAGCAGAGGAGGTGGTGGACATAGGTCAGGTTCTGTGAGTGTTTGGAATGTACAACAAATGAATGGCAATTTCCAGTGGCTCACATGACAGGTGTCAGAGGAAAAGAGGAGTAGGAAATGACTCCAAGGTGTTTTGGAATTGTTACTGAGGTGGGACATTCGGAAAACTAAGGTCATGGCATCTGGTCCCATCATTTCATGGCAAATAGATGGGGAAACAATGGAAACAGTGAGGGACTTTATTTTTGGAGGCTCCAAAGTCACTGCAGATGGTGACTGCAGCTATGAAATTAAAAGAGGCTTGCTCCTTGGAAGAAAACCTATGATCAACCTAGACAGCATATTAAAAAGCAGAGATGTTACTTTGCCAACAAAGGTCTGTCTAGTCAAGGCTATGGTTTTTCCAGTAGTCATGTATGAATGTGAGAGTTAGACTATAAAGAAAGCTGAGCGCCAAAGAACCGATGCTTTTGAAGTATGGTGTTGGAGAAGACTCTTGAGAGTCCCTTGGACTGCAAGGAGATCCAACCAGTCCATCCTAAAGGAAATCAGTCCTGAATATTCATTGGAAGGATTGATGCTGAAACTCCAATACTTTGGCCACCTGATGGGAAGAACTGACTCATTTGAAAATACCCTGATGCTGGGAAAGATTGAAGGTGGGAGAAGGGGACGACAGTGGATGAGATGGTTGAATGGCATCACCAACGCGATGGACATGAGTTTGAGGAGGCTCCGGGAGTTGGTGATGGACAGGGAAGCGTGCTGTGTTGCAGTCCATGGGGTTGCAAAGAGTCGAACACTACTGAGTGACTGAACTGAATTGATAGTATTTCTGGGGAGAAAAATCAGAAGTTTAGTTTCAGAAATGTTACGTTTGAAATACCTTATTAAAGAATTTGTTTTACTTCATTGGCATTTTGGAGTTATTTGATATTTTAACACGTGTGCTTCATGCGTGCCAACTTGCTTCAGTTATATCAGACTCTTTGCGACCCTGTCAACTGTAGCCGGCCAGGCTCCTCTGTCCATGGGATTCTCTAGGCAAGAATACTGGAGTGGGTTGCCATTTCCTCCTCCAGGGAATCTTCTCAACCCAAGGATTGAACCTGTGTCTTTTATGTCTCCTGCATTGAAAGGCAGGTTCTTTACCACTAGTGCCACCTGGGATGCCCTCAAACTATTTGTTTGCTGTAAATTTGAACTGCATTTTAGAAAAAGCATGCGAGAAAAATTTGCAAGAGGGAATACACATGCACACATACACACCAGCATTCCCTTTGGGTAGACAATTGCTCAGATCATATTCTCTGAAGCCATGAGGTTGTCTGATGATATTCACAAGAGGCTTTATCTCCAGGGAAGAGAAAATTCCTTGGTCCTTTGCTGAGGAAGTCTACGTGCTTCCCAAGGTCTCACTGCAGCCTCTACGAGCATCCAGATGAGGGACAAGCCCTGTGGAGAATTCATTGCAAGTCTGGGTGGGGTTTTCCGAAGGGCTGGAAAGGTCCTACTCTCTTCCTTGTCAAGATCAGTCCCGTCCCTCTCATGCTTAAAGTTGTCTGGAGATTGCGCACTGACGTAGGAAATGATAACTTCTAGCACATAACCCAAGAAGTGGTTCTTGACCATTCATTTTTCCTGGGATTTTTCCCTTGCCATTCTGGTAATCTGCTCCCATTCACCCCCTGTCCAGCCTTTTATTTTCAATTTCTTAAAAGTTGAAAAGTACATATAATGTAAGAGTTGCCATCAGTTCAGTTCAGTTCAGTTCAGTCGCTCAGTCGTGTCCGACTCTCCGCGACCCCATGAATCACAGCACGCCAGGCCTCCCTGTCCATCACCAACTCCCGGAGTACACTCAAACTCATGTCCACAGAGTCGGTGATGCCATCCAGCCATCTCATTCTCCGTCGTCCCCTTCTCCTCCCGCCCCCAACCTTTCCCAGCATCAGAGTCTTTTCCAGTGAGTCAACTCGTCGCATGAGGTGGCCAAAGTATTGCAGTTTCAGCTTTAGCATCAGTCCCTCCAATGAACATCCAGGATTGATCTCCTTTAGAATGGACTGGTTGGATCTCCTTGCAGTATAAGGGACTCTCAAGAGTCTTCTCCAACACCACAGTTGCCATCCTTACCATTTTTAAGTGTGTATTTCACTGGCATTAATTACATTTATATAGTTGTTATATAGTTATATGTGTATATAGTTATAGAGTTACATATATCTGTTACATAATTGCATTTATACAGTTGTTAACCATCACCGTCATCCTCTCCAGAACTATTTTTAGCTTGCAAACTGAAACTGTACCCACTGAACAACAGTTAACTTCTCTACTATTGTAGAACTACCTATTCCTGGCTTTAATTCTGTCAATTTCTGCTTTACTTATTTTGATAGTCTGTTATTATGTGTGTAAGATTTTATAATTGTTGTACCTTCTTGCTCCTTTGAACACTTTATTAATATAGGCCCTTCCTTGTCACCTGTCTTTTGATTTAGCTCCTATTTAGTCCCTCTCCTCTGTTTTGGTTACTATTTGCATGAAATTTTTTTTTCTGTCCTTTCCCCTTTTTACTTGGCTGGATGTGTCCTTAGATCTAAGGCAAGTTTATTATAGAAAACATAGAGTTGGATCCTTTTTAAAAAAAAAAATACATTCAGCCAATCTATGTCTTTTGACTGGTGAGTTTAGTCAATTTACAGTTAGAGTAATTACTGATAGGGAAGCACTTGCTATTGCTACTTTGTTGTGTGTGTGTGTGTGTGTGTGGTAGCATTTCTGTCCCTCATTTTCTCTTTTACTGTCTTACTTTGTGTTTAGTTGATTTATTGTAGTGAAATATTTTAATTCCCTTCTCATTTCCTTTTGTGTATATTGTAAGTACTTTTTGTTTTCACAGGGGTTACATTTAACTTCATGAAATTATATCTTGCTAATTGAATTTTTTTTTTTAATTTATACTAGATTAACTTCAATAACATACACAAACTCTGCTCATTTACTTAGGCTTTTTCAATTTTGATGTACATCTTTGTACACTGTGTATCCAAAAACATATTTTCATAATTTTTTAATGTATTCATCTCTTAAATAACAGAGAAAGCAAAATATGGAGTTACAATAGAAAGTTACAATAACACTATTAATTGCCTTCATAATTGTCCCTTTATTTCCCTTTACAGGGATATTTATTTCTTTATACAGTTTTGAGCTACTCTCCTTTCATTTCAGCCTACAGAACTCCCTTTAGGAGTCTTGGTTGACAATTTTTTTAGCACTTTGAATACATCAGCTACTGCCTTCTGATATACTTCAAAGTTTCTGCTAAGAAATTTCCTGATAATCTGATTGATGATGGCTTGTACCTGACAAGTCACTTTTCTTGCTACTTTTAAGATTCTCTCTTTGTCTTTCCACCATTTGATTATACTATGTCTCAGCGCAGATATCTCTGAACCATCCTACATGAAGTCTGTTGAGCTCCCTGGATGTTTATTATCATGTATTTCTTCAAATCTGATAACTTTTTTTGCCCATGCTTCTTCAAGTATTTTCTCTTCCTATTTCTTTCTGTCTTCTCTGCTTGGGACTCCTGCAGCACATTTGTTGGTCAGGTTGATGATACCCCATAGGCTCTTGGGCTCCCTTTACTTTTCTTCAGTATTTTTCTTCTATTCGTTAGACTCGGTCTTTTCAATCATCCTGTCTTCGAGTTCACGGATTCTTTATTTTCTGCCAACTCAGTCCTGCCGTTGAGTGCCTCTGATAAAGTTTTAAACTTTTGTATATTGTACTTTTCAGCTCTAGAATTTCTTTTTGGTTTATTTTTAGGTTTTCAATCTGTGGACATTTTCATTTTGTTCAGACACTGTCTTCTTTTAATCTTTGTAATACCTTACAGTTCTTTGGACGTCTTTAAGACAGTTGTTCTAAAGTCTTTATCTAGTAGATTTCCATCTAGTCTTCCTTGGGGACAGTTTCTGTTCGTGTGTTTTCCTTTGGATAGGTCATGCTTTCCTATTTCTTTGTATGCCTTGTGCTTTTATTTGTTGTTGTTGTTGCTATTGTCGAAAACTGAACATTTGAATCTAATAACGTGGTTACTCTGGAAATCTGATTTTCCCTTTCCCCAGGGTTTGGTGCTTTTTGTTTTTGTTTTGCTTTCTGACTGTTGGAGACTGTCTCCAAGCTGGGGCTCAGCTGGAGATATATAGGTAAAGTCTTCTTAGGTTTTTATTCTGAATCTTTGCTTTTCCCTAGGAATAGTTAGTGACTCTCTAATTTCCTCATATATGTTGTTGCTGTTTAATTTCCTAGTTTTTAGTGCCTGCCTTCCAAATGAGGGGGGAAGAAAAGAAAAATTGAAACAAGGGAGGGCGCTGCCCTTTACATCACCTGAAAATGCTTTGGAGAAGGGGCGGGACTCATGGCACTGCAGACGGGGGCATAGTTCTGCCCACTGCTCTGTGGGCACCTCCGTGACCATAAGAGGCCATCTGTGAACATAACATAGACCCACAATATTTGGAGAACAGGCTTATTATAAGCCCATTTATAATAAACTGCAAATTCTTGCAAGTTGCACACACTGAATTAGTTTTGGACTTGTGTCAAAAATCAATTTCTGTATAGATATTGGTCTATTTGGGGACTTTCTTTTCTGTTTCATTGATCTATGTAGCCATCCTTGTGCCATAATCACACCACCATGTTCCTTGTAGTATTACATTAAGTGTAAAATCAGATAGTGCAAATCCTCCAACTTTGTTTTTCTTTTTCAAAATTAGTTTGGCTGGTCATTGGGAGGGAGTATTAAAAATGTGCATAGGGGTCAAGGAGCCTCCTAGGAAGAAACAATCTGAAATCCCCTTTCTTTGGGTAGCTTCACGTCATTGGAGAGCCACAAGTAGGAAAGCACATCAGGAGCCTAGGGTACAACTCATTAGGCTGGAAGGGATTTCTAGGTGGGTGAGTAACTTTAGTTCAACTCAAAGGGCCTGAGAGCTGGACTTCTAGCACAACTCGTGGCTACATTTGTAAAGTCCTAACTCTTGCAAGTCCCTTGGACTGCAAGGAGATCCAACCAGCCCATCCTAAAGGAGACGAGTCCTGGGTGTTCATTGGAAGGACTGATGCTGAGGTTGAAACTCCAATACTTTGGCCACCTCATGCGAAGAATTGACTCATTTGAAAAGACCCTGATCCTGGGAGGGATTGGGGGCAGGAGGAGAAGGGGACAACAGAGGATGAGATGGCTGGATGGCATCACCGACTCGATGGACATGGGTTTGAGTGAACTCTGGGAGTTGGTGATGGACAGGGAGGCCTGGTGTGCTATGATTCATGGGGTCGCAAAGAGTCGGACACGCCTGAGGGACTGAACTGAACCAGCCTTAACTGCCCAGTGGAAATGAGGGCTGGACCTGTGAACAGGAGCTGAGGGAACTGTAATCGTGGAGGTCATCCACGCGGACACCACTGCAATGCTGCTGCTCTGGGCCAACAAGGACTTAATGCAGTAGCAGACACATGTTGCTTCTTGGAATGTGCCCATGAAGCACTTGCAGATCTTCTTGGAGTGCACTTTCAGCAGGTCTGAGATGGGGCTGAGATTCTGCATTTCTGACATCCCTTCCAGGAATGCTGATGCTGCTGGCCTACGGATCACATCCTGAGCAGCAGACTGCACAGGACAGTGGTCGATAGCAATACTCAGCAGCAGTAACGAAAGTTATAACCGTGGCTGTAACTAGACTGGTCAGACTTCTCAGTCTCTGTTTCTGGCTTCTTTATGTGTTGTTCCCTTTGGCTTCTGAAAGAAGGATAAGGAGGAGAAGAAGAATGGGACCTAATTAGTTATGGTTTTCAAGCAGTGTGGGAATAGCAGGGAGACCTATGACAGAATTTGGTGATAGAGGTATTAGGGGAACAGTGAATGAAAATCAGAAAAGTAAGCTAGTAAAATGGGTTGTAACCTAGTAAATTCTCAGTATTGCCTCACCAGACTTTACAACTCTTGACTCTAACACCTGAAATGAAGATTTGGGCATTTTAATGGCTTTGGGTGGAAAGAAATGGGCTGCAAGAGTAGTGATAGAGACTACTTTATCAAAATAAACTTTCGAATGTGAACTGTTCTCTGCTAATGCTGTTTGAAAAATTGCTCACTTAGAGGTGTTTCAAGACATTCAGCAATGGGAGAAGATTTTATTTCAAAGACTAAAGCGTGTCTTGAACGTCACATATCAGACACTGATTAGGAAGAATGAATGGCTGGGTGAATAAATGATGCAGGTGATGATGGAACAGAGAGTTCTCTAAATCCAGTTAGATTTCTACTGACCGTGTTTCGAATATCTAGCAAAATACAGGAGAGGATATAATGATTTGCCATTTAATTTTACTCATTTCGTTGTGGAGCTTCTTGCAACATGCTTTTGGAATGCAAGACATTCATCTCAGAATTAAACAGCAGTAAAATCCACTTACTCAAGACGTCCAGAGAAAGACATGCAGCTCAGTTCTGATTCTGCATCCTGAGAAAGGAGTGTGTTTATTAAGACATATACATCTTTGTTATTCATTTGTCCTGCCTGGTTTTCCTGGAGCCCTGATGATGAGGCAAACGCTATCTACTTTTCTTAAAAATGCCTCTGAGTCATGACCACCAGGAGGTAACATGGGTCTGAGAGATAAATAGCCTACTTTAATGACCGTAGAAGTCTTGCCTTGTGAACAAAAAAAGCCCCAGTGGGAGAGCTTCTCTGCTCCTCTGCTTTTCCATGATAATTTAACAATATTCATTGTGTGGCTACTTTATCCCAGGACTTGACAATGGGGATATAAGGAGGGGCAGATTCGTGGATTCTCAGGGGCTCACAGTCTTGTGGGAGAGACAGAGACATACACAGAAATGTACAATATATAGTAAGTACAAAATGAGGATGTTCAGAATCTCTTGGGAACAGAGGAAAAACAACATGTTTTCACAATCAAGGAAGACTTCACTGAGAAGACAACATGTGAAATGGATCTTGAGGGGTAAATGGGGTTTTGACAACAAAGAGGGAGAGGCATTTCACACTCACAGAACAGTAGATGTTCATATAAAGGTGTAGAAATGTGGAAGAAGATGCTTAAAATTGTAGAAATCTTGGTGAGACTTGGGAATGTTCTCAGATCTCAAGGGCTGAGAAGCCTCTGTTGATATCTAGATGACCTGACATTAAGGACTTACATGCTATCCATAAGGAAAATAAGTTAAAACTTCAATGAAGTTTCAATAGAATAAGTTTCAGATCCTCAATAGAATAAGTTCAGATCCTTTCCCAAACTCTATCTCAAAGTAGGTTTGGGGTTCATTTCCCAGATTGGTAGTCAAAAGAGGGACACAGAGCAAGACTTCATAAGGTGTTGTTTTTCCTTTGTCCTTTATCTGGAATAAGGGACCTTGAACATTTGGGATGCTTGGCTACAAGGATGCTTATCATATTTACATTCATCTTGAATATTTTAGATGCAAGTGACAGAAAGCCCAACCCAAACACGCTGGTGTTCCCAGGACGTGGGAAATCACAGAAGGTCATCTTAGAGGCTGCCCACACCCTCATGGACTATGTCCAAGGGAGAATGGCCACGTTCTATGCCAAGAAGACCAACTCACTTTTGGGTCTAGAAGAAGCCCACTTATGGCCACCAGGCAGTGGGGATGGTGGGAGTGACTGCTGAGTGTGTCACCACAATACCCTTCTCAATTTAAGAGCCCCAAAATAAAAAAAGTCCAATTCCTCCTTTAAGATCTTATTCCTCCACATCCAAAGAGCTGTTTCCTCTGAGAAAAACTTCCGGGTTCCACATTCCTCCTCTAGACAAGTGGCTGGACTTCCTGTCTGGGATCTACAACCCTTGTACCTCTCATTCCCCCGGTGAGAGAGTATCCCCCTGGGTTACAGCTGTCCGTTTAGCTATGCCATCAGACTGTGAGCTCCTGGAGGGTGACCACTGTACCAGGCATGGGACATAGTGGTGAATAAAAGGCAGACTAGGCCCCATTCCATATGAAACCCCAAGCTGATGGGAGAGTTAGTCATTAGTGTGATAATTACATAAACGATTTGAAATCGTGATAAGTGCCGTGACTCCAAAGTCCAGAATAGAGAGCTCCAATCTGGCTTGCCTTTGTGTCCATCTGCGTGTGTGCACCGGAGAAGGCAATGGCAAGCCACTCCAGTACTCTTGCCTAGAAAATCCCATGGATGGAGGAGCCTGGTAGGCTGCAGTCCGTGGGGTCGCTAAGGGTCGGACACGACTGAGCGACTTCACTTTCACTTTTCACTTTCACACATTGGAGAAGGAAATGGCAACCCACTCCAGTGTTCTTGCCTGGAGAATCCCAGGGACGGCGGAGCCTGGTGGTCTTCCGTCTATGGGGTCACACAGAGTTGGACACGACTGAAGTGACTCAGCAGCAGCAGCAGCATGTGTGCACGCTCATTCGCTTCAGCTGTGTCTGACTCTTTGTGACCCTGTGGACTGCAGCCCGCCAGGCTCCTCTGTCCATGGGATTCTCCAGGCAAAAACACTGGAGTGGGTTGCCATGCCCTCCTCCAGGGGCTCTTTCTGAGCCAGGGATCGAGCCCACTTCTCCTGTATCTCCAGCATTGCAGGTGGATTCTTTACCCACTGAGTGACCTGGGAAGCCCATTCATCTGTATATCACTAGCTTACAGCACCGAGCAAGGCCCAGACCAGGCATTGAGCAAATGTTTCTTACATGAAGGAATGAAACAAAGAAAGGATCTTTCAAAAATATGTTTATGTTTAGTCTTCCTGATTGGAATATACATTCTTTGAACATGGGGACTGTTGCCTAGCTCATATAGTCCGTATAACTTAAGCTTAGCAAATAGATCAAGAGTTTGGCTTAATATGTTATTTTCAATTATTATAATTAGTACACTGGAGAAGGGAATGGCAAACCACTTCAGTATACTTGCCTTGAGAACCCCATGAACAGTATCAAAGGGCAAAATGATAGGATACTGAATGAGGAATTCCCCAGGTCGGTAGGTGCCCAGTATGCTACTGGAGATCAGTGGATGTGATGGCTGGATGGCATCACCGACTCTGTGGACATGAGTTTGGGTGAGCTCCGGGAGTTGGTGGTGGACGGGGGGGGCCTGGCGTGCTGTGGTTCATGGGGTCGCGGAGAGTCGGACACGACTGAGCGACTGAACTGAACTGAATATGCTATGCAGGATTTTTTGTTGTAAATGGCAGAAACCCAGGTCAGATGAGTTCCAGCAAAAAAGGGAATTGATTATGACTGGGAAGTCCCCGGGGCAGCACAGGTGTTAACCACGGGTTCTCACTGTCATCAGTACCTGGAAGCCCCCATCTCTTGACTCTGCTCTCCATGAAGTCTCAGACAGGCGCTTTTTAAGTGATGACAGAGGTGACCACTAGCTGCTCTAGGTTTAATAACCACAGCCAGTGGAGAGCAGCACTTTCCTGAAAGCTCCAGCAAATTCCCAAGCCAATTCTTCCAGCTTGGTACTGTGTTCTCATCTAGACCAGTGGGATGCAGGATCACCTTGGGCAGGCCTGGGTCACGTGGCCACACTGAGTGTCAGGGCACTGACTGCCTCCTGCCCTCCCCTACCACAGCCGCGTGGACTGAGGCTAGGTCAGAGGTGGTTTTGCATGGAGACACTGAGCTGCCAAAACCTCTATTCAGAGAGTATGACTCTTTAGATTGCAAAATCAAAGGCTCAAAATAAGCTTTTACATAAACAGACAAAGAAAAGCCTTTCTACTATGATTGCAGAGTAGAGTTTCATGTTCTATAAAAGATCTAAAAATGAAAACTGAGTTAGATTGCTACATTTTATAACCTGCCATTTCCAGACAATGGATAAGTACTAATTATTTCTCCCACAATCCCTTGAAAGGCAAATAGTGCTATTAAAATAAATCTCTCACAGATTAAACAACAGAGAGGTTGTGACAACATCTCCACCAGAGAATAAGACCCGTCACGTGTGCTCTGTCGCTTCCGTTGTGTCCGACTCCTAGTGACCCTACGGACTGTAGCCCACCAGCCTCCTCCGTCCTTGGTATTCTCCAGGCAAAAATACTGCAGTGGGTTGCCACGCCCTCCTCCAGGGGATCATCCCAAGCCAGGGATTGAACCTGTGTCTCCTGCATTGCAGGTGGATTCTTTAACCACTGAGCCACCTGGGAAGCTCAAATTAAGACTGGTATTAATGGCTTAAGAGCTCTGGGGTCATAAATCCTGGGTTAAACTCTCCCTCCATCTCTAAGAGGCATAAATAAGCCTCTTCATCTTCCTGGGCCATGATGATATAGCCCCCAGAGCCCTCTAAAGAGGGCCAAAATATATTCTTTAATGTAAAACTGATGGTCATGCCATTTCTTCAACCAGCCAATCAGCATTTATTTGCCCTGACACCAGAGATGAGAGTCTTGTGCTTGAGATACACGAGCTAAAACCAGCTGTGTAAATCAAACACTGTGAAGAGATGTGTAATTATTGTGATAAAAGCCTGTTCCTAGGCATCTGAGGCGGAGAAGGCAATGGCAAGCCACTCCAGTACTATTGCCTAGAAAATCCCATGGATGGAGGAGCCTGGTAGGCTGCAGTCCGTGGGGTCGCTGAGGGTCGGACACGACTGAGTGACTTCACTTTCACTTTCCACTTTCACACATTGGAGAAGGAAATGGCAACCCACTCCAGTGTTCTTGCCTGGAGAATCCCAGGGACGGGGGAGCCTGGTGGGCTTCCGTCTATGGGGTCGCACAGAGTCGGACACGACTGAAGTGACTTAGCAGCAGCAGCAGCAGGCATCTGAGGAGGGAGAAACTGATTCCCCTAGTGGGTGTGGTGTTCACAAAGCCAGAGGCTGAGGCTTGAAAGATGTGTGGATGCTCACAGGGTGAAAAGTGAAAAAGGCAGGTGACAAACACTGGGGCGCATGCCTGCCCAGCTCAGCTTACAACCCCGCCCCTCTGGACTGGCCCTCTGCAGCCATGATTCACAGTGTTTGACCTGTCTCTGCCTGGCCACAGCTGACTGGACCAAGGTGGATAGCTGACCCAGGACACAGTCTATTGGCTGAATGGAGCCCATTAGATTGTCTTTCTTGGGAATTTGAAGTTGAAAACTTGGGTCAGAGAGAAGAACATGTTGGACCTTCAAGGCCATGTCAGCTTGGGGCCAAAGCTGCCATGCAGAGGCAGTCCATTGGGATTTTCTACATTGATGTACAAATAGAAGGTTTGCAGAAAAATCTGGAGAATGGGAGTGAAGAGAAAAGCAGAGCGAGACACTCGGGCCCAGACACACACATACACACACACAGGCAAGCACAAACACATGAAGAGGGTGGCTGCACCCAGCTTCGGGCCTGCCTTACAATGAATCATTTTTCTTTTTTTTTTTTTATTTTTTTTAGAATCATTTTTAATTGAAGCTCAAGATTTGTGTTTGTTTATAACAAGCAATCCTTGACTCAAACCGTTTTCTGGACATTAGCACAAACAAAGTCCTAGAGATGCAATCTCTTAATTCATTCTATTTTTCTCCCCTCCTTTTATTATATATATTTTAAGTTCTTTCCTCCTCCTCCTTCTCTCATGGAGTTAATCTTTTTCTGATGCTCTTTCACACTTTTTGTGGCTTTTTTGGAAAATGGACAATAGCTTCATATCATCCGTCCCACCATCACCATTATCATCATGTTAGTACAAAAAATCACAAATAAAAACAGTCACATTTTAAAGTTTTCTTTAAGTCATGTGCAGTCTAACTTGGAACTTCTGTCCACCTGGTTGCCGGGAAATTTAACCTCACAACTGTCAGGTTATTTCAATCGAGGCCGCTGTCGGAACGTGCGAGGTCCTGACACATCCTAGGGTGCTGCCAGCATCCTTCACTGCTCACCGTGACTTGCTCAGTCTTCAAGAGACCCTTTCTCACTTCCCAAACTGCCCTCAGAGGCATGCCCTCTCTCCCTTCCCCATGCATAACCTCCTTAATGGACTCCTCTTCTGGAGAGTAAACACCCAGAAAGCAGTTCTTGGAGGAGAAACACTGGAATGAAAATGAACATCTCTTTAACACGCCGTCCAGATAACAGTGCTTGAATAGTTAGTGGAACATATAACCGTAAGTCAAGCGTTGTGCTAAGAGGGCCATCTTCCCCCCAATTTTTAACAAAACTGTGATAAGATGTATATATAACATGTCCTGAAAGTTTTATGGGCTCCCCTGATGGCTCAGATGGTAAAGAGTCTGCCTGCAATGCAAGAGACCCAGGTTCAATTCCTGGGTTGGGAAGATCCCCTGAAGAAGGGGATGGCTACCCACTCCAATATTCTTGCCTGGAGAATTCCATGGACAGAGGAGCCTGGCAGGTTATAGTCCATGGGGCAGCAAAGAGTCGGACACAACTGAGCATTTAATACAAGCGTTTTACACACTTTATTTCACTTTAACCTGGATATTGCATCAACTCTGGGTAATATATACTGTAATATACTGGATGCATCTGAGCCACCAGGGAAGCCCAGTATACTGTATATGCCATAATGTTATCTCTATTAAAGATGAGGACATTATGGTTTAGGAAGGTTAAGTAGCGTTCCCAAAGTCAGCCATGAGGATACAGCAGTGCAGACATCCACACCGGGTCAGTCTTACCCTGGACTCTTCATCCATGCTCCCTCCTCTAGCTGATTCAACTGAAGGACATTATAAGAAGTGGTCTGTCACCTCTGCAAACAAACGGTGTGTGAGTCCTCTGAGTTAGGTGCTCCTAAAAGCTCCATTTCCTGAATTCTGTTGGTGCCATTTCTGGGGCTTTTGAGAGGAATTTGAAATTAGAAAAAAATGAACAGTTTACATCTTGAAAGGCCACTGTGTTTAACTTGAGATAATTCTTAGCCATCTGGAGAGTGGTGGTAGAGGGTGTTTCGTGAGTGTTCCATTAAGGTTCACACTCCCAAAGTGAGTTCTAGAGACAGCGTTTTGATGTGAAGCCTGCCGTGGGCCTGGGGTCGGTGTTCTGGGATGGCTGACCAGGCTGGTCGGCATATCAGAAACCAGGGGGAAAAAGCAATAATGTTCATTTTTCCCAATGAGGTGCTGTTGAGGAGAGGAGGAACTCCTGTGATGTGGTTGGAGATGGCATCTCTGATCAGAAGTCATACAAGGATATCTCCTGTGGGTCGTGGAGGGGACAGCCTACAGGACAGGGATCTCTAGTGCACTGCAGGCTTGCATCCCCCAGAAGTCATACATTGAAGCTCTAATCCCTAGAGTGATGTTTGGAGGAGGGGAGACGATTAGATCAGTGAGTGACATCCTCAGGAATGGGATTAGTGCTCTCATGAGACCTGTGTTCTCTGTCTCTCTGCCATGGGAGAACGCAGCAAGAAGGTGCATGTCTACAAGCCAAGTGGGGAGCTCTCACCTAGAAATGAGATGGCTGGCTCCTGGATCTTGAATTTCTCAAACTTCAGAACTGTGAGGAATACATTTCTGATGCTTAGGTCACCCAGTCTGTGGTACCCAGCAGCCCCAGCTAAGACAAACACGTGGAGGTTGACGCTGACACCGGGGCACTCAACGGCAGCCACCTTGATGCCTCCGGTGAGAGGTCACTCTGGCAGAGTTTGGGCCCTGTAGCACTGGATTGATTTGTTTCTCTTCCTGTTTTAATTCAAAATTTCCTGCGATCCCACTGCTAAAAGGTGAACCGTTCCCTGGCCCTGTCTTTATGGAACTTCCCGGAGCGGGGCAGGATGGAGCTGGGGGAGGTCCTCTTGTCCATGTGGAATTCTTGGGTCAGTGCCGCTGCGCCTCGTCCAGCCCAGTCCCGGTGTGGCAGGAGCATGCCGATTGACAGTCCCGAATCACCAACACACCAGGCTGCAGTCAGGCCTGGTGCCTTGAGTGATGGAGCTGGTTTCCAGTCTGTCTTTGACCTTAGCTTGCAGATGAGCACAGAGGAGGAGCCCAGGAAATGTTGGTTGAGTCGTGAACAAACAGAGCAGACAAGTTTCCTTCTGATGGTTTCTATGTGGTACCATTTTGTCAAGTTGAATAAGTGAGTCTGTAAAGGCAGCTGCTCCCTAAATCTAAATTTATTAAAATAAAAATGGCAAGTGGGAAAAAGGGGAAACAGTAGCAGATTTTATTTTCTTGGGCTCCAAAATCACTGCAGACAGTTACTGCAGCCATTAAGACCCTTGGAAGAAAAGCTATGGCAAACCTAGGCAGCATATTTAAAAGCAGAGACATCACTTTGCCAACAAAGGTCCATCTAGTCAAAGCTGGTTTTTCCAGTGGTCATGTAGGGATGTGAGAGTTAGACCAAATAAAGGCTGAGCACCAAAGAATTGATGCTTTTGAACTGTGGTGCTGGAGAAGACTCTTGAGAGTCTTGGACAGCAAGAAAACCAAACCAGTCAATTCTAAAGGAAATCAACCCTGAATATTCATTGAAAGCAGTGATGCTGAAGCTGAAGTGCTATACTTTGGCGACCTGATTTGAAGAGTTGACCCATTGGAAAAGTCCCTGATACTGGGAAAGTTTGAGGGCAGGTGAAGGGGGCGACAGAGGATAAGATGGTTGGATGGAATCACTGACTCAATGCACATGAGTTTTATTAAACTTTGGGAGATAGTGAAGGACAGGGAAGCCTGGCGTGCTACAGTCCATGGGGTCTCAAAGAGTCAAACAAGATGTAGCGACTGAACAACAACAAAATAAAAATATTGGCAAAACCTCACTGTTCTTTTTATGTTCACAGGAAGCCAAATACATTTGATTTTTTTTAAAAAAATATTCTGCTTTGTTACTTACCATCTCAGTACTAAAAGGACAAGTCTCATGGGCTTGACAGAAAATGGACCTCAATCTAGGATTCCTAGGGCCCAGCTGACAGCACCACAGGAGAGTTTCTTGAGGCAGAGTAGCTCCTGTCTCTGCTACTATTACTGAAAGAAACTGCAGGAAGGAGGGCAGAGAGAAAAGAAGAGCAGGAAAGGGGGGGAGCGCGTGAAAGCTTGGCTGAGCAGAGCGGCAGGCGGAGCATTCGGCTTCCTGGGAGGAGGGAGCGTGTGCTTGCTAACAGTGGCACTGAGCCTACCGACTCTCCCCCCTGGGCACTGACGCAGCACAGGCGTGGGTGCCAGGGCCCCCATGGGCCCCCGGGAACAGACAGGCCTCTCCTGGTTGTGGCCATGGTCCTTGTTCGGGCACTGGCAGCAGCGGGGGCCGAGACAGATGATAGCTGGGACAACGGAATGGGCAGGGTCTGCACTGTGTGGCGGGCTCGCTGGTGGGCATTCGTCCATCCCCGATATTAAGGACTGATGAGGACTGATGCTCCGTGGGGGAAGAGAGCCTGCTCTTGGTTGAGGCCCGGCCATGGGACTAACATGGGGCCTGTGACCACTGGAAGGATACTCAGAATCTCAAGAAGCAGGAAGTTTGAATAAATCAAACCCCCGCCATGGCGGGCACAGCAGCTGTGAAAGAGGAGGTGGTGCTTGGACAGAGGTGGTGGATCCCCAGGGCTAGGGAAGTGACCTACTCAGCCCAACGCAGGGGACCCTGTGAGCAACCCCGGGAGGGCAGGAGGTCTGACCTGTCCTGCTCACACCTGAGTGCTCAGTGCCTGGAGCATGGCCGATGCCCTCAGTCAATGTCTGTGCCATAAATGCTCAGTGATCTTCAATATGCAGATGAACCAGACCAGAGCTGTAGAGTTCACACCCCCAGCCTCTGCAGCATCCAAGAAGCCAAACCAAAGTGCCTCTAGCAATCTTCCCAGAACGGTCAGGACTTGATCAACGACTCTGAATTTCCCTATTTTTAGAGCCTGCTTCCAACTCAGAACCAACCAGAGAACACCAAATATGCTTCCCAAACCATCATCTCAGGGACCTCAGTCTAGTTAGCCCGCCTTCAGCCTCCCTATGCCAACAGCTTCCAATCAGAGATAGTCTCAAGCCTTCCCTTCTCCCGACTCCCCTGACTGCCTTCGCATCTCTGCCCAAGTGAGGTGATGGTGGCTGACCCCCCATCACTTCCTCTGCTGGTGGCAGGTGTCTGAGCAATTGTAACCAATGCCTCTTAACGAATTCTCAGCCATCCTCCCAGGAATGTGCTTTCCATTCCACAATTGAAGAGACTGAGGTCAGAGATGTAAGACTTGCCAGGACTCAAATAAAGGGATATTTGACCCCAAAGCCCTGTGCTCTTTTCCTAACTTGGTGTCAAATCGGGTACCATATTGCTTTTTGCAAAGAATCCCAAGTGGTTTTCTTTCCGTTTTTCCCAGCTCCTTCTGACTGCCACAATGACGATGCAGAGAAACTTAAAATTACCATAGGATTTGTCCTTGGGGAGGCTTTCTTCCTGCACCACTCTCATCAGATCTGACTAATGTTCCCAGGTTGGGCGGATGTCTCTGAGCCCTTTACTTGTATGCAGAATCCTCTGTGAGGTGGATTGTATGAAATCCACCTGTGTTGTGAAATGGGTAGAGATGTTTTAGGCAGCCTTGTGTTACTTCTGAGAGCATTCTTGTGAGGCAAGCTGCATAGAAATGGATTAATTGGACTCCTTCATTTATTACTCAGGCTTCTCTGGTGGCTCAGATGGTAAAGAATCTGTCTGCAATGCAGGAGATCCGGGTTTGAACCCTGGGTCAGGAAGATCCCCTGGAGAAGGGAATGACAACCCACTCCAGTATTCTTGCCTGAAGAATTTCATGGACAGAGGTGCCTGGGGGACTACACAGTCCATGGGGTCACAAAGAGTTGGACATGACTGAGTGACTAACATGTTCATTACCTGAAACCTTACCTTTACTGAGCACCAGCTGTATGCCAGGCCCTGTGTGCTGCGTGGGGCATGAGGCCCACAGATCACCTGCCCCAGGATCCTGGGTCCCATCCCGGACCTCCTGAGTCCATTTCCCCTGGGAGGCCTGAGGGTCTGCATTTCTAAAAAGCTTTTGGGGGACTGTTGTGTTTTCTAAAGCTGTACAGCCGCTGGCTTCAGGAACAGGTGGCCCAGTTGGGGAGCTCACACTGAGATATGTAGCTAAAGTCATCAGTCTAGCTTTGAGTTAACTTGGGTTGGCCTCAGTTCCTCTTTATTCTACTACAATCTGGCTAAATGCCGAGCTCTCCTCACACCTCTCTGCCTTTGTGCATATGTTTCCTGCCATCAGGAATGGTCTCTCTCATTCTCCACTTGGTAAGTTCATATTTATCCTTCAAGAGCTATCTCCAACATCCCCTTCTCTAGAAAGACATCCCTGACTCCACTCTCCTGTCCCAGAAAATTCTCATGGTATTTTAGGTATCTTTCTTTAGAAATGGACATATTCTGCCAAGGCCTCACGACAAGAGACATCCTATTCCAAAGTGAGGTGAAAAAACATGTTGCAGCACTAGCAAGGGAGGAACTTAAAACCCAGTTCTGCTCCTATTAACACCTGCCGCCCATTAAAAGTAGAACAAATCTAGGAATTCACAGAATTTTTTCTGTGGTCCTCAAACCTGCCAGTGTCTTCTCCATAACAGCCTCAAAAGTGCCCTCCCCTCTGCCTGCACCATCCTTCCCCATCACCCCTCCATCCCTACACTTCAACCTACAGAAGTCTTCCTCATCCCACGGGTCTCTGGGATGCTTTCATGACCCTCCTGTCCTGCTCCAAGGAGGAAAGGGCTACCCTGTTGCACTCTTTCCAGTTCCCTGCCTTTTTCTCTTCTAAGACTGATCTTAATAACAGTTACAAATTTATCAGCATGGTGATTTGTGTAGCCCTTCACCCAGTGCTGCTTAGCGCTGACCTTTGATCGGACCAGGAATTTGCACCAGAATGCCAATCACAATAATACTGCTTTTGTTGAGAAAGTCTTGCTGTAGAGAAGATGTCCACCACCCTGAACAATGTGCACAGTTGATCTGGTCCACTTCCTAGCACAAGCTACAGTGGGTGGGATAGGAGGCCATGGATTTCAGACCATAGCTTAGGAACTGCTACCCTGGTGCAGCTGTTGTTCAGAGTACAGTTACTGGAGCTACACTCCCTGGGTTCAAATCCCAGCTTTGCTATTTACCGTGTGACTTTGGCAAGACAACTTTGCTTCAGTTTTGTCTCTGTGAAATGGATGTAATAATATTACCTTCCTCATACATTTGTCAGGAGTATTAAGTGAGTCTTTGGAAACAGAGTGCTTAGAACAGTACCTGGCAGATAGCTGGTACTTTGCATGCCTTGGCTGTCATTGCTAGGATCTCTGTAAGGGCAGGAATGGCACCCACTGGCATGCGACATGATGCTCAGTAGCGTGTGTTCTGGAACACAGGAGTGAATGAGTGTTCCACTGGCCCTGGTCTCTTTCATCCACTGCTAAGGCAATGGCAAGCCACTCCAGTACTCTTGCCTAGAAAATCCCATGGATGGAGGAGCCTGGTAGGCTGCAGTCCGTGGGGTCGCTAAGGGTCAGACACGACTGAGTGACTTCACTTTCACTTTTCACTTTCACACATTGGGGAAGGAAATGGCAACCCACTCCAGTGTTCTTGCCTGGAGAATCCCAGGGACGGGGGAGCCTGGTGGGCTTCCATCTGTGGGGTCACACAGAGTCGGACATGACTGAAGTGACTTAGCAGCAGCAGCAGCACTCACAGGGTTGCCCCTGTGGCTAGATAAGGAGTTTGTACCAGCATGTCAATCACAATAATATTCCTTCACCGAGAAAGTCTTGCTGTGGAGGAAATGTCAGCTGAACTCAATAGTGTGCAAAGTGAAGCCAGTGCATTTTCTAGCACAAGCTAGGAAAACACAGGCTATCTCCAAACGCAGGTTATCACATCGGTTTGCAGCTCCCTTGGATGGCTGCACTTGTGAAGAATCTGTCCCTCGAATGGCAATGATAGTAGCACTGACCCTGTAGGGCTGTTGGAATTAACCAGTCAAAGCACATCATGCGTGTTACCAGAAGAAGACATGCCTGGTACTCAGTTAAGGCTCAGCAACTATTTAGCTGCCCTTATTGTTGTTATTTTTTCCTGAATATTTCAAAAGAAAATTGTTCACAATTCTTTTTAGCTTCCCTACAATGACTCTGAGAGCTCTTAAAACACAAATGTAATCTTAGCATCAATTCGTTACCTTGTGCCCTGAAGTCTTCAGGACAAAGTTTAATAAAAATCATATATATTTTTGCCTGGATGTATAAGGTGTCCCAAACGCTTATATTCATACACCTTATTTTATTTAATCTTCACCCCACTCATGAGAGGTAGTTAACACTATAATTCCATTTTATCAGTGAGAAGACTGAGGTGAATGAGGTTAAACCGAGATCCCAGATACAGCATGAGGGACCTTTACAGACCTGGCCCCTCCCTGCTCATCTCTTTCCCAAGAATGTTCACATGCTCAGTACTTCTCCCCATCTCAGTCTGGGGTCTCCTGGCTCTGGGATTTTGCCCATGATGTTCCCTTCACCTGGAACACTTTCTCCCTGACCTTTATCTGGAAAACTCATATGTATTGAAACCTCAATCTGAATGTCATCTTTGGATTGCTTCCCTGGTCTTCCTCTCTGAAACAGAGTTTCTTAGTTCTTCCTCTTGGCTACTGTAACCCTTGGTTGATCTTCTGGTACTGTGGTTATTATACTGAATTCCATGTGTTTCCTGGTATGAGAGTTCCTCTAGGAAAGGAATTTAATACTGTTTTCCTTTGAGTCTCCAGCACCAAGCACAGTTCAAGCACCTAAAAAGACAATAAAGAAAGGTTTGATGAATAACTGGATTAATTGATCTTCCCAACATTTAAAACTCAACATTCAAAAAACGAAGATCATGGCATCCGGTCCCATCACCAGGGCAAATAGGTGGGGGAAACAATGGAAACAGTGACAGACTTTATCTTCTTGGGCTCCAAAATCACTATGGTTGGTGACTGCAGCCATGAAATTAAAAGATGCTTGCTCCTTGGAAGAAAAGCTATGACAAACCTAGACAGCATATTAAAAGGCAGAGACACTACTTTGTCCACAATGGTCCATATAGTCAAAACTGTGGTTTTTCCAGTAGTCATGTATGGATGTGAGAGCTGGACAATAAAAAAGGCTGAGTGCCAAAGAATTGATGCCTTTGAACTGTGGTGTCGGAGAAGACTTTTTAGAGTCCCTCGGACTGCACAGAGTCCAATCAATCCTAAAGAAAATCAGTCCTGCATATTCATTGGAAGGACTGATGCTGAAGCTGAAGCTACAATATTTTGGCCACCTGATGCAAAGAACTGACTCATTGGAAAAGAACCTGATGCTGGGAAGCATTGCAGGCCAGAGGAGAAGGGGACAACAGAGGATGAGATGGTTGGATGGCATCACCAACACAATGGACATGAGTGTGAGCCAGCTCCAGGCAATGGTGAAGGACAGGGAGGCCTGACTTGCTGCAGTCCCTGGGGTTGCAAAGAGTCAGACACGACTGAGTGACTGAACAACAGCAACATTTAAACACAGGAGGATCATATGCTGGTGATACTATCACTCAGTACCTGACATGAAAAGTCAAAGCTGAATTTACTGCTTACTGGAGTAAGGACAGCCATACTGGTCAGGCAGTTATCTGAGCAGAGCAGACTACTGATTTTGTACAAGGATTTGGGGAAATATGTATTGAAGAGACTGGCTGACTTTTAAAAAATAGAAATATAGTTTCCTGGTGGCTCAGACGGTAATGAATCTGCCTGCAGTGCAGATGACCTGGGTTCAATCCACGACTGAGTCACTTTAGCACTTTCACTTTTTCACTAAGTTGGTGCGCAATATTATGTAAGTTACAGGTGTCCAATATTCATACTTTTACAGGTTATATTGCATTTATAGTTATTGACTGTGTGTTGTGCATTATATCCTTATAACCTTTTGAGAGCCTTTAAAAAGTGTATTGGATTCTAGTTGATTTACATTGTTGCATCAGTTTCAGATGTGCAGCAGAGTGAATGGGCTATACCTATACATACCCCTGTCTTTTTAGATTCTTTCCCCATATTGGCCATTACAGAGTATTGAGTACATTTTCCTGTGCTAAACAGCAGGTTCTTATTAGTTATTTACTTTGTATATCCTGTGTATGTTAGTTGTTCAGTCTTGCCTGACTCTTTGCGACCCCAAGAACTGTAGCCTTCCAGGCTCCTCTGTCCATGGGATTCTCCAGGCAAGAATACTGGAGTGGGTAGCCATTCCCTTCTCCAGGGGATCTTCCCGACCCAAGGACCAAACCTGGGTCTCCGGCATTGCAGGCAGATTCTTTACTGTCTGAGCCACCAGGGAAGATCCATAGTAGTGTATGTATATCAGTCCCCATCTCCCAATATATCCCTCCCCTGCCTTATCCCCTGATGACTGTAAGTGTGTTTGCTACATCCGTGACTCTACTTCTATTTTGTAAATAAGTTCACTTGCACCTGCTTTTTTAGATTCCACATGTAAGTGACAGCAAATGATGTTTGTCTTTCTGTGTCTGACTTCACTCAGTATGACAATCTCTAGGTCCATCCATGTTACTGCAAATGGCGTTATTTTGTTCTTTTTCTGGCTGAGTAATATTCCATTGCATATATGTGCCTCTTCTTTATCTATTCCTCTGTTCACGCATGTTTATGTTGCTTCTGTGTCCTGGCTGTTGTGAATAGTGCTGCAACGAACAATGGGCAGCATGTATCTTTTTGAAGTGTGGTTTTCTCTGGGTATGAGCCTAGGAGGAGAATTGCTGGGTCATACGCTAGTTCTATTTTTAGTTTTTAAGGAACCTCCACACTGTTCTCCATAGTGACTGTAGCAACTTTCATTCCCACCAGCAGTGCTGGGGTGCTCCCTTTTCTCCACACCCTCTCCAGAAGTACTGTTGGTAGACTTTTTGACTATGCCCATTCTCACTAGTTTGAGGTGATACCTCACTGTAGTTTTGACTTGCATTTCTCTAATAATAAATGATGCTGTAATTTTCTTTTTTCATTGTAGCTTATACATAAGTTTTGCCTCTTATACATAATAGTTTGTACCTGTTTTATTCTATACATAATATTTTGAAGATGGTAGTTTTAGTTTTGCATATTTTATACATGATAGTTTGTGCCTCTTAATCCCTTACCTCTGTCTTGCCCCTCCCCATTCCTTCTCCCAAGTGGTAACCACTGGTTTGTTTTTGTAAATGTGAGTCTGCTTCTGTTTTGTTCTTTTCACTGCTTTACTGTGTTTTTTTTATATTCTCCATACAAATCGTATCATACAGTATTTATCTGTCTCTGTCTGACTTATTTCACTTAGCATAACACCCTCCAAGTCTGTCCATGTTGCTGCAAATGGCAAAATTACACTCTGTTTTATGGTTGAGTAGTATTCCATTATATATTATATATATGCATTCCGTTACATATATACATTATGAATATATATACATATATACCTTATATACATTTTATGTATATATATGTGCATGATAATGTGACACACTAATATTATATATATATATATACATGCATACCACACCTTCTTTATCTGTTCATATGCTGATGGACACTTAGGTTGGTTCCATGTCTTGGCCATTATAAATAGTGCTGCTATGAACATTTGGGTGCATATACCTTTTTGAATTAGTGTTTCTGGTTTTTTGGAGTATAGACCATAATGACATATCACTTCACACCTGTCAGAATGGCTATCATTTTTTAAAATTTATTTATTTTAATTGGAGGCTAATTACTGTACAATATTGTATTGGTTTTGCCATACATTGACATGAATCCGCCCCGGGTGTACATGTGTTCCCCATCCTGAACCCCCCTCCCACTTTCCTCCCCATATCATCCCTCTGGGTCATCCCAGTGCACCAGCCCCGAGCATCCTGTATCATGCATTGAACCTGGTCTGGTGATGTTTCACATTTGATAATATACATGTTTCAATGCCATTCTCCCAAATCATCCCACCCTTGCCCTCTCCCACAGAGTCCAAAAGACTGTTCTATACATCTGTGTCTCTTTTGCTGTCTCGTATACAGGGTTATCATTATCATCTTTCTAAATTCCATATCAGTTCTAATGAGGTGGATGAAACTGGAGCCTATTATACAGAGTGAAGTAAGCCAGAAAGAATGGCTATCATTAACAAGAACACAAATAACAAATACTGGGGAGAATGTGGAGAAGAGGGAACCCTTGTACATTGTTGATGGAAATGTAAACTGGTGCAATAACTGTGGAAAACTTTGGACATTTCTCAAAAAGCTAAAAAATAAAAAACAAAATAAAAAAGGGGAAAATGGGATTGGTTGACTTTTAGAAAACTCGTATCAGTTGATATTGTTTATAGAAGTATAGTTACTTGAAGTTGATAATTGTTGATATGTTTCACTCAAAGACATCATTTTCTGGCATGAATTTGTCCCAATCTGACTGAATTTCAGAAGCAAGAGGTTGACTGTTTGCAAAAGCAGCTTCACTGAAACAAGTTGTCATTGATTATTTGAACAGATTTTAAATCGCTCATATGGCCACTTTTTACCATGGCTACAGAAAAATCCTCTTTTCCTAAGTTTTAGGTACTTAATTTTTTCTCAGAAAGAATGTATTTATGGTCCAATATATGATATTAGCAATTTTATTTAATGCAACTAACTTTCATGGGCTCCAGGTTTCACAGTTTCATGATTCACAGAAACACACTCTTTGTTATGATTACAAAATCAAGATTCTGTATCAGCATTTATAAATTGTTTCTAAGAAGTTCGATTCTAATGTTTTCCCAAGTTAATAACTTCTTAGAATCAGACTCCAAGTGGTAGTTAACTTCCAAGCTTTGAAAAATTGTATGATGTTGTTGGCAGATCACAAATAGAAACAAGATGCCTGAGTTCTGGATCTTTAGGGAAATACTCATTGTACGTTGCCTTTTTTCAGTAAATGGACAATATTCAAGAAAATCTTAGAATTTCGTACGAAAATAGAACTTCAGCTAGAAATAAATAATCACTTTTTCTGAGTGAGCCTGCTTCTGCCCCACAGCTTAGAAAATGCCAAAAAGTCCCATCGAGTGGGGCTTATGTGGGAGGAATGACAGAAGGACTCCGTGAGGATGACAGTCCATGTACGTGTGAGAGCCCACGAGGCTTTCCTGAGGTCACTTCTCTCCCCAGTGGCTTGCAGGAAAAGGGCTGGGCGCTCTGGGACAGCATTCACAGCCTGTATTTATGAGCTGTCTTGTGACCTCAAATGCTCACTTTCGATGGAGCAGGGAGCGTAAGGCTGCCCAGGCCACTGGTGGCCCTTCCATGTTGCCCAAGGCAATGGTCGGTTCCTGGTGTTTGCCTTAGTTTCTTTGAAGCATCTGACCCATTTCCTCCCTTCTTCTTTCTTTCCTGGCTTCTGTGACTGCACACTCTCCTGGGAGTCCCTCCTCGTTCAGGGTGACTCATTTTCAGTCTCTTTTCTGCTCCTTCCTTCTCTCCTTCTCCACCTCTCAAAGCTGGAAGGCCACAAGGCCCTCTGGGGGGCTGTCTTTTCCACACACGCACTCTTTCCTTCAGGGTCAGTCACATGACAATGACTCCCAATTTCATATCTCTGGCCTCTATGCATCCTCGAACTTGATACTCAGACACCCACTGCATCTCTGGAATGTCCACTTGGGTGTCTAATTGGCATTCCAAAAGTAGCATTGTCAGATTAAACCTCCTGATTCCTTCTCCCAGTTCCCCTCTGTCCTCCCACTCCTTACAAATATGCCTGTTTCTGGCCTCCCCACCAAGCAAGTGGCTTAGCTTAGAACTGGATGTCAAGGCTGATTCTCGCTCTTCCCTGAACCCCCACAGCCAGTCCATCAACAACTCTGATGACTCTTCCTCCCAGACACATTCCAGCCTGCCTATGTCTCTCCTTCTCCTCCAGTTCCACTACCAACCAGGCCACATCTACCCCCTGCCTGGACTATTGCAGTAGTTTTTCTGCGGGGTTTCCTTCTTCCACTCTTGCCTCCTGTGGTTTTGCCTCCTTGGTGGGATATTACAGATGTGTGAACATTCCAGTAGCCATTGTTTGCCTCTGAATCAAACCCAAGCCTCTTTCTAAAGCCTGCAAGGCTTGCTCTGATCTAGTCCCTACCTCTATTCCAGCTTCTTCCTACATGATCATCCATATGCTGAAAACACTCCAGGTCCGTGGGCCTTTTTCTGTTTCCATACACGTCACGCTCTTTCCCTTTGAGAACACTGGCGTTTGCTGCATTCTCTGCCTGAAGCCCTCTTTTCCCAGATTTCTCACACACTTTCCCTCTCTTCATTCAGGCCTCAGTTCAAATATCACCCCTTCCAAGAAGGTCTTTCCTGACTCCTTCATCTAGAGTGGCTGGGTCTCTGGCAGCTGCGAGAGGTGTGACATTTCTCTACTTTGTTTTCATCACAGCACATCACTACGTCATATTCTCTTGTTTATTTATTGTTGGTTGTTTCTCAGCTTGAGGGTCAGCTCCAGAGAGCAGAGACCTGTCTGGCCTCTCCGTCACGCGTAGCACTGTGGTGCTTAAGAGCGGGATTTGTGGAAGACACTGAGACACATTAACTGAATAAGCAGTTGAATTATAATGGATGATTTGTCTTTATTTCAAGTTTTCCAAAATAAGTTCTCATTATTTGATGAGAATTAACCAAATTCTTGAAGTTTAAAACAAGCTGACAGAGTGAGTAGCCTTCTTAGGTTGGTAAAGTATAAATAAGGCAGTCCCTCAACCAGGTATTGGCTTCCTAGGTGGGTTAGTAGTAAAGAATCTGCCTGCCAGCAGGAGGCACAAGAGATGTGAGTTCAATCTCTAGGTCGCGAAGATCCCCTGGAGTAGGAAATGGCAACCCACTCCAGTATTTTTGCCTAGAAAATCCCACATACAGAGAAGCCTGGTGGGCTACAGTCCATGAGGTCACAAAGAGTCAGACACAACTGAGCACACACACACACACACACACACAGAGCCAGGTTTATTAAACTGAAGCCATTCTGCCTGAAAGGAAGAGGCCTTGTGCTTAGTCTTTGTATTTATCTCCATATTTCATTCAATTCTTAGAACAAACTTAGAGCAGCAATTATCCTCGCTTTGCTCACCCACTCCCATTCCATCCTACCTACCATCATTTTACACATAAAGAGACTGAGGCTCAGAGAGAGAAGGTCATTTATCCAAAGTTGTGTGATTCATAAATGGCAAGACCAGGTGTTAAATTTAGATCTCTTCAGAAGGCTGTAACTATTAAATTTGGCATTTTAATTTCTAATGGAGGATGTGAAACCATGAAGCCAGCTTCAATATGCATCCAGTTTACTGCATGTTTTCCCACCCACCACTTCTAAGCCTCCCAACAACAAAATGAGTTATTGTCCTTTATCTTTTACCCCTTAATCTCACTCAATTTCAGATGAGAAACTGGGTGTCCTGGGTTGTAAACACAGTCTCACAGCTGGAAGTGGGAGAGCCAGGTCTGGCTACAATTCTACTGTTTTCTCTGATGCTCCAATGCCCCTGAGTAGACAAACCTGTGGTTTTTTGGTGCTAACTTCTGTTCTCTCAAAATGGAGAGGACAGAAGTCTAACTCAGCAGCGTTTCCTGTTTTGTTACATTACTTCTGATGCCCACACCTTCCTCACTTCACATCCAAAGAGTATCAAGGAGGAAGGGAAGGAAGAGCCTATTTATTGAGCATTTACTATGTGCCAGGGGCTTTAGTTCCACAGGGTATTTTTGTTCTACATGGTATTTTGTTTATCAGCAGAGCTGATTAGACTGGCTTTGTAAAAGAGGTTTTGGTAAACTCACTGGGAGAGAAGCAAGCTTGGACCAGATTCATGGGGAAAGAGGAAAGAAAGTTGGGAGGGGAAGCTGTCCTGCAGAAGACTCTCTTGACAGAGTGAGCAGGAAAGTCTTGGGGAGAACAGGAAGCACTGGGTGGAGCAGTTTGAGGTCATCTTCTGTGCAATGAGGGCTTCTCAGGTGACACCAGTGGTAAAAAACCCGCCTGCCAATGCAGGAGACATAAGAGATGAGGGTTCAACCCCTGGGTCAGTAAGATCTCCTAGAGGAGGGCAGGGCAACCCACTCCACTGTTCTTGCCTGGAGAATCGTGTGGACAGAGGAGGCTAGCGGGCTCTGAAGAGTCAGACACAATGCATACATGCACTGTGCAAGGAGTGATGTAAAGCCAGTGCTCGTCTTCCTCCTTTGACTTCAGTAAAAAGCCCATTGTTCATTATTGTTCTGAAGTCATGAATGAATGCACAGCAGAGCTCAGCCCTACGTCACAGTTAGTCCACAGTCAATCCGGCAGCTGCCTGGGGTGAGCTTGCATCTGCTGTCCCTAGTCCTCTTCACTTACTTAAACCAAAGCTCCCATGAGTCTCATCACAGAATGGAGGATGATTCCCAAAATAGAGAGGAGGAAATCTAAGAGGATCCATAACTTCCCGGAGACCCTGTGCTGGTGAATGGTAGTGGAGTTCTTCTGCCAGAACTGAAGCTTACCCTGCAGCATTTCCATTCCAAACTGCTCTATGGCAGTAGCTTGAATTTTACCAAGTCCTGTCAGCTGTGGATACAAAGGAGGTCACAGAAACCCTACAGACAGGACTTCAGGGGTAAGCTGAGCCCATCTGCTAAGAGTTTCATACAAAGAAATTCTCCTTTACCCGAAGAGGTTGCTTGAAGCTCTCAGGGTGACTCACAGAGACTCACATATACAAGCTTGCTTCTGCTGACCCACCATGCCTGCTTTGTCAGTTAGCACAGCTTTTGCCAGGCATGCCAGGCTGTATTCTTTGGGGGCACTTGCTGCCACTAGGCATAGCATTTCCCAGGGGTGGTAACCAATGATCCATAAGGGCGCAAAAGGTGTTTTAGAGCCTTGACCAAATTGGAAAGGACTTCTTCTCTGGATTTAACCTCATTTTGGAATTATTTTTAATTTCATGGGGCATGGAATTTCAGAACTCTGCTCACCCAGACAATTCCTAATCAGCTCACCCCACTTTCAACTCTCTGATAAAGATGGTTAATTTTATATGTCAACTTGATTGGGCTAAAGGTTGTCCAGATAGTTGGTGTAACATTATTCCTGGGTGTGTCTGTGAAGGTGCTTTTGGAAGAGATTAGCTTTTGATTTTTTGACTGAGGGAAGACCTCCACCCGCACCAATGTGGGTGGGCATCAGACAATCTGTTGGGGCCTGAATGGAACAAAAAGTGATGTAAGAGCAAATTCTCTCCCTTTCTTTTTAGCTGGGAAGTCATCTTCTCTTGCCCTTGAACATCAAAGTCCCTGGTTCTTGGACTTTTGGACTCTGACACTTACATTGGTGGCCCCTGGTTTCCAGGCTTTTAACCTTAGACTGGGAATTCCATCAGTGACTCCCTTGGTTCTTGGGCATTTGGACTCAGACTGAGTTATGCCACTAGCTTTATTGTTTCTCCAGCTTGCAGACCATAGATAATGAGATTTCTTTATTGGCCTCCTAAGGTGAAGAACTGGTTCATGGAAAAGACCCGGATGCTGGGAAAGATTGAAAGCAGGAGAAGGGGACGACAGAGGATGAGATGGTTAGATGGCATCACCAACTCAATGGACATGATTTTGAGCAAGCTCTGGGAGTTGGTGAAGGACAGGGAAGGAAGCCTGGCATGCTGCAGTCCATGGAGTCACAGAGAGTCAGACACAACTGAGCCACTGAACTGAACTGACAGGTGCCTGAGACAATCCTTTTCATAAATATCTTCATATATCTGTCTATCTATCTATCTTATTTGTTCTGTTTCTTTGGAGGACACTAATACACTTCTGGAAAAGACTCTGATGGTGGGAGGGATTGGGGGCGGGAGGAGAAGGGGACGACAGAGGATGAGATGGCTGGATGGCATCATCGACTCGATGGACATGAGTTTGAGTGAACTCCGGGAATTGGTGATGGACAGGGAGGCCTGGCGTGCTGTGATTCATGGGGTCGCAAAGAGTCGGACATGACTGAGCGACTGAACTGAACTGAATACAATTTAAATTATAGCAAAAACCCTGAGGTGGCAGCACTCACTTGGACAAAGGAATGCACACGAGTGTTCACCCACAGTCTGTCAGCTGTCTTGGTATACATGACAAATTGCCTGTTTGGAAAGAAGGAAGTTTTCTGCTGCCATTTTCTAGCTCCCCTAGAGCAAAAATGGTGGGTCAATGATGAAATCAAGACATCATTTTTGAGATACTGAAGGATAATTCCCTTTTTTATTTTCTAAGGAAAAGCACGTCATCCAGCATGCAAAATCAAGGGACTTTGAGTAAGGGCAACTAAAGCTTTTATATATTTTCCTCGCCTCAGTACGGTTCATCTTCTGAGAGACAGGAATGTGCGTTGTATTATGACTGATCTAAGAACACCTGAGAGCTGTCTCTATTTGCCAGCACTATCTTTCACAGCAAAGAACAAGTTAATAAACTGTACATGCTCCAGCCTAGAGAAGAGTGTTGCATAATGGGGGCGCCATTGCTGGAGCCGGAGGTGAATTTGTTCATTATTGTTCATTCCACACATATGCATCGTGTATTCACTATGTGGTAGATACTTCGTTATCCTTGAGAATACTTCTCTGACAACAAAGGCTTTGTCCTGGGCCAGTCCAGATGAGTTCCCTCATAGGATGCTTCATGGTTTTCCCACAAATGGTGTGCCAGACCTGCCCCGGCATGTACCCATTCCATCCAGGGACACAGCATGAATTATTTTCTAGGGGATTCCCTGCCTCCCTGCAATTAGGGCTACAGCATCTGTCAGCCCCATGGCTTCAGCCTTTGTCTGCCAGATCCTCTTACACAAATCTGACTGTAACACTCCAGGTAGGACTTCCACTTGCTATGCTAATTCTAAGCAGACTTGAAGAAACTTAGTGTTTTTATAGCTTATCAAAGTCATTTGTACCTCTCATTCCTCTACAAAGTTCTGAGCTAATCACCTCTAGGGAGATCACTGGACTTGAATCTGACGTCAGGACCAACAAAGCTCTGATGAGAGACTGGTTAACACGACAGCCTGAGGGTTCCTTCTTTCAAGGGTACTGCAGCTGCCTGCCTCTCATTATCCCCTGCTCACCCCGGCTGCTCTGTGGTTGTCCCCTCCAGACAAATGAAGTCTGTGAATTCCGCCCAATTAGCAGGAAATTTATTTCAGGAAATTTGAGTCAACCCTCCCTTTGCCAAGTTTAAGGCAGCAGTCATTAAGAGAGGTGCTTCAGCCTCTGCTTCTCCCTCAGGTGGGCCACTGGCAGGCAGAACTGGAAAGCAGACCACTCAGGTTGTCCCTGGGCCATTCTGGACTGTGCTCTGCCCTGTCAACTTAATTATGAAAGCCAGCACACTCTCTTATGGATTAATTAGTGACTTGGAGACAGAGAACACACGTGAGATCTGCCATTTGACAGTGGCTCGGGGGAGAATGACATGGACAGAGGAATCCGGCGGGCTTGAAGAGGCAGACATGACTGAGCGGCTAACACTTTTTCACTTTGTGCTTACTATTTATAAATCACTGTCCTATAATTTATTCTACCATTTATCAAAATCTAGCCATTTGTACACTGGCCACCCCTACCCCTGGTAATAGCTCTGAACACCAGGTCATGGCTTTGTCCCACCAATATTATTCAGTTAACTTGGAAGAAAAAGCTATCCTTCAAAAGGAAAGCTCTATGCCATCACCTTGGACTTCCCTGGTGAGCCAGTAGTTAAGAATCCACCTACCAGTAGAGGGGACACAAGTTCAATCCCTGGTCTGGGAAGATTCCACATGCTCAAAGCCAAGGCTGTTGTTCTTACTCTTTTGAAAAGAAAATGTTGGGGTAAGGCAGTAAAGGTATTAGCATATGTCAAGACCTCTCTTTGAAGCAGTCAGATGTCTTTTAATTGTGCCTTTGGTACAATCCAAAACCATCCACCTTCTGTGAATGCTCCACAGACAATATATTGAGAAATGCTACTCTACCCGCAGTGAGCCTCAGACAGCCTTGGCTGGAAGGCACTGTAATCCCATTCTATAGAGGAAGATGTGGAGGATATTGGATAGAAGGTGATCCATCCAGTATCACAGACTGAAGAAGGCCTACATTTTTGTTTTACTCACTCTGACATTTCTGGTCCGGTTTCACGGTTGACCAGAAGGCCTGATTTGGGCTTTCTGCCCATTTTCCATTCTGTGCTCCAGGCAGTTTGGAGACCTTTAAACATGTTCTTTTTCCTGGGAGAGACAGAGCCTTCTTGTATGAGAGAGTGGAGCAGATACTTCACAGATGAAACAGACTTGAGAAGCCCTCCTCTGGCCAGAGAGTCAATCTGCTAGGGTAGCCTGAGCATTATACAAAGATGAAGATACTACATTCCTAAAACTTCCCAGCAAGCCACCATGGTCCCAGAACCATTATATCCCATCCAGTGGGAAATGGTGGGGGCAAGGAGGGGTTAACTTTTGGCAGTAGACCTCAGAGTGGTCCAGCCCTCATCCCTTGGTCTGTGTTTCCTCTCTCACAACTTTTACTCCTATTGTCTCTACATATGCTGTCCCTCTCCCATCTGTCTAGAGTGGCATGCCCAGGACTCCTCTTCTCTTCTAGCCAAAGTATGTTCCTGTTCAAAGACACTACTAAACCTCTCCTCCGTAAGATCTTTCCAGATCCCATGGTGATCAATACCTTTCCCTCCTTCTTGTGCTCCCACAACATTTGGTATGTACCACACTGATAAGAGCTGGAGCAGGGCATGGCAGCCCACTCCAGTATTCTTGCCTGGAGAATCCTGTGGACTGGGAGTCTGTCGGGCTACAGTCCATGGGGTCACAGGGAGTCTGACATGAATGAAGCGACTTAGCATGCATCACACATGCACAGTGATGAGAGACACCCCTCTGAGTCCCCAGAACAGAATGTAAGCCTTAACCAAGAAGAGGAGTGCTATGAACATACATTTCTCCACTTTTAATTCAGTATTGCAACTGTTTGTCAGCAAGCCCTACTCCTGAGTTTATGAACTGCTGTAATTGAAGACAGAGGCTTATTAATAACTTTAGTTACTCTGACACAGCTACAGTTCCAGGGCAATCTCATTATTTGCTGAAGTATGCTGAATAAATAATTGTTATATTGAATAAACATGGGTGGATATACTTCACAGCTTGTGAACTTTGAAAAATTGTTTCCATGAATGTGATTTAATTAATTTCAAATCAACCTATTTCCCAGACATTCATCAAGCACTTCTGATAAGCCAGACATTGTGCCAAGTGTAAAATACAAGATCAGTGTGGCTTTTCTGTCCTCGGGAAACTCAGATGCAAGTGAGGCAGCTGGACATAAACATAAATAAACACAATAGAGTATGAGATGGGTGAAAATGGAGGTAGATTCAAGACAGAAAGATTGTGCACAAAAGCCAATGGTTACTTTTAGTAGGTGAGTGGCAGGGGAGACTTCATGGAGAAACTGACTCCTGGGTTGAACTCTGAACATGACAATGACTTAAGTAGGGCACCTTCCAAGCAGAGAGAACAAAACAGAGGTGTAAAACTTCAAGGGTCTTTTCACAGTATCCCAAACTGATAGAAATTAGTTTTTAATTCAGACATGTTCATTAAATGCTTACAAACGCAAACTCCACGCTAGGCACTGTAGTAGTGAAAAAGACAGCTAAGGTCCTAAGGTTCACAGAATTTCCACTCTGGAGCAGGAGACCATTAACAAATCCCCAAACGAATGACTAAAAAGGACCGTTTCAACTAATCGTGGCATAAAGAAAACAAGGCATGTGATAGAAAATGAAGGGACAAAGACAGCAATAGTCAATAGCATTTAGGGAAAGGCTTGAGAGAAGGAACATTGTCTTATGAGACCCAACTGAAGAGCATTCCAGAGAGAATAGGATCTGCTAACCCATGAGGGCAAGTGAGCTTGGTGTGTTTCTAAAATAAAAGAAGTTCATTGTGGTTGGGGGGAGGTGAGCCCCAGCTTTGTTGGGGGTACAAAGTTGGCATAATGAAAGGTTGAAGGCATGAAGTCACTTGCAGATTATGCTCGGGATCTTGGGTTGTAATCCAAATGCAGTTGGAAAATATTCTTCTTAAGTTGTATTTTAGAGAAGATGCTTGAGAGTCCCTTGGAAAGTAAAGAGATCAAACCAGTCAAAGTTAAAAGAAGTCAACCCTGAATATTTTGGAAGGACTGATGCTAAAGCTGAAACTCCAATATTTGTCACCTCCAAATCCAAATACTTTGTCACCTCCAAATTAACTCCAATCCGCTGACTCACTGGAAAAGACCCTGATGCTGGGAAAGATTGAAGGCAGGAGAAGGGGACAGAGGATGAGATGGTTGGATGGCATCACTGATTCAATGGACATGAACTTGGGCAAATTTCAGGAGGTGGTGAGAAACAGGGAAGCCTGGCATGCTGCAGTCCATTTGATCACAAAGAGTCAGACACGGCTTGGCGATTGAACAAAGCAACATATATACAGTGGACTATTACTCAGCCATAAAAGGAATGAAGCTGTGCCATTTGCAGAGATACTGGTGGACCTAGAGGCTGTCACAGAGAGTGAAGTTCAGTCAGAAAGAGAAAAACAAATATCATATACAAACACATACATGTGGAATCTAGAAGTTCATATAGATGAACTTATATGCAAAGTAGAAATAGAGATACAAACTTATGGATACCAAGGAGGGACATGGGGTTAGGATGGAATAGGATTTACATAGAGACTTGTCATTCATGGTGGGGAATTTGACTCTTTGAGCTGAGTGTTAATAAGGTTTTCATCTTACTCATTTTTTGAGTTCTGGTACAGAGTTGCCAGATGGGTTGGGGAGGGGTCATGGTTAAAGGGCAGGGGTGCTGGTTTTGACCAGGTTTGGGGCTCTTGCTTATTTAACTTATATGCAGAGTACATCATGAGGAACACTGGGCTGGAAGAAACACAAGCTGGAATCAAGATTGCTGGGAGAAATATCAATAACCTCAGATATGCAGATGACACTACCCTTATGGCAGAAAGTGAAGAGGAACTCAAAAGCCTCTTGATGAAAGTGAAAGAGGAGAGTGAAAATGTTGGCTTGAAGCTCAACATTCAGAAAACAAAGATCATGGCATCTGGTCCCATCACTTCATGGGAAATAGATGGGGAAACAGTGTCAGACTTTATTTTTTTGGGCTCCAAAATCACTGCAGATGCTGATTGCAGCCATGAAATTGAAAGACGCTTGCTCCTTGAAAGGAAAGTTATGACCAACCTTGATAGTATATTAAAAAGCAGAGACATTACTTTGCCAACCAAGGTCCGTCTAGTCAAGGCAATGGTTTTTCCCGTGGTCATGTATGGATGTGAGAGTTGGACTGTGAAGAAAGCTGATCGCCGAAGAATCGATGCTTTTGAACTGTGGTGCTGGAGAAGACTCTTGAGAGTCCCTTATACTGCAAGGAGATCCAACCAGTCTATTCTAAAGTAGATCAATCCTGGATGTTCATTGGAGGGACTGATGCTAAAGCTGAAACTGCAATACTTTGGCCACCTCATGCGACGAGTTGACTCACTGGAAAAGACTCTGATGCTGGGAAAGGTTGGGGGCAGGAGGAGAAGGGGACGACCGAGAATGAGATGGCTGGATGGCATTACCGACTCGATGGACACGAGTTTGAGTGTACTCCGGGAGTTGGTGATGGACATTAAGGCCTGGCGTGCTGTGATTCATGGGGTCGTGGAGAGTCGGACACGACTGAGCGACTGAACTGAACTGAACTGGGGCTCTAGCAGTCTTAAGTTCAGATTTTGAATTTTCCATTGACTAGTTGTGTGACCTAGGGAAAACTGTTTATGCTGCTAAGATTCAATGTTTATAACTGCGAAGTCTAGAACAGGGCCTGACACATATTAGGTGCTCAATAAATGTTGTTTTCCTTCTTCTCTTCTCCTTTTTCCTTTCTCCACACTTGCTAGAATAAAATGCATGCTTCTGTTCTTAAATGTGACAAGCTACTTTTCAAACTGGACTTATGGGCTCTGAATACTTATTTGCCTCCAATAACAAAGACTTAAAAAAAAAAATTGAGCGAGTCTGTAATTGCCATATTGGGCTAACTCAATCAATGCCCATAGGGAGAAGCTTCATTTCCAAGGAATGGTTCACTGTGCCATTGGGTTTACTTCCAGCCTCATGCTGACAATGTAAAACAGTTTACACTTATTGTGAACTTACTCTGTGCTACACATTTCACAAACATTGTCTTATCTAATCCCTATAATCTAAAGAGTAGGGACTCAGCCCATTTTACAGATGAGGCAACTGAGGATCACAGAAAAGAAATGACCTGTTCAGTGACACAGAGCCTGGACTCAGTCTGGATCCATTACCCTCCAGTACTACCCTCTTTATCTCTACTTCTGCAAGTCTTGGGAAGATGTGGTCATGTGGCTGTTGAGGGAAACACTGTCCAAGAGATTTTCATTAAGTACTTGAGACTCAACCAGCCAATCAAAAAATTATATTGATTAATTAGGGAATAAATATGCTGAACCTGACATCAAGTTTCTACGTCAGAGCTAATACCTTCAGATATAACTCTCCAGAAAAAGCTGGATTTTTTAAAAGTCTTTTAAAAAACCATTTGCATAATTCTATTCTATTGTTTCAGTGAAGGGTCTGTTTGCAACCCCACCAAAAAAAATCCTTTCTCCTGCATAGGTCTATTTATCTTTCAGGCAACACTGAGACTGCTACTCAAAGACCAGATGGTGGGGAGTCACATCCGCTGTCACCTACCACCTCTTCTTCTTGTCCTTTTCCATCTTCACCCCGTGTGGGCCTCAGAAGAATGGCACAAGATGTTTAGACTTTCCATCACCACTCCTCTGATTGAAGGAATCAAACAAAACACGAAGCATTCAAATGCATTTGTATTTTGGCCCCAGGCTGGCCAATGCTGAGGGACATCTGACTGGATAGGTTGGCTTCTCTGTTTCTCAGTCAACTGACTCATTCCTTCTGGCTCCAAATTTCTTTATCTCCAGGGGTAAGGCCAACACCAAAACTGCTGAGAGAAGTCTTGGACTTATTGACAAGCTGTCCATCTTCTCAAATGACCACAGGAGAGTCAGGAATTGATTCTAGCCCTGGGACTAATTTCACCCATGGCTTTACTAGCTTTTAAGAATATGAATCCTCATCACAACTTTTATCCCATCTTAATCCATTGGGCATTAATTAGTTTCAAAATGAATGTATCACATCTTTCACCTTGCTTCTTGAAATTTTGACTTAGATATTCAGAATTTAAACTTTTAGAATATTTATTCGTGCCCTTCAATACCTGGCTCTTTGGGCACACTTTTCATCCCTTGTGCTTATACTTATTGCAAAAGCAAAGGGTTCTGTGGACCAAAAGAAATTACCAGCAGTAAAAATTTACTTTACTTCATGCTTATTTTGTGTCAGAAACAAAATAATAGTGTCCAAGCTCTATAATGTGTATGATGATATTATGTTCATCTCGACTTTATAAAAGAGAAAGAGGAAGTATATAGAGGTAGAGACTAATCAGGGTTCCCCTGAGAGCTCAGCTGGTAAAGAATCTGCCTGCAGTGAAGGAGACCCCAGTTCAATTCCTGGGTCAGGAAGATCCCTGGAGAAGGGATAGGCTACCCACTCCAGTATTCTTGGGCTTCCCTTGTGACTCAGCTGGTAAAGAATCTGCCGGCAATGTGGGAGACCTGGGTTCGATCCCTGGGTTGGGAAGATTCCCCTGGAGAAGGGAAAGGCTACCCACTCCAGTATTCTGGCCTGGAGAATTCCATGGACTGTATGGACCATGGGATAGAAAAGAATAGGACATGACTGAGCCATTTTCACTTTTACTTTCATCGAGGTTAATGAACTTGCCTGAGTCCTCATAGGAAGTCAAAGAACTGGGATTAATCCCCAGGTCTGTCTGACTCTACAGCTTGTTCTGACTGCTGCTTTTTATTGCCACAGCTGCTAATTAAGTACCTAAGCACTGTGCTTCACAAGAGATTGCCGAAGGGAACAAGCATTCATGGTGAGGTGCCAAGCACTGGGCAAGAGGCAATTACTACCCTAATGTCATCCCTGTTTTACCGACAGAGAAGCTGAGGCTCAGACGCTGAAGTGACTTGCCCAAGATCAAGTGACTTGGTGGTGCAGCTGGGACTGGAGCTTCAGTCCCTCTGACACCTTACACTCTTATTTATCTAGAGTAGCAGTTCTTGTAGTTGGATCAGCAGCATCTAGCAACTTGTTAGAAATGCAAATCGGTGGGCTCCACCCCAGACCTACTGAATTAGACTCTGAGCTATTTAATGCATGACCTCTTTGACTGTGTGGATCACAACAAACTGTGGAAAATTCTTAAAGAGATGGGAATACCAGACCACTTGACCTGTCTCCTGAGAAACCTGTCCAGTTAGAACTGGACATGGAACAACAGACTGGTTCCAAATCAGGAAAGGAGGCGGACACCACTGAGCGATTGAACTGACTTTTTGAAATTTCCCAGTGATATTTCAAATATAATTGCAAGTACACATATACCTTTTAAATTTTTTTAAACTTTTTATTTTATGTTGGAGTATAGTTGATTAACCGTGTTGTGTTGGTTTCAAGTATACAGCACAGTGATTCAGTTTTTCAAATTCTTTTCCCATTTAGGTTGTTACATAATATTGAGCAAAGTTCCCTGTGCTATACAGTAGGCCTTTGTTGGATATCCATTTTAAATGAAGCAGTGTATACATGTCAATCCCAAACTCCCTAACTATCCCTCTCCTTGCCGTCCCCTGGTAACCATAAGTCCATTGTCTAAGTCTCTGTTCCTGTTTTGTAAATAAGTTCGCCTGCATCTTTTTTTCAATTTCCACATATAAGTGATATCATATGATATTTGTCTCTCTCTGTCTGACTTACTTCACTCAGTATGACAATCTCTAGGTCCATCCACAGGAGAAATTACATATTTCCTGCCATGTCAATAAACAAAGATGTCACAGCCATCAGCGATACTGGTCCTCTAAATGTGAATTTCTAAGCCCCGTCGGTCAGTTCAGTGGCTCAGTTGTGTACGACTTCTTGTGACCCCGTAGACTGCACCAGACTTCCCTGTCCATAACCAACTGCCGGAGCTTCCTCAAACTCATGTCCATTAAGTCGGTGATGCCATCCAACCATCTCATCCTCTCTTGTCCCCTTCTCCTCCCGCCTTCAATCTTTCCTAGCATCAGGGTCTTTTCCAATGAGTCAGTTCTTCACATCAGGTGGCCAAAGTATTGGAGTTTTAGCTTCACCATCACTTCTTCCAATGAATGTTCAGGACTGATTTCCTTTAGGATGGACTGGTTGGATCTCCTTGCAGTCCAAGGGACTCTCAAGAGTCTTCTCCAACACCACAGTTCAAAAGCATCAATTCTTCAGCACTCAGCTTTCTTTATAGTCCAACTCTCACATCCATACATGACTACTAGAAAAACCACAAATTTGACTAGGTTGACCTTTGTCAGCAAAGTAGTATCTCTGCTTTTTAATATGCTATCTAGTTTGATCATAGCTTTTCTTCCAAGGAGCAAGCGTCTTTTAATTTCATGGCTGCAATCGCCATCTGCAGTGATTCTGGAGCCCAAGAACATAAAGTCTCTCACTGTTTCTATTGATTCCCCATCTATTTGTCATGAAGTGATGGGACTGGATGCCTTGATCTTAGTTTTCTGAACGTTGAGTTTTAAGCCAACTTTTTCACTCTCCTCTTTCACTTTCATCAAGAGGTTCTTCTTCACTTTCTTTCATAAAGGTGGTGTCATCTGCATATCTGAGGTTATTGGTATTTCTCGCAGCAATCTTGATTCCAGCTTGTTCTTCATCCAACTTGGGATTTCACATGATGTACTCTGCATATAAGTTAAATAAGCAGGGTGACAATGTACAGCCTTTTGGACAATATACTCCTTTCCCAGTCTGTTGTTCCATGTCCAGTTCTAATTGTTGCTTCTTGACCTGCATACAGACTTCTCAGGAGGCAGGTCAGGTGATCTGGTATTCTCATCTCTTTAAGAATTTTCCACAATTTGTTGTGATCCACACAGTCAAAGGCTTTGACGTAGTCAATAAAGCAGAAGTTGATGTTTTTCTGGAACTCTCTTGCTTTTTTGATGATTCAGCAGACATTGGCAATTTGATCTCTGGTTCCTCTATCTTTTCTAAATTCAGATTGAACACTTGGAAGTTCATGGTTCACGTACTATTGAAGCCTGGCTTGGAGAATTTTGAGAATTACTTGGCTAGTGCGTGAGATAAGTGCAATTGTGCGGTAGTTTGAACATTCTTCGACATTGCCTTTCTTTGGGATTGGAATGAAAACTGAACTTTTCCAGTCCTGTGGCCACTGCTGAGTTTTCCAGATGCTGGCATTTTGAGTGCAGCACTTTCACAGCATCATCTTTTAGGATTTGAAATAGCTCAACTGAAATTCCATCACCTCCACTAGCTTTGTTCATAGTGATGCTTCCTAAGGCCCACTTGACTCCACATTCCAGGATGTCTGGCTCTAGGAGAGTGATCGCACCATCGTGGTTCCCTGGGTCATGAAGATCTTTTTGTATAGTTCTTCCGTGTATTCTTGCCACCTCTTCTTAATATCTTCTGCTTCTGTTAGGTCTATACCATTTCTGTTCTTTATTGTGCCTATTTTTGCATTAAACGTTCCCTTGATATCTCTAATTTTCTTGAAGAGATCTCGAGTCTTTCCCATTCTATTGTTTTCCTCTATTTCTTTGCACCGATCACTGAGGAAGGCTTTATCTCTCTATGCTATTCTTTAGAACTCTGCATTCAGATTGGTGTATTTTTCCTTTTCTCCTTTGCCTTTCATTTCTTTTCTTTTCTCAGCTATTTGTGTGACCTCTTCAGACAGCCACTTTGCCTTTTTGCATTTCTTTTCCTTGGGGATTGTCTTGATCACTGACCCCTGTACAATGTCCCGAATCTCTGTCCATAGTTCTTCAGGCACTCTTTCTATGAGCTCTAATTCTCTGAATCTATTTGTCACTTCCACTGTATAATCATAAGGGATTTGATTTAGATCATACCTGAATGGTCTAGTGGTTTTCCCTACTTTCTTCAATTTAAGTCTGAATTTTGTAATAAGGAGTTCATGATCTAAGCCACAGTCAATTCCCAGTCTTGTTTTTGCTGACTCTATAGAGCTTCTCCATCTTTGGCTGCAAAGAATATAATCAAACTGATTTGGGTATTGACCATCTGGTGATGTTCATGTGTAGAGTCTTCTCTTGTGTTGTTGGAAGAGGGTGTTTGCTATGACCAGTGCGTTCTCTTGGCAAAACTCTATTAGCCTTTGCCCTGCCTCATTCTGTACTCCAAGGCCAAATTTGCCTGTTACTCCAGGTGTTTCTTGACTTCCTACTTTTGCATTCCAGTCCCCTATAATGAAAAGGACATCTTTTTTGGGTGTTAATTCTAGAAGATCTTGTAGGTTTTCATAGAACCATTCAACTTCAGCTTCTTCAGCATTAGTGGTTGGGGCATAGACTTGGATTCCCATGATATTTAATGGTTTGCCTTGGAAACGAGGCAAATGGTTTGCTTTAAAAAAACTTTTTTATTCCAATTGGAACCCAGACAAAGCTGCCAACTCCCACCCCCATCTGACCTTTCTTTCCACATCCAGAGCTTCGTGGAACAAGGACAGTCCGCTGTGTAGAATCCATGTGTACAGTCAGGAAAAAACAATGCCTGCCATCCAGCATCTATCAGGCACCTACCACTGCCCCCACCACTCCTTCTGGCGAACCAGGAATTAATGCTGTGAAAAATCCAATGGCAGAATGCTGGCCCCAGGGAGCTGAGATGCAAATGGCAGGAATGATTTCAGTGAGCCCACAATCTTGCATCTTCCCATACATAGAAAAGCGCTAAATTCCTTAATTTGGGATATCTGGTTTTCCTTAATTAACAATAATACTTTGATATTCAAGCTCCTTGCCCCTCGTTGCAAATGTCTATATAACCTGACTCCTCCGCATGGCATCCTCGGAATAGTTCTCTCAGGGTTACTTGAGATGTTGTCTCTGGGGCTTGAAGTTCTAAAAATTTCCACCAAACTGAACATAACTCTCATCTTTTAGGCTATGACTATTTTTTTTAGCTTGACACGTGTTGCTGAAAATGGTATGATTTTATTCTTTTTGATGGCTGAGCAATATTCCATTGTATATAAGTACCACGTCTTCTTTTTCCATTCCTTTGTTGATGGATATTTAGGTTGTTTCCATATTTTGGCTATTATAAACAGTGCTGCAATGAATATTGGAGTGAATGTATCCCTTCAGACCATGTTTTTCTCTGGATGTGCCCAGGAGTGGGACCGCAGGGTCACATGATAACTCAATCTGTAATTTTTGAGGAATCCTCCATACTGTTCTCCACATTGACTGTATCGATTTACATATTAACAGTCCCACCAACGGTGTAGGAGGCTTCCACTCTCTCCTTACCCTCTTTTGCATTTATTGTTTGTGGATTTTTTGATGATACCTATCCTGACTGGTGTGAGGTCATATCTCACTGTAGTTTTTATTTATATTTCTCGAATAATCAGCAATGTCGTCAAAGCAAACAAACCAATCAAAAAAATGGGCAGAAGACCTCCATAGACATTTCTCCAAAGAAGACATACAGATGGTCAAGAGGCACATGAAAATATGTTATACCTTTTTCACTTTCTTTGTAAGGAAAGCAATGCTGATCTGTATATTAATTTGCAATTTGCTATTTTTATTGTCATCACTTATCCTAGATATCTGTCTAGGTCAATATACAAAGATCTGCAGCATTCCTTTCCTGAAGCACCTTTGTTGAAATACAATTTACATAGTATAACATTCATTCACTTTAAGTGTACAACTCAATGATCTGTAGTAAATTCACCGGTTGCACAGCCATCACTGTGATCCAATTTTGCTACTTCTCCATTACCCCTAAAAGGAACCTTGGGCTCATTTGCAGTCACTCTCTGTTCACACTTCCATCCCTAGGGAACAATTCATTGCCTGGGAATTTTCTAACTCTGGACATTACATATAAATGGAATCATACAATATGCGGTCTTTTGCATCAAGGTTCCTTAACCAAGCACAGTGTTTCTGTGGTCCATCTCTGTCATGTTCATTTTTGGTCCTTTTATGACTGAGCAGCAATCCGTGGCAAGGATGTACCATACTGATTTCCGTTCACCAGCTGATGGACATTCCGGTGGTCTCCAACTTTGGGCTATTATGAGTAATGCTATGAACATTCTTGGACAAGTCTTTGTGTGGATGTATATTTTCCTTTCTCTTTGGTGAATTCTTTTCACTGGAGAGCCTGTTCTCTAAATGTACTGTAAATTATTTCAGCTTTTAATTTTGGGGACCTTAACTTTCTCTTTTTCTGTCTGTCTTTCTGTCTGTCTCTGGCTGTTATAAAAATGCTGCGACAGATATCCCTGTGTTTGTGCTATTGTTTCTATAGCATCAAAAACACAAAAAGGGAAGAGATTTACAACAGGCAAGATATAGACAACACAAGGTCCCTCAGTGGATGAATGGATGAAGAAGACAGGGCACACACACACACACACACACACACACACACACACAGGGGTACTAGTCAGTCACAAAGAAGAACGAAATCCTGCTGTTTGTGACATGCGTGGGCCCAGGGACTAAGTAAGGTCAGATGGAGAAAGACAAACTCGGTACGATTTCACTCATATGTGGAATCTAAAAAAAAAGAACAAACATAACCAAATAGAAACAGGAGTTACACCTACAGAGACCAAACAGATGGTTGCCAGAAGTGAAGGGCTTGGGGAAGAGGGAGACTAAGAGGCACAGACTTTCAGTTGCTAAAGAAATGAATTATAGGTATGAAATAAACAGTGTGGGGAATGTCATCAATAACTAATTTCTTTGTGTGGTAACACATCATAAGGAGACTTAGCATGGTGTTCGTTTTGAAATGCATAGAAATGTCAAATCACTCTGTTGTGCAACAAGAACTAATACGCTGTTGTAAGTCAATTATGCTTCCAGAACAAACAAACGGACTCAGAAAAAGAGTCAGATCTGTGGTTACCAGAGGTGGAGATGAGCGGAGGGGGAATTGGATGAAAGCAGTCAGAAGGTGTAAACCTCCAGTTATAAGATAAATAAGCACTAGGCATATGATGTACAGAGTGATAAATATAATTAGCACTGCTGTATGCTATAAGTTTGGGCAAGCTCTGGGAGTGATGACGGATAGGGAAGCCTGGTGTGCTGCAGCTCATGGGGTCGCAAAGAGTCGGACAAGACTGAGCAACTGAACTGATATGTTCTTTATGAAAGGGCTTCCCTTGTGCTCAGCAGTAAAGAATCCACTTGCTAATGTAAGACACATGGATCCCATCTCCGAGTTGGAAAGATCTCCTGGAGAAAAAAACAACAACTCACTCCAGTATTTTCGCCTGGGAAATCCCATGGATAGAGGAGCCTGGCGGGCTACAGTCCATGGGGTCACAAAAAGAGTCAGATGCGACTTAGCAAATAAACAACATTATATATGAAAGTTGGTGGGTGGCACAGTGGTAGAGAATCTGCCTGCAATGCAGGAGATACAAGAGACATGGGTTTGACCCCTGAATTGGAAAGTTTCCATGGAGAAGGAAATGGCAACCCACTCCAGTATTCTTGCCTGGAAAATTCCATGGACAGAGGAGACTGGTGGCTACAGTCCTTGGGGTCACAAAGAGTCAGATATGACTGAATCCGCACACACACACACACACACACACACACACTTCAGCATTGAAAACCCCAAAAAAGAAAATGAAAATTCAGAAGCAATACAAATCATTGAATATGGCCAATAGGCGCATGACCAATAGGATCACACTTCAGATTCACCCTCCTAGTCCATGAAGTGATTGGTGGGGCATCTGGTGTTTTGCGAGGAGCAGACGTCCTGGCCAGAGCTGTGGGACCTCCTCTGGGGAATGGATGGATGTCCAGTCTTCACTGTGTGACTCAACGTGTCAGTCTCCATCATGCTGATCAGCATAACAGCTGCTCCCTGTTTAGCACTTATTGAGTGCCTGGCACTGTGCCAAGCCCTTTGACTGTATTATGTTTTCAGGTCTTTCAGTAACCCTGAGAGACAGACAAAATAAAGCCTATTTTACAGCACAGGGAGCCAAAGCTAGGAGAAGGGAAGAGACTTGTCCAAGGTCACACAGGTAACAAGTGATAGAATTTATCTGAGAACTGCAAGAGAATTTTCAAGAATCAGAAGGCAATGCACACTCCGTGTGAATACACTGCCTTCATTCTCTCGCTTCTCGTCATGGTTTCGATGCTCAAGGACACACACTCTTGCTTTCTTTTCCAACATCTTCCATCAGCTATGAGACAACATCCTAACTTCTAACCGCATGTGACAGTCAGCCCCCAAGATAGCCCTCAATAATCCTTGCCTCATGCTGTGTGTGCACTAGTGCAGCCTCCTCCCACACTGAATCAGGGCTGGTCTGTAGGACCAATAGACTCCCGTGGAAGTGACGAGTGGTGTGACAGCTGAGGCTTGGTAACAGAAAGCACTCTACTTTCCATTTTGTTCTCTTCAATCATTCATTCAAGAGGAAGCCAGCCTCCATGCAATGAGGACACCTGAGCAGCTCTCTGGAGCTGAAAGTTGTGGAGAACGGAGACCCCAAGCCAGCACTAACTTGTCAGTCATGTGAGCAGGTTACCTTGAAAGTGGATCTTCCCCCAGTTAAGCCTGTATCCCTGGTTGACACCTGACAAAGTTGCATGAGGAACTCGGAGCCAGAAGCACCCAATTAAGCCACTCCTAAACTTCAGACCCATAGAAATTCTGAGACATGAGAAGTGATATATTGTTTTAAGCCATTCAGTTCAGTCGCTCAGTCAAGTCTGACTCTTTGCAACCCCATGGACTTCAGCACACCCAGCTTCCCTGTCCATCACCAACTCCTGGTGCTTACTCAAACTCAAGTACATAGAGTTGGTGGTGCCATCCAACCATCTCATCCTCTGTCGTCCCCTTCTCCTCCCGCCTTCAATATTCCCAGCATCAGGGTCTTTTTAAGCCATTAAGTTGTGGGATATTCTGTTACACACAATAGTGAACTAATACCTCTTAGTTCTCAGGCCTTTGTAACTTCACCTCTGGCCATCTCTCCATTCTCATCGTACTCCCTAGCCCAACACACTGTGAACTCTGTGAACACCCTCTGTTTGAACTCCTCCCAGCCATTGTATATCCTGTTTCCTTTGTCTGCAATGCTCTTGTTCCTTCGTTCTTTGTAAAAACATCTGTGAATTCTCGGACATCTACAGATTCCTACGCGATTGATGACTTCTTTGATTTCTTGGTTCAGAACCAAGTCCTCCATCCTCCCTGGTGTGGCCACTGTACTGTGCATACAAAGACTCCAACACTTACTACAGAATTCCCCAGCTGTCTCCTACCTTATCTGTCTCTTCCCTTAGACCTTGAGACTCCTGAGGACAGGGCTGAAGTTGACTCATCTCTTTGTCTCATTCAAGTTTGGTAAGAGCAAGCACTAGGTGAAAGCTTGTCAACTGAGTGAATAAACACTGGATGACTGTCAGCTTCTCTGCAAAGCACCTGTTGGATGGTGTGTGTTAATATGCTGTGGTATAACGCAGCCAGTTTATACCTTCTCGGGCTGAAAAGCAGGAGGGCACCTGCCAAGTATGGACACACCTGTCATTAGTGCAGACAGAAAGGCTCCCCCACCAGGAGCACAGGAGCCATCTATAGGCAAGGGCCCAATTAAGTCTCACATGACCTTACCAGGCCACATACTCGCAGCCCCAGTGAGAGAAAATGACCGTCAGCATGAGACAAACACTCTTCACCATCTGTTTTTGCCAAGTTTTCCCAAATAACAATGACTAGGAATTCCAAATATCAGTTGGTCAAGTGTTAGTCGCTCAGTCGTGTCCCACTCTTTGGGACCCTATGTACGGTAGCCTGCCAGGCTTCTCTGTCCTTGGAATTCTCCAGGCAAGAATACCGGAGTGGGTTGTCATTTCCTCCTCCCCGGGACCTTCCCAACCCAGGGATCAAACCCGGGTCTCCTGCATTGCAGGCAGACTCTTTACCAACTAAGCTACCAGGAAAGCTTGCTGCTGCTGCTGCTGCTGCTGCTAAGTCACTTCAGTCGTGTCCGACTCTGTGTGACCCCATAGATGGAAGCCCACCAGGCTCCCCCATCCCTGGGATTCTCCAGGCAAGAACACTGGAGTGGGTTGCTATTTCCTTCTCCAATGTGTGAAAGTGAAAAGTGAAGTCGCTCAGTCATGTCCCACCCTTAGCGACCCCACGGACTGCAGCCTACCAGGCTCCTCCATCCATGGGATTTTCTAGCAATAGTACTGGAGTGGCTTGCCATTAGTGGTATTCAAAAAGATAGTGGACTGGTAAACTGCCTATCAGGTTAAAAAACAAAACAAAACTCTGATTTGTAGTATGTGCTGCAATGGCCATGAAATGGTGTCACATGGTCAGATATGTGGCTATGAAGGGACCCTGCTGACTGGAAGTTGGTACTTGCCAGCTGCCTCTACAAAGATTACATCATGACCATTGCAAGCTGCTGACCTTCAACACCCGCTGAAAGAAGTTCAGGATGAAAATCAGGAATGAGGCACTCTGTGCTCTGGAAAAAAAAAAAGAAAAAACTGGCAGAACAGGCCTTCAGATAGTTAGATCTTTTCAGAAAAAGGTTTTTTGAGTTCCAATTCTTGCATCTTCTCATACCTAGAAAAACACTGACATCATTAATGGTGAAATCTGCTTTGGCTATTAAAAAATTTTTTTTTTTTTACAATTAAAAGTCAAAATAGAGTAGCTATGGTTCAGACATCCTGGGAAATAACTATTTCCCAGATATCCTGAAAAATGAGATTATGGGTGTGATTTCAGATTAGACGCTGTGACCTAATGTAGAACTTAATGCTCCTGTAATGCATTTTTGCTTCTGTACTTTGCTTGCTGCTTGTAAAACCAAAGTTACTCCATTTTAAGATAAGGTTGTTTTTAAGTAAAGATTCCTAAAATTGTTTTTGAAAAAATAAAAAGATAAAAATAAAAAATAAATATATAAAAATGATGTAAATTACCAAAAATAAATAAATAAATAGAAGTCACTTTTATATTGGAAAAAAAAAACCAAAATTAAAAGTGTAGTATGTGCTGATTCCTAAGGTGTAAATACTCCCACGTCCACGACCAGCTTCAGGTTTCCAATGGTTTAGCAGTCAGGCAGTAAACTTCCTTCAACGTTACCTCCGGGGTGCAGTGAGCTGACTGGCTCTGACCCCAGGGAAAGCCGTGTAGGACACAGGTGGCTGGCAGTGTGAGCACTGCAGCCACTGCCGGGCTGTGTCCCAGCTTCTCCATGTGAGGACTCTGTGGCCTTGGCCAGGCTACCTTTTTTTTTAGTTGAAGTGAGATTGATGTTGGGCTTCCCAGGTGGCTCAGTGATAAAGAATCTGCCTTCCAGTCAGGAGACTCAAGTTTTATCCCTGGATCAGGAAGATTCCCTGGAGAAGGAAATGGCAACCCACTCCAGTATTCTTGCCTGGAAAAATCCCATGGACAGAGGAGGCTGGCAGGGGTTGCAAAGAACTGGACACAATAGTGACTAAACATCAACAACAACAATAGTTGATGCACAATATTATACGAGTTACAGGTATACAATAGACGTATAATTGTTACAGGTTATACTCCATTTGCAGTTCTTATAACATTTTCTCTGTATCCTTATAGTTTATTTTATACATAACCGTTTGTACCCTAATCTTCTCTCCCTGTGCTGCCCCTTCCCCTGCCCTTTCCACACCAGTAACTGCTACTCTGTTCTCTGTAAGTGAGTCTGCTTCTTTTTTGTTTCACTAGTTTGTTATATTTTTTAGATTTGATATAAAAGTGATAACTTATAGCATTTTTCTTTCTCTATTACATTTAGCATAGTAGTTTCCAAGTCCATCCATATTCCTGCAAATGGCAAAATTTCACTCTTTTGTGGCTGAGTGATATTCCATTGTGTGTGACACCACTTCCTTATCCATTCATCTGCTGATGGACACTTGGATTGCTTCCATATCTTGGCAGTTATAAATACTGCTTCTATGAATATTAGGGTGTGTGTATCTTTTCTAATTAGTGTTTTTCTTTTTTTGGATATGTACCCAGGAGTGGAATTGCTTGGTCATATGTAAGTTCTAGTTTTGGTTCTTTTAGGATTTTAGAGTTTTTCTATACTGTTTTCCACAGTGGCTGTCCCAGAGTACATTTCCACCAATAGTGTACAAGGGTTCCCTTTTCTCCACGTGCTCACCAACATTTGCTATTTGTGTTCTTTTTGATGATAGTCATTCTGACAGGTGTGAAGTCGTACTTCGGTGTGAAGTCGTATTTCACTGGGGTTTGCATTTCCCTGATATTAGCAACGCTGAGCATCCTTTCGTGTTTGGCCATGTCACTTTAATGCCTCTCAGTCTTCTCATCTGTAAAATGATCACAATTTTGGGATCCATCTCAGTGTCATCTTGAGCATGAAAAGAGACAGTACCTGAGGAGTACTTAGCACAGTGTCTGGCACCTGAGAAACAAGAGGTAGGTGTTACAATCGTGGAGGAGAAACAGCAACTCGTTTGGAGTCAAACATCTGGGGTTCCAGTCCTGGTTCTGATACTGAGTTACTGCATGACCGTGGCAACTGGCCTCAGCTCTCTGGAAACTGGGGCTTCCCAGGTGGCGCTCGTGGTAAAGAAACTGCCTGACAATGCAGGATATGGAAGAGATGCGGGTTCGATCCCTGGGTTGGGAAGATCCCCTGGAGGAGGGCATGGCGACCCACTCCAGTATTCTTGCCTGGAGAATCCCATGGACAGAGGAGGCTGTGTGGGTTGCGGTTCACATGGTCGCACAGAGTCAGACACGACTGAAGCAACTTGGCAGGTGTGACCATGACGGTAGCCTGTATGGGACATTTATTAAGTCCCGGGCGCCACACCGAGTCCTCTGCCTCTATCATCTTTATCATCCTTCCCACAAACCTCAGGTCGTAGATTCTTATATGACTCCATATTTGAAGTGGGGAACTGAGACTAAGAAAGGAACAGTAATTGGCCCAAAGCCATATAGCTTGTGAGTTCTCAGATTTGAACACTAAGTTACTATACTTAATGCCCATTTCTTTCATTAGTAGCACATATTTAATGAGATCATGTAGCAGAAACATTTCGAGAACTATAAAACACTAAAAAACGATGGATATTGTGGTTGCCATTCCTTGACTATAGAAAGCATATTTATGGAGGCTTGATTTCTGCCAGGTGTAGGACACCCAGTGTGGGCCAGGCAGACTCGGTCCCAGGCCTTGCAGAGCCTCCTGAGGGGAGGAGATGGTATCAAGTTTCCCTCTTTTTTTCCCAGCAAAGCTGGAAAAAAAAGTTGGAATTCTCATTTCCCAAATGCTGTATATGAAAAATTAGCAGGATTCACACCTCTGGCTGGCAAGCAGAACCCAGCTCTAAGACAGCACTTCATGTTGCAAGTTCCTAGGCTGTTGGATTCTTGGAGGTGGGAAGGGAACAGACATACACTGGGAACTGGACCAGGCTCCCAGATGCTGGTTCCTTTTACCGTCACCACAGCCCCGTTCAGCAGGGATGGTTTTCTATGTTTCTCTCTGAGCTTGATTGCCCACAGTAGGTGAGAGCTGGGCTGGTACCCTAAGGGGGGTCCATACTCCACCCCCATTGCAGCTGCTGCAGGTGAGCTTTCCTCACTGAACCCCCCGAGCCTCCTTCCCCCCAACTTTCCCCAGACCCGCACATTAGCAAGCAGCACGAAGCTCCCTATCACTGTGGTTGGGCTAGTGCAAAGGGACAGCAGCAGAGGAGGCATGCCACGCCCGGGCTCCGCCCTCTCCTCCCGTGTCACTCACCAGTTGCTGGTGGCTGCTGGTGCTCAGAGTCACAGAGACGCTGCCCCATCCCAGCTCTGTTCCCGATCCTGAATTGCTGCTTAAAGCAACAGGCCTGCCTGAGGCAAGCAAACAGTCCTACCTTGTCTCAAGACCTCACTCCTTGTTACGGTGCGTGACAGGGGCCACTCAGCTACTAGAATTTTTTTTAAGGCATTTTGCTATAGCTTGTCTCTATTCCTTTTCTGTTATGAGTATTTAAAAAATCCAGCCATTGAGTATTCCTAAGAGATTTACCTTCAGTGAATCTCTCAGTAGCCCAGTTAGCCAGCCTTGCCCAGGTGCTGTGCTCAGTCGCTCAGTCGTGTCTGATTCTTTGCGACCCTGTGGACTGTAGCCCGCCAGGCTCCCCCGTCCATGGGATTCTCCAGGCAGGAATACTGGAGTGGGTTGCCGTTTCCTCCTTCAGGACCTTGCCCGGGTACCTGTCACCTATCAGATGTTTCTTACTCTGGGCCAGACAAGAGGACAAGAGAAATGAAACAGTTGGCCTGTGGGGCTCCGAGTCTGTGGTCCCAAGTCTCTGGGACCCAGAACTGCAGTGGGTTGCAGAGGAGCTGGGAGGGAAGGCAGTGGCCAGAGTGTACCGTAGACCACTTTCCCAACTTGGCTGGGAAGGAAAAGAAGCACATTTGAGTTTGGAAGCAATGAAGTCAGAGGCAAGGCAGTGGCTGGAGAAATGGGAGAAGGAGTGATGTGGAGTTCAGCGGGAGTGGCAAGGAGGGTGGGGAGAAGGGAAGGGGGGCCACCTCTTTTTGCCTCCATGAAAGGAAGTGATGATACAAGAAAAAGAAAAATCAGTGCTTTTCTTGGTCCTTATCTGGGGCAAAAAAATTCAGTTTGGATATTAGCCAGACTGGGTTCTGGATCCCAGAGTGATGAGCTTTGGTTTTTAGAACCGGAATCCCTGCTCATCCATAGAGGTGAGGCGGCACACTCATCTGGGGCTGGGGAAGATTTAACACCATCAGCCCTCCAGCTTCACACCTCCTTCACTCCGCCTTTTGGTCCAGCTCCTTGGCTATACACCCCTGGGTACCACATTAGCTCTTTGATCCCTGCAAATGACATTTTTTTTTTTTTTCAGTGCTCAGCAGTCTAAATCTCCCCTAACACTTTTCCTCTGTGCTGCTGATTCAATATGTATAATTCTGGATGTAAAACAATCCTCACAAATGATGTTTCTCTGCTAATGATGTTTCCCTTCAGAGAGGGTATCCACAAGAGGTTAGTGGATACAATGAACAGTATATTCTATCACTGGATAAAGGCAGACGCATTACTCCTTTGACATAGTATTCTGGAATAAAAAAGAAATGAAATGGATTATCTCCCTGTTCTTTCCTTTGAGCCTTAAAGAAATGAAAATGTAAGTAGAAGTTTTCAGGCTGAAGATAACGTGAAGAGGAGACGCAAAGTTCTGTTGCTGAGATGGTCTAAGAAATAGCCAGGACATGGAGGCAACCTAGATGTCCATCTGCAGACGAATGAATAAGAAAGCTGTGGTACATATACACAATGGAGTATTACTCAGCAATTAAAAAGAATACATTTGAACCAGTTGTAATGAAGTGGATGAAGCTGGAGCCTATTATACAGAGTGAAGTAAGTCAGAAAGAAAAACACCAATACAGTTTCAGTTCAGTTCAGTTCAGTTCAGTCGCTCAGTCGTGTCCAACTCTCCACGACCCCATGAGTCACAGCACGCCAGGTCTCCCTGTCTGAATTTAGAAAGATGGTAATGGTAACCTTGTATACGAGACAGCAAAAGAGACACAGATGTGTAGAACAGTCTTTGGGACTCTGTGGGAGAGGGCAAGGGTGGGATGATTTGGGAGAATGGCACTGAAACATGTATATTATCATATGTGAAACGATTCACCAGTCCAGGTTCAATGCATGATACAGGATGTAAAACATCGGGGCTGGTGCACTGGGGTGACCCTGAGGGATGGGATGGGCAGGGAGGTGGGAGGGGGTTCAGAATGGGGAACACATGTACACTGTGGCGGATTCATGTCAATGTATGGCAAAACCGATACAATATTTTAAAGTAATTAGCCTCCAATTAAAATAAAATAAATAAAGTAAAAAATAAAAATAAAAAAAAGAAATGTATTATGTATTTGGAGCAAACTGCAGCTTTCGAGTTGAATGGTCATGATTACAGTTTTGCCTTTGCAGAGACTCAGGGGCCATTGGTGACTCAGTCAATTTCAAAAGGACAACATTCTGAGACGTTAGCCAAAGCTGTCGCGCAGTTCATGCCTGCTCCACTTCTTTGTACCCATTTCACATATGCCACTTTCAAGGAACACATACCCTGCACTCAGGAGAACATGTATAACCAAGAAAAATTATTGGTAGATTCCAAAATAAACTCTTGAAACACAGAATAAGATTCTTTAAACTTTAGGCTACTAATTGCAAGAGTTTAGAATTTTGAGACAGAACTGCTTTATCGTTCTTTTTTTTTTAAGTTACAAAATAAAGCCACTGGGCTGGAGGACTTAGTGTCAATGACTGCTTTCACGTACAGGGACTGTGGTAGAACAGTTTCCACCTTAGACTTAGTAAATATCGTGTTGGTTATGGGAGAAACAGGAGATGAGGGCAGAGAGGGAGGCCTATGGGAAATATTTCTAAGAGAACCTCAGCCAGAGTCCCGGGATGGGAGCAACCGAGGTCTCAGATGTGCCTGCGGGGACCAGAATCAGACGGCGCCCATGGTTCACATCACATCTGAAACCCTGGGAAGAAACAGGCTGGCAATGCCTCAGGGCCAGCCTGAAGGCAGAAGAGCAGTGGCTGTGGCAGGGCAGAGGCTCCTCACCATGCCTGTGGTCAGGAAAGGGAAGGTGCACCCGGAAGCCAGGGTGGTGGGTGTGTTTCTCAAATCTAATTTAGATCACCCTGGGAGAAGGAGAGGAGAAAACAGAGAAAGAGGAATCTAAATGGATACAAGAGTGTGAATTCTTTTTTTTTTTTTTTTTTTTGCCACGCCACCTGGCATGCATTCTGGGATCTTAGTTCCCTAAGCAGGGATTGAATCTGTGAATTCGTGTCCCCTGCAGTGAAAGTGTGGATTCTTAATCACTGCACTGCCAGGGAAGCTTTTTTTTTTTTTTAACATTTTTAAGTGACTGAGTTTACCTTGAATTTGCATGATTCAGTTTCTTCCCTCCCAGAAAAATATGAGTGCTCAGAGTTCTAAGTTAAGTTAGATCATAGACAAAAATGTCTCCTTTTTGCCTGCCTGAATTTGAGGATGAAATTCAAATTGATTATGCAAGTAGGAAGATGCTGACAGTACAGCATAGTGAACCCTAGAGTTTAGGTGAAAGCTGAAGAAGCAGCCAGAGCATTATGGGCAGGAGAGGAAATCTGTAGTTCTTTTAGCCATAGCTCAATTCATCAAGGTCACTGGCTGTAAAAACTCAGAGCCAGAAGATCATTCAGTTCAGTTCAGTTCAGTCGTTCAGTCGTGTCCGACTCTCTGCAACCCCATGAATCACAGCACGCCAGGCCTCCCTGTCCATCACCAACTCCCGGAGCTCACTCAAACTCATGTCCATCGAGTCAGTGATGCCATCCAGCCATCTCATTCTCTGTTGTCCCCGTCTCCTCCCACTCCCAATCCCTCCCAGCATCAGACTCTTTTCCAGTGAGTCAACCCGTCGCATGAGGTGGCCAAAGTATTGGAGTTTCAGCTTTAGCATCAGTCCTTCCAATGAACACCCAGGACTGATCTCCTTTAGAATGGACTGGTTGGATCTCCTTGCAGTCCAAGGGACTCTCAAGAGTCTTCTCCAGCACCACAGTTCAAAAGCATCAATTCTTTGGCCCTCAGCTTTCTTCACAGTCTAGCTCTCACATCCATACATGACCACGGGAAAAACCATAGCCTTGACTAGACGGACCTTGGTTGGCAAAGTAATGTCTCTGCTTTAAAAAATTAGAGATGATTTAATCCTGCTCCATTTACAGATGGGCAACTGGAAGCTCAGTTCAGTCCAAATTCATATAAGCAGCCCAGACAGAATCAGCCTGAATCTCAGGATTTCTGACAAGTGGTCCAGTGCTGTTCCACCTCACTGTGGTAACATCATCCCCCTCTTGCGCTTCTTCCCCTTATTCCTTAGGTAGTTTTGGAGAGTGGGAAGACATTTAGAGACTTCTCTGGATTTGAAAGGAAAATGAACACTGAGTTAATATGACCTTAATAGGAACATGCAATCCCATTAGAAAGTTCATCTGTGAACTTTCGGTAGAAAAATAAATTGATCCTGAAGCATTCTGAGATCCTCCCAAAGGACAGAACTCAGCCAAAGCCACAATCTGCCCTAAGTCATCTCAAGTCTGGAAAGAACACTTGAGTAGGGAAACTTAAATCTCTCCCTAGCTTCAGTGGGAAAGATGATCACTTTTCTAGTCACAATCAGTCCAGGGTGTTTGCCTGAACTGCTCAGACAACAAGATCAAAGGCTACTCGTAATTTAAATGAGGACATGACATGGTTTGTGACAGCTTTTCTTCTGTGAGCCCAAAGTACTGACATTATCAAGATAAATGCAGGAGATAGAGTTGCTATAACTTGTAGTTGTAACTTATATAACTAGTATGGACTTCATGTTTTCATTTTGGAAAGTAAGAAAAAGATAGGATCTAAGATGTGTCATAGGATTTGACCCCACAATGGTAGTGTCATTTATTGGTATGTGCGATTATTGTTTGGGTAGGGACTTCCAATCTATCATGTACCTCTCACACATAAGATGCTTTTCCATGTATAATAAGGATCTGTGTTTCACTAATAGGCTCAGGAGTTGAGGTTACTTTTCTAAGGTCACAGGGCCTATAAATGGCAATGGAATTTGAACACTGTAAGTTTACCTGACTTCCAAGCCTGCACTCTCTTCTCTATATTTGGAATATCTGAAACACAACTGCCCCAATTAAAGGTTACTAGCCATGGATGGAGGAGCCAGGTAGGCTGCAGTCCGTGGGGTCGCTAAGCACGACTGAGTGACTTCACTTTCACTTTTCACTTTCACACATTAGAGAAGGAAACGGCAACCCACTCCAGTGTTCTTGCCTGGAGAATCCCAGGGACGGGGGAGCCTGGTGGGCTTCCATCTATGGGGTCACACAGAGTCGGACACGACTGAAGTGACTTAGCAGCAGCAGCAGCAGCAGCAGCAACAGCCATAAAGCTAGTGTAATCTATCATCTGATCTGGGTTTATTTTGAGAGGAAAGAGTTTTGGCAGTGCTATTAATGATTAAGTCAGGTCAACAGGTGACAACTAAGACTGTCCTTAATAAGCCCAAATGCACCCTGCATAATGGCGAATCACACAGTATCCCCAGCCTTCTTTATTGGTTCCAATATTGGTAGGCTACATTGAGGAATGAACCACTTGTTTGGTTCCATGAATGCTCCCCAGTGCCTTTGACATTCCTTTTTATAAGGGTGTATCACTTGTACTGCAAGGAGATCCAACCAGTCCATTCTAAAGGAGATCAATCCTGGGTGTTCATTGGAAGGACTGATGCTAAAGGTGAAACTGCAATACTTTGACAACCTCATGCGACGAGTTGACTCACTGGAAAAGAGTCTGATGCTGGGAAAGGTTGGGGGCAGGAGGAGAAGGGGACGACAGAGAATGAGATGGCTGGATGGCATCACCAACTCGATGGACATGAGTTTGAGTGATCTCCGGGAGTTGGTGATGGACATTAAGACCTGGCATGCTGTGATTCATGGGGTCGCGGAGAGTCGGACACGACTGAGTGACTGAACTGAACTGAACTGAATCACACAGAACAAGAGCAATTTTCCCTTTACCTTTCTTCCATCTAGACTTTGGGATCCTTGGGGGAGATGATCACTAGACTGTCTCTGCCTCTCAGTGTAACATGGAGCTCGGAACAGTCTTAGTGTTAACTCAGTGGTGATTGAATGAATGGTCCAGTTTGGATTCTCTTGTTCGAAGTGCTCTGGGACGCATCTCTGTGTCTCATGGTGGGGTAGACAGCAGTTTCTTGAAATGCAAACAAAGGCTGATTGTGTTCTTTACTTGGTGATATGAATTTCTCTACATTCATTGTGAGAAATATACCTGCCTTTCATGCTGGTAATTTTCTATTATTTCATTAATATTTTAAATAACAAGATATTAATAGCACATTAACATAATAGCGATATTTGCTTGACACTTTCACATCCATTGGACTTCCCTGGTGGCTCAGATGGTAAAGCGGCTGTCTACAATGTGGGAGACCTGGATTCAATCCCTGGGTTGGGAAGATTCCCTGGAGAAGGAAATGGCAACCCACTCCAATACTCTTGCCTAGAAAATCCCATGGACGGAGGAGCCTGGTGTCCATGGGGTCGCAAAGAGTCAGACACAACTGAGTGACTTCATTTCACTTTCACATCCATTATCTAATGTGACTCTTATAATAGCCCTATGATTGAAAGAACCTGTAATAGGTGTTTATTCCTTTTATCTGGGCAACACCTTTTACTTCTGGAGCCAACATGACCACTTTTAGTAAATCATATCCTGTATCCTCCTATCAGCCTCTAACAAGTGGTGCAAAGGTGAGTTGTCACCTTCCTCTCCCTTGCCTCCCTAGGGCATGACTAGGAGTGGTGATGCAGAGCTAGGCACATGACTCAAACTAGGCGACTTAGAGTTCTCCCCAGGGCAGAGTGCCCTTTTTTCTCTATTAGTGAAGATGGGGAGAAGTGAACCCCAGAGCTTTAGCAGCTACCATTCCAGCTTCTTGGAGAGTTTCAGTTCTAAGAACAAAAAGGCCAAGAGAAGTGTGTGCAGAGAAGTCATGTTAGAGGAAGAGAGAGAGAGCTCTGATAAGGTCTGAGTCCTTGGATCCACATCCTCTGTGTTTCTAGAAATTTGAAAGGCCTAATAAATTCTCTCTTTTGCCTCAACCACATCAAGCTGGGTTTCTGTCACTTGCAACCCCAAAAGTTCTGACTAACTTAAAGTTATATCCCCATTTCATAGACAAGAAAGTTGAATGTCAGAGGGTCTTGGTTGCTTGCTCAAGATAAAATGCCAGATTAGGAATTAGGAATAGAAATAATTATGTTCTTCAGATGCCAAGTTGAGTCTCTCACTAGGCAATACATCCTTCCTCCAAGGGCCTTTTCTATTTGTGGGCTTTCCTACCATCAAAAAAGAATTCCCTTCCCATTGACTTTCTCAAGGTGAACTCTCAGTTTTTGCCTCCCAAGACAACCTCACACCCTCAGATATTTAATAACATATTTTGTTCCTAATCCATTTTTCCTGTTTAATTAAAATTCAACTCAGTTACTCTTTGGTCACTTAGATGAAGTCAAAATGTTTTGAGGCAGTATGAAGTCAATATGGCCTCCTGCCTGGAGATGTCCTGAGAGCTCAGGAGAAACTCAAATTCTAAACCAACTTTGGACTTTATGCTAGACGAGTGATGCCAAAAGAGCCTAGCCATCTGTATCCAAAGGGAGTCCAGACGTTCCTGCCTTCTGAGGGTGTGAGGCTTAGCCATGTGGAGTTCATGATCAAAGGAGCCAAATAAACTTGCAGCTGCTGAATCCTTATCATCTTTTCTCACTGTCCCTTTTCCATGGAGCTACCTGCTCTGTGCCATGGCTTTGATTTTGTTCAAAAACGGCACTGCGTGCACCAGGAAAACAACATTTTTACCCTTGTTTTTGTAAGCTATTTGTTTGTCTCATCATTTGAGCTCTATTAATTGAGAGACACCCAGAAACCTCGGTCAGAAGAGGAATGTAATATTCTCAAAATTCCTTCAGGAATTTTTTACAAAAGGGGAACACTGAGGCTCAGGGAGGCAAAGTTAATGTGAAAATTCTATACTTTCAGTCCAGAAACATTTTTTGCTCTCTAGGCCCATATATTCTCCGGTTTCTTGGACATGGCCACTATCCATTTATCCAGGGGCACCACAAACCAACATTCCCAAAGTGAACTCATCGCTTTTCTCACCCAATCTCTTCCCAGTCTCAGTTCATGATCCATTCATCCACCCATCTGCCTGTTCACTAATCTCGATTCATTCAGTTGTTCAAGTCAGAAACTTGGGTGAATACCAAAAGTGTTAGTGGAGGATTCAGGCTTGCGTTTGACCTTTGCACTCCAAATTCGTTACTGAAACTTCTCTCACTTCTCCATATATCATCTTGGTTTTAATGTAAAATGACAATTTGAATACCGAGTCAAACGTATGACACATTGCATTGCGTTTTTGGTAGCATGGAAAAAAGCATGTGTGTATATTATATATAACATGGTGTTTGACACTTGACCATTTAGTGAATGATTAGTATTATTATCATTACTATTTGCACTACTATTAATGACACTTATACCTGTGCATCTGTAGGTGTACATGCACCAAATACTTTGTATATGTAGATATTTACACATATATACATGCATTATGTGTTCACAAGTTCACATGTATAAATGTGCATATGTGCACGAATATGTGTGTGTGTGAATAATAGATGGACAGGCAAACTGACTAAATGAGATTTTCAGAAGAATATGTCATTCCTTCCCCAGGGAGAGTCCTTGCAGGCTCACATTTGTGTAGAAGTATTTCAGGTGTTATTTAAATATTAAATTCATATATTATTATATCTAACAAGATACCCAATTCCAGGTATTCAAAACAGATATTTAGGTCATGAACGAAATCAGTGTTAGAGTTGGACATGACTTAGCAGCTGAAGCAACTGGGTATTTGAAATTTATTCTGTGCTGTCATTGTGTTAGTGCTTCAGATCACTCACCCATTTAGTCTGTGCAAGGACGCTGAAGAACGAGACTTGGAGTCTCTGCATCACTGGTGGGGGGCACGGTCCCTAGAGGTTAGCCCTCGCTGCAGCTCACATAGCCTGTCTGTGGCTGAGCTGAGGCCCTGGTTCCAGAGCCTGGCTCTTGCTCCCACCCTGTGTCCTCGTATCACCACAAACCAATTGCTATTTACAGACACATCTGCCTTCAGGGTCCTTTTCAATCAGTTGCTGTTGGTAGTTTTCCAGTTCTGGGTCCCCAAGGTCACAATAGCAGTCTCCTGTCTCTTTTTGATCAAGGTCAACTGTTGCTAAGTGATGGATTTTTTCAGGTCTCTGCAAAATGGCATTTGAATAGCCCTTTCCCTCCCAAAGGATCCCAAAATCCCTTCTCAGGTTGCCCTCTCCAGGGGCCCTGCCTTTAGGGCCCAACCACTGTCTGGCAGCTTGACTGACTCTGTGTTTGGGGTCCCACAGAAAGCTAAGAAGGGCAACAACGCTGCTCTTTGAATCCCAGAAATGTGGTGGGGAGAATTCAAAAATGAACCAAGCCAGGTCCATTTCAAGGTACCCAGTATATGCACATTTTCACCTCTGGCTCTTCATGTGAAATGATGGAGAAAGCTGTATTTTCCAGTGCTCCAGTCAGGAGAGAAACACTTTAAAGAGCATTCTCTCGACATTGTGCCTGCAAAGTTGTCTTCTATGTTGGACAGCATTGAAAGTGTTAGCTGCTCAGTCATGTCCGACTCTGCAACCCCATGGACTGTAACCCCCCATTTCCCTCTGTCCATGGGATTCTCCAGACAAGAATACTGGAGTGGATTGACACTGCCTTCTCTAGGGGATCTTCCCGACTCAGGGATCGAACCCTGGTCTCCTGCATTGTAGGCAGATTCTTTACCATCTGAGCCACCAGGGTGGGTCCATTAACTTATTCATTTACTGAATGCCTCCTACTTGAGAAACACTGTTATCAAAGGCTCATGTTTAATCTTCACTACAGCTCTGAGAGAAGCACCATTATTTGTTTTACAGAAGAAGAAACAGATGCAGAAAGGTGAAGCTTCTGGTTTAAGGCCATGCAGTCTGAGAGTCCTGGAGCTGGGTTTTGAATCCACACACTTGACTCCAAAATTGGAGGTTCAACCACTCTGCAAATGGCCTCTGATACCAGCTGGATGAGGAAAGACGATGGGGACAGGGGTGTCGTGGTGACTTGGAATCAAGAAGGGACTTGGGAAGCTCATGTCCAGCAGGGACTTGTGAACACGCATGTTTTCTATGAAATGCAGTGTGATCCTGCCCTAGGGTGCCAGAAATCTTAAGTTAAAAATGTCCCAATAAAAACACTATATGTTTGGTGCAATAGACAGTGTTTTGGGGGGAAGCTGTTGAAGCAACTGAGTCTGTGCTGGAATTGGTTGGGGGTGAGCCTGCCTGTGAGGATGTGGGAGTCAGCAGCCACCTGGGTTACAGGAATGGTGCCAAGCAGGGGTGAAAAGGGCACCATTCAATCCCATTGTACCATCTAACCCACCATTAAGTCTCTTCATTAACAAGGAGCTTGCACGTGGTTGGCTTTCTTAGAGAAGCTTTTCCTAACTAGTTTAAGCTTAGTAGAAAGCCCATGACATTTGGGATTTGAATTCCATTTAAGTGTTGCCAGGAGGAAGGTAAAAAAAACACACACAGAGCGCTGAGCAGCCCTTCAACTCCTACAGCATCAAAGCACTTTAAAAAGATCTCTAAAGAGACTCTGGGGGTTTTGCAAATTTCTCTTACAAAATAGCATTTTTTGCCAGAAATAAGCGAATCAGCAATGCATGAATTAAAATCCTCTTGAAATCCAGATGGATTTTAAGATTGAGGATGCGAAATTTCTTTCCCAAAAGCCAATAAAGTCAGACCATGGGCGGGGGAGGGAGGGTTGAAGGGGACCATCTCTATAGGAAGTCAAAGTATCCATTAGAAATGTTTTTAAATCTCAGGAAATCATGAAATAACAGGCTTCAGAAAGTTTTGCAAACCAGTTGGCCCTTTTTGTTCAATCACTCTGTTTTTATGAAATCCTAGTAGATGACCTTCTTTGTGTAAGTGTGTGTTAGCTGTTCAGTTGTGTCCAACTCTTTGTGACCCCAGGGACTGTAGCCCACCAGGCTCCTCTGTCCATGGAATTCTCCAGGCAAGAATACTTGAGAGGGTACATTTCCTGCTCCAGGGGATCTTCCCAACCCACAGATTAAACTTGGTTCTCCTGTACTGCAGGCAGATTCTTTACCATCTGAGTCACCAGGAAAGCCCAGATGACCTCCTAGGTCATCCAAAATTTTGCCAAGACAGGCCTTGTAACTGCAAGTACAAATCTGCACTCTGATCATTTTTCACTGTGTGAAAAAAATGGCTGCTGACATTATGTACAGCCACTTCTGGTCTGTTTACCAGGGCACGTCTTCACTCAAAGACCTACGGTCTTTGGGATAGAGATGCTACATAATTGGTGTCCTACATAGGTTTGAATAGCACTGGCAAGGTTATTCCAAAATCAATTTTGTAATGCAGCCTCGTGGCTAAAACGCCAGCAGGGTTCCAGAGGTTCAGGCAGCATCCATCCCTGTGAGGGACTGAAAAGCAGCTGCCCTGAGCACTTTGGGGTGAAGATGCTCCCTCCTCTTGCTACCTCTCTGACAACCACCCCAACCTGCTGGGGGGTCCAGGTCTGTGCAGTGGGAATCCTGTTCCCAGGCATGTGTGCAAGGGGGACAGCGTTAGGGCAGAGCCTAATCTCTCTCTTCCAGGTATGTCAGCGAAGGAGAGGTTCCATTTAGGAAAGAGGCATTCAATGAACATGTATCGAACCCAGTTTCTGTTGCCTTTACTTATGCTGTTTTATTTAATCCTCTTAAAATCCTGGAGCAATTTTCTTATGAATATTATCCCCATTTTTGAGTTGAGAAATTTTGGGTTCAAGAATAACCACTTATTTGAGACCCCTGGGTCTTTGGGCTCCGAGGTTCAATACACAATATTCTGCAACACTGCTTCTTGGGGGAAATGTTGTTGTGGGAAAGGGGGAGTGGGTGTTATATAGTTATACTTCCTTGAAGACATAGGTACAAAATCACCATCTCAGTGTGCTAACTAGCCAAAGAAAGCATTTATTGAGTGCTGTGTTCTAGAAATGGTTCCAAGTGTGTAACTCATTTCATTCCCAGAATAGCCCAATGTTTTTACCCCCATTTTACATACAGGGGAGTTTGGGCCCAGAATAGGGAGACTAAGGGACTTATCTAAGGTCAAGGATAGTGAAGTTGCTTAGTCGTGTCCAACTCTTTGCGACGCCATGGACTGTAGCCTACCAGGCTCCTCGGTCCATGGGATTTTCCAGGCAAGAATACTGGAGTGGGTTGCCATTTCCTTCTCCAGGGGATCTTTCCGACCCAGGGATCGAACCCAGGTCTCCCTCATTGTAGGCAGACGCTTTACCATCTGAGCTACCAGGAAAGAGGGGGTTAAAACTAGGATTCAGAGTCAGACAGTAAAGTTCTGGCTGCTTTTTCTCCCTAATTTTGTTAGGAAAAATTTTAAACACAGAGGAAATTTGAAATAATGCTGCATATCTAACCCCTAGATTCTGCAGTTACTAGCATTTTCTACATTTATTTTACTGCATATCTGTTCATTTACCTGCCCATTAGCCCATCTTGTTTTTGATGCATCTCAGAGTATGCCACAGACATCTGTATGCCTCACTCCTGAACACTTCAGCATGGATATCCTTACCTAGAGTTCAGCATTTATTTATGGGGTTGTTTTAAGATAAAATTTACATAGAAATGCCCAACTCTTAATTGTAACTTCCAGTAAAATCCCACAAATGTGTACACCTGTGTTACAGATATAGAGCAAGATGTAGAACACTCCTGTCACCCCAGAATTTTCCTTCACATCCCTGTAGTCAATATCTACCCCACTTGCTCCCAGGAAGCCACTGTTCTCACTTTTTTCATCATAGATATGTTTTCCTTTTTCAGAGCTTTATATAAATGAGATCACCCAGCGTGGATTTTTTTTTTTTTATGGCTGGCTCCTTTCACTTGGCATAATGCTTCCAGATTTTTCCATATTTTGTGCTAACTATAGCTTGGTTTTATCTTGCTGAGTGGTGTCCCATTGTACAAATACATCACTCAGTTTGTTCATTGCTTACTTACGGATACCTGGACTTTCCCCGCCCCTTTGGTGATACAATGACTAGGGATGCTGTGAATATTCATGCACTAGTCTTTCTGTCGACATAGGCTTTCATTTTGGGGTTACAACTCAGGAGTGAACTTGATGGATCAAAGGTAGATTTATGTTTAGTTTTATACAAGACTGTCAGACTGCTTTCCAAAGTGGCTGCATACTTTGTATCCCCAGCAGCAGGGTGTGAGGGTTCCAGCTTGGATGATAAGCAGCTAGCAATCTGCTCTGCTGCCTCTCCAAGTGCAAAGCCAACAAACATTCTCAGTTGAATGAGTTCCTAAAGGTCAGAAAAAATGAATCTGGCTTTAGTAGAGATGATACCTACTGCTTTCAGCTCTTCAACTTATTTTCCCCCAGAATCTTAGGGGCTGCACCAACAAATGCACAGCCAGTGTGTCTGGCACTCTTGCTGGGTGTCTGACACTCGGTAATCTCTTTTGTATATTTCAATATATGAGTTCCATATGACCCTTCCTTCTTGGAGTCAGGAGCTATATTTGCTCCTATCTCACCAATTCAGTGGACATGAACTTGGGAAACTCTGGGAGACGGTGAGGGATAGGGAGGCCAGGAGAGCTGCAGTCCATGGGCTTGAGAAGAGTCAGGTACAACTTGGCGACTTAAGAAAAACATTTCACAGATTAGGAAAGTGAGGCTCGAGGTGGTGAGTAATTCACTTGTGGCCTTCACCAGAGGCAAAGCTGAGGTTTGACCCTAATTCTACCTGACTTCAGTCTGAACATTTTCTACTTCATTCCAAAATCTTCTGCAGCAACGGGGGACAGATTGGAGGGACCTAGGGGCAGTTTAGAGATGAATCTATACGTATTGGGGCCCCAAAGCTCCTGATTCCTGGGCAATCTGTAACAAACAGAAGATAGTTTGGACCAGAGTGATCGATGCAACTTTCCTTGATAACCTTGCTGTTGAGGACTTTGTTCTTAAAGGAAATTTGGAACAATTGCAGATGTAGAGACAGAAAATATTGTACAAGTAGTGACTGATTCTGCAGTGAGCAGTTGCAACCCTGAAACAAAGAAGTGACCATCTTGGGCTTAGGAAACTCAAACAGGGGCTGTCTATCAACCCTAGAGGGGTGGGATGCGAAGGGAGATGGGAGGGAGTTTCAAAAAGAAGGGGAAATATGTATATCTATGGCTGATTCATGTTGAGGTTTGACAGAAAACAGAAGAATTCTGTAAAGCAATTATCCTTCAATAAAAAATCAATTGATTTAAAAAGAGAGAGAGAGAGAGAGATGACCATCTTGACACAGAGTGGTATAGGAACAAATAAGGGGGAAAAAACCAAATACTCAGCATGGGAACCAAAGAAGGGGAAAGTCACGTCTTTAAAGGTAAAAACTGGAAGGCATGTAAAGATCTACCCACAAGGGGCTGATTAAAAACAAAATAACAGTGCATCCACGCTGTGGCAAGGAGTGAGACCCACCTCTGTGAGGTTTTATGCAACAGTGCCCTGTATAGACTTAAAAGGGCTTCCCAGGTGGCTTGGTGGGTAAAGAATCCACCTGCAACGCAGGAGTTGCAGGAGACACGGGTTCGATCCCTGGGTTGGGAAGCTCCACTGGAGAAAGGCGTGACAACCCACTCCAGTATCCTTGTCTGGAGAACCTCATGGACAGAGGTGCCTGGCAGGCTACAGTACAAGGGATTGCACAGAGTCAGACAGGACTGAAGTGACTGAGTATGCACGCATACACTTAAACACGGCACAGTACAGACAAGGTCAGTTATTTTCTGTAGAGTATGAGCTGATTTGCATTGAGAAGAATTATTTTATTCTTACAAAGCACATTTCTAGGAGAATATTTTCTTAACAGTGGTTCCCTCTGGAAGAGAAAAATAAGAGGTGAAGGGCAAGACAGACCTTTCCATGTTTACACTATTCTAAACTCTACAGTTTTAAAAACACTGGCAACGTGTAGAAACAACTGCAAAAGAAGGGTGAGCTGGAAATCTCTGCAGATGACTTCTTTGTCTCAGAGTCCCAGGGGCTATGCCAGCTTCTTCTGCACAGGGCGATGAGGGACCCTCACTCGGGGGTGCTTTCTCTTTAGTGATCATTTCAGGACTGTCTGTGTGCAGAACGAGGCTTTGCACTCCTGCAGGGAGCACCATGTCAGCTCCAGGCTGCAGGAAAAGCACTACTCCTGGGGGGCTGGAATTGTGGTCCCTGACACCCCTGGCTGCATGATCTGGGTTCACAACGCACAGGGTTCGATCGTGCTGAAGCCTGGCCTTCTGGAACATTCTCGGCCACCTTTCTCTGGGAGGGACTGGAGAGAGATGCCCCCTCTGCCTGAGCAGTGGGCCCCGCCCCTCTTTTGGGACAGAGGACTCATGCAGTGACAGCCTCTTATCTTATCACACTCTGCCCCTCGGGAAGGGATGCATCTAAATCCACAGTCAACCTCATCATCCCACAGCTTCAGACCTTCCATGGCTCCCCTGTGCCTACAGGAGTACACAGTGCTTCTCTGCATGCTTTTAAAATGCTAATTCCTGGGCATCCTCCAAATATTTCATTCTCTGAATGTTTTAATTCTTGGACCTAGGGGCCGGAACCAGAATTTGCATTTTTACAAGTGCCACAAGCCGATTTTGATATGAATCTTCTTCAGACCACAAACTGAGAAATATCGAGGAAATGCCAGAACTTTTCTGAATCACATTTAAGGCCCTGTATAATCTCTGAACAACTGTCTCTTCCACACTTGCATGTTCATCTTATACTCCAGTCGTTAGAAATCCCTTGCCTGTCCTCAAACACTAGGCTTTCTTCCCTTCCTTAGCACGTGGCGGCTCCCCTGCCTGGAATGCCTTTCCCCTTGTTTGTTGCTTGGAAAGGGTGTGTTCAGCCCCCAGGCCCGGCCCTAAGGGAGTCTCCTCTCTGGCAGGGCGGACACTCTCTTCCAGCCTCCCTGAGACCCTTCAGTCCTTCTCCTGTGCCGGGAGCCCCCATATGCAGGCATTTTCCTGGGCTGTGAAGATCTTAAGGCAGGTGTGTCTCTGCATCCTCAGGGCTCGTCTCCCCACAGCCGTGCACCAGACTCAGAGGTCCGAGGCCCCAGGAAATGACAGAGACAGGAACCGGGCTGGCAAGCTTCAGCTTCCAAGTGACTGAGTCCCCGGAGAACAGAGGAAAGGGAGCTGGAGGGAAACAGCCAGAAGACATGTCAGGACCCAGAATTCGAGTCCCAGGGGCCAAAAGGAAACTCCTCTGGCCAGGCTTCCCTCCAGACTTGGCCAGAGCCACTGGGACTGCAGTTGGGTCTCAGAAACCCTCTGTGGTTTCCGAGGTCCAGATATCCATTAGAGGTCTCAGTGAGAAGCTTCCTTGTTGATGGAAAACTATCTTGTTTCTCCCATCCCTAAACAGCTCCTTCTTGCCTCCAAGACCCTTCAAGTGTCTCCCACCCGTTTGGTTGCCCCCCCCACTCCCCAAGCCTGAATGTGCCCTCTCCTCCACCCACAGAGCCCGAGTCCCGCCGCATCACCCCTTACGCTCTCCTGCCTTCTGTCCTTGCTTCCTCATCCTAGCTTTTGTCTGAGCTCAGGCTTTCCCCACCTGGAGAGCTCAGGCACCCAGGTTTGTAAAGAAACATTTCTAAGCGGCAGCTGACAACACGCCCCAGGAAGACGACAGACCTCCCACTTGCAGAGTTTTTACCAAACCTTTAAAGGTTGCCGTCTTCTACCCTGCAATCATCCCACAGAAGCTGTCAGGAGCGTCACAGGAAATGAAAACCTGCAGCGAGCACAGTTCGTTGGAAAGAAAGCTGCCAGTCGTCGGTGTGTCCTGGGGATGCTGGGTCCCAAGATGAGCTTCTCGCAAAGAGCAAACTGCCCTGCAGCCTTCTCACCCTCCGTGTTCTTCTTCCTCTCGACCCCCAAGGGGTGCCTGCAAGACTGGAGACAGTTTTGCTTCAAATTTCAGTTCTGCCGCTGTGGGACTCTTTCAAGTCATCTCAACTCTCTGAGCCCAGTTTCCTTGTGTGTAAATTGGGGATGTCATTAACCCCATAAGCTTGTGTTTTATGTGGTATAACAGGCAGAGAGCTGGGCACAGGGGCTGGGGAGGACCAGATATTCAATAAATGATGGTTCCCTTATCACTTTTTCCTGACAGCCCTCCATTTCTCCATCATCTCCTCAGTTAGGAGCAGGCTCCAGGACAAAGGGATACAGAACATACCCTCCATAGACACGGAGAAGGCAATGGCACCCCACTCCAGTACTCTTGCCTGGAAAATCCCATGGATGGAGGAGCCTGGTGGGCTACAGTCCATGGGGTCACAAAGAGTCAGACATGACTGAGCAACTTCATTTTCACTTTTCACTTTCATGTGTTGGAGGAGGAAATGGCAACCCACTCCAGTGTACTTGCCTGGAGAATCCCAGGGATGGGGGAGCCTGGTGGCTACAGTCCATGGGGTTGCACAGACTCAGACACAACTGAAGCGACTTAGCAGCAGCAGTTCTATAGACAAAGGTGCCACTTCTTAGCTGTGTTGTCTTGGGCAAGTTATTTCACTTCCCCATGCCTATTTCTCCATTTGTAACAAGGTGAGAATAATAGTACCTAACATTATGTGTTATTGTGAGATTTCAATGGATTGAGCATAAAATGTGTATAAAGCAAGCTCTCAATTAATATTAGCAGCTACTCTAATTCTTTATCTATTCTAAATTTAGTGAGTGCTTATAGCTTCCTTGGTGGCTTAGCTGGTGAAGAATCCGCGTGCAATGTGGGAGACCCGGGTTTGATTGCAGGGTTGGGAAGATCCCCTGGAGAATGGAAAGGCTACCCACTCCAGTATTCCGGCCTGGTGAATTCCATGGACCATAAAGTCCATGGGGTCGCAAAGAGTCGGACACAACTGAGCGACTTTCACTTCACTATAGCCTGTTGGGGATTTTAGAGGACTTGTAATTAAGGTGGAGAACTTGTGCTTATACATCAGATACCCTTGTCAGAAAGAACTGTTTCCAATACTGTGTGTTCTTTCCCCTAGAAAAATATGAGCATATTTGAATGTGGCTAGCCTGATGCAGCACTGGTAGAATGCTATGTAAGCAAGGGGGGAATAGGGCTTTGCAGAGAAATAGCCCCAGACTTACATCACAAGCTGTGTGACATTGGACAGGAGGCTTCGCCTCTCTAAACCTTGGTTTTCTCATCTGCAAACAGGAATGCTGATAGCTACCTCTCAGAGCTTGTTGATAAAGATACAGAAAAAAAAAAAAAAAGGATGATCCGATCACATTAGCATCCTTCTCACTTCCCAAGCCACCACCTTCTTAGGCTTTTCAAGAATTGTTAGAAAGCACACTGCCTAACCCCAGAGGGCTGGCCAGCTCAGGGGGATGCTGCTTCAGAAAGTTGACCCAAACTGTTCTGGAGTCCCCCTGCAGAAACTTCTGGCCCGGCCCCCACGGCTTCCTCTGTCCTCGAGCTGCTGTATTGCCTCTCAGTTCTGACTCACCAGCAGCATCTAGGGCTTTCTCTTTCCTCGTGGGTGTGGGTGGTTGTTTTGCCTCTAATTTCAGCATCTCATTATCCTGGGACTCCATCACTCAGTCACATAGTGTCAGACCCAGATCACTCAGACATTTCCCACCCTCACAAGCAGGACCCTATCTTCAATGATTCATAGATACCCCTCACCCCATCCAAAGATCACACATCATATGGGCTGGAAGGAGCAGGGTAGAGATAATGATGATGACTAGTCGTGTTACCATGTGCCAGAAACTGCATGCCTATAGCTCTGATTAACTTTTATAACAAGCCGATGATGGAGGCTTTATCATCATTTGACAAGTTGACACTCAGAGAGATGATACCATTTACCCACTAGTGCATGTAGAACAGAGATATGAACCCAGGTTGTCTAAAAAAAATCATGCTCATAACCATTATACTGTATTGCCCTTTGCTGTGCTGAGCTGGCTCTGAAGTGGTCCTCCAGGTAGCTGGGATTGGCATGTCATTGCCAGCCTGTCACTCTGCAGGTCAGGAGAAAACACAGCACATGTGAACACATACACAGACATGCACACACACTTCCAGTGGCGAGATTTCAAACCCTAGGATACTTCCTGTGTTATTAGTATGGCATCTCCAACTGCTTTTTTAAATTAAAATATATGATTTTTATTTTTTTAGAGACGAAAGTGGCAACCCATTCCAGTATTTTTGCTTGGAAAACCTCATGGACAGAGGAGACTGGTAGGCTAAAGTCCATTGGGTTGCAAAGAGTCGGACATGACGACAACAATTTTTATTTTTTACTTAATATTTTTAAACTTTTTAAAATGTTATACAATTTTTAGAGGTTGTACTCCATTCATAATTATTGTAAAACACTGGCTGTACTCCCCGTGTTGTACAATATACCCTTGCAGCTTCTTTTACACATAAGAGTTTGGACCTTTCACCTGCTGCCCCTATATCACTCCTCCCCTCTCTCCTCTGGTAACCACGAGTTTGCCTCTACATCTGTGAGTCTGTTTCATTTTTTTGCCATATTCTCGAGTTTGTCATATTTTTTAGAGTCCACGCATAAGTGATATCACACAGTATTCATCTTTATTTCACTCTTTCCAACTGATTTTGACTTGAAGAAAATCACTCAAGGAAACTTCAAGAATATGGAAAGAAAGAGAATGTGCTGAGAAACCACTATAAAAGCATCTGGGACCCTCTACTTTGGGAGTCAGATGGCCCCAAAACCCCTGTCCTCTGGGCCCCTGAGTCCACATAAAGAAAGGAGCTGAGACTACACTTGCCAGACGCAGAAGGAAGGAAGGGAGGAGGAAAGATGGAGAGGGGACAAGGGAATTGAGGGTGACTTCAGGCCAAGCCCTGGGGGAGGGATGTCCTTTGGGGGTCTTGATTACAAAAATAGCCTCAGTTTTCTCATCTGTAAAGTGGGCACGGGTCTGCATTACTATGAAACACATGTTCATCACACTGCCACCTGCTGGTTGCTTCCTGAGAAAAGGCAAGCACTGGGCATTTGAGAACAGGTTTATCAATCACACTTTTATCTATGAAGAAATGAGTTTTCATGAAATTAAATAATTAGACCCTAGACCCCAGGCTAGCAAATCCCAAAGCCAGATTCAGGTCGGGTGTGCTGCTTGCAGAGCCTATCTTCCTTCCATCAAGCGATGCTTTCTCTCTGTCAGGAAGAATCCCAACGGTCCCAGAGGACATCCCTCCCCCAGGGCTTGGCCTGAAGTCACCCTCACTTCCCTGGTCCCTCTCCGTCTTTCCTCCTCCCTTTCTGCCTTCTGCCTCTGGCAAGTGTAGTCTCAGCTCCTTTCCTTATGTGGATTCAGGGGCCCAGAGGACAGGGGGCTTTTGACCATCTGACTCCCGACGTAGAGGGTCCACTGTCAAGTCCAGGTAAGATGTACATTCAGTGCCAAGAAACACCCTACATTTGGCATGAAATTTCTCTAGGTTTTTTTTACTTGGGATAACCAGCCTGGTGAGTAAGAAAACAAAGGAACCAATCTGCTTACTAAAATGGAGTCTAAATCGTTCTTTGAACTCTTGAATAATTTGAAAAAGACAGGGAGCTCCAGACTAGTTTTGAAAGCATAGCTGACAGTCGGTTTTTTCTCGGTCTCATTTCCTCATATTTCTCCTATATTTGGGATGAGACGAGAGAAAATGGGACTTTCAAGGCTGCGGTGACAGACAGTCGTTTCCCGTGGCCCACACCCCCGCTCTGTGACGGGCATGAAAGAAAAGAAAAAGACCACGTCGCCCAGCCCTCGTCCATGCCTAACTGCGCATGCAGTAATGCTGTTTGTTCCAAGTGCTTGGAAATACAAAAATCCGACTCCCTGCCAGATTTCTAGGGGAGAAATGATGATACTAACAAGCAGTTTTCTCTCTGTTTTGTAAGATGTGGGGGTGCTATGACGTCCACCCTAAGTAACGAAAGTAGTTGGCTCCAGACTGCACAATATCCGTGCTTTTCTGAGGATGCACAACAGTTTTTACTTTGAATGACTGATGAAAATTTTGCACTGATTTCTCTTAAGTTGTCTTGTCTGCTTGGGATCTGAAGACTGATTCTTCCATCCGAAAGCTAGAAAGCCATTGTTTTGCTTTCACACTGAGGAATGGCCTTTCTTCTAAGCCTCCAAACAAGCCTGCATGTCCTCCTTCTCCAGTGTGGCTGCAGAGTGTAAAGCCTCTGCTTGTCTCCCGGGAAGATGGTCGGGAAAGTCTCCCATGCTCGTAACTGGGTTATGGGGTTGGCTCTGCGTTTCGGGGGGCAGCACCACGCTGAGTATCCACCAGGCAGTGTGGATGAGAGCTGATGCTGCCCGTGGGGACCCCGTCCCCTTGGGGCCATATGCGTAAGCAATGATTTAGGATCAAAAGGTTTCCCACATTTGTTGCCATTGCAGCCAGAGAATTCGGGATTGTAGAGCTCACAGGTTTTGCCTTTTGAGGAAACTTAGTGATCATCTCACCCCACTCTGGTACTCTTGCCTGGAAAATCCCACGGACGGAGGAGCCTGGTGGGCTGCGGTCCACAGGGTCGCTAAGAGTCAGACACGACTGAGAGACTTCACTTTCACTTTTCACTTTCACGCATTGGAGAAGGAAATGGCAACCCACTCCAGTGTTCTTGCCTGGAGAATCCCAGGGACGGGGGAGCCTGGTGGGCTTCCGTCTATGGGGTCGCACAGAGTCGGACACGACTGAAGCAACTTAGCAGCAGCACCAGTGATCATCTGGTCCACATGCTCCATTTTACAGGTGAGTCAAGTGAAGCCAGCAAGATGAAGTAACCTGCATTTGGACAGTCAGTTAGTTAGCAACAGAGTCAAGACTCAAATCATGACCTTTTCCTGACCAACTACCTTCTTCTGCGCAGCTTGGAGCTAACAAGTTAATGTTAAAAGCCCTTTGGTGCAGTCAAAGTAGCTTTTAAAACCTAATATCCCAACAAAAAAGAAAAGATAGAAGGAATAAAGGAAGGAAAGGAAAAGAAGAAAGAAAAAAGAAAGGGAGGGAGGAAGAAAAGAGGAGAAGAGGCAGGAAGGAAACAATGTTCTCAGGCCCCCACTGGCCTCAGGAGAGGGCTCAACTCAGCACACAGAACCCAGCTGAATAGAGTTTCCTCTATTCGCGCACTGCTATTTCCAGCCTCTGCATCTTTGCGTGTGCTATTTCTTCTTCTGGGAAATTCCTTTCCTAGGTCACCGATCAGATCCTCTGGGAAGACTTTCTGACCCCACCCAACTCCCCAGCTTTGACAGGTGTGACCATTCCCTTACCAGAGCTTCTCTGAGTACACACTCTATGAGCACCCTGCGGAGCTTGTAAGTTATGTGCATTGAAATCTGCCCTTCAGGCTGGGAGCTTCTCTGAGGCAAGGAGCAGGTTTTGTCATTGCCATCTTCCTAGGGCCTAGTACAGGGTTGGCCACAGAGCGGCTGCTAATGGATGATGATTGGATATACGCATAGTCTCTTAACATTGAATATTTTGCAACAATGGTCCCTTGTTCTGATGATAAAATATTGAAAATTTAGATCAAGTTAGTGGCACAAAGAATTAAAGCCAAAGAGTACCAACTTCCGTTTTCAGCCTCTTTTTCTCATCTAATCATATTTGTTAAATTTAAAAAACAATATGTACTAATCCAGTACCAAAGAACTTTTTCCTGAGTGCAGACTTACCAGGCATAAGCAAATAAATCAACATTTTTCCTGGCGATGCATAATCATCTATTTACCTACTAACTGCCCATTTTCTAAGGAGGCATCTGATTACTCATCTACTTAATTAAAGTATCTTTTTGTTCTAACAGGAGCTCAGTTAGGTGATAATTATTGCTGGCATTCCCCAGCATCTCCAAGATTGAAGAAATGCTGACACATTGCAGAAATCCTCACTAAGTACTATTTCTAAAAGCGATATTGCTAAAAATCAAATAGAATGTGCTAATTGACTAGTACTTGGGCCTGAAAAGGGACTCTTCAAATTCAGACTAAGCCTACACAGGCTAGGAAACAATTATAATGAGAACAATGAATGTTTACACGTACTTGACGACTAGCATCCCTCTTCAGGGTTGGCAAACTGAGGCACAGAGAAGGAAGCAGCCCCCTCACGGTCTCATCCAGGTAGCAGAGAACTGGAGCCGGGGTCTTGCTGGAGTCCCTGCAAAGAAAGAAGATAATGCTTACTGAATGCCTACCAGGTACCAATTTTTTCCTGTACATCATATAATTAAGTCTCACAATAATCCTGTATTGTCTCTGAAATCAAATAATTTTGGTTTTAAATAAAGCATAAATAAAAATGTCTCCCAGGAGAAAGCCTTTGTCCCATTTCCCCCTCTACGTCCGTTGCTCATGCAAGGACATTATGCCTGGAGTAGCAGCAGCCATCTTGGGACCATGAGGCCACAAATCTACTTGCAGAGGATGGTGAAATAGAAAGAATACAATGTGTCTCAGTCACTAAGTCTTTGACCCAAATTTGGAGCTTCAGACTTTTTATTAGGTGAGGTAATTAAGTGACTTTTTAAAAAGTATATATTGGTCAATAATTCTATTAGCTACAAATGAAAGCATTCTTGTCTGATATAAGAGCTTTGAAAGGCTCCTGAGTCCTTCTTGATAGCTCCAGAGTACTCTTTCTCTAAGGTACTCTACACTACCCTATGTGAGCTGAGACAGAGGAGCTTATCACCATCTTGCAGAGAGCGGAGGAGGCCTGTGTCACTCTAGGGCTGTCACACTAGCCCTAGAACATGCAGAGCACTGATGAAACCTTCCACGGGGTGTCAGATGACACTGATGGCTCCTCAGGTCCCACCCATGAGACCTGGGTGATGTGCAAGTTAAGCTCAACTGCTTTCAAACAACACCTTGGATTATACACACAAAAGAAAAGAACTTTATTTTCATGGTCTCACATTAGTGTATACCCACATAAAAATAGTGACTTTATACACACACATACACATACACATAATTCTGAGAAGAACTGAACTTTGGGATATTTTGGGAAAGTCTAGCTAGTTGAAGAAATGCAGTCTATTTATTTTCTATCTTTGATAGAAACAGATGGACATTTTCTGTCTCCTCAGGGTCTCAACAATTGAAGAACGTCATATTTTACTGGCATCAATAGTAAAATAAAATCTTTGGCTGAATGCAACAACAATAGGAAACTATGGTGTAAAAGTAGGAAGAAAACAAACTTCAAAATCTAAACGTGGTCTCCAGTGATGCCAGACTTTACCAACACCTTCTGTCGAAGAAAATTTAAAAACAAAGTTATTTTTTCAACGAAATCTATAGAGCTCTGTTTTCAAAACTGGGAGGCGTGGTGGATTTAATAACACAAAGAACCATATAACTGTCTCCCTCTACTGTTTTCATCAAATGACCTAGGTTCAGAGAGGTTATACGACTTACCTAAGGCTACCCAGCTAAACAGGACACGGCCTGGAGCTCTAGTCAGATCTGATGCCAACAACTATGCTCTATTCATTATGGAAAGCAACAGACCTCGATGCAATGGGAGAAGCCAAAATTCCATGCTCTTGACCATTAAGCCTCACTCTTCATCCAGCCCTACTTGAAGCAGGGAGGTGTCTGAAACCCAAAGTAGACGTTACTTTGCAGAATCACTCCCTCAGTTTAGACATTGACAGGAGCATCTTGGAGAGACATCAGTTTCCCGACGTTTCCCGGCGTTCCCTGGGCTCTCCACCCAGTCAGCAAGGACAGGCCAGGCAGATCCTTGGGGATCAGTGGAGGTACACGTGTGGCTTTGGGGAGCCAAGATAACTCGCTGGACTTCAGTAGAAATCCGTGAGTTTACAGTGTCCAGCTGCTGCAGGCTGCTTCTGGGAGCGTGCTTTGTGTCATGAAGATTATATACCTACAACCACAAATGTACCTACATAGACACGTTAGTTCATGAATCCTCTTGTCTCCTCAAGAGACATTACCTTCATTTATGAAAGACAAAGAAACCAAGACTCAGAGAGGTGGAGCGCCTGCCTGAGGACACACAAGCAATGAAGGAGAGGATTTCTAGCTGTTGGTCCCCAAACAACTTCCACACATTCCATGAGTGAGCTTCAAGTCCTTCCCAGCCTGTGATTAGAACAGACAGGACATCTGGTTATTTTATTATTATCCTTTTCACTTTAGTTCTTGACATCTTCACTGACTTGGGGGACTGGAGTCTTCAAAGTTGTCTCGCTGGCCTTCATTTTTGTTTGAAAAGTTACCATCTCCCTCCTCCCAGTGCCATCCAAACTTAGCAATGATCTGCTCTTAACACTTTCAGCAAGAGGTGACGAGCGGGGACACATCGCACCTACCCCTCCCACATCAGCAGTCAGCAGGCAAACAGTCCCACCGCAGCTCCGCCAGTCGCAAGGATTTGAGAGCTCTTCCTCTCAGGAGCCAATGCCCCTCGGTCTTTTTGCACGCTGACATGTAACATTCTGTAAGCTAACCTGAGTGTTCCATCTCTTCGTGCTCTTCACCATGACTGACACTGTTTCAAAGCAGAAACAGAAATAGTCCTGGTCCTGACATTTAGGCAGCAAGTGGGTGTTGTTTATTGCTGAGCAATTAGGACACAGATTAACATAACATCACTTCTCAACTTGAACATTTCAGAGAGAGTTCTGCAAACCAGTTCCCAAGAGCTCCCTCAGGCCCACCCCACTTCCTATTGTCTTTTTGCTTTTTCCCTCCTCCACACCCATCCACCCACCTGCCTTGAAATATGCTATTTCAAATTTAGAGTTCAAGAAAGTTTGTGTAATCTATGTCATAGAAAGAGATGTCTTTTTATTCCACTGCAGGAGCAGCCCACGAGTACCTGTGCTCTTAATCAAAAAGGCAATTTCACTTTTTGTCCTTGAAAACTGTTTTTTTAAATCTCCCTGCCCTCTTTGGACTCGGAAAAGCTGAGGTCGGGAAATAGGGCTAGACTGTTTATACAGCTTTTCTTGAGTGACATCCCACAGTTTCGAATTTACTGCCCTCTTCTGTGAAGGGCACTTACATCTTAGAAGTTACACTTGCCTTTTCAAGGGAGGAGAGCCTCCTCAGGTTGATCTCTGCAAATAGGTGCTGGATAAGAGGGAGACATCTTTGACAACTTTTGCACGGTGGGTCAGAGGCCCTGCTGGAGGCTGCAATGGGCATTTGTCACCGGTTTTCTGCACCCTGAGGGATCCACCCAATAGTGTAGCGTTCTCCAGAGAGGACAGTCCTCTGGTTAGCACGCGGTGTCCTATCAGGCACTGCCTTCCTCTGCTTGCCTCTAAGTCCCTGTAAACCCAGGACTCTAACCAGGAAGGGTTCATCTTACATTTACACCAGAGCTGCTGCTGTGGCTTTAACCCTCATCTTGCCACTTTCGTAAGCACACATGATGGCCTGCCTCAGGGAGGTAACCTGAGCTGCGCACACGTGAGGGACTGTGAGGAAGTGAAGCTAACACCATCTACCTGAGGCTTGCCACTCCATGGGACTTTTGCGAGGATTCAGTAGTCTTTTTACTTTGTTTCCTCACGTCCCACCCATCTCTGATCCATATAAGAACCTGGCCAGTGGGCTCGATTTTGGAGGGTAAGTTGCTTTGGGAACATTTTTTTCCTCTCAGTTTGGGTTTTTTCTTTATGGGACAATTTGGCTGGGGTATGCTGTTGGAGAGGGGAAGTGCTGGACTCTACCCTGAACCAGTTCATTGGGAACTAGTTCTCGTGGGGCAAGCCCACCCTAGTTGGAATTAGCTCGTTTGATTTGTAGGGTAAATTTATTTACCTGATTTGGGAATAGGCTCAGTTGGAACCAGTTCATTGGGGAGCTGGTTTTTCTGGGGTGGGTAGCCTATCTGAAATTAGCTCATTTGTTTTGTAGAGTAAACTTATTTACCTGATTGTGGGAATCAGTTCATCTGTGCATCGATGCCAAAATTTGTACCATTTTTGTCTGTGTCTTTTGTGTTTTGGTGTTATATATAAAGCTTATAAAAATGGGAAATATTTCATCTATCCCAAAGGAAAGACTTTGGGGGCATGTATTAGATATGTTAAGATCAGAAGAGCAGTGACCTCTGAATGGCTCACAATAAAACAATCTGACAGTCAGAAGTGCTTTACAAAGGCAAGGAACACTCTGATAATGAACAGGTCTGGAGACTCCCTTGGACTAGAGGCGTTGAATTCTAATTTCTTCTACTGGAGCCCCGGGTAACTTTAACAGTGCGGAACAAGTTGATTGATTCTCTAATAAATACTACTCTCCTTTGTAAATTAAACGTTCAAATAACCTTCTCCCCAGAACAGCTTGACATCAGGATCCCACCAGGGCCTTTGTGACCTTGTCCAATCTGGGGAACTTTGACTTCCATCTGGGGGGCTTTGGCTCCAATTAGGGGTGTTCTGCCTGTGAAGGGAAACCCATTTATAAGGCACTTTGGAGAAAGGTCACTGGTTGATGGGACTGGGAAGTCATGTCACTGTAACTTTCCGGCTGGCTAGGTTTGGTTTCTTCTGCTTACTTGGTAGCGCACAGACATCTGGTTCTCACTGCTGCCTCTCAGGCTTCCTCTCAGGTTTTGTCATTTCTTTCTCCTCAAACCCTCTGCGAACAGGCGAGTGGCCGTGGGAGCCGTTGAGGACTCTGGCCAGGGTTACTGTCTGGTGTGTCCCTAAGGCCCGCAGCCCAGTGTGCCCCAGTAGCTGCCACCCAAGCGGGTAAGGGCTCTTCATTCCTCTCCCTCCCTCAAGCTGAGGATCAGGCCAGAGGGATTGCAGGGTGGATTCCTTAGCCCATCTTCCGTACTTTTCCTGCTGCCTTTGCCTCCTTCCCCCTTCGTCCAGATGGATTTGCGGGAGTCTGGGTATTGCCTCTGGGCATTCCTGAGAGGCCTTCTCCTTTAGGCTCCAGGAAGAGGGGTGAGCTTTCCAACATGGGTGGATAGATGTGTCACTCATTGGGGAGGTCACCCAATTCTTCTGGAAAGGAGGGAAAAACACAACTTGGTTTACAAATGTAGTCTTTACAGGTGGTTCCAAAAGTCCTTTCATCACTCCGAAAACCTTCCCTGCTCATCTTATGAAGCTTGTAAATATTAAAGAAAGGGGAAACAGTCATCCGAAAAAGAACTTAGCTGTATCTTTGAGATGCGAATGTCCTCTCTGGTGTCTTTTTAATGCAAAGTTGAAAAGGGCAAAATAATTTAAAAGTTGGCTTGCCAAGGTAATTGAAAGCTGCTTTTCCTACAAATATTAATATTTAGCCATCTAGCCAAGTAAGCCTGACTTGTTTCACCTGTGAGAACCCCAATTTTAATCCAACCTTTTTGTAAACTGCTGGGTTTTTTGTTACTGTACCTGACTCAGCATTGAAACCAAAATAAGGACTGAAGCCTCACTGTGTGTCTGTTTGTGCCTTTTGTTTTTATTTTGAAAAAATCACACTGCCATGGTTAATTTGAGTTTCAGGTTCACATGAACTGTAAAATATTTAATATTAAATTACCCGGTATTACTGGTACCTGGTAGTAATGTTGAAGTTTGTTGATCTAACAATAATAATAGTATAGATAGGTCTTGAGTCATCAAGGTGCTAAATATAATATTAAGTATAATACTTTCATTGTACCTAGGTTTAACATAAATAAGGTACTATATCTGTAACAAATTTGTCAGCCAAAATGTACCTCAATGTGGGAAAAAACTTTAAGAAAACTAAGATATGTGTCTTCAGTAGAAGAATAAAAAAATCGTGAACCCTGCCTCCGTTCACTGTCTCCAGAAGTACCTCCTGTCCTCAGCTGAGGCTGTCACCTAGATTATTGCAGTGGCTTCCTGTGGGGTCTATCAGCTTCCGTTCTTGCTGCCTTCAGAAAGGCAGCCTGAGTGATCCTTTTTAAAATGCTGGAAAAATGATTCCTGGGCTGAAGGCCCTGAGACCACTGACAGTTTCAGCAATTCACTAGGACTCAGGAGTCCATGTGTTGTCATACTCAGGGCTATGAATTGTCACAGGGAAGGATACAAAACACAATTAACAAAGGGAAAAGGTGTGTGCGGTGGAGTCCAGGGGAAGCCAGGCACAAGCTCCCACAGTGGAGTGGCAGGGGACACCTTTAACCCAGCTAGCAGCAGACTGTGACAGCACGTGTAACACGCTGTCCACCAAGGGTGCTCATTAGACTGTGCCCACAGTCTTTACTGGGGCCTATGGTGCCAGCCCCTCTGTGTGTCACAAAGCTAGACTCTAGTCTTCCAGAAGGAAGCACAAACCACATTGTTAGTGTGAACGCTCCAGGCAGAGTGGGCCACTCCTATCAGAGAGCAGTGAGGCCCTCCCCAAGTCAGGTCCCAAATGCCAGCTAGAGGCCCACCTTGTAAACAGGCTCCTTAGGGGCAGCTGCAGGCCTCCAGTACTCACTTCTGCACAGCTCCTCGACTCAAAACCCTGCAGGACACCGCAGCTCACACAGAGTACAAGTCATGGTCTTTAAAGTCACTAAACTCCCCGCCTGGTGGAGCCACCCGTGCCCTCCCTAATCTCACCTCTGACTGCTCAACCCTCCCCTCTGCCCAGGCCACACTGGCCTCCTTGCTGCTCAGGGAACCCAGCAGGCCAGCGTGTTCAACCCAGAAGTGGGGTACTTACTGTTCCTTCTTCCCCAAGGTGTTCCCTCTGCAGCCCGTTTGGGTTCCTCTCTCCCCTTCGATGGCGCGTATGACCCCTTCCCAAGGCCATTCCAGGCTACGGCCCTGTCTCTGACCCTTTCCTTCTTTGTCCTTTCCATTGTCTTCTAACACACTGGAGAGTTTATTTGGCTTATTGTCTGTATGTTCAGTAAGAATGTAAGCCGCAGAACGCTGGGGACTTGTGTGTCTTATTTATTTCCTGTTCCTGGAAAAGGTCTTGTTGAAGCACCTTAACCTAAGCTCACGCCCTTAACCTGGAGCATAAGATACAGCTGCCGTCCGGGGGTTAAGACTTCACCTTCCAACGCAGGGGTGTGGGTTTGATCCCTGGTCAGGGAGCTAGGATCCCATGTGTCTTGCAGTCAAAAAGCCAAAAAATAAAACAGAATGAATATTGTAACAAATTCAATAAAGATTTTTAAAATGGTCCACATTAAACAAAAAAAAATCTTAAAAAAAGAGCAGGGCTGTGGTGTCAGATGGGTTAGAATTTTCACTCCACCATGAAGTAATCTGTATCAACTTCAGTATGGTTCACACCGATCTGACCACAGTTTCTTCATCTGTTAAAGAAGGATATTAATAATATCTGCATCAAGAGTTGCTGTAGGTGTGATGGTCATTAATATGCATAAGCTCTTCCAGAACATGGGAAGTCTTCCATATGTATTAGCTCTTTTATTATTTCCTTTCTTTTATTAAATCATTATCTTTAACATGTTTTATAAAGGTTTCAAACAAAACAAAAGTAGAGAGAATAATAAAATGGATTTCAGTGTATCCAGCAACCGGCTTCAACAATGACCAATTTAGAGCCAATGTGTTTTATCCATTCAGTTCAGTTCAGTTCAGTTCAGTCTCTCAGTCGTGTCCGACTCTTTGCGACCCCATGAATCACAGCACGCCAGGCCTCCCTGTCCATCACCAACTCCCGGAGTTCACTCAAACTCATGGCCATCGAGCTGGTGATGCCATCCAGCCATCTCATTCTCTGTCGTCCCCTTCTCCTCCTGCCCCCAATCCCTCCCAGTGTCAGAGTCTTTTCCAGTGAGTCAACTGTTCGCATGAGGTGGCCAAAGTATTGGAGTTTCAGCTTCAGCATCAGTCCTTCCAATGAATACCCAGGACTGATCTCTCTCTGCCCAATTCCTGCAACCCCTATACCCAGGTTATTGAAGAAACCCCAGATATTATATGTCATTCATAAATATTCCAGTATGCAGCTTTAAAAGATAAAGATTCACTTTTAAAAATATGCACATGCAATAATACCTAACCTAAAAGTGAAAACTAATCCCTAAATATTAACAAAAAATCCAGCTAGTGTTTACATTTCCCCGGTTCTTCACCACCTCTTTCCTAGACTGTTGGGGCAGCACCAGAATGGTCTCCCTGCTGACAGGTTCTCTCTCCAGGGCTCCTACTGCTCTGCTCCACGGAGCGCTTCGTAGATCGTAAAGCCGAGGCTCTCATCCCCATCCCCACTGCAAAGCCTTTGCTAGCTCCCTAGTGCCTGCATTAGAGGGCTTGACACTTTGCTGGCTCTGGCCACCCCCCTTCCTGTGTCTGCTCTTCCTCCACTCCAAACCCCAGCTCCATCAGTGTCTCTCAGGCCACTCTCTTTCCCCTGCGCCTCTGACTCTGCTGTTCCTCCTGCCTGGAACACACTTTTCTTTTTTCTCTCCTGGTACTCTTGTCTTCCACTGTTCTCCCAGGCCAAGTCAGTCACTCCAGCCTCCAGGCCCCCAAGCTCTTGCACCTTGTGAGATGCCCATGGCATCTCTTGTACCTTTCCTGCCTCCTGATGGGCCCCTGTGCTGAGTTCCTCAAAGACCAGAGCTAGTCTTATATCTCTGGGCCTCTAGAGCCTGAGCAGGGATAGAAAGCAGAAAATGAATGAAGGAATGGGTTAACAAATGGAGAATGAACACAAAACTTAGAAAGATGATTATTTTAGAGTTTGCAACTTATCCCTCTCTCTCTCTGGGTCCACACTGCTCATTTATTTATTTTTAATGGAAGGGTAATTGCTTTACAGCATTGCATGGGTTTCTACCAAACATCAACATGAATCAGTCATAGGTTTACCCAGGTCCCCTCCCACTTGAACCCACACTGCTCATTTTTATGTCTAACTTTTTATCACACTGTTTTTCAACTTGTGCAGCTGGCTTACCCTTCTGTTCCCTGGCAGGTCAGAACTTTTTAATCCTGAATAATTCAGTGCAGAGTCTCAGGGGCCAGCCTCAAGCCCTGGTTGACTGCTGCCTGCTCTCTGGCATAAGTCAGACAGGTCCTGGCTCACAGTGATCAATTCCCTGAGACACTGCTGCTCTCTGAAATGACCCCAGGGCAGAAGGGTGGCCTGAGGAATTCCTGGGGTCTAGGAACCTCCAGCGATGATCTGGATGAGAATAGGCTTCTGTGCTAAAAATGCCGTGTTTCAGCTGGGCTGGCCTTCTGTGGACCCAGGGAATCAAGGCATAGCGGGCATGAGAAGTGGGAATGCCTCTTCTACCTTTCACTTCTCTTGATTTGAAAAGAATCAGGAACTGTTACAATGGGTCAAATGCAGCTTCCGTGGGCTGGTGATGTCGAGGGCCACTTGATGTGTATTGGACATTGTGCTGGGAGCTTTACAGATGGCATGTTACCATGTTACCTGTCTGTCCTCACAAAGACACTGGCAGAGGTGTTGTCACTCCTCCCACCCATTTTACAGACAAGGCAGCTAAGACTCTAATAGATCATGAAGTCACAGAGAGTGAATGGAGAACTGGGATTCAACTCTAGGTCGACCCCGAACCCTTTCCAGCAAAGCAAACCTTTCCATGCTATGGGGTCAAGCTCTTAAAGAAAGGTAAAATCAGTTTAGATGGTTTGGAAATAAAATGATTAAAATTTAAAAATGGAACAGATTATACTAGAATAAAGTACAATGAAAAACTAGAGTGCACCCTGGGTGGTATGAACCAATACTATTTCATGAAACTTTATATGTATTTGTAAATATAAGAGAAGGAAATGGCAACCCACTCTAAGGAAATGGCAACCCACTCCAGTGTTCTTGCCTGGAGAATCCCAGGGACAGAAGAGCCTGGTGGTCTGCTGTCTGTGGGGTCGCACAGAGTCAAACACGACTGAAGTGACTTAGCATGCATGCATTGGAGAAGGGAATGGCAAGCCACTCCAGTGTTCTTGCCTGGAGAACCCCAGGGACAGAGGAGCCTGGTGGGCTGCTATCTGTGGGGTTGCACAGAGTCGGACATGACTGAAGCGACTCAGCAGCAGCAGCAGCAGCTAGTATTCTAGCCTGGAAAATCCCATGGACTGAGGAGCCTGGTGGGCTAACAGTTCATGGGGTCACAAAGAGTCAGACACAACTGAGCGACTACATACACACACGCGTGCGCACATATATTTATATGCACTATTTTGCATTACATGCATATACATGTCTACATGACTATGTGTATTGTTCAGTTCAGTTCAGTCGCTCAGTCGTGTCTGACTCTCCATGACCCCATGAATCACAGCACGCCAGGCCTCCCTGTCCATCACCAACTCCCGGAGTTCACTCAAACTCATGTCCACAGAGTCGGTGATGCCATCCAGCCATCTCATTCTCCGTCGTCCCCTTCTCCTCCCGCCCCCAACCTTTCCCAGCATCAGAGTCTTTTCCAGTGAGTCAACTCGTCGCATGAGGTGGCGAAAGTATTGCAGTTACAGCTTTAGCATCAGTCCTTCCAATGATCACCCAGGATTGATCTCCTTTAGAATGGACTGGTTGGATCTTCTTGCAGTCCAAGGGACTCTCAAGAGTCTTCTCCAACACCACAGTTCAAAAGCATCAATTCTTCGGCGATCAGCTTTCTTCACAGTCCAACTCTCACATCCATATATGACCACGGGAAAAACCATAGCCTTGACTAGACGGACCTTTGTTGGCAAAGTAATGTGTCTGCTTTTTAATATACTATCAAGGTTGGTCATAACTTTCCTTCCAAGGAGTAAGCGTCTTTTAATTTCATGGCTGCAATCTGTATTGTGGTATAAAATGCACTGTGGGTAATAGTCAATTTTTGAAAAACACTGCTACAGCTCCCATAGGGCATATTCAGGAGATGAGTTTTCACCTTCCCTTCAAGATTTTACTCCTATTAGTTGCTGTTCCCACTAGAGTTGTCTGCAAACCCAATGTATTTTCTGTCTTTGTTATCTATCTCCATCACTTTTAGTTTGACTTGATTAGTTTCAACTCAGTTCAATTCATATGCAATGCCTTAAACCATATCCAGCATTAGAGTAGCAAAATTTAAGTGCCTGCTTTGGATCAGCCCCTCATGATGCAAAGAAATAAATGTATATTTACTAGCCACAGTGAAATATCTGAAATTCTGTTGTTTTGTCCCCTTGAGTTTCTCTAAGAAGACAGCACATCTCATTATTCTGGAGTTTGCCTTTCTTGGCCATTTTTGTGACCTAATTCAGTATAAAGTTAGAGCACTAGGTTTGGGGGCGAAGAGGTTCACATTCAGAAGCTGTATGTAAGCAGTGCTTCAGGCAGCGCCACTGCACACAGAAAGTCCCCAGAGCAGCACAGGCAAGCAGCCACATTCCTGTATTGTCTAAAGCTTCCTGATCTAGTAAAGCTAGTGTTCTTAAAAGTCTAGGCTTGGGGAAGAACTATGTTAGGTTGTAGCAGGAAAACTTGCGTAGGGCAAGAGTGGGCAGGTGGAGACTTGGGGGCACATTCATAGCCAGAGAGGTGCTCTCAAATGGTCAGCAGGAGTCCTTTTCCCAAAAAGACCTGCTAGACATCCCAAGAAGAAAAGTGCAAAGAAATTGAAGACTAAGCATTCAGCTCTCATCTATTTTCCTATTAGAAGTAAGATTATGAAAGAAAGAATGGCAACCAAGGACACCCTTAAACTCAGAAAACCATGTTACTAATAAGGTGAGGACCCTCATGGGCGGTAGAATCAGAGCTTCAGGGATCCACGACTGCCAGCTCTTGTGTGTGTGATGAGAAAGCATGTTGTGCCCACGGTGAGAGTTAGCATGCACAGTGGGTGGGACTGCCCTGGTGGTTCAGATGGTAAAGAATTGGCCTGCAGTGCAAGAGACCCAGGTTCCATCCCTGGGTCAGGAAGACTCCCTGGAGAAGGGAATGGCTACCCACTCCAGTATTCTTGCCTGAAGATGGTAAAGCCTGCCTACAATGTGGGAGACCCGGGTTCAATCCCTGGGACAGGAAGATCTCCTGGAGAAGGGTATGGCAACCACTCCAGTACTCTTGCCTGGAAAATCCCATGGATGGAGGAGCATAGTAGGCTACAGTCCATGGGGTTGCAAAGAGTCGGCCACGACAGAGCGACTTCACTTTCACTTTCAGGCTTTAGTGTGTTTTTAACCAAGTAATCACTCATGTTGGAGAAGGAAATGGTAACCCACTCTAGTATTCTTGCCTGGAGAATCCCATGGATGGAAAAGCCTGGTAGGCTACGGTCCACGGGGTCGCAAAGAGTCAGACACAACTGAGCGACTGAACGGAATGGAACGGAACGGAATCACTCATGTACCAGTCACTGTGCTAAGTGTTTTTTTCACGTGTAATTGCATCCTGTCATTTTAACTATTATTCCACTTTACAGATGAGAATACAAAGGCCCAGGAAGGTTAAGGTCAAGGTCACATAGCTGGTACTTGCTACAACCAAAGTTCAGATCCAAGTTTGTAGCTCTTCAGAGCATATTTTGGGCACTTGAGTATTGAATATTTAATATATTGTTTGACATTTGTGGCAACCCCGAGGGCTAGACAAGCTAGATATCACTAACTCCATTAGCCCCATTCAGAGCTCAAAATATGGGGAAACCGGGGATGGAGTGTTAGCTCAGCTGTCTGATGCTGCTGCTGCTGCTAAGTCGCTTTAGTCGTGTCTGACTCTGTGTGACCCCATAGACAGCAGCTAAGTGGGCAATATCGCGAAATTCACCTCCCTTTCCTGGGCCCCAGTTTCCCTCCTCCCAGTGGAGCTGGTTGGACCTGGTAGTGTCTAAAGCTTCTTTCAGCTTTAATTTTCCTGGATCCAGGACCTTGTCCAGAGTCTCAGGGCTGATCAAAACCAGGGATAGACCTCAAAACAGTCTCTTGTTCCCCAGGTCTAAGCACCTCTCCCCCTGTTTTCCCACCATGATGAGCTTCTCTCTATATTAAATTTCTCCCTTGGTTTTTCCCCTCCAGTTTTCTAGCTGCCTATGAATTTAAAATACAAAATGAATGTAGGAATCTGGGTAGAAAAATAAAAGAACTCAACCTTAAATCATTGAGATAGAAAAAAAATCTATATTTATCTATAAATCTATCTTGAGTTAGGGAAAGCCTGGAATTTGGTATCAAACTAACTACTCAAACATAACTGGCTTTGGAAATTCATATTCTAAGCATTGTTATTGAACAAATGACTCCACAAATTCCAGTCAGCTCTTCCTTTTTTATTTGCCTATCCTAAATCTCTTAACACATTTCCATCATCCCAGAAGAAATACACATATTTAAATTCTCATCAATCTTACATGTAGGAATTATTATTAATTCCCATTTTACAGATAAGTAAATTGAGGCCAGAGACTTTCCCAGGGACACAACTGATAAAAGGGAGGATTTGGTCCTGAATCCTGGCAGCTGACCACTTAGCATCAACTTTTATTTTTAATTAATTAATTTATTTTAATTGGAGGCTGATTACTTTACAATATTGTAGTGTTTTTTGCCGTATAGCATCAACTTTTGACCACCACTCTCTGCTGCCTGAGAAGTATTCTGAGTTGTCTGTATTTTCCCTCTCAGGAACAGTGGGACTTTCATTGTACCAAAGATGAAATATGTTTCATGTTCCTCTCGTTGTGGGCACCCAGCACACTCAGGGCTCCTGTGGATCTGACTTGAAGGGGTTAACCACTCCTGTACACACCCCTGACTTGAAAGGGTTAGCCTGGTAAAAGCAGAACTCACAATTTGAAATAGGAAAGGGCCTTGCCCTCTGGCATTTCTCCCTCTCAGTCAGTGCTGAACCAGACATGATGGATGCATTTAAATATGAATTCCCCTCTCCAGACGGGGGAGGGAGGGATAAATTAGGGGTTTGGGATTAACAATGAAGCCGGGCAAAGGCTAATAGTTTTGCCAAGAGAATGCACTGGTCATAGCAAACACCCTCTTCCAACAACACAAGAGAAGACTCTACACATGGACATCATCAGATGGTCAACACCGAAATCAGATTGATTATATTCTTTGCAGCCAAAGATGGAGAAGCTCTATATAGTTAGCCAAAACAAGAGCAGGAGCTGACTGTGGCTCAGATCATGAACTCCTTATTGCCAAATTCAGACTTAAATTGAAGAAAGTAGGGCAAACCACTAGACCATTCAGATATGACCTAAATCAAATCCCTTATGATTATACAGTGGAAGTAAGAAATAGATTTAAGGGACTAGATCTGATAGATAGAGTGCCTGATGAACTATGGACGGAGGTTCATCACATTGTACAGGCGACAGGGACCAAGACCATCCCCAAGGAAAAGAAATGCAAAAGAGCAAAATGGCTGTCTGAGGAGGCCTTACAAATAGCTGTGAAAAGAAGAGAAGCAAAAAGCAAAGGAGAAAAGGAAAGATATAAGCATCTGAATGCACAGTTCCAAAGAACAGCAAGGAGAGATAACAAAGCCTTCCTCAGCGATCAATGCAAAGAAATAGAGGAAAACAACAGAATGGGAAAAACAAGAGATCTTTTCAAGAAATTAGAGATATATAAAATAGATAACCAGCAAGGACCTACTGTATGGTACAAGAAATTATATTTAGGATCTTGTAATAATCTACATTAAAAGACTCTTACTCCTTGGAAGGAAAGTTATGACCAACCTAGATAGCATATTAAAAAGCAGAGACATTACTTTGCCAACCAAGGTCCGTCTAGTCAAGGCTATGGTTTTTCCCGTGGTCATGTATGGATGTGAGAGTTGGACTGTGAAGAAAGCTGATCGCCGAAGAATTGATGCTTTTGAACTGTGGTGCTGGAGAAGACTCTTGAGAGTCCCTTGTACTGTAAGGAGATCCAACCAGTCCATCCTAAAGGAGATCAATCCTGGGTGTTCATTGGAAGGACTGATGCTAAAGCTGAAGCTCCAGTACTTTGGCCACCTCATGCGACGAGTTGACTCACTGGAAAAGAGTCTGATGCTGGGAGGGATTGGGGGCAGGAGGAGAAGGGGACGACAGAGAATGAGATGGCTGGATGGCATCACCGACTCGATGGACATGAGTTTGAGTGAACTCCGGGAGTTGGTGATGGACAGGGAGGCCTGGTGTGCTGTGATTCATGGGGTCGCAAAGAGTCGGACACGACTGAGCGACTGAACTGACTGACTGAATAATCTACAAGGGAAAAGAATCTGAAAAAGAATATAAAAACACGTATACATGTACACTATATATACATCCATGCATATATATATATATATATGCACGCATTTGTTTAGTCTCCAAGTTGTGTATGACCCTTCGTGACCCTATGGACTGCAGCACGTCAGGCTTCCCTACCCTTCACTGTCTCCTGGAGTTTGCTCAAATTCGTGTCCATTGAGTCAGTGATGCCATCTAACCATCTCATCCTCTGCTTCCGTCATAAAAGGCATACACAAATATTCATATGTATATAATTGGAGCACTTTGCTGTACATCTGAAACAAACACAACATTATAAACCAGCTAATTTCAATAAAAAAGAAAAAAATACTGATTTTGTTATTTCAATATACTGCTAAAATAAATTAATTTTCTCCTAAAAAAATGTTCATTCTGCTATCTGGTGATGAGATTGAGCTGCTGACTGCCCATGAAATTCTTGCAGCGTGATGGAAGCAGGAGCTGAGGGAGCCCTGGGTTTCCACTCTGCCCTACCTGCCGATAGGGACCAGTACAGGTTCTTACAGAAGCCGTGAGGGACATTTGTTTTCAGCTCGCATACATTTGCTTCAAAGGTGGCAGCTTCTGTGATGCCACGATCAGCCTCTGTCCCTGCCTGAAGTGTGTCACATGCCCATCACGGTTTTCCTCAGGCAGGACTTGTGCTTCCCTGTGGTCTTCCGCTGATGCACTGTGCCTGGGGAGTGATGTGCTCCCTAAGGTTCGGTCAATATGACCCTGCTGATGCCCCCAGCCACTCTCTCCAGCCAACTGTCTCCTCTGTGGTCTAGCACCTAGAGGGCCCCAGAGCCTCAGGTGCCGTCACCCCGCTCCAGGGCTCCCCTGCTTAGTCAGCGAATGCTCAGCCCTCCATCTGGTCGGCAGAGCCAGGAGCCGGATATAGCGTTCCTTCTCCCCTCCCTGTTGTTCGACACTCTGTCACTCAGTGAGGACTCTCCAGGCCATCTGTGCGTGTCTCCCCGATGCTTCTCCACCTCTCGGTCTCCACCACCAAGGTCCAGTTCTGATCTGATCTCCCTGTCACCAAACTTCACTCAAATCCACTCTGTTGATGGCAACCTGTGTGCTCTTTCCACCTGTTAACATGCCACGTTCTTCTCCTGCTAGTGTTCAGTGGCTCCCCAGATGCTTGGACCTGAGCTCCGTGGTTCTGTGCAGCTTGGCCCAGCCTCTCCCTTCTCTCTGCCCAGCTTGCTCGGGGCACCCACCTAGACCTCACATCCCTGCCCTGTCTCTTCTGCAGTCCACACACACGTGGGATTCTGGCCTCTGTGGAGGCTTTGCTTTCTCAAGCCTCCCAGGACCCGTCAAGCTTTCCTGCTTTTGTATGTGGTGCGCCCTTTGCCTGAAAGCCCTGAACTCTCACTTCCTGGCCTGGCAACTCCAGGGGACTTTGATCCTCTTTGCTTTCCATAGACAGGAGCAGTTCCATCTTCTGGGCTCCTTCAGGCTTCCATTAGCCTTGTGTCACTCCGTAGTCAACTTCTGTTTTCTAGCCTGCTTCCTCCACTAGGCATGCTCCCCAATTAATTAATAAGGCTTTGCCTTAGTCATCTGGAGAATCACAGACTGACTCAGCAATGGAACCTGGCCCAGGGAGGCCTTGGGGTGAGGCTCTGTGGAAAAAGCCAGTCCCTAGGACTACACTCCACAAGACCCTGCTTTTCTAATGCCCCAACTTCCTACCAGATGTTTTGTTTTTTCTCTGCAGCTGTGGAGGGGGAGGACAGTAGTGGGGATATATACACTTTGTGAGAATTGTGTGGCAGTTTTATCTGTAGCATGGAGCTAAATGTGGTATTTATATAAAACAAGAAGGAAAACAAGCTGAAATGGTTAGACTAAATGTATGAAGCTACAAGGTTCTCTTAAATGCACTTGTCAAAATAAAGCATAAAATCCTCATGCTAAATATTTAAGGCAGACAAGTTTGAATTAATTTATAGCAAAGCAACTGTGTATATATGATAACTTGGGGGAAATAAATTAATCTCTGATTTGTTTTCCCTAGTTTCTAGAATCAGTTGTGAAAATATCTTCAAATTTCAGGGCTTATATCAGCCTCTTAAAAACAAGATACTTTAAAATAAGGTGCTGGAAAATGAATACTTTTCATATATTGTTAATGAGTGTATAATTTGGAGTAATCTTTCTAGAAGGTGATTTAGTGATTTGTATCAAATATATTAACTTGTAAATACCTTTGATCCAGAAATTTGGCTTCAAAGATCATACCCTAAGGAGGTAATGAGACAATGAATGAAAGGAGAATATAAGGATTTTAATCACACAGAAAAAAAAAACAACTATGAATAAATTTTGTTATTTCAATTCAGTGGGCAAATATGTGTCCATTAAAAATTCTGGGTAAGACAAGCTACATGGATGGTCACACTATAATCTATGAGAAAAGTGGATCATAAAGTAATATTATAGTTTGTTCCCATTTCTGAGAATATAATCAATGTGGTTATGTAGCTATAGATATAAATTGGAAACATATACACCAAAATGTTAATGATCATAATGATGACGACAGAAAAAATAACAAAAACATCTGTCCCTGTCATGGACTGTCGGCCAGGGGCTAGACTAGCACTTCTGCCCATTCGCCTCCAACAAGAGAACATTCTAAGGTAGAAACAGCACAAAGTTTTGCCCAGATCACTTGATCTGAGATAGGGAATAAGCCAAACATGAGCTGGGTACGGTGCAAGTCTTCACCCGGACCATTGTCAAGGTGAAAGGAGGACGTGGTGAGGATCAGATCTAGGGGACTTTGAGTCACTCACACTTGGATTTCAATCCCAGGTCAGTGTGTCATTCTGGTCACTCTGCACTGCCTCAGTGAGTCTCTTTTCTTACCTGAAAACAAGAGATGATAACACACTCCCTTTGTATAGACATCCCAAGGCCTCTGTGCTTTGTTCAGGAATGGGAAAATGACAAAATAGTACAGTGAGACCCATATTATGACCTGTTGAAACTATGGGAGGAATAAGCTCTTTGATCTGGTCTTAAAGCTGGAGAAATCAAAACAGAGGTAAAAGATGGAGAGAACAGAATCTTGGTGGCATCATTTTAACCCTAGAACTAACTTTGTCTGAACCAGTAAAATCTACTCCTGTTTATTTCTGTGAACCAGTAAATTCTCCTTTACTGTTTAAGCCATTTTGAGTTGGATCTGTTACTTGCAGCTAGAAGACTTCTGACTCATCCATAATTTCTCATGGCTACTGGGGGACAGAATCAGCTATAACGTTAGTGCAAAATGAAAATGCAGGGCACATTGGTGAGAAAGTTAATATTTAAGATTTTCAGACTCTGGGAGAAGAGCATTAAACAAAACATGGGACCCTCCTAAGCACAGGGCCCTTTGTAAATATACAGACCTCATAAAACAAACTAACATCTGCATATTGGTTAGGAAATCCCAAGGCATGTAACAAGCATTTGGTAAATGATATGTTTTATCATTATGTCCAGACCAGGAGAACTTATGAGAATCCCTGGAACCAGATTTATGAGGTTACGAACAAGAACTGAGCGGTCTGGGTTGGATTCAAAGAGCAACAAATGGTCCTTTGTTGAGAGAGGAAGAGAGTCTGATTAATAAACTGAAAAGATCATTTCAGCTGCTGTGGAAAGAATGAATTTTGGGTGGGGAGAAGGGAGGGGGAGCATGGAAGCTGGACCAGTTAGGAGGCTGGCATAGTTGTTCAGCTGCTTTGGGCCAAAGAGGAGTTGAAGAGATGAGAAGCAGTGAACAGATTCAGCAGAAGTTGTGATCTTAGTGGGTTAGGAGTGTGTGAAGGGGGAGACTCGGGGGTGGCATCTAGTTTGGGCTGAGCTCTATTCAGGGATGAGCCACACTGGCGTCATGCAAAGGTGGCTCTAGGGTTAAAATGCGGCCACTGGGGCTTTGTCTTCTCCATCTCTGGGGTTTGGTGGTGCTGTTTGGCGAGCAAGACAGAAGGAGGCCTGTCTGCTGTGTGTTTTCACTATGCATATTTCCCTCAACTTTCACAACAGCCCCACATAACGGGGGGCTTTTACCATTTTTAAAAATCGAGGTACAGTTGATCAGTAAGTTGTTAGTTTCAGGTGTACAGCACAGTGATTCGGTTTTGTATCCATATATGTATATTCAGTTATATAATGTATATATATATATATATATATATATTCTTTTTCAGATTCTTTTCCCTTACAGGTTATTGCAAGATGCTGAGTATAGATCCCTGTGCTATACAGTAGGTCCTTGATGTTTATCTATTTTATATATAGCAGTACGTATATGTTAATCCCAAACTTCTCATTTATCCCTCTCTCTTTCCCCTTTGATAACCATATGTTTCTTTTCTATGTTTGTGGGCTTATTGCCACTTTGTATATAAGTTCATCTGTATCAGTTTTAAAGATTCCATATATAAGTGATATCATACAGTGGAATATTACCCATCATTAAAAAGGGTGAAATAATGCCTTTTGCAGCAACTTGGATGGACCTAGACATTATGATACTAAGTGAAGTAAGTCAGAAAAAGACAAATATCTTTCACCATTTTACAAAAGGAAAATGAATAGAAATTTTGTTAGCACAGGTGACAAACGGGACAGCCTGAGAGAGGTTTTGCTGGGTTCCAGAGCCCCCTGGCAACCGTCCAGTGCTACCCAGGGCACGTTGAGCTCTTCCTCTCTTCAGTCACCACCTGGAAAAACGTGGGGCTTTAAGTCAGCGGAGGTTGGAGCAGGAAGGACTCAGGCTGGCTGTTGGCCCACGGAGGATGGGACCCCGGTTTCTGGGGCTCCGCTCTGTAGATTTGGGCAAGTGGCTTTCCTCTCCTTGTGTCAGTTTTCCTTTCTCTTAGTGGGATGTCGACGGCCCTTCCCTCTTTGCATGGTGACTAGATGATTGCATAGGACTGTGGCTGCCAGTGACTCTGGGACCTGCAGGGTGCTGCTCCGATGGTGGCAGATATCAGCATTCTGAGATCCTGCAGATGCTTCTTCTGCTGTTGCCACTTCATGCATCACTGAAACAATGCAGGGTTGGTTGTCATCAGAGGGAGAGCACAGTGTGGTGCTTAAAACAGGATACATGCAATGACAACTGAGCTCAGGGTACAAATTCAGCCACTTCTCAGAGCAGAGAGACAGTTAAGTGCATAGCCCCTAATGATGGCAGGCTGCCTGGATTCAAATTTTGGCTCTGTTGTTTCCCAGTGATAGTCACATAATCTCTTTGTGTCTCAGTTTGCTCATCTGTAAAATGGGTATAGGAACAGTGCCTAGCATAAACCATTATTTTGAGGGTTAAATGAAAAGATGCATATGGAGTGCTTAGTACAGTGCTGGTCACATGACGATGCTTGCACCCTAGTTGCAATGGAAGCTGGAAAAGCTCTTTGGGGAAATGAAAGCATATCTCCACACAAAGAAATGTAGGCAAATGTTAATAGCAGCACTTTCCATAATAGCCCAAACCTTGAAATGACCATCAGCTGGTGATTGGTAAATTAAATGAGATACACTCATAAACAGAATACTATTTACCAGTAAAAAGGCAGATGAATAAACCTCAAAAAGGTTATGCCAAATGAAAGACTCAGCCAAAAAGAACCACAGAGTGTCTGATTTCATTCATGTGGAATGTCCAGAAAAGGGAAATCTGAGACAGCAAGCAGGTCAGTGATTGCCTGGGGCTGGAACAAGAGTGGGGCTTGAACACACATGCTCATGAAATTTCCATTTCTGGAATGATGGAAATTTTCTAAAAATTGGACTGTGGTGAGGGATGAATATCTATGTAAATTTTCTAAAAATCACTGAGCTGTAATTTAAAATGTGTGAGGTTTATGGTTTGTAAATTATATCTCAAGGAAGCTATTTAAAAGTAAATTGGGTTGGGGGGGGCATTCAAGATTCAGACAAGGGAGTTTTCTAACTAAAAAGAGACTTTGAAGGTTCTAGAAAGGCATTAAGAATGGTAAATGCCCACTACCTATATCACCTTTATGACAGTCTCGTGACATTAGTCTCTTCACGCATGAGCGCTGCTACTTCAGGTGTGTCTGACTCTGTGTGACCTAAGGACTATAGCCCTCCAGGCTCCTCTGTCCATGGGATTCTCTAGGCAAGAGTACTGGCGTGAGTGGCCATGCCCTCCTCCAGGGGATCTTTCCGACCCAGGGATCGAACCCCGTGACTTTTATGTCTCCTGCACTGGCAGTTTCTTTACCACTAGCCCCACCTGGTAAGCCCTAGTCTCTTCATACCTCTGGTAAATGAGGAAACTGAGGCCCCAAAAGTAAGCTTTTAAAAAAATAATCTTTTGAAAGAAGATGTTCAAGCAGCCCCCACCAAGAAGCTCATCAGCACATTAATACTTCTTTTTTTAAAAACTGAAGTATAGTTGATTTACAGTGTTATGCTAATTTTTGCTGTACAGCGAAGTGACTCAGTTATACGCATGTAGATTCCTTTTCTTATATTCTTTTCCATTGTGATTTATCCCAGGAGATTGGATATAGTTCTTTTTGCTATATGGTAGGACCCTGATGCTTATCCATTCTAAATTCTCACATTTCTAAAAAGCCCTTTAACTGTCTAAGTCTCAATGCCCTCATCTGATAATGGGAGTCAAAAATTAAGAGAAATAACTGGTTTAAAAAAGAGGGTTGACACAAAGCAGAGGATTAAAATACAAGGCATCATAATCTAAACTCCCTATTTAAAGCTTCTTCATAAACATTTATCTTTAGAAGCTAATATTAGCTCTAAAATTCATTGAAGTTTTTAAAAGCATGGCTATTTATCTTTGAAAGGTACATGGTATCAATTCCAGTGACAGCTTCTCAATGTGAAGGAAAGTTCTGTTGCACCCAAATGAACACAAATGTGCAGTCAGCACCGTGTCAGAATTGGAAGCGATATTTGCCATGTGGGATAAAACACAACACTGAATGAAGTTCAGTAATTACAATCAAATGCACTCTAATCAGAAAGGAGATGATGAAAGGAAACTATCTGTTACCACGGAAGATGTTTCTCGAGAGGCTTACTTTAAGTAAACATTGTACCAGATTCACCTGGTCTTAGTGATTTGATGATTTTTGACGGAGTTGAACAATCACCCAGCTGTGGCCGTGGGACAGATAGCTGCCCCTGCACCGGAGCTGCCCCAGCTGCGCCCTTTATTCTCTCTTTCCTGGAGCTGGGATCCTGCCTTCTCCCTGGACACCCTCTTCACTTGCTCATTAAAACCCTAGAGTCAACACACTAACATGCACACTTAATTAGCTCTTTCCTTTCAGCAGTTCCAACTGTTTTCAGGGTGAAGTCTCAATCGGTCATCAATATTCATGGCCCTTTCTTTGTGCTTTCTGCTGTCATATTAGACTGGCCCTAAATTCCTGATTCACAGCTTCTTAGTTAGGTCTGTTAATCAGCACTTGCTGTGTAACAAGCTTCCCTCAAATCCCAGTGACTCACAGCAACACGTGTGGTCGTGTGCTCTCAGATCTGTGAATTGACTGTGGTTCTGATGACTTCAGATCAACTTGCAAGCAAGTTCCTAGCAAGTGAGTTGGGTTCCGGTCTTTTCCGTGTGTCCCCTTAACTTGGGACCCAGGCTGAAAGAGCAGTGCTTCCTTGGAGCATGCTTTCTCCTGGCAGAACATATTCCTGAACCCAGGTTGGCTGCTTGCCGGGGTTCAGAAGCCAATAATCTGAGAAACAAGTGTCAGGAGGAAGAAAAGATGCTTTGACCAGGAAAGCCGGCAATCTGGGGAGATGGGGAACTTGTGTCCAGGGACCAACTCTGAAGATTCTGCTCAGTCATGACAGTTTTTTAAGGGAAAAATGGGGAGGAATCTCAGTGAATCACAAAGGCAGGAGGTTGGAATCTGGATCATTGTCCTTTGCGTGTGGACTGGCTGACTCTTTCTTCAGATGTTATCTTGCCTGCTGCTGGGAGTAGAGCTACTTTTTTTTTTTTTTAATGTGAGTTCTTTTTATCTAAGAAAAGAATCAACATGTTAGACAAGGCATGGTATGTATTCAGGAGAGCAATATATTCAGGTATGTATTCAAGATCACACGTGTCACTGTGAGTCACTGAGATTTGGGGGAACCTTGTTACACAGCGAATGCTGATTAACAGACCTAACTAAGAAGCTATGAATCATGAATTTAGAGCCCACTCTAATATGATAGCAGAAAGCACACATTGCCTGGTGATCTCATACAGTTAGGTTCTTTTAAGGTCCCAGATGTTCAAGCAGGTTTTAGAAAAGGCAGAGGCACCAGAGATCAAATTGCCAACATCCGCTGGATCATGGAGAAAGCAAGAGAGTTCCAGAAAACCATCTATTTCTGCTTCATTGACTATGCCAAAGCCTTTGACTGTGTGGATCACAATAAACTGTGGAACATTCTGAAAGAGATGGGAATCCCAGACCACCTGACCTGCCTCTTGAGAAACCTGTATGCAGGTCAGGAAGCAATAGTCAGAACTGTACATGGAACAACAGACTGGTTCCAAATAGGAAAAGGAGTACGTCAAGGTTGTATATTGTCACCCTGCTTATTTAACTTATATGCAGAGTACATCATGAGGAACGCTGGGCTGGAAGAAGCACAAGCTGGAATCAAGATTGCTGGGAGAAATATCAATAATCTCAGATATGCAGATGACACCACCCTGATGGCAGAAAGTGAAGAGGAACTCAAAAGCCTCTTGAGGAAAGTGAAAGAGGAGAGTGAAAAGGTTGGCTTGAAGCTCAACATTCAGAAAGCAAAGATCATGGCATCTGGTCCCATCACTTCATGGGAAATTGATGGAAAAACAGTGGAGACAGTGTCAGACTTTATTTTTGGGGGCTCCAAAATCACTGCAGATGCTGACTGCAGCCATGAAATTAAAAGACGCTTACTCCTTGGAAGGAAATTTATAACCAACCTAGATAGCATATTAAAAAGCAGAGACATTACTTTGCCAACCAAGGTCCATCTAGTCAAGGCTAAGGTTTTTCCCGTGGTCATGTATGGATGTGAGAGTTGAACTATGAAGAAGGCTGATCACCAAAGAATTGATGTTTTTGAACTGTGGTGCTGGAGAAGACTCTTGAGCGTCCCTTGTACTGCAAGGAGATCCAACCAGTCCATTCTAGAGGAGATCAATCCTGGGTGTTCATTGGAGGAACTGATGCTAAAGCTGAAACTGCAATACTTTGGCCACCTCATGCAACGAGTTGACTCACTGGAAAAGACTCTGATGCTGGGAAAGGTTGGGGGCAGGAGGAGAAGGGGACGACAGAGAATGAGATGGCTGGATGGCATCACTGACTCTGTGGACATGAGTTTGGGTGAACTCCGGGAGTTGGTGATGGACAGGGAGGCCTGGCGTGCTATGATTCATGTGGTCGCAGAGAGTCGGACATGACTGAGCGACTGAACTGAACTGAACTGAAGGTTACAGTGGAGTAGAAATGGGCAAACAGGAAAGTTGCAAGAAATCTGCTTTCAAGCACAAAAGGCCAAGTGACACTTGTAAGCATACGTCAAGTCTTGCACGGAATGTTGCATATCACATCTGTTCTCAATCTATTGGCTCAGAATCACTCAGCCTACAAAAAGGCCTGCAAAAGACCTGGGTCCTAAATCCTGTTACAGGAAAGAGTGGGAGACCTCGGCCCAGTATTCCAATCTACCACACCAAGGAAAACGAGACTAGCAAATTTACCTCTTTGAACATCAGTTTTCTCATCTTTAAAGTGGGGCTGTTGCAGAGTTAAGATAAGGCAATGAAGGTGAAAGAACCACTTAAGCTATGAAGAATAGCAGAAGTATTTGTTGCTCTTCATACAACAGATACTAGGTCTCATGGTTTTTTTCTCCCCAGCACAATTTCTTCTTGGCAGTGCATACTCTATAAAAGAGTAAAGGAATATTTCCCAAAGTGCTTTAACACCATTACTTTGGCCAGCAATTGTTTTGCTGCCCCCTAAGCTAGTCCCTCTGGAAAAAGAAATGGCAAACCCATTCTAGTATTCTTGCCTGGAGAATCCCACGGACAGAGAAACCTGGTGGCCTCCAGTCCATGGTGTCACAAAGAGTCGGACACAACTGAAGCAACTTAGCATAGCATAAGTTAGTTCCTGGAGAAGGGAATAGCAACCTACTCCAGTATTCTTGCCTGGAGAGCTCCATGGACAGAGGAGCCTGGTGGGCTACAGTCCATGAGGTTGCAAGAGTCTTGGATACAACTGAGTGATTGGACCTGACATGACTTGCACTCACTTTTAGCCTAGTCCTCAGGCTTCCCAGGTGGCTAGTGGTTGAGAACCTGCCTGCCACTAAAGGAAATATAAGAGATGCAGGTTCGATCCCTGAGTCAGGAAGATCCCCTGGAGGAGGGCAAGGTAAACCACTCTAGTATTCTTGCCTGGAGAATCCTATGGACAGAGAAGCTTGGTGGGCTACAGTCCATGGGTTGAAAAGATTTGGACACGGCTGAAGGGAATAAGCATGCACACATGCAATCTAATCCTCTGCTTTCTGGTAACAATACCTGATACTCCTTTGAGAAACCAGAAAACACCCCTCCCTCACTGTCACTTCATGGGTACACCTATAGCTCCAAAAATGGATTCATAACCCAGATCTGTCTGGTCTGAGACCCTGAGATGTCTTAGTATTATAATTGGGTCTGCAATGAGCACACATCACAAGCCTTGCTAATTGAAGCGGAGCCATGACTATGGCTGGAGCTATTTAGAAAGAGGCTTTTTTTTTAAAACTTGGCATTTTCAAGCTGGTAGACAAACTTGGAGATGCTAAGGGGCTGTCTTGCTACCCTATGGGGGTTGAATAAAGTCAACACAGACGAAAGCAGAATGAAGTGATGACGAGAGCCAATTTTCTGAGTACACTGACTGAGTGTCTGGAAACAGCCATCCCCTAAAATAACCGTATGTCTGGCCTTTCTGTTACATGAGTCAATGCTTTTTTTTTTTTTGGTTCAAGGCAGTTAGAGTTGGATTTCTGTTGAAAGAAAGCTGACTAATACAGAAATAGAATTGCTCCAGAACAAATGCAAAACATGTATCAAGGCTTCCCGCTGACCACTTGGGTAAGCCTGATCAGATTTGAGAGAACTTTCGCGTGCTGTCCTGGTTCTGTTGCTGTTGTGTCCAACTCCTTCTGACGCCATGGACTGCAGCATTCCAGGCTTCAGTCCTGGCATCACTATCTCCTGGAGCTTGCTCAAATTTGTGTCCACTGAGTCAGTGATGCCGTCCAACCATCTCATCCTGCCACCCCCTTCTCCTCTCGCCCTCAATCTTTGCCAGCATCAGGGTCTTTCCCAATGAGTCGTCCCTTCGTATCAAGTGCCTCAAAAGGAGTTCCCTTCCACTATTTGTCATTTGGCATTTACCACCCTTTGACATAGAAAGGGAGGTAAGAAATGGAAGGGACATTTGGGGCCCCACACCCGGCTTATCCTCAGAGATCTGTCCCCAGTGGACAACCTCAGAAGAAGTAACCTCATCTCCTGATTGCTAAGCCCATCTACTTTAGCTAGTGAGGACACCTGTCTCCCTCTGTCCGGCTGTCAAGTGCTTCCACCACTTGACCTAGGGACCTTCTGCCCAGGTTGAAGTCTTTCTTAAAATCCTCAGTTGGCCATGCCTCATATCTATTGCTCCTGGCTAAGCCTTTTAGCATTGGGATTACACAGAGTGATGCCCATAGACTCCATGGGCTCTGGAAACAGAGCATGCACTCATGTGTTAAACCCCAGACCTATCACTTACTACCTGTATGACACTGAGCACATCACTTAAACTCCCTGAGTTTCAAGGCTCCTTTCTTTAAAGCAGATACAGTAACATATTTCTCCAAGGTTGTTGTGAGATTATAATGACATGGTAGGTAAAAGGGTTTTACATAGCATGTAGCAGGCATTCAGTACATGGTAGGTGTTATCATTTTCATTTCTTTTGTTCTTTATTGCATTTTGTGCTGTTTATTTGGTTCGCTGTCTGCCCTACTCAAGTGAACTGCAGGTAGATGAGGGCAGGCATGAGTATGATGCTTCTTTGCATTCCTTATCTTCCTAGTAAGATCTCATCACAGAATGGTTCCTTAATAACCTGACTTGAGGGAGAATAGATGAAGAAAACGTGTGTACGTGATGACCTGAAGGAAAGAAGGTGGAAAAATGAGGCAGTCAGCACTTACTCAGGCATCCTTGACTGAGCTTTCTCTGGATCAAACATTTAGCATAAAGTGACAGTGTTTGAGGAGCTCGGTCAAGTGGAGGAGACCAGGTGAAAGCCAGCAAGTGAAACTAGAGCGTTTCTTTTGGTTACAGACAATAGAAATCTACCCCGACCCTCTTGAACAAGAGGGAGACATGTTAGATAGATGTTGATATTTTCAACAGGCTTTAGGAAGGAGGGAGGGCGGGAACAACCAAGTTGGCTCAGGACACTTTGTCTGGAGTGTTACTATTAACAAAGCCACAGCCACCCTTCCGCTTCCTAGGAGAAGTGTTCCTATTACCAAGAGAGATGCTCTGATTGGCCCTGCTTGGGTTATGCATTCGCTTTCAGGGCAGTCAGAAGGCCCTCCCATGTCAGGGTTTGGAGGCCATTTCTTGGGAAAGTGCATCTTAAACAAGGCAGTCCCCAGAGAAATGGCTTCTATAGCATTCAGCACTAAGTAGAGATTTGTACACTGTCCTTGATCAGATGTGAAGTAGAGGAAAATCTCCAAGAAGATGTGGTCATTGAGTGTGGTGGCCTTGAGAACAGTTCATGAAATAATCCAGATCAACACACTCAACCCTGAAGGAAGAGGGACTTAGTAGGGTTTAAAGAACTGAAACTCACAGAAGGCCCTATTTGGCCAAATTTCCCCTCAGAGGATTGTTATAATCACAGTGGGAAAATACCTCAAACAAACTGGACCTCTTGAGCATCTGAGTTGGTCAGGAAGGCTGGTTTAGGGTGTAGGGACCACTTCCCACATGAACTGGAGGCTTTCTATAATGTCAGGGAGGGACAATTCAGTTCAGTTCAGTTGTTCAGTCATGTCCGACTCTTTGTGACCCCATGAACCGCGGCACGCCAGGCCTCCCTGTCCATCACCAACTCCTGGAGTCCACCCAAACCCATGTCCATCGAGTCGGTGATGCCATCCAACCATCTCATCCTCTGTCATCCCCTTCTCTTCCTGCCCTCAATCTTTCCCAGCATCAGGGTCTTTTCAAATGAGTCAGCTCTTCACATCAGGTGGCCAAAGTATTGGAGTTTCAGCTTCAACATCCGTCCTTTCAATGAACCCCCAGGACTGATTTCCTTTGGGATGGGCTAGCTGGATCTCCTTGTAGCCCAAGGGGCTCCCAAGAGTCTTCTCCAGCACCACAGTTCAAAAGCATCAATTCTTCAGCACTCAGTTTTCCTTATAGTCCAACTCTCACATCCACATATGACCACTGGAAAAACCATAGCCTTGACTAGACTGACCTTTGTTGGCAAAGTAACATCTCTGCTTTTTAATATGCTGTCTACAGGGAGAGACAATGGTAGGGGAAAACAAGATAGAGTAAAAAATGTGGGTTCTAGTTCAACTTAGCCGTTTACCAGCTGTACAATGATAAGGAATTTTTCTCCAGAAGGCTCAATTATCTCATCTGTGAAGTGGAAAAAAATCATATTTATTTCTCAGGCTGGAAGTACAGGTTAGGGCAGAAGATGTGTTTGAAACTATCTAGCAAGAATTGGCAGGACCAGGAGACCCATCCATATCCATGAGTTTCCTTTTACATTGTGCCTTTGCTTGCTGTGCTGTTCCCAGAAATCTGATAATCCTTTTGATGGATGAGTTTTGGGAAGAGTCCATAATAGCAACATTCAGTTGCCAGGAGCTCAGTGACCCTTCATGTTTTAGTGACCCTTTCATAATCCTGGGGACTGGCTGGGAGGGAGGCTCCCATACATGTGCTGAGTGGAGCTTGTTCTGTTTACAGCTTTCACTCTTGATAACCGTACTTTTTTTGTGTTTTGTTTTTTTTTTCATGCATGAGCCCACAGACCCCTCACTCCTGGCTGTGCCCACTTTCTCTGGCCAAGTCTTTTTCAGACGCTTAATCTCTGGAATTCCAGCAAAGACACCGCTGCAAGGCATTACTCCAGTCTCAGGAGGAAGCCCTGGCTCCAATGCCATAATTCGCCTATTTCTATCCAACTCATGGAAGGGCAAGCACATTTCCCAGGCACCTCATTGCACAGCCGAGGCCAGCACAAACTGACGGCCATTATTTTATTTAATCCTTGGTTGTTCCATGGGCCCATCAGTGGGAAGGGAAGCAATTGCCGAGAGGGATCTGGAGAGTGGCAAACAGGTGGCCTTGGAGGTAAAGACCAAGGTTCTAACCCTGCTCTGCTGCTCACGAGCCGCGTGGCCTGGGCTGAGCTCTATAACCTTTCCGACCTTGCTTGTTATCTGTGAAATGGTGATAGTATCACTGGGTCATGGTAAAGCTTGGGTGAGATACTTTCTGAAAGTTCTTCTATGAAATGGCATCTGGCTTGTGGAAGGGCCTCAGTGAGTGTTAGTTTCATTCCGCTGCTTTCAGTTGAGAGTCACAGGCATCCCAAGTCCTTCTTCTCTCCTTCTTCTTATCATCTTGTATAACAAGGCTCTTTTCTGTAGTTCACTGAGGATGCTTGGCTGTTTTTGGTGGTAACAGATATAAAAGGAAGGAATTAGGGATTGGAACCAGAGATGTGTGCATTTCGGCAGGTTTGTATTTTGCATATGGAAACATGACCACCAAGTTTGTGGCCCCATGGACTGTAGCCCCCAGGCTTCTCTGTCCATGGAATTCTCCAGGCAAGATTACTGGAGTGGGTTGCCAGTTCCTACTCCAGGGGATCTTCCCGACCCAGGAATTGAACCCTCATCTCTTGTGTCTCCTGCATTGGCAGGTGGGTTCTTTACTGCTTGTACCACCTGAGAAGTCCCCGTGAAAGTAGTTAGTGGTTAGTTACTGCTCGTCGGTTCTGGCAGTCGTTTTACACCTGGTGGTGATCACCTTCATTTGGACCAGGAGCATGATGGATCACCTCACAGAGTAATATGGGTGCAGAGGGACAGGCTAGGCTGGGGACCTCAGGTGAGCAGACAGGAAAGGCTGTTGGGGAGGAAGTCACTTGGCCTCCGCCATGTCATTGTTTTCTGGGTCACAGGTTGGTCTTTGGAAGGGTGTCTGAGAAATGCCGGTAGAAGGGGAATGGTTCATGAGGAGATCAGAGGGAGACGCCCCTGGGTGCAAACTGCTGCGCAGCCCGCCAGCACCGTTTATCCGGCAGCTGTGCTACAGGTCCGCTTAAGCGAAGGTGGAAGCCACCCACACTGTGCCACCCGTTACAAATGATGGTATTGTCTCAGTAAGAACAGAGGAGGGAGAGGAGGCAGGCATGTATTAAAAGTGTGATAAGTGTGAATGACCCAGACCTCACTCTTCTACTGTAAAATCGATTTTTAAGGAAATGGAAACAAAAAAAAGCTTTAAAATGTTCTGGAAAAGAGTGCAGGCAGGGAGACGAGGAACTGATACTGAGGTGGGCTAAGCAGCCCGCCCGGTGAATAAGAGATCAGAGGTCAGGATCCAAGGCCTAAGCTTTTTCACAAATTATGTGTGACCTTGAGAAAAATCACTCAGTTCCCCAAACTCCCATTTCCCCATCTTTTGAGTGGAGAAAATGATTGTATAAAATGCATTGAAAATGCTTAGCGTAGTGCCTCGGTCTACATCTCTCCTTTCCTTATTAAATGATGTTTTGTTGTTTTGTCTGCCCTGGATCCTTATATCTGGGAATAGCAGCTAGTTTCTCTTGGGAAACCAGCTCCTCTTGTACTATTATTTCTCTGTGGTTAGGAGGAACTACCTTCCTTTTTTGGAGTGGACTTCCTGAACAGTCCAGTCCGAATCAGAGAATTCCACAGTAATTGGTTTAGGGTTAGGTAATGGCCATACCAGAACACCCCAGGTGGCTCAGTGGTAAAAAATCCACTTGCCAGTGCAAGAGATGCAAGAGACGTGGGTTTGACCCTTGGGTTGGGAAGATCTCCCAGAGAAGGGCATGGTAACCCACTCCAGTATTCTTGCCTGGAAAAATCACATGGACAGAGGAGCCTGGTGGGCTGTAGGGTGTTAAAGAGTCATACATGACTGAGTGACTGAACACACACACACATAATGACCATACTGGCTCACTGAGCAATGGCTCTAGGACTACTGCTGGAGTTACTGAGTTAGAAAAGCATGTATTTCACTGTGTATTCTATTGGGTTAGAAAAGGATGTATTCCATTGCATATGCTAGCTAGAAGATAGGAAGCTAGGGATGGCAAAAGTCATTCTGCCATTATTTGACTAAAATATGTCTGATAATACAGCCCAAACAGAGGAAAGTAGAATTGAAAGAGACAGAAGGAAATAGTTTCTTGATGACTTTGAGCTCTGGGTCCAGCTGAGTCTGACACCAGACTACAGCGCTGCATGAGCTGGTTTTCTTTCTGAGACCCACAATAACCGATTAGATAGAGCCTGCAAGCATGGCCATCAAAACCCAGTTCACCAAATATTCCTGCAGAAGGTAAAACAGAGATTCTGCTCAAGTGACCCTAGAACTGTCTTCCCATCTCAGGTCTATCACCATCTGTCTCACGCTTCCTGTCTCTTCTTTGTCACTGACCGATCATGTGGCTTTGGGGATGGGAGTCAGTACCACCCAACTTTGTCTCTCAGGAGGGGCCTGGATATTTCCTTTCTGTCAGTTGGTGTGTGTTCTTTACAGCAATATTTTCTCAGGGTAAATAAGGTATTACTGGGAAGAAAAGTTTAATGATCAAATAAGTTTGTGAAACCCTGGGTTTAAAAAGAGAAAACATGTTTTTAACACTGCAGGACTTCTCAGAGCCTTTAATGCGCTAATGTTCCTAGGTCTAGGTACCTTCCGAAAGAGAGGCTGAATAAACAGCACTTGCCAGACATGGTCGACCATGAAACACTTTCCCTGGAGAAGTTCTCACTGGACTAGTGCTCCCTGGAACACCGTGAGATACAGCTGCAGAAATACCCGCGCACTGTCTTAATGGGCGGGGAGAGGTTTAACGTGGTCGGGGCCCTCACTCGCAGGTCCTGCCTATGCGTCTGTTCATTCCAACACTTGATGAGCACCTACCTTGCAGCAGCTCTGTACTAGGCCCTGGGGCTATAGATATTAACAAGGTGTTGGTTCCTGCTCTCAAGAGGCTCAGAGAAGAGAGGGGATGATGGGAACACACACACACAGAAAATAGTGGTGCCGTGCGCTGAGAACTACAGTCGGAAGAGCTGGAAGGTGAGCCCAGGACCTGAGCAGAGAGCACAGAGCACAGAGCAGAGAGAGGCCTCCAGCCCCGACTGGGAGGTGGAGGGTGGATCCGTTTCACCTGAGTGCAGAAAGACAAGGTGTGCCCTGGTGGCTGGATGCAGAGGAAAGCACACACACGCGTGAATTACAGGCCGGGTATTTGAAAAACAAACAGGGCAGCAGTTTCATGAGACTAAGTCTAGTACGGAGATAAGTGGCTGATTGGTCAGTGCAACCCAGATGGTGAAGACTTATGTGGGAAAATTGGGACTTTCTTTTGTCTGTAGTGGGGAACCATCAAAGGCCATAGCTTTTGACCTGTCCAGATACATCTTCTGACAGTTACGCTGGGGAAAAGGAATGATGAACTGGGAGGGAGGCGACATGCGGGGTGAAAAATGTGCCAGTTTCTCTGTGGTGAGAAGACGCTGGTGAGCTCCTGACATGCCAGGAAATAACTCCTTACATTTCCAGAACGCTTGCATAATAATCTGAAGTCTGTTTAATGCTCATTTCGGGAACCAGACAAAACCCTTCAGCAAATGCTTGCCCAAGTTTTCGAGTCCACAAAGCATAACATGAAAAGGCATTTCTGAAAGGAACACTGATCCGGGGCAATCATGACGGTGATTATTATTCTGCAGTGAGATACTGTCTTTCTGCAAAGGATTAAAATTATTATTGAATTAAGAGGAATTGGAAGCCTTAAGGAAGGGAATTACTTCTTTCAGGAATACCCCAAGAAGGTTTCCTATATTCAAATAAATCAGTAAGTTGTTCCCTCTCCACAAAAATTTGTGGCTGCAAACTGTACCAATTTGGCAGAGTGACTGGTTGAATTAGACAAAGAGGGCAGAAACACTACTTCCAAATGGTGGTAGTTTCCTTGTTTAAAAACGTCTCTAGCCGAAATTTGAGACTCACGTTGGTTCCAGAGTCCTGTGGGCAGTGGCGGCTGTCTAGATTAGAACCGTTCATGTGTCTTCTAAGAGCCCACACACACAAAAGAGGTGAGAGAGAGAGGAGAGTGAGGGAGCGAGAGAGTAGAAGCGCCATCACCAGTGCCCATAGCATCAGGAAAATGCAAGCAGTGCACCACATCAGTTTATCTGTACTTGGGAAAACAAGCGTGTAATGCCAGCAGTCAGGTTCAGAATTTACTTATAGGTGCAGAGTGGTGGGAAGTATTGATAAATAGAAAACGGAAGACGGGTCCCACTAATAATGGAGCATAAATGAGTTCCAGAAAGGTTCACCCTATAGGAGAAGGTTTCACTCTAAATAAGACATGTAGAAAATAGGTAGTAGCCCTGAAAAGACCCCGATGCTGGGAAAGATTGAAGGCAGGAGGGGAAGGGGATGACAGAGGATGAGATGGTTGGATAGCATCACCAACTCGATGGACATGAGTTTGAGCAAGCTCCAGGAGTTGGTGATGGACTGGGTAGCCTGGGGTGCTGTAGTCCATGGGGTCGCAGAGTTAGACATGATTAAGCGACTGAACTGAACTGGTGCACCAAAGCATTGGCTAATGTGTCAGAAAAAGAAAGGGACTTAGAAAAGGGCAAAAGAAAGTTGTGCAGGAAGAGATGAGGCAGTGTTGGGAAAGAGAGGAACACATTGAACCCCGTCTGCCGCATTGCAAGCAGTTTCTTTACCGTCTGAGCCACCAGGGAGGCCCCTTAGAAGGTGTAGGTGGAACCAGTGGAGGCCTGATAGTGAGGGAAAGAAGGTAATGACTAATGATAGCAGCATACCGAAATAACATATGTGTCAGAGATGAAAGAGAGAAAGAGAAGTACCATTATTAAATACATTGCACTGGGTGTGAGCAAAGTAAGGTTGAGAAAAGAAACTTAGCAAGTATATGACCTTGCCTGTGTAATCCCCCTCCTTCTCCCATAAGATCACCATGTATTACAGGCCCAGGAAAATCCAATAAAATAATCATAAATAGGAAAAATCCATAACTGATTAAAAGTTACTCTGGGAAGAAAACAGAAAGTGAAAATTACACTTTCTCAGAAGACAAAAACTCTTCAGAATAAAAAAAAAATCCATGAAATAGAGAAAAATAGACAACACTTCAACTCAATAAGTTAGAATTCAGACTAAAAAGCATAATAAGATAAAGAATACTTAATAAAGCAACATAATGGCAATATATAAGAGTTTAAATGGTTATAAATATTTATGCCCCAAATAATACAGCAGCAAATTTCATAAAGCAGAAAACCTGGGAGATACAAGAAGTAATAGAAGAATTTAATAATTTCAAATGAACTATTCTATCACATATAAAATAACAATGACAACTTTAATGCATTTCTTTAAGTAAAAATTTGTCCCTGTGACTCAGTGGTAAAGAATCTGCTTGCAATGCAGGAGACATGGGTTTGATCCCTGGGTCAGGAAGATCCCCTGGAGAAGGAAGTGGCAACCTGCTCCAGTATTTTAGTCTGGGAAATCCCATTGGCAGAGGATCCTGGTGGGCTATTCCCCTTGGTGTCTCAGAAGAGTCGGACACAGCTTTATATATCAATAATTCTCAGAAACCACTTTATATAATCTTTTTGTTTGATATGAAAATTTACCTGAGTCCAAAAATCACCACTTACATTAAGATCAGTGATTTTGGACAAGAATGTCAAAGCAACTGATGGAAGAATTATCTTTTTGACAAATTATGTTAGGACAACTGAATATCTAGACACAGATGACTGAAGCTGAATTGCCTAACTCACATCATAAACAGATATTAACTTAAAATGAATCATAGACCTAAATTTAAGAGCTGAAACAGTAAAACTCTTAGAAAAAAACATAGGGGTTAGTGTTCACAACTTTGAATGAAGGGAAAGCTTTCTTAGATAGGGCAGCACAATTATCAGTCACAGAAAAAACAGAAAATTGGATTATATAAAAATAAATGCTTCTGGGACTTCCCTGGCAGTTCAGTGGCTAAGACTCTGTGCTCCCATTGCAGTGGGCCCAGGTTTGATCCCTGATCAGGGAACTAGATCCCACGTGCCACAATTAAGAGCCTCATGCCCCGAATAAGAATAAGAGTTCACATGCCACAGCTAAAGATCCCTGTGTCGCAGCTAAGACCCAGCACAGCCGAGTGAATAAGCACTTCTGTGTTACAAATACTGGAGTGGGTGGCCTTCCCCTTCTCCAGGGGATCTTTCCAACCCAGGAATCAAACCCAGTTCTCCCACATTGCTGGCAGATTCTTTACCATCTGAGCCACCAGGGAAGCCCAAAATTACTGGAGTGGGTAGCCTATCCCTTCTCCAGGGGATCTTCCCGACCCAGGAATCAAAGCAGGGTCTCCTGTATTGCAGGATGATTCTTTACCAGCTGAGCTACCAGGGAATAATTAAAAATTATTATAAATGATATAGTCATAAATTGAAAAGACAATCCACAGGATGATGGAAAGTATTCAGGATTGTATATCTAATAGGGGTCCAGAATATATAAAGAACTCATAATTAAGTAATAGAAACAACCTAATTTTAAAAATAGGCAAGATTTGAATAGATATTTCTCCAAAGAAGATATCCTAATGGCTAACAAGCAAATTAAAAGATGCTCAGTGTCATTGCTTATTGAGGAAGTGCAAATCAAAACTTCATGCTCAGTAGAATGACTGTTATCAAAAAGACAGTTACAATTGTTGGCAGAATATGGCAGTCTGCCAAGCTGACTTTAAAAGTCCATATAAATTAAAACCAAGAGCAGCTTTGAGATTCTGTTAGAAGCAATTAAGGGCAAGGTAATTTCATCAGATAGATAGATGGCAGATAGACACACACATACATAGACAGAGGGGAATACAGACTCTGTATATTGCCTAGGCTGGAGCAAGGAACAGATGACACAAGTTAGCGTGATTGGAAAATAACTTAATAAAAGAACTATTTACAAGGGTGTGGGTAGACAGGCTGTATGAAAATCACAAGGCTTTATAAAGTTCTCCCAATAAACACAGGGTTGTTAACCAGCTAAGGGCCCAAATATATGAGAGGAGGGAGCAGGTAGCAGAACCTAGAAGAGAGGTTGTGTAAAATGGCCAGCTTGAGATGACCGGTGACATTCTGTCCTGGGACACAGGTCAGTCAAGGAGACCCTGCAGGAAGGAGTCAGGAGAATGAAGGCCTTGCTCACTTCTCTCCGATCTTCTGCCAGAGCGCCCCCATAGGCACACTCAACCAGAGCCAAAGACAAGAAAGCAGTGGTTGTAGCTCTTTCAAGCCAACCTCCCCTGGCTTATGACAAGAGTGCAGAAGCAAGGGAGAGGGTCTCGGAGGGAAGGGCAGGGGGCTAGTGGAAGACATGACAGTCTACAATTAAAGCAGTGTTTTTGGCACCTGAATAGACAGAATAAATGTGAACAGAATGGCAAATCCAGAAATATGATCAAGAACAAATGGAAATTTTGTCTAGGAAAGTGACATCCCCAGATTCTGGGGTGGAAAAAAACGGCCTTGCAAATAGCAGTGTTGGAATAACTGGATAGACATTTGGAAAATTATAAAAGTATGTCCATGCCTCATACCATTCATCAGGTTAAACTCCAAATGCCTTAGAAATCTAAATGTGAACTATTTTAACCCATATAAGTATTCAAAGAAAATGCAGGCTGATTCTTTTCATCCTGGGAATTATGAGAGCCTGTTTCCCTATGACTCACAATTCAAAAGAAAAGACTATTAGAAAAGACTAATAAACTCAGCTACCTAAATTTTTTAAAATTTTTACATGACAAAAGACATCATAAGCAGTCAAGGTGAAATGAAAAGTCGAGAAAATATTTGCAACTTACATCATAAAAGGCTAATCTTATTAATACATTAAAAAACTCTTCAGAATTGAGGTAAAATGGGCAAAAGACATAGTTCATAGCAGAAAGAAAGGCAACGGCTTTTAAACACATGAAAAGATGCTCAACCTGACTCATAATAAAGGAAATGCAAATTTAAACTGCATTGAAATATCCTTTCTTCTCTCTCAGATTGGCAAAAATCCAAGAGTTTGGTAGTACATTGTTTGCAAGAAATCATCACCCTCATACTTTGCCGGTAAAAGTACAAAATGTCCAAAATCTATGAAGGGGAATTTTATATTTATTAAAATTCCATATGTATTTATCCTTTGACTCAGCAATCTTATTTCTAGGAGTCCACCCTAAAGGTATACTTCCATAAATATCTGTGGCATTGTGGCAAAAATGACACTATGGCATTATTTCCAAGAGCAAAAAGACTGGAAACACATCAAATATGTATCATTCAGAGGATGGTTGCATAAACTAGGGTACTTTTGCACAAAACCCAGGTCTCCTGCATTGGCAGGCGGGTTCTTTACCACTGCGCCACCTGGAAAGCCCAACAATAGACTATATGCAATGCTAAGATTCAATACAAAATATCTCAGTCTACAGACTGGGAGTGAATTTCCGCATATTTTATTAAGTAAAGAAGCAAGTTATTGAAAATCATTTAGAGTTTGCTACCTTTTGTATAAAACCAAGGGGAAGTATCAATATATACTATTTATACAAAAAGTGACACCAGATGAATAGTTTGAAGGCTAATAAAAGTAACATTTAGCTGTATAGGAGGGACAGATATTTCTCTGAGTGCATCTTTGTATATGGTTTTAACTTTTAAACTATGTAAATCTTTACATATTCAAAACCTAAACAGAAAAAAATAAAAAGGCAACCTAAAATTAAAAGTAAATTGAAGCAAACAACACTGATAATATGTTAAATTTTTCACATTACCACACAGAAAAAATATGTTAAATGACTTTCGACTTTTGGCATTCATATTGTCCTTAAGATCAGGAAAGAACCACAAAGAACTCTTAAAATTTCGTTTCACTGCTAGTAGTCATTATAATGTAACTATAACTTTGTAATTATTTAGGAAATATATAAATGTAATATATAAATATATAAATGTAATAATAAAGGAAATATAATCAGCTCTGATGCTGGGAAGGATTCGGGGCGGGAGGAGAAGGGGACGACAGAGAATGAGATGGCTGAATGGCATCACCGACTGGATGGACATGAGTTTGAGTGAACTCCGGGAGTTGGTGATGGACAGGGAGGCCTGGTGTGCTGTGATTCATGGGGTCGCAAAGAGTCGGACACGACTGAGCAACTGAACTGAACTGAACTGATAATGCATAATATATAATACGTATACGTTATTAGGAACTAAGATTTTTGGTTTGAGATAAAAGGAGATTAAAAATGTGAATTGAAGTGTTCTGAATAACCTTATAATATTAATCTGAATATGAATATCAGTATGGACTCATGAGTTTATTAAACAAATACATTTTCTGTTTCTGATGGGAAAGACCTAGAGAGATGATGTTCTAATAGCTATGAGTGCACCTAGTATACAAATCTTGATTTCTAGGTGCCATTCTTTCCTAAGAGAAAACAGGGCTACTTAGAGAGTGGGTGATTCTAGGTCTGGGGCAGCAAAAGTATAAAATGAGTCTTGTTTCTGTGTGAGAAAGGAAGAGTGTTGAAGGTCTGTCAGAAGAACACAGCAGCGACATGAAAGGAGCTCTGATTGACTGGACAAATTTAGGACATTTTGAGCACCAAACAGAAAAATACCTTTGATTGCAAAATGCAGAAGGAATAAAGATTCACCAGTCTATAGTGATTCTAGAAAAATAAAACAGTAACATAGATAGATAGATAGACAGATACAGGTAGAAGCTCCTTACCCTGAATATTGGTAACTGGAGGAAATAATATAGTTTGCCTTTTAAGAATAAGCTGTACCATTTTTCTAGATTCCAAAAGCTCAGTTCAGTCAGTCAGTTATGTCTGACTCTTTGAGACCCCATGGACTGCAGCACGCCAAGCTTCCCTGTACATCAGTGTCTCTGGGAACTTGCTCAAGCTCATGTCCATTGAGTTGGTGATGCCATCCAACCATCTCATCCTCTGTCATCCCATTCTCCTGCCTTCAATTTTTCCCAGCATCAGGGTCTTTTCCAGTGAGTCAGTTCTTCACATCAGGTGGTCAAAGTATTGGAGCTTCAGCTTCAGCATCAGTCCCTCCAATGAATATTCAGGACTGATTTACTTTAGGACTGACTGGTTTGATTTCCTTGCAGTCCAAGGGACTCTCAAGAGTTTTCTCCAACACCACAGTTCAAAAGCATCAATTCTTAGGCCCTCAGCTTTCTTTATGGTCCAAATCTCATATCCACACACACATGACTACAAGAAAAACCATACCTTTGACTATATAGACTTTGTCAACAAAGTAATGCCTCTGCTTTTTAATATGCTCTCTAGGTTGGCCATAGCTTTTCTTTCAAGGAGCAAGTGTCTTTTAATTTCATGGCTGCAGTCACCATCTGCAGGGATTTAGGAGCCCGAGAAAATAAACTCTGTCACTGTTTCCATTGTTTCCCCATCTATTTGCCGTGAAGGGATGGAACCGAATGCCATGACCTTCATTTTTTGAATGTTGAGTTTTAAAACAGCGTTTCCACTCTTCTCTTTCACTTTCATCAAGAGGCTCTTTGGTTCCTCTTCACTTTCTGCCATAAGGGTGGTGTCATCTGCCTGTCTGAGGTTATTGATATTTCTCCCGGCAATCTTGATTCCAGCTTGTGCTTCTTCCAGCCCAGTGTTCCTCATGATGTACTCTGCGTATAAGTTAAATAAGCAGGGTGACAATATACAGCCTTGACGTACTCCTTTTCCTATTTGGAACCAGTCTGTTGTTCCATGTCCAGTTCTAACTGTTGCTTCTGACCTGCATACAGGTTTCTCAGGAGGCAGGTCAGGTGGTCTGGTACTCCCAGTTAGACTCCATGGATATTCATCAACAGTGCTGACGCACAGACGGAGAGGACGGACTTGTGGCCATGGGGTGAGGGAAGGAGGGTTGAGCTGAGAGATACACGCACTATGCTGCACTACGTGGCTCCAGTCGTGTGCGACTCTTTGCGACCCGATAGACTGTGGCCCACCAGGCTTCTCTGTGCATGGGATTCTCCAGACAAAAGTACTGGAGTGGGTTCATATATACACTCTCATGTTTGAAATAGATTGCTAGTTGGAAGCTGTCGTATAGCACAGGGAACTCAGCTTGTTGCTCTGTGATGACCTAGAGGGGTAGGATGGGCAGGGCTGGGAGCGAGATTCAAGAGGAAGAGGATATATGTATACATATGTCTGATTCGGGTTGTTGTCCAGTAGGACTATCACGACATTGTAAAGCAATTATATTCCAATAAAACAAGAATATGCTGTAGTTCATCTAGCTGATAAAGGAAAGTTTGCCAGTTTGTGCCAGTTAGTAACTGCAGAAAAATAATAGCATTAGAAAATCCTAAATTTGCACCCTTAGCGAGATATTTTGCTTATACGTGGACAGAGAATTCTCAAGTGATGTTCTACATATAGTTAACAGACTTTGATCTCTGGAGAGTGGGTTTCTGAAATATGGTAGAGTGTTGAGAGATTGAGAGAGTTTGCTTTATATTTTTGCCCATCTGTTGTCTTTAAAATGTTTATGACAAACACAGTGCTTTTACAATGAAAAAAAAAAGGCTTAAAAATCTAGTTGAAACTCCTGTTTTATAAATTCTTACTTTTCTTAAGACCTTACTCAACTGTTTGCTCCTTAAGGCAAACTTCTCAGGCCACCCTAAGTAAGGAAGTCAATTCATTAGCTGACCCTTATTATTGCATTTACCACATTTTAAACATGCAATTGATTATCCATTTATAGCTTTACATACTCATCCTCCACCATTAGGGTTTGTTTTATTCTTTGCGGCCTTTGGTTTCTGTTATGTGCCAGCAGATATTCAGTAATGCTTGCTGAGTGTTCAAGAACTTGGGAAAAGGCTTTGCAATGCTGATTAACACAATCAGTTCATGTCTGACACCCCCCTCCTCTGGATCAAAATCCTCCAAGGAAAGATATTTCATTTTATACAGTTCAATAAGTAATTATTTGAGTAAATTACATAATTCCTTTGGGCCTTCAGTCTGGTGGCTCACTCAGACAGTAAAGAATCTGTAATGCAGGAGACATTGGTTTAAACCCTGGGTCAGGAAGATTCCCTGGAGAAGGGAATGGCAACCCACTCCAGAATTATTGCCTGGAGAATTCCATGGACCGGGGAGCCTGGTGGGCTATAGTTCACGGGGTCATAAAGAGTCAGACATGAATGAGTGACTAACACTTTCAGCTTTCAAAGAGTATGGGTAGGGATAAGGAACCAAGCTGTGGTTAAGGATACTTGAGGAAATAATGTGCTTAATAACAACTTCTGGATAAATTAATAAGTAAATAAATAATATAATCTTTAAATAAATGAAGATGGGTGAATGAAAGAGCATAGAGATGGGAGGAAGGAGAGAAAAAACTGTGAAGTAGGGTGAATGGGTGGATGAGTGGATGGATAGGTGAATGGATGGTAGTTGAGTGGGTGAAATGACGGTTGGATGTTTGGTTAGCTGGATGAATGATCACATTGCTGGATGGCTGGATGAAATGGATGGATAGATAGTGGATAGATAAATGGATGCTGGATGGGCCTGAGTCCAGTTGCATCTGGAGTGACTTAGTTCATTCAGCCTGGACCTACCCTGGAAAATAAAATCTTTGAGCCCCTGGAGGTGATGTGAAGCTATCATTTTCCCAAGTTGGGGAAGATGGTATAACTCCACTTCCAGGTGATATAGCTGAGTGGGAAGGCAGATGCTTTTAGGGCAGGATTGGATGCTCACCTGTTAGAACTACAAAAAGAAAAGCTAAATTTTCCCAGTTTCCATAAATGAAGAGTTAGCCTTGCCTTGCAGAGTGAAAGAAATAGAGAAGTAGCTCGGGCAACACCACAGACTGTGTTTAGACAGTTTAGTCTGAGGCAGGGGACTTGAGTTCATGTTCTAACCCTGCAGCTAACTACCTGAGTAAACTTCGACTTGCCTGTATCCATCTTTGAGCATCAGTTTCCACATCTGAAGAAAAAGAGAATGATGGTTACCACGTTAACTTCTAGCACCAAAAATTTCAGGACCACAAGCATAGAGATTTTTGTTAAAGGCTGGCTTGCTTTGAGTTCTTCCTGTGTCTGTTTCCCCATCCTTCATGATGATCATAATTATGCCTGTCCTGCCTGTTTTGCATGGATGCTCTGAGTTGAATGAGATCATGGACATGAAAGTGCTTTAAAATGACAGGGTGTATGCTGAGAATGTGAGCGTTTGGTAAAACCCAGAAATGGCTTCTGCACACCTGAAGTAGAGAGATCAGAAAGGAGGTGTCAGAGAGAAAAGCTCATCTTTGGAAACTATTTTCCTGAACAGTTTCCCCGCAGTGCTGTCTTCCCAGGGAAACCGTAGTCTGAGGCAGTAATTCTCACCGTGCAGCTAGCTGTCTTAGAAGAGAAAGGGCAATCTCTGGCCAGCTTCCTATCCAATCTGTGTCCTTGGTTCTCTTGGGGCCAGGGGATAGGTGGACTGACTTGGCATGGACCTCCCAACCCTGTGCCCTCAGACAACTGACATTCCTTCCTGAGGGCTCAGGTCCCTCATCTAACAAATGGGAGAATAAAATCTCCCTGTCTGGGATGCTGAAAAATTCAATTTGCTGATATGGTGAGAATGTTCTGGAAAATTGGAAGTGTGTGGAAGACAAGAGGGCCTTTCCCAAGCTGAGATTGGGTAGTTCTCTTGGAATTAGTCAACACTTTAGAGATATTTAAGGTAATGTATCCTAGACCCTCTCAGCTAGACAAAGCTTCTAGGAATCTTGAGAGTTGCCCAACAGCATTCCGATACTCCAGAGTAGAGAGAAGCCTGTCATGGATAGAATTATACATGTGGCTTTTAGGTGTGTGGTTAATAACCATCAGATTCATAAGAAAAGCAAGTTTTGCATAGCAAAGGAAACCATAAACAATACAAAAAGACAATCCCCAGAATGAGAGAAAATATTTGCAGTGATGCAGCCAATAAGGGGCTAATCTCTAAAATATACAAACCTCTCTTGTAGCTCGATATCAAAAAACAAATAACCAAATCAAAATATCAGTAGAAGTTCTAAAGAGACATTTCTCCAAAGAACACATAGGTGGCCAAAAGTCATATAAAGAGATGATCAACATTGCTAATTATCAGAGAAAGGCAAATCAAAACTACAATGAGATATCACTTCACACCTGTGAGAATGGCCATCATCAAAAAGTCGACACACAATGAATGCTGGAGAGGGTGTGGAGAATGAACCCTCCTACACTGTTAATGGGAATGTAAATTGGTGCAGCCACTGTGGAAAATAGTACGAAGATTCCTTAAAAAACTAAAAATAGAGCTACCATATGGTCTAGGAATCCCATCCCTGGGCATATATCCAGAGAAAACCATAACTTGGAAATACACATGCACCCCCGTGTTCACTGCAGCACTATTGACAATGCCTAAGTCAAGGAAGCACCCTAAGTGTGTATCGACAGGGGACTGGATGGAGAAGACGTGGTACACATACAGTGGAATATTACTCAGCCACAACAATAATGAAACAGTGCCACTGCAGAGACACGGATGGACCTAGAGACTATCATACTAAGAGAAGTAAGCCAGACAGAGCAAGACAAACATCATACGATACCACTTACACGCGGAACCTAAACAATTATACCAACGAACTTATTTGCAAAACAGAAACAGACTCACAGACATAGAAAAGGAACTACGATTCCCAAAGGGTGAGGTCAACAGGGAAGGGATAAATTAGGAGATTGGGATCAACATATTCACACTACTCTCTGTAAAATAGATAATCAGCAAGGACCTACTGTGTAGCAGAGTACTTAGTACTCTAATAACCTATATGGGGAAAAAATCTGAAAAAGAACAGATGTACGTATATGTATAGCTGAATCATTTTGCTGTATACCTGAAACTAATACAATACTGTAAACCAACTATACTTCAATATAAAATTAGAAAAGGAAACATGCAGAGATTTCAAGTGAACTTCAGCAGCTTGAGACAGAGAAAGGTGAAAATGAAAAGAGGATTCAGGGATCCCAGATTTCCATTGGTAGGAAGCAGGCTGAGAAAGTCATTCAGCTGCAAACATGGCCCATGTCTTATTACAAAGACTGACTGACTGAATGAATAAACAAATAGAAAAGAAGGAATGTACATCTCAGATCTTGGAGCACAGAGTCAAGGGCAGAAGAAAATGTGAATGAGAGAAGCCCAGTGAGCAGACCTAAATCTTAAATAGGAAATATTCCTTGCCCCAAGAGCAGTAGAAAAGACAACAGATATACAACAGGGATTTCTATGGACTAGCATCTCTTTCACAGATCTCTGGCTAAATAACAGCTGCATTCAGGAAGCTATGTGAAGCAACCTTGTCTGCACCTGGTCCTGACACAAAGCATGAGAACATGGACTTTGAGAATCCCTAAGATAAAATTCACAGAAGCACACAGCAAGGTAAACATTTATTCTGCCGATTTTTTTCAAGAAGAAACTGAAGCTCAGAGAGGTGAAATCATTTACCTAAAGTAGGAGCTGGCAAATTATTTTGGTAAAGGGCCAGATAGTAAGTATTTTAGGCTTTACAGGCTGTAAAGTCTCTGTGGCAACCTCTCAACTCTGCCTTTGCAGCATGGAGGCAGCCATACACCATGTGTAAATGACTGGATGTGGCTATGTTCCAGTCAACCTACAAAGACAGGCAATAGGCCAGTTTTGGCCAGCAGGCTAGTTTGCTAATGCCTGGACTAGAGCTGCACATCTATCAAGACTCAGAGCCTGAATTTAATCACAGGCAAGTGAGCATCCAGAGTCTGAGATTTAATCTGCTCTACTGACAGTCTCTTTGAAACCATAAGTAGCTAGAGAGTTTTAAGAAGAAAGTTATGGAATGAATGTTTGTATCTTTATAAAATGTATAGGTTGAAATTCCAACCCCTGATGTCATGGTATTTGGAAATGGAGCCTTTGAGAGGTAAGTAAAGTAAAGTCACTCAGTCGTGTCCGACTCTTTGCGACCCCGTGGACGGTAGCCTACCAGGCTTCTCCGTCCATGGGATTCTCCAGGCAAGAATACTGGAGTGGGTTACCATTTCCTTCTCCAGGGGATCTTCCTGACCCAGGGATCAAACCCGGGTCTTCCGCATTGGAGGCAGACGCTTTAACCTCTGAGCCACCAGGGAAGCCAAGGTCCTAAGGGTGGAGTCCTCATAATGGGATTAGTGCCATTATAAGAATAGATATCAGAGAGCTTGATTTCTCTGTGTGCCAAGTGAGAAGGCAGTAAAAAGGCCATTTGCCAGTCAAAGAGAGAGCTCTCTCCAAGAGCTGGTCCCTTAGTTTTAAACTTGCTGGCTGCTTTCAGAAGACTGAGCGACTGAACTGAACTGAACCGAACTGAAAGATACCCAGTCATGATAATTTTTATGGCAGCCAGAGCCAACTAATAGAGAAGGGTTTCTCAACATTTCCCAACCACCTTATTGTTTCTTAAGATTCAGGAAATACATAGTATGGTAGACATTGCATGGAAGATCAATGTGAAAAGTTCATCGGTTTTACAAGATTACTTTGAGGAGTAAATTAAGTAAAGTACCGTGTAGAATGGAGAAGGCAATGGCACCCCACTCCAGTACTCTTGCCTGGAGAATCCCAGGGACGGAGGAGCCTGGTGGGCTGCTGCCTATGGGATCACACAGAGTCGGACATGACTGAAGAGACTTAGCAACAGCAGCAGCAGCTTATAGAAAGCCCCTAGCATAGGGTCAGGTCTTTAGAAGACCCTCAGTCAATGAACTACCTTTGTCTGAAGAACCAGCTCAACATTCCCTCTTCTGGAAGGTCTGCTTTGACTCTCCACAGCAAAATTAGTGGGTGATGGGTGTTCCAAAGCTCACACAGCACCAATTCCTCCATCAGAATCCAGAAAATACCACACTGTGGGGTGACCATTTGCCATGCAACTGACTCCCCATCACACTCATGATTCTTAAAGCTGTGGCCCATGTTTTTGACCTCTTGCATTTTTATGACATAGCTTGCTGGTTGTGGTAATCACAATTGGGGGTAATTCTGATTTGCCACTTAAAATTCTAGGGTCTGCAGTCGGCTATACTTCTAGAACCTCCTTCATTCTGCAACTTCTTTTCTAAGAATTTAGTTCCCAAAGTTCAACTGATTGGGTCCCTATCTGCCTCTATCACTCATCCACTGTGCAGTTTTAGGAAAATCATACAACTTCTCTGTGCCAGATTCCTCAGTTGTAACAGGGAGAAATTAATATAAGAGGGGCTTCCCTGATAGCTTAGATGGTAAAGAATCTGTCTGCAATGCAGAAGTCCTGGGTTCGATCCCTGGGTTGGGAAGATCCCCTGGAGAAGGGAAAGTCTACCCACTCTAGTACTCTTGCCTGGAGAATTCCATGGACAGAGGAACCTGGCAAGCTATAGTCCATGGGGTCGCAAACAGACACAACTGAGCAGCTAACACTTCCATTAATAGTAACTTCTTCATAGTTGTTGAGAGTAAATGAATTAAGGCATGTCAGTTACTTAGGATAGGGTCTGGTACACATTTGTTCAACAATGCCTGTTCCCAGTGTTACCGGCGATGACTTGTGCTTCTTTTGTCTTGGGATGTCTCTCTGCGTCAGAAGCTGGTGAGGCCTCCAGATCCGTTAAATCTTGAAAAAATGTCTGAAAACGCTATAGTGACCCTTGTGGCCCTCACCTAGATTCTGGAAATTTGGGAGAGAGGGTAATTTCATTCTCTTATTCACACCAGTTTCCGGCTTCTGCTCTCACTGAGTTCAGCGTAGAAACCACCTCCCCATCCTGCTCAGGTTGCCTCCATTCCACAACCAGTCCATCCAGAAGGAGAGTCTAGCCCATTTTCATAATTCCCACCAAAGAAAGCTCACACACACACGTTGGCTTGGGGAGACTTCAGAGCTGTGTATGCACGCATGCTGCGCAGTCCAATGCATCACTCGGTGGTTTCCGCAGTTCCGCTTCCAGCTTCTCACCCTTCTTGCTCTTCCCCCGCCCCTTTCCTTTCTTGCCACCCCTGTTCATCTCTAACCCTTGATCACCTCTTTGCTACCTTGGTACTGCTGACCCAGAGCTTCCGAGCCACCTCTTCCTCATAGTACGTTTTCCCGGTGACGCTTCCATCCCTAAGAAAAACTCCTCATGCCAGATATTAAGATAGCCAGATACAAATAGATTTCTGTATTTCTCCGTTAGAGATTCTGGGGTTTTGTCTGACTGTTCCACGGAAGGACAAATGCAAACTGCAGGGATGTGGACCTGCTTGGCCAGGATAGGTCTCCCAGAATTAATGGTAAAGATGGCAAAGAACGATGTTCTTTGAAACAAGCCCAGCTAGTCTCAGGGTTGGGGTTAGAGTTAGGGTTGGAGGAGGAATAGACTGAGCCAAGTTGCCTGGGGAATAGGAGTTTTCTCTTTTTCATATAGTCTTGCTCACAATATCCATCCCCAAGCAACAGCAAGGTACCTAGGGTTTATTCTAGGCATCAATAAGTCCATAGAACCCCCTAATAGTCTGTCAGGCTTACTGTCACCTATATTTTGTTATCCAGTGACTCCCCCCCACCAGAAGGGCCACTGGAAAAGGGGTCTGGAACTGGAATCACATCACATAGGGCCAGTATTCCTGAGGCTGACATTCAGTAATGAGGTTATACGTCTTAGGGCTCTTACAGTCCCAGTGAATTTGAAAAGTTTGATTCATTTTTATATTCAGCCAGTCTTTTCATTCTTTTGAAACAATATCATCCTTGAGAAACAGTTTAGTAAAATGATTAAAAATCTTAGAACTGGGAGCAGACAAATCTGGGTTCAAATCCTAATTCTGCTCCTCGCTGGCTGGATTTGGGAGAAGTGCTTGACCTCTCTGGGTCACACAACTGGAATAATTGATCTCTAAGGGGACTGTTAACAGTTGAGTGAGATGAGATAGCTCAAGGGTTTGGCCTAATGCAAGGCCAGTGACAAGCATTCAACAGATGTTCACCACTGCTGTTACCGCTAAGAAGGAGAGCCTGAGAAATACTGAAAGCAGAAACTATCGGGTTGACCAAAAAGTTCATTCAACTTTGTCCATAAACTGTAATAGAAAAAACCTGAACAAACTTTTGGCCCAACCTGATTGTTTTTCCCCTCCGGGATTCATGAATGACAAACCCAGACCTGCGTGAGATAGGTGTTCTATAATCTCTTCAGAAACTCAATAGCTTCCAACTCAGTTCAAAACTGAGTAAGCATCCAGGTAGGTAAATGGAGGTCTTTTTCCCTGTTTGTTTTGGATCTTGCTAGTTTTCTGTCTGGAGGACCAGTGTACTTAAGCAGTTCCTACCGCAGACACAGAGTCCTGGAGTGTGTCTAACAGCTGGATTTTTTTCAATACTTAGCAGCTTACTGCATCTATTGTTACAAGTTTCTTTTAAAAAATCTCTTTGATTGCTTGACTGCTTCTATAATTTGGTCTGTATTCTTTCTTAACCTGTTCAAGTGTGACACACTCTTTTTGAATTTGTTCAAATTGTACATTCAGTTAACAAAGCCCCATATTAAATTGACACCTCATTGAACACAGAGCATTCTTGGATTCTGTATCTTAGCAATTAATTGATGTCTAATCCATTGGCAGAGTTTTATAAATTAGTAAACTTCCAAGCACTTTTCCTGATCATTGTGGATCCTTTCATTTAAAAAAAGAAAAAAAACTTTTGTTGTGTTGCAGTTTTGAAATCTTTACATATGGGTTTTACAGAGCTTTGAAATATAGATAAGATAATCTCCTGAAAATATTTGTTGGCAATCCCTGTGACAGATTTCCATGAATATTTTACATTTGAATAGGATCCTGGATGTCTGGTGAGCTTCCAGTTGGGTTTCTGGAAGACAAGTGTGAAAAGATGCATAGCAGCATTTACCTCAGGTCAAATGCCACGTGTATGATCAACAGTTTTCTGAGTTTTAGTCTCTTCTCTGTGCGTTGTGTGCAGGGTGTTTGTCACGCATTATGTGCTCGGTGTACATCCTGCATCGTGTTCTTTAAATCCAGTCCCGTGAGGTGGGAGCGCTGAGTCTCCCGTTTTGCCAGCTCTGCTCACAGCACCTGGGCAGCACCCACGCAAACACGCTCCTGCCTCCCCCTTGCTGCCCTTTGCCCACAGCCGACGCACACAAGAGAAGAGGGCAGTGCAGTGTGTAGGACACAGTCCCGGCTCGGCCACTACCGGGCTGTGGGATGGGGGCAATGCACTTCGCCTTCCTGTGCCTCAGTTTCCCCATGTTTAAAGCAGAGATATAATAGGGCAGTCTTCATTATTTGTGAACTTATTTTTGGATTCAACTACTGGCTAACATGTATTTCTAACCCTTAAATCAATACTCCAGAGTCTTCTCCAGACACTGATGTACTTGGAAGTGGGACAGGGTTATGGGTCATGTAATGACATAACCCGCAGATTCCTAGTTCAGCTCTAACAAGGTGATGTCTGCTGCTTGGTTTAGGTCTTCTACAGTAAACCGGTGTCCTTTTGCAGGATATTCAGTGCCATGTTTTTCCCATTTTTGTGCTCTTTGTTGGCGCTGAATCCTGGTCTAGTGGTCCTAAGCCTGGGTAGGCTGTGATGTGCATTGTGGAGTAAATAAACGTGTTAGCTAGCTTCATTTGGGTGTGAGTGCCATTGGCTATGAGTTCAATGTTAATAATCAACTGTGTATGCATATTTTTTGAATTTATCATTCTTTTTTTTTAAAAAAAGTGATGTATAGTTGATTTACAAAATTGTATTATTTTCTGCTGTACCGCAAAGTAATTCAGTTATGCATATATACACACATTCTTTTTATATTTTTCAACTATATATTAAATATGGTGTTTTTAAATAAAAGCATACATCAAACCAGGTAATGTATCGATTGGCAAAAAAAAAAAAATGTGATGTGACCAGAAGATTGCAGGACCCTAATCTTGGGTTCCCCTGGGAGCAGTGGTTCGGTATTCATTAATTCAGTGTTCAGGGAGAATTTATTGGAACAAAACTACCATAAACAGTGAGAATCAACATCCTCAGTTTTGCAGGGTCAGTCAGTTCAGTCGCTCAGTTGGGTCCAACTCTTTCTGATCCCATGGCCTGTAGCACTTCCTGTCCATCAGGCTTGTCCAGGACAGGCTCCCTGTCCATCACCAACTCCTGGAGCTTGCTCACACTCATATCCATCGAGTCAATGATGCCATCCAACCATCTCATCCTCTGTCGTCCCCTTCTCCTCCTGCCTCCAATCTGTACCAGCATCAGGGTCTCTTCAAATGAGTCAGCTCTTCACATCAGGTGGCCAAACTATTGAAGTTTCAGCTTCAACATCAGTCCCTCCAATGAATATTTAGGACTGATCTCCTTTAGAATGGACTGGTTGGATCTCCTTGCAGTCCAAGGGACTCTCAACAGTCTTCTCTAACACCACAGTGCAAAAGCATCAATTCTTCGGCGATCAGCTTTCTTTATAGTCCAACTCTCATATCCATACATGACTACTTGAAAAACCAAAGCCTTGACTAGACAGATCTTTGTTGTCTAAGTAATGTCTCTGGTCATAACTTTTCTTCCAAGGAATGAGCGTCTTTTTATTTCATGGCTTCAGTCACCATCTGCAGTGATTTTGGAGTCCAAAAAAATAAAGTCAGCCACTGTTTCCATTGTTTCCCCATCTATTTGCCATGAAGTGATGGGACCGGATGCCATGATCTTAGTTTTCTGAATGTTGAACTTTAAGCCAACTTTTTCACTCTCCTCTTTCATTTTCATCAAGAGGCTCTTTAGTTCTTCTTCAATTTCTGCCGTAAGGGTGGTATCAACTGCATATCTGAGGTTATTGATATTTCTCCTGGCAATCTTGACTCCAGCTTGTGCTTCATCCATCCCAGCATTTCTCATAATGTACTCTGCATATATGTTAAATAAGCAGGGTGACAATATACAGCCTTGACGTAATCCTTTTCCTATTTGGAAGCAGTCTGTTGTTCCATGTCCAGTTCTAACTGTTGCTTCCTGACCTGCATACAGATTTCTCAGGAGGCAGGTCAGGTGGTCTGGTATTCTCATCTCTTTTAGAATTTTCCACAGTTTATTGTGATCCACACAGTCAAAGGCTTTGGCATAGTCAATAAAGCAGAAATAGATGTTTTTCTGGAACTCTCTTGCTTTTTCAATCATCCAATGGATGTTGACAGTTTGATCTCTGGTTCCTCTGCCTTTTCTAAAACCAGTTTGAACATCTGGAAGTTCACAGTTCACGTATTGCTGAAGCCTGGCTTGGAGAATTTTGAGCATGACTTTACTAGTGTGTGAGATGAGTGCAATTGTGCAGTAGTTTGAGCATTCTTTGGCATTGCCTTTCTTTGGGATTGGAATGAAAACTGGCCTTAACCAGTCCTGTGGCCACTGCTGAGCTTCCAATTTGCTGGCTTATTGAGTGCAGCACTTTGAGGATTTGAAACAGCTCAACTGGAATTCCATCACCCCCACTAGCTTTGTTCATAGTGATGCTTCCTAGGGCCCACTTGTCTTCACATTCCTGGATGTCTGGCTCTAGGTGAGTGATCACACCATCGTGATTATATGGGTCATGAAGATTTTTTTTTGTACAGATTTCTGTGTATTCTTGCCACCTCTTCTTAATATCTTCTGCTTCTCTTAGGTCCACACCATTTCTGTCCTTTATTGTGCCCATCTTTGCATGAAATGTTCCCTTGGCATCTCTAATTTTCTTGAAGAGATCTCTAGTCTTTCCCATTTTATTGTTTTCCTCTATTTCTTTGCACTGATCACTGAGGAAGGCTTTCTTATCTCTCCTTGCTATTCTTTGGAACTCTGCATTCAAATGGGTATATCTTTCCTTTTCTCCTTTGCTTTTCACTTCTCTTGTTTTCACAGCTGTTTGTAGGGCCTCCTCAGACAGCCATTTTGCTTTTTTGCATTTCTTTTTCTTGGGGATGGTCTTGATCCCTGTCTCCTGTACAATGTAACAAACCTCCGTCCATAGTTCATCAGGCACTCTGTCTATCAGATCTAGTCCTTTCAATCTATTTCTCACTTCCACTGTATAATCATAAGGGATTTGATTTAGGTCATACCTAAATGGTCTAGTGGTTTTCCCTACTTTCTTCAATTTCAGTCTGAATTTGGCAATAAAGAGTTCATGATCTAAGCCATAGTCAGCTCCTGGTCCTGTTTTTGCTGACTGTATAGAGCTTTTCCATCTTTGGCTGCAAAGAATATAATCAATCTGATTTTAGTGTTGGCCATTTGGTGATGTCCATGTGTAGAGTCTTGTGTTGTTGGAAGAGGGTTTTCTCTTGGCAAAACTCTGTTGCCCTTGCCCTGTTTAATTCTGTACTCTAAGGCCAAATTTGCCTGTTACTCCAGGTATTTCTTGACTTCCTACTTTTGCATTCCAGTCCCCTATAATGAAAAGGACATCTTTTTGGGGTGTTAGTTCTAAAAGATCTTGTAGGTCTTCAGGGAACTTTATTTAACTTCAGCTTCTTCAGCATTACTGGTCAGGGCATAGACTAGGATTACCATGACATTGAATGGTTTGTCTTGGAAATGAACAGAGATCATTCTGTCATTTTTGAGATTGCACCTAAGTACTGCATTTTGGACTCTTGTTCACTATGATGGCTACTCCATTTCTTCTAAGGGATTCTTGCCCACAGTAGTAGATATAATGGTCATCTGAGCTAAATTCACCCATTCCAGTCTATTTTAATTCACTGATTCCTAGAATGTCGATGTTCACTCTTGCCATCTTATGTTTGGCCAGTTCCAATTTACCTTGATTTGAACAAAGAATGTTCAAACTACCATACGATTTCACTCATCTCACACACTTAGCAAAGTAATGTTCAAAATTCTTCAAGCCAGGCTTCAACAGTATGTGAATCATGAACTTCCAGATGTTCAAGTTGGATTTACAAAAGGCAGAGGAACCAGAGATCAAATTGCCAACATCCACTGGATCATTGAAAAAGCAAGAGAGTTTGAAAAAAACTTCTGCTCTCTTTGACTGTGTAGATCACAACAAACTATGAAAAATTCTGAAAGATGTGGGAACACCAGACCACCTTACCTGCCTCCTGAGAAATCAGTATGCAGTTCAAGAAGCAATAGTTAGAACTGTACATGGAATAACAGACTTGTTCCATATTGGGAAAGGAGTACGTCAAGGCTGTGTATTGTCACCCTGCTTGTTTAACTTATATGCAGAGTACATTATGTGAAATGCCCGGCTGGATGAAGCACAAGCTAGAATCAAGATTACCAGGAGAAATGTAAATAACCTCTGAGACGCAGATGACACCACCCTTATGGTAGAAAGAGAAGAAGAACTAAATAGCCTCTTGATGAAAGTGAAAGAGGAGAGTGAAAATGATGGCTTAAAACTCAACATTCAGAAAACTAAGATCATGGCATCTGGTCCCATCACTTCATGACAAATAAATAGGGAAACAATGGAAACAGTGACAGACTTTATTTTTTGTGGCTCCAAAATCACTGAAGATGGTGACTGAAGCCATGAAATTAAAAGACACTTGCTTCCTGGAAGAAAAGTTATGACCAAAGTAGACAGCATATTAAAAAGCAGAGACGTTACTTTGCCAACAAAGGTCCGTCTAGTCAAGGCTTTGGTTTTTCCCATGGTCATGTATGGATGTGAGAGTTGGACTATAAAGAAAGCTGAGTGCCGAAGAATTGATACTTTTGAACCGTGGTGTTGGAGAAGACTCTTGAGAGTTCCTTGGACTGCAAGGAGATCCAACCAGTCCATCCTAAAGGAAATCAGTTCTGAATATTCTTTGGAAGGGCTGATGCTGAAGCTGAAACTCCAATGCTTTGGCCACCTGATGCGAAGAACTGACTCACTGGAAAAGACCCTGATGCAGGTACAGATTGGAGGCAGGAGGACAGGGGACAACAGAGGATGAGATGGTTGGATGACATCACCGACTCGATGGACATGAGTTTGAGTGAGCTCTTGGAGTTGGTGATGGACAGGGAGGCCTGGCGTGCTGCAGTCCATGGGGTCGCCTAGAGTCAGACACAACTGAGTGACTGAACTGACTGACTAAACTTAGAATATGAGTGTTTAGACTCTAAATTCTATGTTTTTCCTACCATCTTTCAATGTCAGCTCTAATGTGCCTTCAGAATATTTAGAATAAACTTCAGGTGGGTGTGTTTTACTGTTTAAGGGCATGAAGTGATTTCCATTCTCTTCCACCAGTTGGTGCCCAGGAAATCAGAGTAATCTAGCCTCTTCCCTGGAACCACACCCTCTACCATGGTGCCTATCAAAACCTTTCCCTTATTCCAGGCTTGCCAAAATCCCACTTCTAGAACACCTGATCACCAAAGCCTGCGGGAAGCCCTCTGGTGTTCTCATAACGTTGGCGGCCTGAGTGCTGTCTCATGACGTCAGATTTCTCCTCTGCAGTGTCCTTGGGCTGCATGTATGCACCCTCTGAGCCCTGTTCTGCTTTGGTTGGGGAGACACAATCCTGGCTTCTTGAATTCTTACCCCATGTTCCCCCATAACAGAGTTTGGCCCTCACCACTCTCACCACAGCCTGTGTCTGCCTGCACTTACCAGGCGCCCGGTAAATGTTCCCTGACTGAATCAATTTACTTGTCGCTGTCTTTTTCTTGCAAGAGCAGCTAGTAGTTATTGGCTTGCAACCGTGGGGATTACCTGGGTGCCTACTATGTGTGCAACCTATGAAAGGGCACTGAGGATCTGGAAATAGAGAAGCTATCTATAAGGAACCTATTCCTTGCCAGGTGACATACCCCACACTTTACATCCATGAGCTCATTTAATTTTTCCCAAAACCAGGTATTTGAGCTCATTTACAGTCCATTCTAAAGGAGATCAATCCTGGGTGTTCATTGGAAGGACTAAAGCTGAAACTCCAATACTTTGGCCACCTCATGCGATGAGTTGACTCACTGGAAAAGACTCTGATGCTGGGAGGGATTGAGGGTGGGAGGAGACAGGGACGACGGAGAATGAGATGGCTGGATGGAATCACCGACTTGATGCACATGAGTTTGAGTGAACTCCGGGAGTTGGTGATGGACAGGGAGGCCTGGCGTGCTGTGATTCACGGGGTGGTAAAGAGTCGGACATGACTGAGCAACTGAACTGAACTGAACTGAACAGATGGGAAATCTGAAACTCAGGAGTTAAATAGCTTTCCTTAGCTTATTTACAGTTTGAGCTTGTGATAGAGCTTCAGTTCAAACCCAGTTTGCGTGAAGATGCTCATTGCCTGGCAACATAGTAGGGACTCAATGAATAGTGGATGTCATTGAGTTGTCATTATTATTAAAAGAAGAACAAGCTTGATATCAGGCAATCCTGTGTATAAATGCTGGTTCTACCACTTAGTAGCTATGTAACCTTGAGTACATCGCTGACCTCTGTGAACCTCTGTTTCTACATTATTATGAATTAGCATTTGATTTGGCTATGAGTACAAGAAGATCAAATCCTTTATGATTATACAGTGGAAGTGAGGAATAGATTTAAGGGACTAGATCTGATAGAGTGCCTGATGAACTCTGGACAGAGGTTCGTGACATTGTGCAGGAGACAGGGACCAAGATCATCCCCATGGAAAAGAAATGCAAAAGAGCAAAATGGCTGTCTGAGGAGGCCTTACAAATAGCTGTGAAAAGAAGAGAAGCAAAAAGCAAAGGAGAAAAGGAAAGATATAAGCATCTGAATGCAGAGTTCCAAAGAATAGCAAGGAGAGATAAGAAAGACTTCCTCAGTGATCAATGCAAAGAAATAGAGGAAAACAACAGAATAGGAAAAACAAGAGATCTCCTCAAGAAAATTAGAGATGCCAAGGGAACATTTCATGCAAAGATGGGCTCGATAAAGGACAGAAATGGTATGAACCTAACAGAAGCAGAAGATATTAAGAAGAGGTGGCAAGAATACACAGAAGAACTGTACAAAAAAGATCTTCACAACCAAGATAATCATGATGGTGTTATCACTGACCTAGAGCCAGACATCTTGGAATGTGAAGTCAAGTGGGCCTTAGAAAGCCAAAGTAACAGTGGCTTAAACAAGATAAAAGTTTATTTCTCTCTCATGTAGGCAGTTCAGGACTGGTAAGATAGTTTCACAATCTTCAGGGATATTGACCCTTCCCTCCTGCTACTCTGAGGCTATCAGCAGGTAGTGTTCACCTCATGGCCCAAAATGGCTGCCAAGCACCAACCATCATGTCCTGTTTTCAGCTAGCATGAAAGAATAAGGACTATAGTGGAATTCTCTCCTTCTCTTTAAAGGGTGCTTCCTGGAAGTCATACATAACTCTTGGGCTTGCAGATCTTTGGGCAGAATTTGTCACATGGTCCCACTTGGCACCAAGGGATTCTAAGGAATGCAGTCTTTATTTAGACAGCTATGCACCCAGGTGAAATTGAACTCCTACTGCTAAGAAAGAAGAGGGGAGAATACTGAGGGAATATAGGCCATTGCTTCTCCATTGCTCTATTTGATAGGTTGACATAGGTTAGCAGAATAGCCTACAGAAAATTCCTAACAGAGTGCATACAGGCTCAGTCCAACTCACTCCCATTTTTATACTCTATAAAATAAAGTTGTCTTCTAGAAGGATCTCTCTCATATCAGGCAGAAGTGCTTCCAAATCCTTGTGTCTGACTTGTGTGACCTATGTCAGACTCTGAGACCAGCCAATTGAGGGGCAGAAATTGTGGAATACAGGAACAATGCAGCTTTACAACAGAAGTCAAGAGTTCCAAGAAGGAAGAAAGAACCTGGGCAGAAATTACCTTAATCATCCCTGACCTGGCCTTCTCACCAACATTTCTCAAACTCCCATTAGTAGGGTGGGTCTCTGCCTTTCCCCCCAGCTCCTTGGCCTCAGAGTGGTCTCAGGTCCCTGTCTTAAGCGGTGAGATCCTTACCACTTGGAGTAGGGTTGGGCTGTCCGATTATTACCACCCTCCTCTGATTCTGACCACCCCACCTCCTCTCCCAATCCCCCATCTGGACCTGTCAGGCCCCAAGCTTGCCACCCACCACCCACCACCTACTTTACTAAACTCTTGCAAAAGCATCCTTCCTTCTTCACTTAATTTAGGTCCTTCTAATAGTCAGAGCCATTTGTTTTCTTGAAGAGGGTAAAAAAAGGCTGATGAATCTCAGGAAAAATTCAACTGAAGGAGGAAATTGCCACTCGCCTCTTTGTGAGTGGCCCAGCTCGCACGTCCTGACTGAAGTACCTACTGTTATGTGACCTGTCATAAGTTACTTGCCCCCTTGAAGCATCCGCTTCCTAGTGGTAAATGAGGTCTGCACACCTCCGCCATACGGAGTCATAAAGACTGAGTTATCCAGGTAAAGTTCTGACTCTAGCTCCATCACAGCGGTCAACAAGCTGCTACTATAAAAGATCAGCTAAGGAGTCTTTTAAACTTTTGGACACTAAAGTAGCCATTGGCAATGGGCAGAGAATGGGTGTGGCTGTATTCCAATAAAGCTCATTAATGAACACTGAAAATTAAATTTCATATAATTTTATTGTGCATAAAATATTATGCTTCTTTTGACTTTTTAAAACTACGTAAAATGTAAACACCATTCTTAATTCACCAGCCCTACAAAAACAGGTTTGACTCAGAAACTGTAGTATACTGACCTCTGATCCAGTACATAGTAATTGCTCAATAAATGCCAACCATGGCAATAAACAGGCTTACAGGAATTCATAAGTCCTTGGCACCTGGTTGAAGCAAAACAAATCTGGTGGCAGTTTTCTATAAAGACTTGTAATCCTTTTACTGATCTCTAGAAACACTCTGGAAATCACACTTCTGAAGATTCTAGGTAGAAAGGTAAAGACGTTTCATCCATAGTGATTTGGAGCTGAAGGAGGGGTTTCAGCTGTGGGAGTTTAATGAACTGAGTCCTGCCTAAGTTTTCCTCAGAATTGAAATTAAGATACTACTACTAATAAAAATATAGGCTGAGATTATTAACCCAAGTTGATTTGATTTATTTATATGAGTGCATTTAATTTTATTAATAACCCTGTGAATGGCATATTAATTCCCATTTTATAGATAAGGAAACTGAGGCACAGACATTAAATGATTTGCTCAAAGTTACAGTTAGGCAGGGACAGTTTTGGAAGTCAAACTTGTACACCTTTAAACTCCCTCCTAGGGCTTCCCAAATTGTGCTAGTGGTAAAGAACCAGCCTGCCAGGACACAGGTTCAATCCCTGAGTCAGGAAGATCCCCTGGAGGAGGGCACGGCAACCCACTTCAGTGTTCTTGCCTGGAAAATCCCATGGACAGAGGAGCCTGGCGGGCTGCGTAGGTGCCATAGGGTCACAGAGTCGGACACGACTGAAGCGACTTAGAACAGACTCCCTCCTAATGTTTAGCCCATCCTTTGACACACTAAGCTATATTTTAGAGGTTGCCTAATCCATCCCCTTCACTTGTTCGTATTTTCATGTATTGATTAATTCATTCATTCATCAGCTATCCTACCTACTGGGCAGCTGGGCTGGGATGCTGGTGATACAGAAGTGGTCAGGATCTCGTTCTGGCTTTCCAGGAACTCCAGTTGTAAAGAGGGAGGTGGATGAATCAACAAGCAGAGCAGTGCCACTCAACTGAAATCTAGGTTGTGTCAGAAAGAGCCCGAGACAAGGATTTATTGGTCCTAGAGGCTGGCAAATGGGGTTGGGGTGGGGAAAGGTGACAGAAAAAACTTCGTAGAAAATGTCACTTTTGAGCTGGGTCGCAATCTCTTGGCTTGGCTTCAAGACTTTTCACAGCCTTGACCCAGTTTGCCTTTCCAGCATCTCTCTCTGCTGCTTCCTCCACCCAAAGCTTTGCTCCCATGTTACCAGACCACTAACAATCCAACACTCACGGACAAGGGCAAAACTTTCACCCCACGGAGCAAAGAGTGGAAGGGGGTCTGTAAGTGACTCTTCCATAAGCCCCGTTCTGTGGGAAGAACGTGCCTTTATTTTTTTATTGTGCTCTTCCTAGTTTGTTCCTGTAAAAATACTCTTTCGTTTTATAGAAATTATGTAAGAATAGAATAGATAGTAGGTTTTTCTTTTCCGTTTCTGTTAATTATTTCCCTTGGCACAAGTTACCAACACTTAGGTTTCTTTTTTGTTTGTTTTTAAGACGTGAGTCTTTGAAACTATGAAGCCCGTGACCATCATTTTTCTGCTCTACCACACATGACTATTATCCCAGTTTTTCCCCTGGAAAACACGGACTGTGATGCCCCCTTCCACTGACCTTCCAGAACCTGCTTCCCAAGGCTCTCAGCACTTCACCAGCACACCGTCTTGATGTGGGGCATCCCTCTTGGTTGCCTACCCGAATCCAGTGTTTCCCTCTTTCATCTTCTTGGAGAGCCGTTTGCCCCATGGTCCAACTTTCAGATCCTTGATTCCCCAGCCTCCTTGGAAGGAGATGTGATCATGTGATCGAGTTGCAGCCAAGGAGAGGTCTGCTGAAGGATTCCGGGAAAGATTTTGCTGCCCAGTGTAAAGAGCATGTGGCTGGAGACTGTCCTTCCTACGTGTGGCTGGGCCCTTGGTGTGGGAGACTGTGTGCCAAGGTGCCACAGCCACTCCTGTAAACCAAGAGAATGGCTGCAAGGTCAGCCCAGAGTCTGAAATCCTGAGCTGCTGGAGCTGCAGGGACTATCCAGGCTTCCTCCTGAGTCAGGCCAATAAGCCCTTCTGAGCCTAATTCATACACAAGGCCTAACCTCTGATCCTTAGCAGGAAAAAGAGACCCAGCCGCTTCTTTATAAAAACAACTTTTATGAAATATTGCTTACATTAACAGAAGTACAGACACCAATGTAATAAATGTTTGTGGACTCATCACTTGGCATGGTAAATCTGAACATCTCCCTCTTCGTTTCAAATCTCTCAATAATTTTTTAAAAAATAAAACATCACAAATAGCGTTGAAGTTCCTTAATGCCCCCCCCGACCCCATTTACTTTCCTCTTCAGAGATAACTTCTAAACTGAAGTCAACATACATACTTCCCCTTGCATGAGTTTGCATTTTTATTCCATTGGTAGGAACTCATTAATAACACAGAGTATTAAATAGACAGCAGCAAACTCCAGGATTCGTTATTGTGATTAACTCTAATTCAGCATTCTGGTTTTTGATATTTGACTCTCTTTCTTTCTAAAATATTTATTATTTTTATGTATTTATTTGGCTACACCAGGTCTTGGCTATAGCACATGGGATCTTTGATCTTCATTGCAGCATGAGAGTCTTTCATTGCAGCATATGGGGTCTAGTTCCCTGGCCAGAGTTGGACCTGAACCCTCCTGCATTGGGCGTGCAGCATCTTAGCCACTGGACCACCCAGGGAAGTCTCCATCACTCCTCTTTTTAACATGTGTGTAACATTCTATCCTTGTGTGTTTTCTTCTGTTGATGGACATTTAAATTGCTTCCAGTTTTGGAATATCACAGCCAGGGCTGTGGTGAACCCCTACATTTATCTCCTGGTGTGAGATGAGTTCCTTGTTAATAGTTTCTCAGGTGTGCCTGATGATGCTGAGCAGAAAGTAAAGGCAGGCCAGTGAGGGGGGAAGAAAAGGTCAGCATCCCTACAAAGAGGCAAAGCTGGATCTTGATAGGAGGAGAGCGCATCACCCGCTGGAAGAACACAGAGACGGCCTCTTCTTCAGGAGTCAATTTCCTGCTTATTTCCTTCGGCCACCTTGCCTCGAGGCCTCTGCTCCTGGCCACAGCTGCTCAGCCCTGGGGCCTCAGGCCAGCAGGATCTGCCCAAGATGCCGCAGCCCGTGGAAATGTGCAGACTCTTTCCCATGGATTCTCATAAATTTGCACAACTTTTTCCTCTGTGAGTTTCATAAGTTGGTTTAGAAGCCAAATAATTGAAGCAGTTTAATTTTAGCTCATTTCTCCTTACAAAAGTGAGCTGTTTATGAGAAATCTAAAAATTTCCCTTTCCCCAGAAGAATGATCTTTCAGGCCTATCTCATGCAGCAAGCGCACTCATGGGATAAGACATGTGAGGTCGATCAAAGGGCTGGTCTCAAGTTTGAGGTCCCTAAAATTAGTCCTGTGACTTCAACGCAGGCTGAGTCTGGCTCCTCTCAGCTTTCTGTACTTACACCCTAGGTGACTGAAGAATTCCGACCTCCCCTCAGCTAGGCATTCTGCCGGCAGCCATGTACAAAACTGGGGCAGATTTACAGGGCTGGGAATTGGAGGAGTCTTCTCAGGGACCTCCTTCTATTTGTCTGAGACTTAAAAATTTCTGTTCAAAATCTCTAGGGCTTTTGATCTTAGCATTGTCTTGAACATGGCCTTCCCAATATAAGGACTTTTATAAGGTATTCTTTGATGTCTCCCCAGGGAGCAGGGCAGGAATTCTGGGAAATCTGGGTGTAAATTAAAGCAGTGTGTGTAAACTCCAGTGCTAACCATGTCTCACTCCTGTCTTGAAACTTACTAATATCTCTCTATGACTAAGTGTACAAAGTTGGAGTTTTTTAGTTTGACATGAACAGGTCCTGCTGACTTTTCTAGAACCACTCTTTTTACCTATATCTGTCTTATACAATTTTCTTTTCCATAGAACTGCATTTCTCCCCAGAGCATATACCCTTTCACACTTCTGTCTTTGCTCTGCAGTGCCCTCTACTCAGGTCCCCTTCCGTCTTTCCTCCATCCCGCAAAGTCCACTCATCTTTCAAAACCCAGGTCAAATGCCCCATCTCTTCACAACCTTTTGCACCCATCCTCAGCCACTTCACTCACTTGCACATTATAATCTTTCTTGTGTTTCTGTGTGTGACTCTCCAACTAGACTGCCACTTCTGTGCAATAGGAGCTGTGTGTGCACATGCTGTCCTCCAGCTTCATAGAGCTTCATGGCTCAGAGCCCTTGGAGTCCAACAGGTGCTGGCTCATATGCCAGCCCCAGCACATATAGCTGTGCAACTCGAACTGGCTTTACTTTCAAATTTCTCATCCATGGTGCTGCTGATACTAAGTCACATCAGTCATGTCGGATTCTGTGCGACCCCATAGACGGCAGCCAACCAGGCTCCCCCGTCCCTGGAATTCTCCAGGCAAGAACACTGGAGTGGGTTGCCATTTCCTTCTCCAATGAATGAAAGTGAAAAGTGAAAGTGGAGTTGCTCTGCTGCTGCTAAGTCACTTCAGTCATGTCCGACTCTGTGCGACCCCATAGACAGAAGCCCACCAGGCTCTCCCACCCCTGGGATTCTCCAGGCAAGAAAACTGAAGTGGGTTGCCTTTTCCTTCTCCAATGCATGAAAGTGAAAAGTGAAAGTGAAGTCGCTCAGTCATGACTGACTCTTAGTGACCCCATGGACTTCAGCCCACCAGGCTCCTCCATCCATGGGATTTTCTAGGCAAGAGTACTGGAGTGGCTTGCCATTGCTCAGTCATGTCCAACTCTTCGCAACCCCACGGACTGCAACCCACCAGGCTCCCCCATCCGTGAGATAAAGATTATTGTCATATCAATGACAAAATGCATTTCAGAAGGAGTCTGGAGCATGATAAATGTTTATCAGCCTTGTTGATGCCATTGTCACTTAGAGCATTCAGTATGCTTCCTGGTACATGGTAGGTGGTCAATTAACATTAGTTATATAAACATTCATTGCATGGTATAGTCAGAATTCAAATGAGTATTTAAACTACCCAAGCCCTGATAACTCAGTTGGTAAAGAATCCTCCTGCAATGTGGGAGACCTAGGTTTGATCCCTGGGTTGAGAAGATCCCCTGGAGAAGGGAAAGGCTACCCACTTCAGTATACTGGCCTGGAGAATTCCATGGACTGTATAGTCGATGGGGTCTCAAAGAGTCGGACACGACTGAGCGACCTTCACTCACAAGCATTTTGTACACTATGATTAATGCCTAATTGCTGAGCTAACTAAGTGACAGTCATCCAGGCACTGAGTTTTCTGTCAGTCAGGAACCATGGACTTCGCTTACTGCACACTCCCTCCTGTATGAACCCCTTACGGGGGTCCTCCTAGAACTTTGACAGTCAAGACTCGTGGGGCTCTGAAATTGCTTGCTTCCTTTTCTTCATCTGACTTTAGATGTTCGTGACTTTTTCACTGGATCCTGGGGAATTTTAAACACAAATTATCAAATCACTGAAATATCCTGATATGACAGCTGCTGCTTTGTGCATAATATTTCAGAGTTTTCGGAGAATAAGCATAAATGCACTTAGAGGTATTTTCAATATGCTGGGGGATTATGAACGAAAAGGTGCTTCTCAAAAATTTAAATACACTTCAAAAAATAATAAGACTAATTCTTTTTAGAATTTGATCTGTGCCATTGGGATCTGGTACTTTACATTTTATGTGTTAAAATGCACATGTGAAGAATTTTTTGTTTATAGTATGTTGATAGCACAGATTCAGACTATGTTATTTCTGAGCAGTAGTGATTGATTTGGGAGTTAAGCCCTGATATACTTAGATTCCCTGCAATTCAGGTGATTACCAACAAATATAACCACCGTATGCATGGTTGGTGAGACGAATGATCAGTGCAACCACCCGGGAGAGCCCTGTGGTAGCATCTAATAAAGTCACAGGTGGAGTTGCTTGTATATTTTTGAGATTAATCCTTTGTCAGTTGCTTCATTTGCTATTATTTTCTCCCATTCTGAAGGCTGTCTTTTCACCTTGCTTATAGTTTCCTTTGCTGTGCAGATGCTTTTAATTTTAATTAGGTCCCATTTGTTTATTTTTGCTTTAATTTCGAATATTCTGGGAGGTGGGTCATGGAGGATCCTGCTGTGATTTATTCGGAGTGTTTTGCCTATGTTCTTCTCTAGGAGTTTTATACTTTCTGGTCTTACATTTAGATCTTTAATCCATTTTGAGTTTATTTTTGTGTATGGTGTTAGGGAGTGTTCTAGTCTCATTCTTTTACAAGTGGTTGACAAGTTTTCCCAGGACTACTTGTTAAAGAGATTGTATTTTCTCCATTGAATATTCTTGCCTCCCTTGTCAAAGATAAGGGGTCCCTAGGTGCATGAATTTATCTCTGGGCTTTCTGTTTTGTTCCATTGATCTATACTTCTGTCTTTATGCCAGTACCATACTGTCTTGATGACTGTGGCTTTGTAGTAGAGCTTGAAGTCTGGCAGGAAAGGATTAATCTCAAAAATATACAAGCAACTCCTGCAGCTCAATTCCAGAAAAATAAACGACCCAATCAAAAAATGGGCCAAAGAACTAAACAGACATTTCTCCAAAGAAGACATACAGATGGCTAACAAACACATGAAAAGATGCTCAACATCACTCATAATTGGAGAAATGCAAATCAAAACCACAATGAGATACCATTTCACACCAGTCAGAATGGCTGCTATCCAAAAGTCTACATGCAATAAATGCTGGAGAGGGTGTGGAGAGAAAGGAACCCTCTTACACTGTTGGTGGGAATGCAAACTAGTACAACCACTATGGAGAACAGTGTGGAGATTCCTTAAAAAACTGGAAATAGAACTGCCATATGACCCAGAAATCGCACTACTGGGCATACACACCGAGGAAACCAGAATTGAAAGAAACACATGTACTCCAATATTCATCGCAGCACTGTTTATAATAGCGAAGATATGGAAGCAACCTAGATGTCCATCTGCAGATGAATGGATAAGAAAGCTGTGGTACATATACACAATGGAGTACTACTCAGCAATTAAAAAGAATACATTTGAATCAGTTCTAATGAGGTGGATGAAACTGGAGCCTATTATACAGACTGAAGTAAGCCATAAAGAAAAACACCAATACAGTATACTAACACATATATATGGAATTTAGAAATATGGTAACATAACCCTGTATATGAGACAGCAAAAGAGACACAGATGTATAAAACAGTCTTTTGGACTATGTGGGAGAGGGTGAGGGTGGGATGATTTGGGAGAATTGCATTGAAACATGTATATTATCATATGTGAAACGAATCGCCAGTCCAAGTTCGATGCATGATACAGGATGCTCGGGGCTGGTGTACTGGGATGAACCAGAGAGATGGGATGGGGAGGGAGGTGGGAGGAGGGTTCAAGATGGGGAACATATGTACACCCGGGGTAGATTCATGTCAATGTATGGCAAAAACAATACAATAATGTAAAGTAACCGCCTCCAATTTAAAAAAATAAAAAAATAAAGTAACTTTAAAACAGAAAAAAAAAAAAAATAAAGTCACAGGTGGATGCACTCGAAATTCCACCTTTGGTCATATTCTTGGAGAAGGAAATGGCAGCCCACTCCAGTGTTCTTGCCTGGAGAATCCCATGGACAGAGGAGCCTGTCAGGCTACAGTCAATGGGGTCGCAGAGTCGGACATGACTTAGCGATTAAAGAGAGAGTCATATTCTAAAGAGCAGAGGTTTCCAGATTTTTTAATCATGATCCTCAGAAATTTTTTAATTAAAAAATTTTTAAAAAGCATACACTCATAGTGTGTATTTTTATTTATAAATCATGTATACATATTACTTTTTCTCATACGAATATTACTAAATGAATATAAAAGTAGAAAATTTTAAAGGATGTCTTTAAAAAGTGCAAATAAATTTTCTACCATTTTCTTCCTCTATCCACAAGGATTGTCCTTTCACTCTCATTAGAATGTATGTGCCCTGCTTTGGGGACTGCTGCATCAGATAAGTTCTATGTATATACACAAGAATGCAGGGAACATCAAATGTGGAATAGCGAAATATTAGAAACAACCTAATGTCCTTCAGTAGTAGAATGGATTAATGTACCATTTATACAATAGGATAATTTTTATAGTGAAAATATAAATAGTTATAATGGTTAACATTAAGTAGAAAGGAAAATTTCAGAATATCTATACAGATGTATGGGCTTCCCTGGTGGCTCAGATGGTAAAGCATCTGCCTGCAATGCAGGAGACCTGGGTTCAATCCCTGGGTTGGGAAGATCCCCTGGAGAAGGAAATGGCAGCCCACTCTAGTATTCTTGCCTGGAAAATCCCATGCAAAGCACTATTCATTTTATACTGTTCACATTTATTTTGCTTAGGATTCAGAGAGCTTCTTGAACCTATAGCTTTCATTAATTTTGAAAATTCTTGTCTATTATCTTTTTAATATTGCCTTTGCACCCTGCTCTCTCTTTTCTTTCTGGTCTTCCAGTGTATTTATGCATTTATCTTTCACCGTATGTCATATAACTTCTATACCCTTTCCTGTTTTCCCATGCTTTTTTCTCTCCATGCTTCAATCCAGATATGTTCTATTGACTTGTCTTCATAATCACTAATCCTTTCCTCAGCTATATCTAATCTGCTGGTAATAAATCTACTAACTTATTAATTTTAGTGTGATATTTTGCACTTCAGGAATTTCCATTTTGTATAGATTTCAGGCTTCTGGTGAAAATCAGAAGTTTGTCTTTTGTTTCCTTGACAATAATAATCATTGTTATTTTAATATTCATATCTGTTAATATGTGAATCTGCTGTGGGTTTCTTACTATTATTTATTTGCTTTCTGGATTTCTGGTCACCTGTTTTTGATAGCTTACAGTGAACCATGTTGGATTCGTGATCTCTGAAGAAGAAGATTTAGCTTCAGGACCAGGGATTAGGCTTGATCACTGAAGAGCTTTTGTGTAGCAGAGTTTTACTAAAGTATAAAAAGGGGCAGAGGAAGCTTCCGACACAGACATCAGAAGGGGGCGGAGAGTGTCCCCTCCCTAGTGTTAGCATGGGAGTTATATGCTTCTTAAATTGGTTATTGCAATGAGTCAAAAAAAATCTCAAGGCTGTGAAGATCGTACTAGACCCACTCCCACAATGTACATCTTAAGACGACAGGATGAGAACCAACAATAGAAAGATCTTACCAGCCCCACTCCCATAATATGCATTCTAAGATAGCAAGATTAGTCAGAAGGTTTTCAGGAAGGAGAAACTGTCCTCAAGCAGGATACACTGTTGTTATATAATCCTTCAGTTTAGTTTAGTTCAATCCCTCAGTTGTGTCTGACTCCTTGCGACCCCATGAATCACAGCATGCCAGGCCTCCCTGTCCATCACCAACTCCCGGAGTTCACTCAAACTCATGTCTATTGAGTCACTGGTGCCATCCAGCCATCTCATTCTCTGTCGTCCCCTTCTCCTCCTCCCCCAATCCATCCCAGCATCAGAGTCTTTTCCAGTGAGTCAACTCGTCGCATGAGGTGACCAAAGTATTGGAGTTTCAGCCCTAGCATCAGTCCTTCCAATGAACATCCAGGACTGATCTCTTTTAGAATGGACTAGTTGGATCTCCTTGCAGTCCAAGGGACTCTCAAGAGTCTTCTCCAGCACCACAGGTCAAAAGCATCAGTTCTTCGGCGATCAGCTTTCTTCACAGTCCAACTCTCACATCCATACATGACTACGGGAAAAACCATAGCCTTGACTAGACGGACCTTGGTTGGCAAAGTAATGTCTCTGCTTTTCAATATGCTATCTAGGTTAGTCATAACTTTCCTTCCAAGGAGTAAGCGTCTTTTAATTTCCTGGCTGCAATCAGCATCCGCAGTGATTTTGGAGCCCCCCAAAATAAAGTCTGATGCTGTTTCCACTGTTTCTCCATCTATTTTCCATGCAGTGATGGGACCGGATGCCATGATCTTAGTTTCCTGAATGTTGAGCTTTAAGCCAACTTTTTCACTCTCCTCTTTCACTTTCATCAAGAGGCTTTTGAGTTCCTCTTCACTTTCTGCCATAAGGGTGGTGTCATCTGCATATCTGAGGTTATTGATATTTCTCCCGGCAATCTTGATTCCAGCTTGTGCTTCTTCCAGCCCAGCGTTCCTCATGATGTACTCTGCATAGAAGTTAAATAAGCAGGGTGACAATATACAACCTTGACCTACTCCTTTTCCTATTTGGAACCAATCTGTTGTTCCATGTCCAGTTCTAACTGTTGCTTCCTGACATGCATATATGTTTCTCAAGAGGCAGGTCAGGTGGTCTGGTGTTCCCATCTCTTTCAGAATGTTCCACAGTTCATTGTGATCCACACAGTCAAAGGCTTTGACATATTCAATAAAGGAGAAATACAGAAAAACTGGAACACTTGTTTTTCTGGAACTCTCTTATTTTTTCCATGATCCAGCGGATGTTGGCCTTAGTACAGAGTTTAAACTGAGTTGTTTGTTGTGTAAACATCAGTTCCAGGCTTAAAGAAGAAAAAAAAAAGTTTTAAGTGACTAAGACTAAGGGATGTAGAAGAAAAAATCTTTGTCCTTTCCTCCTCTTTGAGAATTCCAGACCCTTATCTCCTCTTCAAGAGCCCCAGACCCTTCTCTTCCTTTGGGACCCCGAACTTCTTATCAACCTGCCTAGGAGTTAACTCTTTCATTTTTTTCTGGAATGCTTGAAGGATTTTGATAAAATGTCAGACGTTTTGTATGAAAAGCATCAGATACTTCGAGGCTTTAGATAATATTCTCTTCCTTCTGCTTAGCCATGTGAGTAAGTTGAGGAAGAACTCCCTCCAATCAGGGATTGAGTTGATTAGAAGCTGGGGTTCAGTCCTTGTGAGGGCCGTACTCCTTCTGTTTTGCACTAATTCCTAGAGTGTATTTCTCCAGGAGTTTCTCCTTAGCACCAAGGCATTTGCTGGGGTCTAAATAGCAGCAGTCTGAGAGACAAGATGCTCAGTAGAGCTTTTGGTTCTTTTTCTGATCTTGGTATGCACATCCTGACCATCTGGGCCTAGCAAGGAGAATGAGTCTTAGCAAACATACCTGGCTTGTAGTTGGATCTTCTGGGAGCTATAAAGTTTGATGTGAATACAGAATGATCTAACTCCAAAAAGCATAGTGTTTTGGGTTCTTCTGGAAGCTTAGTAGGAAATATCCTTGGCTTAGGAGTCAAGCAAACCTGGCTTTAAATCACAGCTTTGCCATTTACAAACTGGGTGTATGCCCTCAGCCTCCCTAAGATTTTACTTCGTCAACTTTGAAAGAGGGCTAATGTTCTTGTCTCATGGGATGATGTGAAGAATTAATAAGATGTCATCTGAAAAGTTCCCAGTCTAGTGCCTAACATAGAGTGATGACTCAGCAGATAGTATAATTTTGAGAACCTGATCTGTAATAATTTGAAGGAGTCTATAAAATATGTAGATTTAACAACATTTTGCATGGTTGACACTCTCCCTGGATAGATTTATGGAAATGTTTCCCAAAGTGTGTTCTTTGGAACCCTTGGTAGAAGTGTTTTAGACACATCTACACACATGTGAAGAAGCTTGCTTAAAACTCAACATTCAAAAAACTAAGACCTTGGCATCTGGTCCCATCCCTTCATGGCAAATAGATGGGGAAACAATGGAAACAGTAAGAGACTTTATTTTTTTGGGCTCCAAAATCACTGCAGATGGTGACTGCAGCCACTAAGTTAAAAGACACTTGCTCCTTGGAAGAAAAGCTATGACCAACATAGACAGCATATTAAAAAGCAGAGACATTACTTTGCCGACAAAGATCTATCTGGTCAAAGTTATGGTTTTTCCAGTAGTCATGTATGGATGTGAGAGTTGGACTATACAGAAAGCTGAGAGCCGAAGAATTGATGCTTTAGAACTGTGGTGTTGGAGAAGACGCTTGAGAGTCCCTTGGACTGCAAGGAGATCCAACCAGTCCATCCTAAAGGAAATGAGTCCTGAATATTCATTGGAAAGACTGATGCTGAAGCTGAAACTCCAACACTTCGGCCACCTGATGCAAAGAGCTGACTCATTGGAAAAGACCCTGATGCTGGGAAAGATTGAAGGCAGGAGGAGAAGGGGACGACAGAGGATGAGACGGTTGGATGGCATCACCAACTCAATGGACATGAGTTTGAGCAAGCTCCGGGAGTTGGTGGTGGACAGGGAAGCCTGGTGTGCTGCAGTCCATGGAATCACAAAGAGTTGGCCACGACTGAGCAATTGAACTGAACTGGGAAGAAGAAAAGGAGGAGAGAAACTTTTTACTCCCACTTTAGAGCTTAGAAAAGATTTTTCAAGAGTCACTCAGCTAGTAAGTAAGAAGGCCAGTCTGTTTTCTGACTCATAGTTAAGTGCTCTTCCCATGGCCCTACCACCTCACGATGGTAGCAAAGCCTCATGCTGGCAAGTGGCAAGGCCAGAGTCCCAACTCCGTCCTTCTGAACCCAGCTCCAGTACCCTGTCAGCTAATCAGGTTTCCTGTGAATGTGTGCACATGCAGGTCATCAATTAAGTGACCTGGTTTCCTTGTCAACTAGTCATTCTTCTGTTACTTTTTGCAAGAAATTAAAAAAAAAAAATCACCCTCTATTAAGACATGGAGCCATGACAATTCAGCAGGCAGTACTTGAGCAATGAAAGCAATCATGGGGTAACTCAACCAAGGCAGGGGAAATAATAGAAAATATAATTGTGTGCTGTTCAGGAAATTGTTACTATATTGATAGATCTTAAAATTCATAATGCCATTGATTTTCCAACTCTTTTTAAAAATCCTGGTCATTTAACAGCCTAATTCTCAGTATTTGTTTTCATCTCTCAGATTTAGATGTCATTTTCCATTCATCCATCCAAAAAATAGTTCTGAGCTGTTCTCTATGTGTTTGAAACTGTGTAACTATGTCCAGAATACATTGAAGAATGATAAATATCTCTGTCTTAAACAATTTCATACCCTGGTAGAGACAGATAAAGAGACATTTACCATGAAGTATGTTGAATGCTGAGCTAGCAGGAACACAAGAGGTTAGGAAGCACCTAACCAGCCTGGGGAAGTTGAGGAAAGCTTCTTAGAAGAACTGAAGCTCAAATAGAGAACTGAAGGGAAATAGGATTTTAGCTAAGTAAAGCTGGGATGGAAGGAAGGATATCATAAGTAGGAAGAACATAATTTTCAAAGCCTTAAAAGAGACTAGACAGGTGTGGCTTAAACAATAGAGATTCATTCTCACAACTATGAAGGCTAGAAGTTCAAAACCAAAGTCAGCAGGGTTGGTTTCTCCTTGGACTTGGAGGGAGAATCAATTGTATGGCTCTCTCCAGGCTCCTGATGGTTTGCCAGCAATCTCTATCGTCTCTGAGCTTGACACCAGTCTCTACCTTCATGTTCACACGACTTCCTGTGTGTGCATGTGTTGTTTCTGCGTCTGTCTCTGTTTCCACACTTCCCCTTCCCATCAATACTGGATTAGGGGTCACCCTAAAGACCTCGTTTTAACATGATTATCTCTGTAAAGACCCTATTTCCAAATAAGGTCACATTCTGAGACTCTAGGGGTTAACATTTCTTTTCTTAGGGAGACACAATTTAACCTATAATAATCTTCCCTCTGGACCCCCCAAAATCTTCACATGGAAAATGGATCCACCCACTCCAATATTCCTAAAGTGTTCATCATTCCTGCATCAGTTCTAAGCCTCAAATCCCACCAAACCGTCCTCTCCTTAAAGTCCCAAATTCTTATCATCTAAATCAAGCAAAATCAGTTATAGGCAAGAGTTGGAGTAGAAGTCATCCGGGATCCAAAGTCCTCTCCATTTGCTTACTTGTGAAAGCAGACGACAGCTGTCTATTTCCAAAATACAAGTTGAAATAGTCACAGGAATTCCCATTCCAAAAGAGAAAAATCAGAGAGACAAAATACGTCACAGATCAAAAGGAAGATGGAAATCTATTAGGGAAAATTCCATTTTATAACTGTAGAATAGTCCTTTTTTGGCCCACAGAGGTGAAAGCCTCACTTCTTTGCTAAGTGAAATTCGAAGTGTTACTCAGTCGTGTCCAACTCTGCAACACCATGAACCATAGCCTCTGCCCGTGGAATTTTCCAGGCAAGAATACTGGAGTGGGTAGCCACTCCCTTCTCCAGGGGATCTTCCCAACCCAGGGATCAAACCTGGGTCTCCCGCATTGCAGGCAGATTCCATACCATCTGAGCCAGTGAAACCCAGCGGTCGGAGAGCCTTCCTTCATTTCCTCTCATCTCTGTCCCCTCCTGTAGAAGCTGGCAGTGCTTCTCCCTAGGTAGTTGATTGGGTGTGTAAGTCACACGCATCATTGCTTTAGCAAATGGTTGTCTGGTCACACCCGTGGTGCTCTCTCTAGAATATACTTTTTCATTTTTTGCAATATGCATAGGCTAAGAATTTCCCAATTTCTGGTTGCATTTTGCTTAACTGTAGCTTGTTTCATGGATCTCTTTCCTCTTACATTTCACTGTAAGTAGCAAGGAGAAACTAAGCTGTGCCTTCACCAGTTTGCTTAGAAGTCTCAGCTAAGCATCCATGTTCATTACTTACAAGTTCTACCTTCCATCCAACAGACCACAATCAGCCAGGTTCTCTGCATTTTATCACAAGGGTCACCTTTCTTCCAGCTTCCAACAATGTGTTCCTCAGTCCCATCTAAGACTTCACCAGAAGTACCTTTAACGTTCACATTTCTGCCAACTGTCCACTCAAGGCAATCTAGGACTTTTCTCTCAAATAGCTCAAACTTGTCTGCTTCTGCCACTTGCTCCATTCCAGTATCACTTGCATGTTTTAGGGTATTTGTTACCACAGTACCCCACTTTCTAGGAATCTAGATTCTTTTCCTGAGGGCTGGCCTAACCAAGAGCCATAAACTGAGCAGCTTCTGCAACAGGAATGTATTGTCTCAAAGTTCTGAGGCTGGAAGTCAGAGACCAGGGTGTTGGCAGGGCTGGTTCCTCCTGAGGGTTTTCGGGGAGAATCTGTTCAAGCCTCTCCTGGCATGCGGTGGCCTCAGGCATTCTTGACTTGTAGATGGTGATCCTGCACATCTTTGCATTGTCTTCTTTCCCTGAGTGTCTGTGTCCAAGTTTTCCCTTTTTACAGGACACCTATTGGATTAGAGCCCACTGTAAGGACCTCGTTTTAACTTGATTACCCCTGTACTCTGGGTGGCTTCTGATTTTTTGTTCAAAGTCAGCCGTGTTGCGCTGGGTAACAGAAACTGTAAACAGATCTTTACTGTGTACGTTTATGTTAATAAATGTAAGGAGCTGTCTCCTGTGGACAGTTCACTACTCCTGCAGGCAGCAGACACTTCAAATTCCTCTCGTGTCCCCCTCCTCTTTTGTCTCCCTTGGGATCTTTATTCTTTCCTATATACTCTTACAGAGAGAGCCTGTGCTTTGCAAATCCTTCAGATGTAACCCATTGTTACTGTAGCAGAGCATTGTTGGTGTGATGGTAAGATGTGGAAGGAGAAACATTCTGCAACCTTATGACTAAACCTCAGTCTTTTAGGGGATCGTTTCACAGGTGTTGATCCAGTCGTATAACTCCTAAGCTCCTCCCCCTTATGTGAAATAAGAAGGCTAGAAGCCTTTAAAGCGCTTAAGCCACCCTTTAAGTGCCCTTCCAGTCTGCCCCTGCAATGGGTGAGTCGACCGTGGCTGTGTCACTCTCTCCCTGGATTCATCTCTCTCCAGACTTCAGGGCTCCAGCTTTCTTTGCAGCATGAGTTCTCTGATGAGTCAACTAAAATCTTTGAACATCAGTTTGTTCAACCTTTTCATGTAGGGATGAGAGAGATAGCTTCCAAACTTTTTATATGAAGGAGTTGAAACCAGAAGTCTGGCCAAGTTGTTTTCTATTTTTTTAAATCACAGGTTGTTTCCCCTTTGGCGATACATTACAGAAATGACACTCTTCTCTGTACTTATCACAGCCTGACATTTTGTTATGTAATAATTTGCTTGCTATTGGTTATTTGTGTCTCCTCTCACCACACTGGAGACTTCTGAGAGCAAAAACAATGTCTCTTTGGTTTCTGCTGAAAAACTGTTGCACAGTGGAGACTGGATAATCAATATTTGTTAAACGGATGAATGAAATAGTTAGTTATTAATTATTATATTAGAACAATAAAATTTATATATAACATACACTTCATTTTAGTTTTTTTTTCAGTAGAAACAGAGAAAATGGTTTTCTATCTAATTATCATAAATTTTCATTCTGCAATTTTCCCCTTGTGCTGTTGACCCATTAAAATTATTTTCTTGGGTCTTTAAGGAAACCATTGGCTCACCTCTGATGAGGTCTGAGCTTTGGAACCCAGAACAATACACAGTTATCCACTTAAAGCTCAAAAAAGGATGCAGAACAGTATGTGCAGCATCAAGCCATGGTCCTTAGCCCTTTAAGGTGGGTACCTTTCTCTTACTTCCATATCCTGCCACTTCCTTCCGCATTATCTTAGTCAGTTCAAGATGTAATAACAAACTACCACAGACTGGGTGGCTTAAACATTTCTCACAATTCTGGAGGCTGGTAAGTCCAAGATCAAGGTGCTGGCAAATCAGACGTCTGGTGAAGGCCTGCTTGCTCGCTTTTGGGCAGTTGCCTTCTTCTGGTATCCTCAGGGAGTCGAGCTAGAGAGCTCTGGTAGCTTCATCTCCTTTAGTCAGTTCACTTCAGAAGCCCAGTCATGTCTTTCATTCCTTATAAGGCCACAATCTCATATTATAGACTGAATGTTTCAGTTCAGTCGCTCAGTCATGTCCGACTCTTTGCAACCCCATGGGCTGCAGCATGATAGGCTTCCCTGTCCATCACCAACTCCCCGAGCTTACTCAAACTCATGTCCATCAAGCTGGTGATGCCATGCAATCATCTCATCCTCTGTCATCCCCTTCTCCTCCCACCCTCAATCTTTCCCAGCATCAGGGTCTTTTCCAGTGAGTCAGTTCTTCCCATCAGATGGCCAAAGTTTTGAAGCTTCAACTTCAGCATCAGTCCTTCCAGTGAATATTCAGGACTGATTTCCTTTAGGATGGACTGGTTGGATCTCCTTGCAGTCCAAGGGACTCTCAAGAGTTCTCCAACACCACATTTCAAAAGCATCAATTCTTAGGCGCTCAGCTTTCTTTCTAGTCCAACTCTCACATCCATACATGACTACTAGAAAAACCATAGCTTTGGCTAGACAGACTTTTGTTGGCAAAGTAATGTCTCTGCTTTTTAATATGCTGTCTATGTTGGTCATAGCTTTTCTTCATCTATTTGCCATGAAGTGATGGGACCAGATGCCATGATCTTAGTTTTCTGAATGTTGAGTTTTAAGCCAACTTTTTCACTCTCCTATTTCACTTTCATCAAGAGGCTCTAGTTCTTCACTTTCTGCCATAAGGGTGGTGTCATCTGCGTATCTGAGCTTACTGATATTTCTCCCAGCAATCTTAATTCCAGTTTGGGCTTCATCCAGATGGGCATTTCACATGATGTACCCTGAATATAAGTTAAATGAGCATGTTAACAATATACAGCCTTGACATACTCCTTTTCCGATTTGGAACCAGTCTGTTGTTCCATGTCCAGTTCTAAGTGTTGCTTCTTGACCTGCATACAGATTTCTCAGGAGGCAGGTCAGGCGGTCTGGTATTCCCATCTCTTTAAGAATTTTCCATAGTTTGTTGTGATCCACACAGTCAAATGTTTGCATCTCCCCAAATTCATATGTTGAAATCTAATCCCCAAGGTGATGGTACTTGGAGGTGGGGCCTTTGGGAGGTGATTGGATCATGAGTGTGGAGCCCTCATGAATGGAATTATTACCCTTATAAAAAAGGCTCCAGAAAACTCTCTCACTCCTTCTACCAAGTGCGATTGCAAACAACAATTCTGTATGATAAAGGATCTCATCAGACACTGAATCTGCCAGCACCTTGATCTTGGACTTCCCATAAACTAGCCCAGTCTATAGTATTCTGATAGCAGCCCACGTGGATTAATACATCCATTACTGAGACTCCACCCCCTGGGTGAAGTCACAGGAGTGGAGCCTCCGTGATGGATGAACTCAGGAGGGACACACACGTTTAGTTCATCACACCCATAATCTATGTCCACATTACCCCGGAGATCTCTCCTTCCCTTGAGCTCACCATTCTCTTTTGTGTCTCCAACTATTGTTCCTTCTATGTAGAACTCCTTCTCAAACAGGCAGATCACTGTTCAGTCATCTAAATCCAGCTCAAATACCACTTTAACAGTGCAGCCTCCCTGAGCCTCTGGGGGAAAACTAGTCACCCCCTGATCTGTACCCTTCAACCCTGTGAGCACACATCTCACAGTGCACAACTGGAATTCCCCTTCACTTCTACCCCATCAGGACCTCTGAGAGCAGAAACTGACTAACTCCTCTTTGCATCCCTAGGGTGTCTCAATCAGATCAAAGTTGAATTCAGACCTCAAGGATCTCTTCACCATTTTCCTGGATTATTTTCTTCTGCTGATCATTTCTTTGAGGCAGAAATATTGAACTATAAATGATCCCCCTCTTCTTTCCTATTATCAGGGCATCCTATGGCTATTTTTTCCCCTCTGTAATTCAATGTGAAAACTCCCCACCCTCAAAATTCTGTCCTTCTGAGTTTCTGCTTTGTTGCCTTGACATGTATTATTCAAACATTTCTGAAAACATGTTCTTATGCTTGTTTTTGCTCCCATCAACCAGACAAGCGCATTTCGGCTGAGAAACTAAATTTAGTTTCTTCTGTAGAAGTTTAAGTGCCATTTAGAACAACTGCACAACTAATGTGAGGTGGCAGTTGCAGCCTCATGTAGAATTTGCCAGCACAGCAATGTGGAAGATGAATGTGTCAGCCAATTACTCCCTAAACCCCATTCAAATTGCACTCATCACTTGGTCCTTGGTCTTCTGCAAAATACTTGGGATTATTTTCTCTGTAAGAGTGGATTCCCAAAGAGAGAATGAGCATGAGGTAGAAATCTCAGTCAGTCGTTTAGTTCCCAGATGTGTAAGAGATGTGTATATTTTCTATAATGTGATTTAATTTCTGACTCTTAAGACTCCACTCTGATTGACTGGGAGAAAACTTCACTTTGGCCTTTGTTGTGGCTCCCGAGCATGTACATGGGGTTGAGCCACAGTTCTGGGATTTTATACAAGAGTGTTTTTCAAGAAGTCTTCTGGTGGTAAGGTTGGGGGTGGGGTGGGAGACAAGGCAACTTGCCCTTGGTCAGAGGTCTATGCAGCTTAATGTTAGGTGATCCCTAATTCTTGTTCACATAGTCTATTAGGTCTGGTGGCTTCTAGCTCTTTGGTTTCATTCTTATGCTGGGGATCTTTTGCAAGGTTCTCTGTTTTTTCCTGTGGTCATTTGTCCACGGTCTTGACACCTTCCCACAGTGATAGTTCAAGTGATGCTCAAATCCTTTGACCATGATGCACAGATTTCTCCCTCCCTTCTCAAGCCCAGGGGTATATTTCTCTACTCCTGAGATGAAGGAAGCCTTGATGTCATGCCTTCTCTGATCAAGGAAGTATCCTCCCCTTCAGGTCTTCTACAAAACTCTCCTAGATCTTTTAAAAGTACTACCATTGATCATGGTAAGAAGGCAACCTTATAGGCTAGTTTTCGTTTTCAACCCACAAACATACCATCCCTGAGGCAATGAGTCAGTATAGACTGACCCTTTGACTAGATAAGAAAAAAGAAAAGAGTACATGCAGGGAGAAAATAATGTAAGTTCATATTTTGAAACAGTGTCCACCCAGAGTCAGGTCAAGGGGTACAGAGACGCTTTCTCATCTTAACCTCAATAATACACTGGATCAAACACTTCTGCCAGTGGGTATGCTTTCTTTATGTTTATATGTCCAGGGATGATGCAAATAATTTTGGTTAATGCTCAATAATTCCTTATGTGAAACAGAGACATCTGTGATGCATGTGATGTAGTTACCATCATAGCACAGAAATGAAGAAGAGGGACTGCCAAGTCCTAGGCTGTATACTTAATGTTACCATAAACTTGCTGGTTTACCCTCCAAAGACTTACTTCAACAGATGCTTTGTTGAATTGTGCATGAGTGGTTCATGTCTCCTGCTCTGTCACCACAATAGGGTATCATGTTTGCAAGTGGGTTGGGACAGGAAAACTTTGAGATGATGATTCTCAACATAAGAAATATAAATGACTCACAGTCATTGGCTTTGAAGAAGTAAGACAGGCTTCCATTTGAGAGCTAGACAGGATGTTTGGAGTTGAAGGAAATTTGTCAATTTCACAGAAAAAAAAAAAATAGAGAAGTGTAGCAGACTGTTAAATGGAGTTTTAAAAATTTGACTCAGAATTTCAGCTAAACCTCAGAGTTTAGAGAAAGGCCGGGTAAGTACTTCGCTTTCTATGGAGAGGTGACCACAACTCAACTTTTCAGTGACCAGAAATAAAAGGAGTTAGAGAGTCAATGGAGAGGATTCTTTGAATTTAAGTGAAGAGGACAGCAAAGTAAGATAAGGGAGATAATTGCCAGAAGGAAACCTAACACCTCATTTCCAACTGGACCTTTGCTCAAATTGCAGAATATCCCAGGACCAGATGATTGCCTAGGAGAGTGCTGAAGGGAAACTGACCTGTGTCCTCTGAAACTGGTAGCTCCAGGGACTAGTGTCAAACACTCACCTAGGTGAGTCTCAAGGCAGGAGGCTGCAGGATTTTCCCCTCTCAGAGAACTGGGAGAGAAGGTAGCGATGAAGGAAGATACAAAGCCAGTCTCTGTTGGAACAAAGGGTTGTACATTTCCATGAGCCAGGAGGAAAACTCAGTTATCAGTTCTTGAAAAAACTATCACCTTTCAAACTGAGTATCAGTGGAGAGGTCCCTAGCAGAAAGACTAGGGGAATCTCCAAGGCAAAAGACTACAGATGCTTTCAAAGAGCCAGGAGTCATTGTGTGTGCATGTTAGAGAGAGCATGGCAGAAGGCATGGGTCCACCTTGAGAACTCCAGGGAGCACCAGTTAACCAAACAGAACTTCACCCCATTCCTTCTGTTCCTTTCTCCCAGTCATCTCCCAGAGGGCTCCCAAAACACTGCTACTGAGCAACAGAGTCCTGGATTAGGCTGCAAACTGGATGGAAGATTGAATCTTGATTTTGATGGCATGAAATGTTAGAATACCTGAAAATTAGACACATATATCTAAAACGAGTTAGAAAAACTGAGACTACTTGAGGTCTGGATGGGAGAAAAAAAAAAAAAAGGTATTTCCTGATTGCAGATTTTCCAATTCAGCCTATGTGAATGTCCAGTTTTGTAAGATGACAGGGAAGAAGCACGGTTAGAGATATGGTTATATAGAATGGACACACACTCTGCTGAGGGGTGCCATTACTTGGCTGGGAGCCATATCACTGAGCTAGTTACTTCTGCAGCCATTGTGACATAATAAGAAATACATATTTGGTCTTTGTCCCTGGTTCCTGACGCAGAGTTTTCAAAACCCTTGAGATCCCTTGGGTGATGGGAGCATCTTATATTCTAATGAGGTGACTCTTGGTGACCTGGAAACTTCAGAATGGGTTCCGGTCACTAGAGAAGACCAGTCCCTGACTGGAAATGTAGAACTTTCAGTCCCACTCCCCATCTTTCCAGGAGGAGAAGTTGGAGGGATTGAGCTAATGATCGATCATGCCTTTGTGACGAAGTCTCCAGAAAAAGCCCTAAATTAAGAGGTTCAGAAAGCTTCCAGATTGGTGACCACATTCACGTGGCAGGAGTGGCACACCCCAACTCCACCCCAACTCTGCACTCAGGACTGTTCTGGGTTTTCTTTACCTGGCTGTTCACCTGTTCCTTTATAAACTCCTTTATAAGAAACTAGTAAATGTAGGTAAATGTTCCCCTGAGCCTTGTGAGCGATTCCAGCAAACTATTGAATCTGAATCCCTAACTTTGTAGCCAAGTTGGAAAGAAGTGTGGGTAACGTGGGGACAAATTGCTTGTGACTTGCATCTGAAATGGGGCAGTCCTGTGGGGCTGAACTGTGCAGCCTGACAGTGGAGAACTAAATTAAATTACTGGACACCTAGTTGGTGTCCAAAAAGTTAGAAAACTGGTTGGTGTGGGGAAAAACCTTTCACCCATTTGGTGTTGTAAGAGCTGTGAGTAGAGAAGCAGATTCCCTTTAGTTATCTTCCATCTTCACTATGTTCCCACTCCACTCCACCAGCAAAATTCAGTCACCAAGTCCTATCAATACTTTCAAAAGCTGGGTTTCCATCTTCCCCTCTAATTTCCACTACTATTACTAGGAAGGCAAACTCCTGTTCATACTTCAATACCCACTCCTTAAGAGTCATATTTGAAGCCTTCATTGAGTCCTCTAAGGTCATTTTCTGCATTTGCATAGTATCTTGTATAAAGTTCTTTTCAGTGTAAAACATGTTTTGCAGTAATTTACCTGTGTTTCTGGTGACCCTACTATACTGTGAGTTCCTTGAGTCAAGGAGTATGGTCAATCTGTTTCTCTAGCATTTGGTGCAGATCCTGGCAGAGACAGGTGCTTAGAAAATTCATATCTGAATGAATAAATCAGTGAATGACATGGCATTTTTTGGAACAGTGAGCATCACCATCTACTATTTCAGCTTTCTCAAGATCATTTCCCCAGCTAATTCCTGAATAGTGAAGCTTTATCACTGAAGCAGTAGCCTCAATCCTAAGTCACATGTGGAAGTTACTGTGGTATTGAGGAAAGCCAAGACCAAGCATTTGACTTAATTATAATTCAGGAAATAGCTTGTTTATCTGCATTATTAGAGAACAGAGATTGCAGGTGAGAACTCCAAATATGTTTGTTTCTCTGAGGGCTCTGGGAGATTTTCATATGCCAAGAACAAGTCTCTTGAATGTTCGCTGGCTCTTGATAAATGATGAGACTAGCTCAGACTTGCAGCTTAGATAGCAGCTAGGACAAAGGGCTGAGAGGGAGCAGCCACTCACAACCCTCCCTGGGAAGAATGAGCTGCCATCAAGTGTAATATCCACAGCATTATTTGCATTGGGGAAACTTGAATGATGTAATCCAAAAATAAGTGGGTTGTGGTGTTCTTTATTCTCAAACATAGATTATTTCCATTCCTTGAGTCCCAGATGGGTCACAATCACTACTTCCACATCTAAATATCTGCCATGTCAATAAATAAATGCATATGTAAATAAGTAAGATAAAGATTAAACTATGATGTGGTTTTAGGTAGCTGGCTGTCAGAGAAATTAGACAAGAGGTCTGCACCCTTCTCGCTAGACGCATCTTTGAAAGTGAAAGTCACTCAGTCTTGTCCAACTCTTTGCGACCCCGTGGACTATACAGTCCATGGAATTCTCCAGGCCAGAATACTGGAGTAGGTAGCCTTTCCCTTCTCCAGGGGATCTTCCCAACCCAGGGATCCAACCCAGGTCTCCCACGTTGCAGGCAGATTCTTTACCAGCTGAGCCACAAGGGAAGCCCCAAGATACATCTTGAGATACCTATATAAAGAGTTTGGGGTTGCCCCAGGACCTGTGAGGAAGATATCTCAGGGCACAACACCCTCCCTTTGCATCAGAGAGACCTCAGTTTGAATAGAAATCCTCTAGGCTTTGCCGTGTGGGGCAAGTCACTAAACCTCTCTGAATCCACTTTTTCATATATAGCCCAGGGATGATAATACCCTCCTTGCTGAATTGTTAACAATATTAAAGGCAATGTGTGTAAAGTGCCTTGTGCCACACCCAGTGCATGGAGAGATATTGTCTGCACTCTACCACCGGCTGAGTACGTGCCGGGCACCACACTCGCTGCATTCCGTGTTTTATCTCATCTAAAAAGAATCAGAACCACCCGAGAATGTACATAGACACACATAAGTGAGAGAAGTAATACATCTAGGAATCTGTCCAAAGGAAATAAGAAGTGTGCACAGACTTTAGTTGAAAGAGAGAAAGAGTGAATGAGAGAGAGATCACTTCAAAATTATTTAGTTAAAAAACAGAAATAATCAATGTATTACAATAAAGAGAATGATTAAACAGATTATTGTATAATGCTTCACAAAAATTAGGCACAGATAAACACATAATAATGTTGTTTTTAAAATTGAATTAAAATTTTGTACAAAATCAATGACTTTGTTTAAATGCACAGGTGTATGAATGTAATAACACATGGGCAGTGCTAATGATAAAGCCTTTGACTGTGTGGATCACGACAAACTGTGGAATATTCTTAATGAGATGAGAATACCAGACCACCTGACCTGCCTCCTGAGAAACCTGCATGCAGGTCAAGAAGAAACAGTTAGAACTGGACATGGAACAACAGACTGGTTCCAAATAGGAAAAGGAGGACATCAAGGCTGTATATTATCACCTTGTTTATTTAACTTATATGCAGAGTACATCATGAGAAATGCTGGCTGGAAGAAGCACAACCTGGAATCAAGATTGCTGGAAGAAATATCAGTGAACTCACATATGTAGATGATACTACTTTAATGGCAGAAAATGAAGAGGAACTAAAGAGCCTCTTGATAAAGTTGAAAGAGGAGAGTGGAAAAGCTGGCTTAAAACTCAACATTCAAAAAGCAAAGATCATGGCATCTGATCCTATCACTTCATGACAAACAGATGGGGGAAATGTGGAAACAGTGCCAGATTTCGTTTTCTTGACTCCAATATCAATGTGGACGCTGATTGTAGCCACAAAATTAGAAGACATTAGCTCCTTGGAAAAATAGCTATGACAAACCTAGACAGTGTATTAAAAAAGCAGAGATATCACTTTGCTGACAAAGGTGTGTATAGTCAAAGCTATGGTTTTTTTCCAGTAGTCATGTATGGATGTGAGAGTTGGACCATAAAGAAGGCTGAGCACTGAAGAGTTGATGCTTTCAAACTGTGGTGTTGGAGAAGACTCTTGAGAGTCCCTCGGACTGCAAGGAGATCAAACCAGTCCATCCTAAAGGAAATCAACCCTGAATATTCTTTGGAAGAACTGATGTTGAAGCTGAAGCTCCAATACTTTGGTCACCTGACTGGAAGAGCTGACTCATTGGAAAAGACCCTGATGCTGGGAATGATTGAAGGCAGGAGAAGAAGGGGACGACAGAGGATGAGATGGTTGGATGGCATCACTGACTCAACGGACATGAGTTTGGTCAAACTCAGGGAGATAGTGAAGGACAGAGAGACCTGGCGTGCTGCAGTTCAGGGGGTCGCAGAGAGTCAGACACGACTTGGTGACTGAACAGCAGCAGCAACAAAGTGCACATGGTGATTACATAAGGATTTAAGTAAAATTGGTCATTTCTCTCTCTCTTTGTCAATTTCCACATTTTAAGCTTATTTCCAATGACAATCTGCTGTTAGGTGATTTAAAAAAAAACATAACAAAAACATTAGTGAAATTTTAAAATGAAAGTGGGCACATTCACATCTTTCTGTGGTTTTATCTGGTATGAGGTGAAATAATTTCATAGGCAAAGCCTTCCTCTGAGTTTTATATTTATTAAGCCTCACTCCGGTGAGGCCAGGAAGCTGCCGTTAACCTCATTTTAGGACCAAGTGTCCTGAGAGAGGCAGGGAGTCTGCATTTAGCCCATGTTTAACCAGCAGGATGCCAGACCTACTTCACTGCCAGCCTACCTGCCAGGCATTGTGAGGAAAATTACAACGAAGACAAGATACAGGTTTCAGGTTAATCAGTTCCCAGGGAATTTGGGTGTTAGAGGTCTATACCCAACTATCCGCCTTCTTCCTCCTCCCAGTGGAAGACCCAGGTGTCACACTGTCCCATCTCACCTGTGATAGGACCTTAAGGGATGAGGAGAGGTGAGCAAAGGATATTATGGACAGCATCAAATATTTCCAGAGATACTGACTGCCTGGCTGAGAGAAGGAGGGATCATCTTACTCTGCCTGGGAATACTAGTTCTCTCTTAATGAAAATATATATCTTTCATATTTTAAAAAGCTATGAAATATATCACACTTGTATATGAATGGAATCCTAGTGTATGTATTCCATGACTTGCTTTACTGATCATCCATGCAAATGCCAGTAGCTATAATTCATTCTTTTTCACAGCTACATACTATTCCAGTGTGTGTCTAAACCATAATGTATCTCTTTTATTTTTGAGGATTTTTTTTACAAATTATTTACTATTACATGAAATTCTGTTATGAACTGGTACACAGGTAAGAATATATTGAAAATGCATAAATAAAATTAAAAGATTTATAAGATAATGACTCTTCAAAATGACCGCTGCTGCTAAGTCACTTCAGTCATGTCCAACTCTGTGCGACCCCATAGACGGCAGCCCACCAGGCTCCCCCGTCCCTGGGGTTCTCCAGGCAAGAACACTGGAGTGGGTTGCCATTTCCTTCTCCAATGTGTGAAAGTGAAAAGTGAAAGTGAAGTCGCTCAGTCGTGTTCGACTCGTAGCGACCCCATGGACTGCGGCCTACCAGGCTCCTGCATCCATGGGATTTTCTAGGCAAGAGTACTGGAGTGGCTTGCCAGCCTTCTCCAGAATGGTCTTATTAATTTACACTCTTTTTAGCCTTTTAACACAGTTCTGACTTCCCGTTGTTATTTACTTCTTAACTTTGGTATTCCCAGACTTTGTACTTTTTTAAAGTTTTGCCAATGAGGCAGTGCTTGTAATTGGCACTTTATTTCTGCTGGCTAAGCATCTTTTCACATGTTTATGGATCATTTGTATTTAGTGTTCTGTGAAATACTTTTCAAATCCTTTGCCTCTATTTTTCTATTGGGTTCTTTGTCATTTTCTTATTGGTTCATGAACAGCAGTTCTCAATTTTGATAAAGATGATAATGATCTATATATATATATATATCCTAATGACACTATAAGCTACCTTAAAGCTTAAGTTTTATAGTAAGTCTTGAGATAGTGAAAATTCTCTATATTCTTCTTGAAGATTATCTTGCTAATCTAGTTTCTTTGATTTCCATGAAAAAATATAGAATTAGCCTGTCACTTTTTAAAAGAAAGGAAATAAAAATGACTACTAGCATTCATGAGCATTTATCTCAGAGAAAGAAAGACACACACAAAAACTTATACATGAGTGTTCTTACAACTTTATTTGTAACAGTTGAAAGCTGAAAATAATAAGTTCAGTTCAGTCATTCAGTTGTGTCCAACTCTTTGCGACCCCATGAACTGCAGCACGCCAGGCCTCCCTGTCCATCACCAACTGCCGGAGTCCACCCAAACCCATGTCCTTTGAGTCAATGATGCCATCCAACCATCTCATCCTCTTTTGTCCCCTGCTCCTCCTGCCTTCAATCTTTCCCAGCATCAGGGACTTTTCAAATGAGTCAGATCTTCACATCAGGTGGCCAAAGTATTGGAGTTTCAGCTTCAGCATCAATCCTTCCAATGAACACCCAGGACGGATCTCCTTTAGGATGGACTGGTTGGATCTCCTTACAGTCCAAGGGACCCTCAAGAGTCTTCTCCAACACCACAGTTCAAAAGCATCAATTCTACAGTGCTCAGCTTTCTTTAGAGTCCAACTCTCACATCCATACATGACCACTAGAAAAACCATAGCCTTGACTAGACAGACCATTGTTAACAAAGCAATATCTCTGCTTTTTATTATGCTGTCTAGCTTGGTCATAACTTTCCTTCCAAGGAGTAAGTGTATTTTAATTTCATGGCTGCAGTCACCATCTGAAGTGATTTTGGAGCCCAAAAAAATAAAGTCAGCCACTGTTTCCAGTTTCCCCATCTATTTGCCATGAAATGATAGGACCAGATGCCAAGATCTTAGTTTTCTGAATGTTGAGCTTTAAGCCAACTTTTTCACTCTCCTGTTTCACTTTCATCAAGAGACTTTTTAGTTCCTCTTCACTTTCTTCCATAAGGGTGGTGTCAACTGCATATCTGAGGTTATTGATATTTCTCGCAGCAATCTTGATTCTAGCTTGTGCTTCATCCAGCCAAGCGTTCCTCATGATATACTCTGCATATGAGTTAAATAAGCAGGGTGACAATATACAACCTTGACGTACTCCTTTTCCTATTTGGAACCAGTTTTTTGTTCCATGTCCAGTTCTAACTGTTGCTTCCTGACCTGCATACAGGTTTCTCAAGAGGCAGGTCAGGTGGTCTGGTATTCCCATCTCCTTTAGAATTTTCCACAGTTTATTGTGAGCCACAGTTGCTCTTCCATCACTAAACACTTAAGTAAACTGGTAATCCATACATGGAATACTGCACACAGTCAAAGGAAATAAATTACTGATACACTCAGGTTCAGTGAATCTCAAGGGAATTGTGCTGAGTGAAAAAGCCAATATCAGAAGACTGCATACTGTATGACCTCGTTTCTATAACACCCTTGAAATGACCAAATGATAGAGGTCTAAAATAACTAGTAGTAGCCGTGGCTTAGAGATCACAGCCTTGTCATGGTGAAGGTGCTTGCACAATTCGACGAAGCTATGAGTGATGCCCCGCATAACATACCATGCAAAATAAACAGATCTTAATAAAGCATTCTAAATTAGACATGGTCAAGAAGGAGATGGCCTGAGTATATGTAGAAATCATAGGAATCAGTGACCTAAAGTGGATGGAGTGGGGAAATTTAATTGAGATGACCATTATATCAACTACAATGGGCAAGAATCCCTTAGAAGAAATGGAGTAGCCCTCAGAGTCAACAAAACAGTCCAAAATGCAGTACTTGGGTGCAATCTCAAAAACGACAGAATGATCTTGGTTCTTTTCAAGGCAAACCGTTCAGTATCACAGTAATCCAGATCTATGCCCCAACCGCTAATGCCAAAGAAGCTGAAGTTGATCAGTTCTATAGAGACCTACAAGACCTTCTAGAAGTAACACCAAAAAGAGATGTCCTTCTCATCATAGGGGACTGGAAAGCAAAAATAAGAAGTCAAGCGATTCCTGGAGTAGCAGGCAACAACAACACAAGAGACAACTCCGCACACGGAATCACCAACGGTCAGTAGCAAAATCAGGCTGAGTATATTCTATGCAGCTGAAGATGGAGATGCTCACAGGGAATCACCAAATGGTCAGTAGCAACATCAGGCTGATTGTATCCTGTGCAGCTGAAGATGGAGACGCTCTCTACAGTAGCAAAAACTGGGGCTGACTGTGGCTCAGACCATCAGTTCCTTATTGCAAAATTCAGGCTCAAATTGAAAAAAGTAGATCCCTTATGATTATTCAGTGGAGAGGACAAATAGACTCAAGGGATTAGACCTGATAGAGTGCCTGAAGAACTATGAATGGACGTTTGTAACTTTGTACAGTAGGCTGTGATCAAAATCATCCCTAACAAAAAGAAATGCAAAAGGGCAAAATGGTTGTCTGAGGAGTCCTTACATATAGCTGTGAAAAGAAGAGAAGCTAAACGCAAAGGAGAAAAGGAAAGATATACCCATTTGAATGCAGAGTTTCAAAGAATAGCAAGGAGAGATAAGAAAGCCTTCCTCCTTCCTCGGTGATCAATGCAAAGAAATAGAGGAAAACAATAGAATGAGAAAGACTAGAGATCTCTTCAAGAAAATGAGAGATACCAAGGGAATATTTCATGCAAAGATGGGCTCAATAAAGGACAGAAATGGTATGGACCTAACAGAAGCAGAAGATATTAAGAAGAGGTGACAAGAATACACAGAAGAACTGTACAAAAAAGGTCTTAATGACCCGGATAACCATGATGGTGTGATCATTCACCTAGAGCCAGACATCCTGGAATGTGAAGTCAAGTGGGCCTTAGGAAGCGTTACTAAGAACAAAGGTGATGGAATTCCAGCTGAGCTATTTCAGATCCTCAAAGATGATGCTGTGAAAGTGCTGCACTTTTATGCCAGCAAATTTGGAAGCCTCAGCAATGGCCACAGGAATTGGAAAAGGTCAGTTTTCATTCCAATTCCAAAGAAGGGCAATGTCAAAGAGTGTTCAAACTACCTCACAATTATACTCATTTCACATGCTAGCAAGGTAATGCTCAAAATCCTTCAAGCTAAGCTTCAATAGAATGTGAACTGAGAAATTCCAGCTGTACAAGCTGGTTTAGAAAAGATAGAGGAACCAGAGATCAAATTGCCAATATCTGATAGGTCATAGAAAAAACAATGGAATTCCAGAAAAACATCTACTTTTGCTTTACTGACCACACTAAAGCTTTTGACTGTGCAGATCATAAAAAACTTTGGAAAATTCTTAAAGAGACAGGAATCCCAGACCACCTTACCTGCCTCCTGAGCAACCTGTATGCACGTCAAGAAGCAACAGTTAGGACCAGACATGAAACAACAAACTGGTTCAAAACTTGGAAAGGAGTACGTCAAGGCTGTATACTGTCACCCTGTTTATTCACCTTATATGCAGAGTACATCATGAGAAATGCCGGGCTGGATGAAGCACTAGCTGGAATCAAGATTGCTGGGAGAAATATCAATTACCTCAGATATGCTGATGACACCACCCTTATGGAAGAAAGTGAAGAAGAACTAAAGAGCCTCTTGATGAAAGTGAAAGAGGAGAGTGAAAATGTTGGCTTAAAACTCAACATTCAGGAGAGACCAGAACAAGATGGCAGAGGAATAGGACGGCGAGATCACTCTCTCCCCCACAAATTCATCAAAAGAACATTTGAACGTGGAGTAAAGTCCACAAAACAACTTCTGAATGCTGGCAGAGGACATCAGGCACCCAGAAAAGCAGCCCATTGTCTTTGAAAGGAGGTAGGAAAAAACATAAAAGATAAAAAGAGAGACAAAAGAGGTAAGGACAGAGCTCCGTCCCGGGAAGGGAGGCTTTAAAAAGAGAGAAGTTTCCAAACACCAGGAAACACTCTCATTGGCGAATCTGTGGCGAGCCTTGGAATCTCAGAGGGCCACATAACCGGGAGGACAAAGAAAGAAATAATTAAAACCCACAGATTACCCGCCAAACGGTAACTCCCAGCAGAGAAGCAGCGCAGACGCCTGCATACGCCATTAGCAAGCAGGGGCTGGGAAGGGAGGAGCCAGCTGAACTGCTTAGAGAGAGGACTGGGCTTGAATGCCGCAAGAACAATCTGAGAAATCTAACAGAGGATAGCAAAGCAGACTGGGATAGCTTCCCCATGAAAAGGCGGAAAGCTCTAACCTAAGACTCCACCAGCCCCGCTCACAGAACAAAAGACTGAGCAGAGCGAGCCGGCTGTGGTCGGCCCATCCCCCATCCCTGCCGAGACAGGCAGGGAGGGCAGCCAGAGCCGGAGGGGGCAACCGCGGCCTCAGAAAGGCATCCGATACAAACTGCAGGCAGGCTTCGTTGCTAATCAAGACTTCTTGGGCTCGGGCCAGCCGATATCCACCTGAGAAGGTGTGCCGGTTGCACACCCAGAAAACCGAGTGGCAGGGACTGGGGAGGCAAAAAGTCACAGCGACCGCACTCGCCAAACACCTGGTCACCTGATTTGCTCGGACCAGGGAAGGCACAAAACGCAGGCCCAGCCAAGTCTGCGCCTTTGTGGAGTACCTGAGGACCTGAACCTGAGCCGCTCAGACCTGGGAAGTGCATACAAACCAGCGCTGGCCTCAGACAGTTCCCAGCAGAGCAACCTAGAGCCTGTGCAGTGTAGACTGGGATAGCACACGCGCTGTGAGCGGGGGCAAACCCAGTGTAGCCGAGACACTGCGAACACTCCCCACAGATGCCAGAGATATTTGTCTGCAGCGTTCCTCCCTTCCCAGAACAGGACTGAAAAACTGAGTCTGAAAAAGTGTCCACCCGCACCCTAGTGTCAGGGCGGAAATCAGACACTGAAGAGACCAGCAAATAGAAGTTAAAACAGAGGGAACCACCTTGGAAATGACAGATAGAGAAGTCTAGAGGCTACTCCAAGAATAAGACCAAAAACCAGAGGCAAGAGGCTTAAGCCCGAATCCTGAGAACACCAGAGAACTCCTGACTCCAGGGAACATTAATCAATAGGAGCTCATCAAACGCCTCCATACCTACACTGAAACCAAGCACCACCCAAGGGTCAACAAGTTCCAGAGCAAGACATACCATGCAAATTCTCCAGCAACACAGGAAAATAGCCCTGAGCTTCAGTATACAGGCTGCCCAAAGTCACTCCAAACCCACTGACATCTCATAACTCATTACTGGACACTTCATTACACTCCAGAGAGAAGAAATCCAGCTCCACCCACCAGAACACCAACACAAGCTTCCCTAACCAGGGAACCTTGACAAGTCACCCATCCAACCCCACACACAGCGAGGAAACTACATAATAAAGAGAACTCCACAAACTGCCAGAAGACGGAAAGGCCACCCCAAGCAAAGCAATATAAGTAAGATGAAGAGGCAGAGAAATACCCAGCAAGTAAAGGAACAAGATAAATGCCCACCAACACAAACAAAAGAGAAGGATATAGGGAATCGACCTGATGAAGAATTCGAATTTTGATGGTGAAAATGATTCAAAATCTTGAAAGCAAAATGGAGTTACAGATAAATAACCTGGAGAAAAGGATTGAGAAGATGGAAGAAAGGTTTAATAAGGACTTAGAGGAAACAAAAGAGTCAATATACAATGAATAATGCAATAGATGAGATCAGAAACACTCTGGAGGGAACAAACAGTAGAACAACAGAGACAGAAGACAGGATAAGTGAACTAGAAGATAGAATTGTAGAAATAAATGAAACAGAGAGGAAAAAAGAAAAACAAATTAAAAGAAATGAGGACAATATTAGAGACCTCCGGGACAATGTTAAACGCTCCAACATTCGAATCATAGGAGTCCCAGAAGAAGAAGACAAAAAGAAAGACCATGAGAGAATACTTGAGGAGATAATAGTTGAAAACTTCCCTAAAATGGGGAAAGAAATAATCACCCAAGTCCAAGAAACCCAGAGAGTCCCCAACAAGATAAACCCAAGGCGAAATACTCCAAGACACATATTAATCAAATTAACAAAGATCAAACACAAAGAACAAATATTAAAAGCAGCAAGGGAAAAACAACAAATAACACACAAGGGGATCCCCATAAGGATAACAGCTGATCTTTCAACAGACACTCTTCAGGCCAGGAGGGAATGGCAAGACATACTTAAAGTGATGAAAGAAAATAACCTACAGCCCAGATTACTGTACCCAGCAAGGATCTCATTCAAATATGAAGGAGAAATCAAAAGCTTTACAGACAAGCAAAAACTGAGAGAATTCAGCATCACCAAACCAGCTCTCCAACAAATGCTAAAGGACTTTCTCTAGACAGGAAACACAAAAAGGGTGTATAAACTCGAACCCAAAGCAATAAAGAAAATGGCAACGGGATCATATTTATCAATAATTACCTTAAACATAAATGGGTTGAATGCCCCAACCAAAAGACAAAGGCTGGCTGAATGGATACAAAAACAAGACCCCCATATATGTTGTCTAAAGAGACCCACCTCAAAACGAGGGACACATACACACTGAAAGTGAAGGACTGGAAAAAGATATTCTATGCAAATAGAGACCAAAAGAAAGCAGGAGTAGCAATACTCATATCAGATAAAATAGACTTTAAAACAAAGGCTGTGAAAAGAGACAAAGAAGGAAACTACATAATGATCAAAGGATCAATCCAAGAAGAAGATATAACAATTATAAATATTTATGCACCCAACATAGGAGCACCACAACATGTAAGACAAACAAGTATGAAAGGGGAAATTAACAACAATGCAATAATAGTGGGAGATTTTAATACCCCACTTACATCTATGGATAGATCAACTAAACAGAAAATTAACAAGGAAACACAAACTTTAAATGATACAATAGACCAGTTAGACCTAATAGATATCTATAGGACATTTCACCACAAAACAATGAATTTCACCTTTTTCTCAAGTGCACACAGAAACTTTTCCAGGATAGATCACATCCTGGGCCATAAATCTAGCCTTGGTAAATTCAAAAAAATTAAAATCATTCCAAGCATCTTTTCTGACCACAATACAGTAAGACTAGATCTCAATTACGGGAGAAAAACCATTAAAAATGCCAACATATGGAGGCTGAATAACACGCTGCTAAATAATGAACAAATCATAGAAGAAATCAAAATATGCATAGAAATGAATGAAAATGAAAACACAACAACCCAAAACCTCTGGGACACTGTAAAAGCAGTGCTAAGGGGGAAGTTCATGGCAATACAGGCACACCTCAAGAAACAAGAAAAAAGTCAACTAAATAACCTAACTCTACATCTAAAGAAACTAGAAAAGGAAGAAATGAAGAACCCCAGTGTTAGTAGAAGGAAAGAAATCATAAAAATTAGGGCAGAAATAAATGCAAAAGAAACAAAAGAGACCATAGCAAAAATCAACAAAGCAAAAAGCTGGTTCTTTGAGAAGATAAATAAAATTGACAAACCACTAGCCAAACTTATCAATAAATAATGGGAGAAGAACCAAATCAATAAAAATAGAAATGAAAATGGAGAGATCACAACCGACAACACAGAAATACAAAGGATTATTAGGGAATACTATCAGGAATTATATGGCAATAAAATGAATAACCTGGAAGAAATGGACAAATTCCTAGAAAAGTACAACTTTCCAAAACTGAACAAAGAAGAAATAGAAAATCTTAATAGACCCATCACAAGCACAGAACTAGAGGCTGTAATCAGAAATCTTCCAGCAAACAAAAGCCCAGGTCCAGACGGCTTCACAGCTGAATTCTACCAAAAATTTAGAAAAGAGCTAACACCTATTCTACTCAAACTCTTCCAGAAAATTGCTGAGGAAGGGAAACTTCCAAACTCATTCTATGAGGCCATCATCACCCTAATCCCAAAACCTGGTAAAGATCCCACAAAAAAAGAAAACTACAGGCCAATATCACTGAGGAACATAGATGCAAAAATCCTTAACAAAATTCTAGCAATCAGAATCCAACAACACATTAAGAAGATCATACATCATGACCAAGTGGGCTTTATCCCAGGAATGCAAGGATTCTTCAATATCCACAAATCAATCAATGTAATATACCACATTAACAAACTGAAAAATAAAAATCATATGATTATCTCAATAGATGCAGATAAAGCCTTCGACAAAATTCAACATCCATTTATGATAAAAACCCTCCAGAAAGTGGGAATAGAAGGGACATATCTCAATATAATAAAAGCTGTATATGACAAACCCACAGCAAACATTTTCCTCAACGGTGAAAAACTGAAAGCATTTCCCCTAAAGTCAGGAATAAGACAAGGGTGCCCACTCTCACCACTACTCTTCAACATAGTTCTGGAAGTTTTGGCCACAGCAATCAGAGCAGAAATACATAAAAGGAATCCAAATTGGAAAAGAAGAAGTAAAACTTTCACTGTTCGCTGATGACATGATCCTCTACACAGAAAACCCTAAAGACTCTACCAGAAAACTACTAGAACTAATCAATGAATACAGTAAAGTTGCAGGATATAAAATCAACACACAGAAATCACTTGCATTCCTATACACTAATAATGAGAAAATAGAAAGAGAAATTAAGGAAACTATTCCATTCACTGTTGCAATGAAAAGAATTAAATACTTAGGAATATATCTACCTAAGGAAACAAAAGACTTGTACATAGAAAAATATAAAACTCTAGTGAAAGTAATCAAAGAGGACACTAATAGATGGAGAAATATACCGTGTTCATGGATTGGAAGAATAAATATTGTGAAAATTAGTATACTACCCAAAGTAATTTATATATTCAATGCAATCCCTATCAAGCTACCAACAATATTTTTCACAGAACTAGAACAAATAATCTCACAATTTGTATGGAAATACAAAAAACCTCGAATAGCCAAAGCAATCTTGAGGAAGAAAAATGGAACTGGCGGAATTAACCTGCCGGACTTCAGGCTCTACTACAAAGCCACAGTCATCAAGACAGTATGGTACTGGCATAAAGAAAGAAATATAGATCAATGGAACAAAATAGAAAGCTCAGAGATAAATCCACGCACCTATGGACACCTTATCTTTGACAAAGGAGGCAAGAATGTAAAATGGAGAAAAGACAGTCTCTTTAACAAGTGGTGCTGGGAAAACTGGTCAGCCACTTGTAAAAGAATGAAACCAGAACACTTCCTTACACCATACACCAAAATAAACTCAAAATGGATTAGAGAGCTAAATGTAAGACCAGAAACTATAAAACTCCTAGAGGAGAACGTAGGCAAAACACTCTCTGACATAAATCACAGCAGGATCCTCCAAGACCCACCTCCCAGAATACTGGAAATAAAAGCAAAAATAAACAAATGGGACCTAATTAAAATCAAAAGCTTCTGCACAGCAAAGGAAACTATAAGCAAGGTGAAAAGACAGCCTTCAGAATGGGAAAAAATAATAGCAAATGAAGCAACTGATAAAGGATTAATCTCCAAAATATACAAGCAGCTCCTGCAGCTCAATTCCAGAAAAATAAATGACCCAATCAAAAAATGGGCCAAAGAACTAAACAGACATTTCTCCAAAGAAGACATAAAGATGGCTAACAAACACATGAAAAAATGCTCAACATCTCTCATAATCAGAGAAATGCATTCAAAACCACAATGAGATACCATTTCACACCAGTCAGAATGGCTGCTATCCAAAAGTCTACATGCAATAAATGCTGGAGAGGGTGTGGAGAGAAAGGAACCCTCTTACACTGTTGGTGGGAATGCAAACTAGTACAGCCACTATGGAGAATAGTGTGGAGATTCCTCAAAAAACTGGAAATAGAGCTGGGCTGGAAGAAGCACAAGCTGGAATCAAGATTGCTGGGAGAAATATCAATAACCTCAGATATGCAGATGACACTACCCTTATGGCAGAAAGTGAAGAGGAACTCAAAAGCCTCTTGATGAAAGTGAAAGAGGAGAGTGAAAAGGTTGGCTTGAAGCTCAACATTCAGAAAACAAAGATCATGGCATCTGGTCCCATCACTTCATGGGAAATAGATGGAAAAACAGTGGAAACAGTGTCAGACTTTGTTTTTTTGGGCTTCAAAATCACTGCAGATGCTGATTGCAGCCATGAAATTAAAAGACGCTTGCTCCTTGGAAGGAAAGTTATGACCAACCTTGATAGTATATTAAAAAGCAGAGACATTACTTTGCCGACCAAGGTCCGTCTAGTCAAGGCAATGGTTTTTCCCGTGGTCATGTATGGATGTGAGAGTTGGACTGTGAAGAAAGCTGATCGCCGAAGAATCGATGCTTTTGAACTGTGGTGTTGGAGAAGACTCTTGAGAGTCCCTTATACTGCAAGGAGATCCAACCAGTCCATTCTAAAGGAGATCAATCCTGGATGTTCATTGGAGGGACTGATGCTAAAGCTGAAACTCCAATACTTTGGCCACCTCATGAGACGAGTTGACTCACTGGAAAAGACTCTGATGCTGGGAAAGGTTGGGGGCGGGAGGAGAAGGGGACGACGGAGAATGAGATGGCTGGATGGCATCACCGACTCTGTGGACATGAGTTTGAGTGTACTCCGGGAGTTGGTGATGGACAGGGAGGCCTGGCGTGCTGTGATTCATGGGGTCGCGGAGAGTCGGACACGACTGAGCGACTGAACTGAACTGAACTGAACTGAATGATCCAGCAATCGCACTCCTGGGCATACACACCGAGGAAACCAGAATTGAAAGAGACACGTGTACTCCAATGTTCATTGCAGCACTGTTTATAATAGCCAGGACATGGAATCAACCTAGATGTTCATCTGCAGATGAATGGATTAGAAAGCTTTGGTACATATACACAATGGAGTATTACTCAGCCATTAAAAAGAATGCATTTGAACCAGTTCTAACGAGGTGGATGAAACTGGAGCCTATTATACAGAGTGAAGTAAGCCAGAAAGAAAAACACCAATACAATATACTAATGCATATATATGGAATTTAGAAAGATGGAAATGACAACCTTATATACGAGACAGCAAAAGAGACACAGATGTATAAAACAGTCTTTGGGACTCTGTGGGAGAGGGTGAGAGTGGGATGGTTTGGGAGAATGGCATTGAAACATGTATATTATCATATGTGAAACGAATCGCCACTTCAGGGTCAATACATGTTACAGGATGCTCGGGGCTGGTATGCGGGGATGACCCAGATGGAGGATAAGGGGAGAAGGGAGGTGGGAGGAGAGTTTGGGAGGTGGATTCATGTCAATGTATGGCAAAACCAACCAATATAATATTGTAAAATAATTAGCCTCCAATAAAAAAAAAAAAACTCAACATTCAGAAAACTAAGATCATGGCATCTAGTCCCATCACTTCGTGGCAAATAGATGGAGAGGCAATGGAAACAGTGACAGACTTTATTTTGGGGGGCTCCAGAATCACTGCAGATGGTGACTGCAGCCATGCACTTGCTTCTTGGAAGAAAAGTTATGGCCAACCCGGACAGCATGTTAAAAAGCAGAGATATTACTTTGCCAACGAAAGTCCATCTAGTCAAAGTTATGGTTTTCCCACTAGTCATGTATGGATGTAAGAGTTGGAATATAAAGAAAACTGAGTGCCTAAAAATTGATGCTTTTGAACTGCGGTGCTGGGGAAGACTCTTGAGAGTCCCTTGGAGATCCAACCAGTCAATTCTAAAGAAAATCAGTCCTGAATATTCATTGGAAGGACCGATGCTGAAGCTGAAGCTCCAACACTTTGGCCACCTGATAGGAAGAACTGACTCACTGGAAAAGACCCTGATGCTGAGAAAGATTGAAGGCAGGAGGAGAAGGGGACAACAGAGGATGAGATGGTTGGATGGCCTCACTGACTCAATGGGCATGAGTTTGAGTAAGCTCCAGGAGCTGATGACGGACAGGGAAGCCTGGCATGCTACAGTCCATGGGGTCACAAGGAGTCAGACACAACTGAGCGACTGAACTGAACTGAGTTAAATGAGACCACACAGCTCCTGGGAGTGTTCTAGAGTAGGGGCTCCTCTACACGTCCACGTGAGTACCTCTGCCTCTTGAGCTGCATTGGCAGCCTTTCACCTGCTCTCTGGGAAAAGATCTTTTCCATGAGTCACTCACTCCAGATGCAAAGTGGCTTCTTCCTCCAAAAGGCATTGCAATTTAGTCACAAATAATTGCTGCTCAGAAAGATCAGCATTTGACATCCCTCAGATTCTCTGTCTCTCAAATCAAACAGCTTGGTGAATCATTAAGCAAGTCAGTATAATAGAAATTCTGTTTAAAAACCCACCTCTCTCCTCCGTGCTTGCTGAAGTTACTGCTCATGGTATTGATTGATCATGATGAAAATACTTCTCTCCCCCTATCATTATGCCATGGAATATGTTGATAAAGACTCAGGGAGCTCAGTTCCTCTCCTGGTTAGAATGAAGGAACTAGCATTTTTCAAACATCTGCTTTATGCCCCAAGTTAAGTGCCTTCAACACAGTATTTCATTCATAACAAGGATGGGAAAGAGGTGTGAACATTACCATTGTGCATGCAGGCAGGGAGGTGGGGGTGGAAGGAGAGGTTCAGAGGTGAGCAGGCGGTCCGGAAGAGGGGCTTCTGGCATCAGTCCTGACATCAACTACACAGGAGCTTGACGGTGACCTCAGGCAGGTCACTCACCTTCCTATAGCCTCAACTGTAAGGGAGGGAAGAGTAATAAAAGTACCCTCATCATTACGCTGTGGCAAGAGTTAATTCATGATGTTGCTTACTCAATGCCATTAGTACAATGATATTTAAAGTGTTCCTTTTATAGAGCTTGTACTTTTCCCACTAGATTTATTTCCAAAGATGTTAGGTTTCTTTTTGGTATTGTGGACTTAAAAAAATCACAACCTACAAGTTGAGAGTTATATTTTATTGGGTGGAAATTTTTAGACCTTCAAGCCCCGGAGACAGCATCTCAAGTAACCCTGAGAGAACTCCTCTGAGGAGGCAAGGGGAGGAGCCAGGTTATATATAGAAGTTTTGCAACAAAGAGCAGGTAGTCTGAACATCAAAAGATTATTGTTAAAGACAACCAGATATCCCAAGTTATGGAATTTAGCACTTTTCTAAGTATGGGAAGATGCAAGCGTTGAAATCGAAATCATTCCTTTGATATGCACATCACTTATTTGGGGACAGTATCCTATTTTCACATCCTGTGCTTCCCCAGGGTTCACCATCTTACCATCTGTGGTGGTTGCAATTACAAGTGACTGAGTTGGACCATAAAGAAAGCTGAGCACTGAAGAATCGATGCTTTTGAACTGTGGTGTTGGAGAAGACTCTTCAGAGTCCCTTGGACTGCAAGGAGATCCAACCGGTCCATCCTAAAGGAGATCAGTCCTGAATATTCATTGGAAGGACTGATACTGAAGTTGAAACTCCAATATTTTGGCCACCTCACTGGAAGAACTGACTCACTGAAAAATACCCTGATGCTGGGAAAGATTGAAGGCAGGAGGAGAAGGGGACAACAGAGGATGAGATGGTTGGATGGCATCACCGACTCAATGGACATGAGTTTAAGTAAGCTCCAGGAGTTGGTGATGGACAGGGAGGCCTGGTGTGCTGTAGTCCATGGGGTTGCAAAGAGCTGGACAAGACTGAGCGACTGAACTGACTATGACATCCTTGTTTACTGACATGCCAGGAAAGATTCCATCTTTCTGTATTATGAACTGGATGCATTTTTACCATTTATGTTTTTAATTTTTTAAAAACATCTTTTTTTAATGGTAAATTTGTGCAGTGAGAATGTAAGTACCTCAGAAGGAGAAACTTTATTATATTCACTGCTATGTCCTGAATTCTAAGCAAAGTGCCTGGCATATAGCAGGTAGTCATTAAATATTTCTTTAATGGCTGACCATGACAAAATTACTGAATTCTCTTACTGAGCTCTTAGTTTCTCCAGTTGATTCTCTTGAATTTTTAATAGACAGGAAATAGTCTGAAACTTATAATGGTGTTTTCCTTTCCAATATTTATGCTTTTTATATGAAACATTATTGATCTGGGTAGACAACTCTGTAGTTGTCCTGTATTAACTAAGACTGTTCCTAATGTTTGAATATTAAGGATGATTTTTGGCATGGTGGGGATTCCTGACAGCAGCCTGTTATCAGATGACAAACGTTTCATTCTCTACCAACTTCCTTAAGGCTTGTTTTATATTTTATTTTCCTTAAGTCAGGAATGAGTATTGGACTTCATCATCTATGTTCCTGGTATCTGTTGAGATGATCATGTTTTTTCTCCTTTTATTAATTGATAGCCATCTCCTTAGCGGTTAAAAGTATAACATATATAGACTAGATTCATGGGAATGTGCACATGGAATACTGTTTTTAATGCTCTTGGAATAATACACACATGCATGGTGGCCGCATAAGCTCATCACTGCTTCTCATCTACCTATCCACCTGCCTGTGTTGCCACACCTTCCCAGGGCCATCCATACCCTGAGCAGGAGAAGAAGCTCATCTATGTAATTATAATGTGAGGCATTTCCTGGGTCTTACTAGGGGGCAGAAAGGGTAAGTGTCCATGAAGCGTCCTTCTGGGTCCTACTCCCTCTCTTGGTAATCCTCAGTTGCCTCTGCTCCATGGAACGGGGTGAGCAAGGACCATCGCTTGGTCTCTGGCATCTTCGTCTTCCATTCCTCTCTTCCAGGAGATTGAGGGTAGGTGGAATTAGAACTGGGGGCAGAGCAGTCATCTTCTGTCCTCCTTGCAACTTCCTTCTTACGGCAACTTCCTTCTTCAGGGGATGGCAAGAGTCTAGCCTTAGAAGCCTCACCGCAGCCCAGCTTTCTCACAGTGCCCTTCTCAGCAAGTAGGAAGCCTGCATTTTATGATCCACTTGCTTTCTGCCCCTTGTGCCTTTCTCTTGGGAAGAATGATGGCTGAACTCTTGGGTTCCTACCTACAATACCAGGGACCTCAAAATACTTTGGAGTACAATACTGAAGCGACTTTGTAGCAGGGAAGAACAGACTCTGTCTTCATTCTGGATCTCTTCTTTCACATTTGCTTCCCATTCCTGTTGTTACTATAATCACTAGAAAGACGCTGTCTATGGCTATGAGTGTGTGTCGTTACCTGCTTGCGGGGTGGGGGGGACCCTGTATCTCTGTCTGAATGTTGAACTAAAGTGCCTTTGTTCTGCCCACAGGGAAACACCGTGCCCCTGCCCACCGTGATTGGCCACAGGAAAGAAGACATTAACAGGTTCCCTTCTCAAGGCGGGCCAGACCAGGGCATGTTTTGTAAAACTGACAGCTTTTTTGCTTTCTTTCCTCAGCTCCTCCTCTCTCTTTTCTGTAAAAGAAAGAGGTATCCAGACCCCAATAAATCCTAAGACTCTAGGACTGTAGTCTGTCGTCTTCTTGGACATCCAGTTTTCTGAATAAAGTTGCTCTTCTTTGCCTCAATGCCTTAGGTTCAGTTCAGTTCAGTTCAGTTGCTTAGTCGTGTCCGACTCTCTGTGACCCACACCAGGTCTCCCTGTCCATCACCAATTCCCGGAATTCACTCAAACTCATGTCCACAGAGTCGGTGATGCCATCCAGCCATCTCATTCTCTGTCGTCCCCTTCTCCTCCCGCCTCCAACCTTTCCCAGCATCAGAGTCTTTTCCAGTGAGTCAACTCGTCTCATGAGGTGGCCAAAGTATTGGAATTTCAGATTTAGCATCAGTCCTTCCAATGAACACACAGGATTGATCTCCTCTAGAATCGACTGGTTGGATCTCCTTTCAGTCCAAGGGACTCTCAAGAGTCTTCTCCAGCACCACAATTCAAAAGCATCAATTCTTTGGTGATCAACTTTCTTCACAGTCCAACTCTCACATCCATACATGACCACAGGAAAAACCATAGCCTTGACTAGACGGACCTTGGTTGGCAAAGTAATGTCTCTGCTTTTTAATATACTATCAAGGTTGGTCATAACTTTCCTTCCAAGGAGCAAGCGTCTTTTAATTTCATGGCTGCAATCAGCATCTGCAGTGATTTTGGAGCCCAAAAAGTAAAGTCTGACACTGTTTCCACTGTTTTTCCATCTATTTCCCATGAAGTGATGGGACCAGATGCCATGATCTTTGTTTTCTGAATGTTGAGCTTCAAGCCAACCTTTTCACTCTCCTCTTTCACTTTCATCAAGAGGCTTTTGAGTTCCTCTTCACTTTCTGCCATAAGGGTGGTGTCATCTGCATATCTGAGGTTATTGATATTTCTCCCAGCAATCTTGATTTCAGCTTGTGCTTCTTCCAGCCCAGCGTTCCTCATGATGTACTCTGCATATAAGTTAAATAAGTAAGGTGACAATATACAGCCTTGACGTACTCCTTTTCCTATTTGGAACCAGTCTGTTTTTCCATGTACAGTTCTGACTGTTGCTTCCTGACCTGCATACAGGTTTCTCAAGAGGCAGGTCAGGTGGTCTGGTATTCCCACCTCAACGCCTTACCTCATGGTTATTGGCCTGTTGTGCTGTAAGCAGCCTGAACTTGGACTTGGTAACAACTTTAACAGTATCCTCCAAAAACATATGTTCAAACCTTAACTTCTGGTACCTGGGAAGGGGAACTTATTTGTAAGTAAGATCTTTGTGTGTGTGTGTGTGTGTGTGTGCTCAGTCATATCCCATTCTTTGTGACCCCATGGACTTTAGCCTGCCAAGCTCCTTTGTCCATGGAATTTTCCAGGCAAGAATACTGTAGTGGATTGCCATTTCCTACACCAGAGGATCTTTCCGACCCAGGGATTGAACCCGGGTCTCTTGTGTCTCCTGCATTGTCATGCAGATTCTTCACCACTGCACCACCTGGGAAGCCCCAGGATCTTTGTAAATGTGATTAATTAAGGGTTGTGAGATGAAGTCATCCTAGGTGGTGGGCCCCAAATCCAGTAACTGGTGTCACACAGAGACACAGAGGAGAAGGTCATGTGAAAATGAAGACAGAAGTTAGATTGATGCAGCTACATGCCAAGGAACACCAGGAAGTGCTGCGAGCCACCAAAAGCTGGAAGAGGCAAGAGGAGATTCTTCCCTAGAGTCTTTAGTGGGAACATGGCCCTGTTGACACCTTGATCTCAGACTTCTAGTCTCTAGAAATGTGAGAGAATAAAATTCTGTCATTTCAGTTCAGTTCAGTTCAGTCGCTCAGTCATATCCGACTCTTTGCAAACCCATGAATCACAGCACGCCAGGCCTCCCTGTCCATTACCAACTCCCAGAGTTCACTCAAACTCACATCCTTCGAGTCGGTGATGCCATCCAGCCATCTCATTCTCTGTCGTCCCCTTCTCCTCCTGCCCTCAATCCCTCCCAGCATCAGACTCTTTTCCAGTGAGTCAAGTCTTCGCATGAGGTGGCCAAAGTATTGGAATTTCCAATGAACACCCAGGACTGACCTCCTTTAGAATGGACTGGTTGTATCTCCTTGCAGTCCAAGGGACTCTCAAGAGTCTTCTCCAACACCACAGTTCAAAAGCATCAATTCTTTGGCAATCAGCTTTCTTCACAGTCCAACTCTCACATCCATACATGACCATGGGAAAAACCATAGCCTTGACTAGACGGACCTTTGTTGGTAAAGTAATGTCTCTGCTTTTTAATATGCTGTCTAGGTTGGTCATACGGAGAAGGCACTGGTACCCCACTCCAGTAATCTTGCCTGGAAAATCCCATGGACGGAGGAGCCTGGTAGGCTGCAGTCCATGGGGTCGCTAAGAGTCAGACTTGACTGAGCGACTTCACTTTCACTTTTCACTTTCATGCATTGAAGAAGGAAATGGCATCCCACTCCAGTGTTCTTGCCTGGAGAATCCCAGGGACAGGGGAGCCTGGTGGGCTGCCATCTATAGAGTCACACAGAGTTGGACACGACTGAAGCGACTTAGCAGCAGGTTGGTCATAACTTTCCTTCCAAGGAGTAAGCGTCTTTTAATTTCATGGCTGTAATCAGCATCTGCAGTGGTTCTGTCATTTATGCCACCCAATTTACAATACTTTGTTATAATAGTCCTAGGAAATGAATATTACCAATGTTCATTGGAAGAACTGATGCTGAAGCTGAAACTCCAATACTTTGGCCACCTGATGGGAAGAACTGACTCACTAGAAAATACCCTGATGCTGGGAAAGATTGAAGGCAGGAGGAAAAGGGGACGACAGAGGATGAGATGGTTGGATGGCATCACCGACTCAATGGATATGAGTTTAAGTAAGCTCTGGGAGTTGGTGATGGACAGGGAAGCCTGGCGTGCTGCAGTCTATGGGGTCACAATGAGTTGGACCCGACTGAGTGACTGAACTGAACTGAACTGAGGAAATGAATACAAGTATGTTAGCTTGAATGTTTAATTTGGAGAACATTTTTTGCTACCATAATGAACGAGTCAATTCCTAGGCAGATTGATAAGAAGTCTGGGGTCCCAGAGGAGATCGGGGTCCAGAATTCTCAAGGAGGAAAGGACAACCATTTCTTTTTTTTTTTTCCTCTACATACCTTAGTCTTAGTCACATAACACAACTTAGTTTAAACTCTGTACTAAGGATTATATAACAACAATGTATCCTGCTTGAGGACAGTTTCTCCTTCCTGAAAACCTTCTGACTAATCCTGATATCTTAGAATGTATATTATGGGAGTGGGTCTGGTATAATCTTTCTATTGTTGAATTCTAATCCTGTTATTTTAAAATATAAATTGTGGGAGTGGGTCTGGTAAAAGTTTTACACCCTTGAGACACTCTTTTGATTTATTGTATTAACTAATTAAAAAAACATATAATTTCCTTGCTAAAGACTAGCAAGTGGGGCACTCTCCGCCCCCTTCTGATGTCTATGTCAGAAACTTTCTCTGTCCCTTTCATAGTTTAATAAAACTCTGCTACACAAAAGCTCTTGAGTGATCAAGCTTGGTTCCTGGTCCCAAAGTTAAATCTTCTTTGGAGATCACGAATTTGACATCGTTCACCATAAGCTACCAATAAAATAAATAACCACAGCTTAAAACTTTCAATGCAGAAAAAAAGTTATTATTTAATAATAGGAAAATTTCTGAAGCTTTTATTTTTAAATGTCTAGCTATAGAATATAGGTTATCCTATATCAATAAAATGATATATATCAATCAAATATATTCTATGGGATAATTATTAAAACTATCAAATAATAAAATAAAATATGTATGTAACAATGTTGAGGACTACTGCATCATAGAAATTTCTAGTGGGATATGCACAATTATGTCTACATCTGTACAAAGATTGAGCTTCCCTGGTGGCTCAGTGGTGAAGAATCCGTCTGCCAATGCACATGACACGGGTTTGATCCCTGGGTCAGGAAAATCCCCTGGAGAAGGAAATGGCAGTCCACTCCAGTATTCTTGCCTGGATAATCTCATGGACAGAGGAGATTGGTAGGCAGCTGCAGTCCATGGGTCTGCACAAGAGTCAGACTCAACTAGGCACCTAAACAACAACAATGTACAAAGACTAAAAGAAACTAGAGAAATGAAAACAACTTCTATGACAGAGCAAGAGATGGTGTGTAATTTAAATTTTTTTCCTATGATTGCTATAAAGATTTTTTCATAATGATTTTAATTAGAATTCTATGGATCTTTTCTTAGGAGTATTAAATAATCCTAGGACAATCATATAATAAAAGTCATCCAGACTCCTGCAGTTACATGTCACTAACTAATCAACAAATTAAACAGGGAAAAAAAAGATTTTGTCACATAAAATTTTACTCTAAGATTAATATTCCCCAGGCTAGTCACATTGAAAAACATACACAAGAACATTTTCTGTACTCCCTTCCACATGGTGCTAGGGTTGCAACACCCAACCTCACCCTCAACACAAATACCCAGGCCTGAAAACATCTCCCCTCCTGGTATACCCCAGTTTTGGAAATCCCCATGATTTTAGAGCCCTTCTGTTGAGTGAAAGCATCACATCTCTGATGGTTAAATCAAGGCGGGTACCATATTTGTACTTGTATATATTCTCATGTTTTTATGAATTCACTCAGTTAACAAAGCACTGCTGGGCAGGGAATGGATGAAAAATGGTCCTTTCCTCCTGGATCTTGTAAGGATTATTGGATAAGAAGTTGCCTTTTGGGAAAGCAGAGACCAGGTTCTAAAGGTATGTTGGAGAGGGCATTTACCTGAACCATGGATGATGAGTAGACTTGGCTCCTTGTTGTGGCAAGAGGCACATGGAGGACAAATTGAGGAGGCTTAAGAAATAAAGCCCACTTAATTTTACCACAAAGCTGAAATACAAGGTATGTTCACATAAAGAGAAACATACCAACATGCTTTCAACATCTAAAACTAAAGGGTAATTTGTTCTCTTAAAACAGTTTCAAACTTTAGTCTTTCACACACACACACATGCACAATTAATATCCACTCCTCCACACTCTTTAACTATTTTAAATCAAAAAGGTTTTACCGTACTTCTAATTCTATGATCTCTCTCTAATGCAAGTTTTCTACAAAAAGACATACAAATTGGGAATCTGAACTTTTTTCTCTCTTCTAGGAAAAAATTACTTTGAGAATTCTTCATTGTTTCTGAATTGGTCTCATTAAAAACTTTATTGAGCACCTGTTATGAGTGAGGAATGAGTCTTGAATATGTGTGAACATTGAGTAGGGGAAGCAAATGGATGTGACATACACCCGAATCTTGGCATATTTAGAACAGAATAAAACACAAGGTGGGGTTTAGCATGATCACAAGGCCATGGAGAAGGCCCTGGCTCCTGGGATTGATCCCGACAGGAGGGTGCCAGGAAAGCTTCATTCGGGAAAGCTGCTTTACCTGATGGACAGAGGACTTTCACAGGGCCAGGCTGAAGCCCACAGGGCCAGGCCTTGCTTTCCCATCTCAGTGCCCCAGGACCTCACATGCCAGCCAGCACAGGGCAGGAGTGCATCCAGGTATCCCCAGGCTTCATCAGAGTTTGGTGCCAGATTGCCAATCAATAATACTTTGCTGAAATTAGTAGAGAGCTGGGGGTCTCAAAATTCATTGTCGACAGGGTCAAAAAGGTTATGGCGATACGTGAGGCTGAATTCATTAGAGAGTGGTCGGGACTGGAGCCAACTGAAGAGTGCTGCCATGGTGGGATGTGGGCTCAGAGTTGCTGAGTCTTCCAATTTTTCAAGGAAAGTAACAACAACAAAACCTAACAAGATTTGCATGTGATGTTTTTAGCTTTTTGAAACGTTCAAGTATCAAGTAGAACATACCCGGGGACCATATTCACCTCCTGGCTCACCAGTGTATGACTTGGGAGCAGAGTGTGTAGTAGGAACTGAAGGGGGATAAGACTGGACTGATAATTTGAGACTACATTCAAAACAGTCTGGAATGCCTGGAGTTTTGGTTCTGTGGGTGGTTGGGAGACTCTCAGCATGGTTTTCTTAGCAGGGAAGTGGCAGAGCAGTTCTGTCAGTTCAGTAGAGGAAACGGAAGAAGGAAAGGGAGAAATCAGAGGGTGGGAGACCCGGAGGCCCTTGATGTATCCAGGCGAAAGAGGATGAGTGGGGTGGCCAGCGTGAGTAGGAGAGGCATTTAGGAGGCAGGATGGAAAGGACTCAGGGAGCAGTGGAGAGAGGGAGCAGCAGGCAGTAAGGTTGGCTTTGGCCTCATAGCTTGGGTAATACGGTGATAGGAACCCAAAACAATCCATTTTCCCTCCTGCATTCATTCCAAACAGATCACCCCTTGAAAGGGCCACCTGCCTCCTCCTGCCGGCTTTCTTACTCACTTCCTCTAAGAGCGTTGCTATTTTTAGCACCTCTTCCCCACCGCTGTGAAGCTCACCCCTTTGCTTTTTTCTCTCTTCTCTCCCCTCCTTTCAAGGCTCCATCTCCTTCACGGAGTCGTCATTTCAACCAGCTTCTCTTCCCCGGGTGCCTTCCGCCTACCGGTAGCCCTCCCATCACACCTCCTCCCACAAATGAGGCTTTTAACGCTAATTACCGAGGTTTTTGGATCCAGCACAGAAGCCATGCACTTAAAGAAGTGAGACCAGGTGACTGGAGCTTATTTTTAGTGGTTGCAAATTGTCAGTTGTGCCATCTATTGTCACAGTGGCACCCAGAAACCAGAGCTCAACTCCAGAGCCCAATGCCTGAGGATTTGTAAACTCTGCAGTTAGTTAGCTAAGTAGCTAACAGAAGGGTTAGCCTAGTGATAAAGTCATATCCTGTGCTGTGCTGGAACCCTGCCCCTTCCAGAAATTATCAGGGACAGGAATGCAAACAGAGAAGAAGAAAAGGAGAGAAATACGATGGAACATGAGTTAGTCTTCACACACAGCTCACTGTGTCCATCCCTTCTCATGCACACCCCATGCTCCATCCTCTACTCTCCAGATGAACACCTGGGCTCTCAGTGTCCACTCTGCTCTCAGAGGATGAAAGAAGACAGGGAGAAAGTGATTTCTTGTCCCTAAGATAGATTGTCCTCTCAAACCAGCTTCATGCTCAGATCTAAGAGACCCACTCCGTGAAACCAGGGGGGAACTGTGACAGTGTTACTCGTGCAGTCGTGTCTGACTCTTTGCCCCTCTATGAATTATAGCCCACCAGGCTACTCTGCCTATGGATTTCTCCAGGCAAGAACACTGGAGTAGGTTGCCATTTCCTACTGCAGGGGATCTTCCCCATCCAAGGTTCAAACCCAGGTCTGCTGCATTGCAGATAGATTCTTTATCATCTGATCCACAGCATTTATCCCCATAGGCTACTGGAAAATGGAGGTTTTCAGTACTCCTTAGGGGAGCTAGAGATTCATCCATACTTGGAAACGTTACTCAGCAGTAAGTGGAAAATCTTGGTACATGGAATACCATGAGGGATTCTCAAATGGCGTCTGTTGGAGTGACAGAAGCCAGTCTCAAAGGGATCTGTAGTTGTATTCCATTTATATAATAGTCTGGAAAATTCAAACTCATGCAGAAAAAATCAGGTCAGTGGTTATAAGGGAATGTTATTGAGAAGAGGAGGGTGATATCCAAGGAGCACAAAGAAAATTTCTGGGGTGATGCAGATAGGTCTGATGATGGTGATGGTGACAGGACTATACACATTTTGTCAAGACGCATAGAACTGTGCACCTATAAACAGCAGATTTTACTCTGCTCAAGAGCACAAACCCAAAACTCAAGAGCACAAACCCAAAACGAAAAAAACAAACAAACAAAAAAGGCAGAAGACCTATAGTATGATGATCTTAATTTAGATCCAACCCCTAAGCCAAATAATCAGTTTCCATGTGAGCAGCGTTTCGTGGCTCAACTGATGATGAACAAAGTCTTTGGGATCCCTTCCAGCTCTGCTTCTTGCCGTTCTTGTGATTTGGGGTAAGTTAATCCACCTGTCAAAGCTATGGCTTTTCCCGTGGTCATGTATGGATGTGAGAGTTGGACTGTGAAGAAAGCTGAGCACTGAAGAATTGATGCTTTTGAACTGTGCTGCTGGAGAAGACTCTTGAGAGTCCCTTGGACTGCAAGGAGATCCAACCAGTCCACTCTAGAGGAGATCAATCCTGGGTGTTCATTGGAAGGACTGATGATAAAGCTGAAACTCCAATACTTTGGCCACCTCATGAGAAGAGTTGACTCACTGGAAAAGACCCTAATGCTGGGAGGGATTGGAGGCAGGAGGAGAAGGGGACGACAGAGAATGAGATGGCTGGATGGCATCACCGACTCTGTGGACATGAGTTTGAGTGAACTCCGGGAGTTGGTGATGGACAGGGAGGCCTGGCGTGCTGTGATTCATTGGGTCGCAGAGAGTCCGACACGACTGAGGGACTGAACTGAACTGAACTGAACCTACCTGTAACTTACAGCACCAGATTTAATTTATTCATCCATAAAGGTAGGATAATAATAGCATCTGCCTTATATAATTGGTGACCTAACTAAATGAGAAAATGCAAGGCATGCGAAGGGGTTAACCCAGTGCCTGGGATATTATTTTGTAAGTTTAAAATAAATGTTCTCTAACCTTGTGGCTCAGCTGATAAAGAATCCGCCTGCAATGTGGGAGACCTAGGTTTGATCCCTCGGTTGGGAAGATCCCCTGGAGAAGGGAAAGGCTACCCATTCCAGTATTCTGGCCTGGAGAATTCCATGGACTGTATAGTCCATGTGGTCACAAAGAGTTGGACATGATTGAGAAACTTTCACTTTCAGTATTAATCTTGGCTAACAGCCTCATATCCACTAATTTTATTCTTAGAGAACCTTGGAAGATTGGGAACATGATTTTCCCCCCAGTTAAAATGTTTGGGAGAATCTTCATTGAGATTTAGGGAGATGAAGTTATTTGCTAGAGGGTACATGCCTCATCAGGGAAAGTTTAGGGTCTTGAGGCTTTTGGAGGTCAGGCTCATGGGTTTTCCATTGCGTCACAGCCCTTTGCTTCAGAGGAGCTTGGTTGTGTGTTCTTAGGGTCCAATATCCCACTGCTATTCACACCAATATATGAGCAGAGACCTATGGGTAGACTATGTGTTAAACATGAAGAAGTCTGCAGTCCTTATCTGGGTCCCAGAAAATTTGAACTTGAGACTTGGCTTTGGTAATACTCACTCTGAAATTCTATCTTGGGGCCTCAGTCCTCTTTTCCACTTACAAGGCAGCATCATTCCCACTCTCCACTCAAAGATTTACTGCTACTGCTAAGTCACTTCAGTCGTGTCCAACTCTGTGTGACCCCATAGATGGAAGCCCACCAGGCTCCCCCGGCCCTGGGATTCTCCAGGCAAGAACACTGGAGTGGGTTGCCATTTCCTTCTCCAATGTGTGAAAGTGAAAAGTGAAAGTGAAGTCGCTCAGTCGTGTCCAACCCTTAGCGACCCCATGGACTGCAGCCTACCAGGCTCCTCCATCCATGGGATTTTCTAGGCAATAGTACTGGAGTGGCTTGCCATTGCCTTCTCCGCAAAGATTTACAGTAGGAGCCAAATGCTCAGCCATGAGAAGGGCTATAGTAAATTGTTACTACAAACCCTGTTAGAGATTTCTAAAGCTCTATCAGAAATCCAGCTAAGAGGGAAACAAGCACATCAAGTGTTTCTTCTCTTGATCGCATCATCCATTCTGCTACGTATTCATAGATTTCCTGCCACGTATCCCAGTCTGAGACAGTGGGTACACTCACAACATTCCAGAGGGGAAGAGACTTTCATTCTGCTCTTGTTAGCAGATCTCCCAAGATCTTAGCTGTGGAACTATCCCCTGGGCCACTTCATACTGTGCCATCACCTCTACTCCATCCCCACCCCCCAGGCCAGAAAGAAATTGTATTGTCTTTATCTTTGCCTCTGAAGAGCCTGGCACAGATGATTGAGTTGAACAGAGAAGGCATTTACTCTATTTGAAACTCAACACCTGATTTTTCACATCTGGTCTACCCTCATTTCCTGGCATTCAAATGCCACCATTGATGTCCCCCTGACCTGTGCCCTCGGCTCCTCTCCTCCCAGCCTCTGCACCTACCTGTCCCAGCATAGCCCTTCCCACCCTGCCTCGGGGTTGTCTCTTTATGGGTTCATTTTCCTTGGAGGAATAGAAGCTCTTCCAGATTTGTGAGCATGTCTTCAGTTCATGTCTGTTTCCCAAATAATTCAAAACAATCTGGCACATGGATGTTCAGAAGAGCTCTGTTGATTGACTGGCTGGCTGAATTAGTATATAAATAAAGGTCTTATAGATGGCACCCCACTCCAGTGTTCTTGTCTGGAGGATTCCAGGGACAGGGGAGCCTGGTGGGCTGCTGTCTATGGGGTCGCACAGAGTCGGACACAACTGAAGCGACTTAGCAGCAGCAGATAAGGATCCTCAGGGTCCTTTCTGTGCTGTTACCTCCTTGATAAATTCCTTACTAATTTTCCCATTCCTATTGTATTCATTGTTGATAGTAATCTCATTGTTGCAGCTGAGGAAGGTGACTGATAGTTTAGTCGCTAAGTCTTGTCTGACTCTGCAATCCCATGGACTGTAGCCTACCAGGCTCCTCAGTCCATGGGATTTCCCAGGCAAGAATACTGGAGTGGGTTGCCATTTCCTCCTCCAAGGCATGAAAGTAAAAAGTGAAAGTGAAATTGCTCAGTCGAGTCCAACTCTTCCTGACCCAGGAATTGAACCCAGCTTTCCTGCATTTCAGGCAGATTATTTACCAACTGAGCTACAAGGGAATCTTGAGAGTTCCTGGCTATAGGAGGTGTATTTTGGATATCCATATTCTCAGAGTGGAGGGGGTGGTGGGGAGAGCAGTAGAGTAGAAAGTCAAGCCTGTGGATGCCTCTAGCCTCCATTGATGTAAACAGGCTTTGAGATTCTCCACTTTCATCCTTTCCCCCTTCTATCCACTCTCCTGCTGCAGTCTGAGAGAACTTTCCAAAATTTGATAACTTTCCAAGGTATCACCAGACATCCTGTGGCAAAGAAAGCCTAGGACTAGCTGCAGTAATGAAGAGCACCGTCTCAAAAAAAATCTTTATAGCTTCTCAGAAGAGGGATGCAAGAATTCATTCACAGGGTTTGAGGGTCTGGGTTTAAGTGTATGAGGCAGTCTTTTCAAGGTGAGGAACTCACTGGGTAGGCAAAATTAGTGGTATGACAGAGTGGGGTTGGTAGATATAATGAGACAGGGTCTTGAAACAGGTCTTAGTAAGTCAACTGTTACTGGATAAGCAAGGTGTTTGCCCAAGTTAAATACTGTGTTGGAACAACTGATTTACAGGAATTTCCTGAAGTAGACAGTGGACTTGTTTGTTGATTTTAAAAAAAAAAACTTATTTATTTATTCAGGCCACCCCAGGTCTTAATTGTGGCACCGGGGATCTTAGGTCTTCATTGCAGTGTGTGGGGTCTGCAGCATGTGTGTGGGATCTGCTTCCCTGACCAGGGATCAAACCTGGGCCAACTGCATTGGGAGCGCAGAGTCTTAGCCATTAGACCACCAGGGAAGACCCTGTTTATTGATCTTCTTCAAGCAACATAAATCATGTTAACACAAGTGGTCTCCATTCTTAATCCAAATAGCTTATGTTGTAGTTAATACAAGAGGTCATCAAGCCTCTACCCTGACTTTCTTCCAAAAAACAAAAGTCCCCAAATTTCTCATTACTTTTATAATAAACACCAAAATTCTTAAGCATGTGATAAAGTTTGGACTCTTTTACGTTGTTCCTCCTGCTCTCAGAGCTACATTGACGTTGTTTTAGTTCCTTGAATGTGCCATGTTTCCTTGAATTTTTGCAGGCCTCTCTGCTTGAAAATACACAATATTGCATTTAATTCTTATACACACACATACACTCTGAAGTGAAAACTAATTATCTTCACTTTAATGATGACAAAGCGGAGGTATAGAGAAGTAAAATAAGTTTCCCACAGTCTCATAGCTGACAAGTGGATGCACTGGAAATCAACCCAAGTACTCTGGCTGCAGAACATACACGCTTAACCATTCCACTCTCCTAAAGCCTGTATGCTCCCCAGAGATGAACTCCTATCTTCTTGGCTAATTTTGTTGTCTCCTCTCTTTCTCTTGGACTCAAGGCTGCCATTATAGAGGATGGACTGGCAGGTGGGAAATGCTGGGTGGGGTCCGGGGGTGGGCAACAGAAGTAACTTTGCAAAGAAGTTAATGAAGTTTTAACAGTGACATTAAGGGTGGGGTGGTGGGAGTCCTCTGCTTTGGGTACAGGCAACAAAGGGGCGCACTGTGTGCAGAGAATTTAAACAGTGAAACCAGCTAACCGTGAATCTGCTTTTCTCTATAACCATGCTCTGGCAAAGCTAAATGAGGGCTAGCTAAAAAAGCAGTCCTTCCTGCCGGGCAAACTGGGTACTGTCCCGAACCCCTTGGTAGACCACTAAGGATAAGCTTAAGCACTCCCTTCCTTGCACAGGTTCCTTCTAAGGCCTGGGACTAAGATCTCTTGGGGACACTTTGAGAAAATAATATATTTAACCCACCGTCAGTTAAGACCACCATTTTTCCCCCACTCAGTTTCACCTCTATTTTCCTTCCCTTCATGCCGCATAGCTAGAGTGGTCCAGGGATCCGATGAAGATAAATTAAGATGGGGACACACTTAGATGATCTTGTGTTCAGTCGTGTCTGACTCTTTGTGACCCCGTGGACTGTAGCCCACCAGGCTCCTCTGTCCATGGAGTTTTCCAGGCAAGAATACTGGAGCAGGTTGCCATTTTCTACTCCAGTGAATCTTCCCAGCCCAGGGATCCAGTCCACATCTCTTGTGTCTCCTACATTGGCAGGCGGTGTCTTTACCACTAGGTGATCTTAGTAAGATAGATTCATATTCCACAGTCACGTCCACATATTGTTATTGGTTATTTTTTTAAAAAATACCAATCCATGGTATTAGAATGGCCTCCAGAATACTGACTCACCTAATGTGACTTGTTTACATTATGGTAGGTTTCACGGAAATACAAGTGTCCTTTGGTACCCAGCACGGGACATCTGTGATTAATTGGGATTGAAGTGTACAGAGCCAGATGCTAGTGTGTGGAAATTTTTTCCAAATATTTAAACTTACTTTTGAAAAAACTAAAAGCAAAATACTGACAACCAAACATGATTTTTCCCAAATTTGTTAAAAACTTTTCAGAATTACATGAAGTGACTAATAGAATTGTGAAGCTAAAAAAACAAAGTCATAACTCACAATAATAAAAATCTAATTTCTTCAAGAATGATAGTGGAAACGCTGGATTCTCTTCTGGGTGTTTTGATAAAAAAAAATTACAAAGTTCTGTAATTTAAAATAGTAGTTGTAAGAGGATTATAGAAATGTGTTAGGCAATTCATTACTACAAATATTATGTTATTGTCTGGATTTGTGCTGCTAATGTATCTGTCAGTGTAGCATAATAAAAAGAAAGTATCTGGTCTTTATCCCCAGTTCCTGTCACAGAGCTTCAAAAACCCGGAGTGCTGTGAGTGTCTGCAGTAGTGAGGTGACTTGTGGTGAGTCCCCAGGGAGCTTTAGGATCGGGGCTGGTCATCAGAAAAGCCAACTATGTGGTTAGAGGATTGGGACTCTCGGCAGCCCAGCCTCTAGGGAAGGCTGGATACTGAGTCAATCTGGTGTCAGTTATTTAATCAGCCATGCTTGTAATGAGACCGCAGTATCCACTGTGGACACCAAGGCTCAGCGGGGCTTCCCGGTTGGTGAGTACATCCACACGAAAAGAGGACGACGCATCCTAAGTCCGTGGGGAGACGGTTCAGGGGCTCTGTGTGCCTCTGAGACCCTCCCTAAGTACATCCTTTATCACAAACTTGTAAGTGTAGTGCTTTCCATGAGTTGTTCTAGAAAACTAAACATGAGGACATGTGAGAAGCCCCGATTTGTAGCCAGTGGGTCAGTAGTATGGTTGGTCTAGGGACCCAATTTGTAGCTGTCATCTGATGAAACTTTGGATGAAAACTGGTCTGTGAAAGGGGCTTTATGTGACGTGGTTGTAACTCTTTTACTTTAATGTATTACGGGAATAGGTAGTGTCTACCTGGAGAATCTAGCTTCCCCTACCTAGTATTGTGAAACAGAAAGCATATAAAATCTACCTTTCAAGAAATATTAATTAGACGTGCTAAATGGCAACCAGTAAGTTTCCCCAAGTCTACATAGTATAGAAGAGAAGCTGGAATGCTAGTATAACAAATTCTTTATATGGTAGCTTGTATGGAGTGTAGACTGAGGCTTATGGCAAAAATCTAGGATTGTCTACATCCCAGTGACACCTGCTGGGACTCTGGACCAGAGAATTTCCATTTGAGAACAAATTCTGGCTTGCTACTGAGCGTTAGTTGAAATCTCCTAGGACTGAAGGACATAAAAACATCTTGAAACCTGAAATGACTTGATGAGGACGGAGAAACGCTGTAATGGGGAGGGCAGTGCCCAGGAGTGCTCTGCTTTAAGATGGAAATGACTTTACAGGAACATGCTGCCAGGGAATGTGAGGTGACAGTTCTCACGGCAGGGAAGGGAGGCTTTCTTCCCTAAGCTGACTCTGGAACCATCTGAGGAGCTGCTGATCCCTGGCCACTGAGTCCTTGGGCAGTGCCGTATGAACAGCCTTCCCTGACCAACAAAGAACTGCCTGCTGTGTGCACAGCAGTTCCTGTCTGGAAGGTGGGCAGCTTCCTGTTTGGAAGACCCCCACTGATAGAAAGACAAAACAAATCAGCCAAGTGGACTGATTTGCATGTCCTTTACCCCTATATTGGAGCTTTTACCAACTCACATGCAGGGGCCAATGGCCTGGCCATATGTGTAGGCAGAGAGCAATGGAAAACTGGCCTGTTTACAGGATGCCCGTATGGGTGCAGTCCTGTGGAAACCACTATAGAAATTGGAGGGGTGCATTAAAGTAGAACACGTGATGCCCATCAGAAGAAGCCCTTCCAGGATAGGAAGATGATCTGAATAATGAGTAGTAGGTTTCTTCGTGTTCTCACTTCAGGCTTTCCCCTGGATCCGTGAAGTGCGTGGTCACTGGTGGTCTGCGTTTACCCGGTGGGGCCCAAAAGACGAACAAGAACTCCCAGCCGCCAGCAAGACAAGCACAGGCTCCCAGGGGAAGGCCTCCCACGTCGGTAGGTGGCAAGTCAGGCCAATGCCGGTGAGCCCAGGATGGGGGATGAACAAGTCCAAACAGGGGCAGAGAGTGACTCTGGGCTGGGTCCTGCTCATCCCGGACTTCAGACGCTCAGAGTGCCAGTGAAGAAAAGGGACAGAAGGTAACTGTACCAACTTGCACTCCCAAGTCACCTTTCTTTAGACTAAGGAACGTACTTTCAGCCTCAGAGTAATGGTTTTTTAGAGCATACGGCCAGGCAATGAGAACACTGTCTGAAACAGGGGAGACAGAGGCGTGAAGGGCTGGCTTACTCTCCTGCATGAGTGTGTGCGCACACTCAGCTTGAGGGGGGCCTCGGGAGTGTGATCCCTAAGTAAATATTTGCTTTCGTACTTAATTTTGTATTTACAACTGCATTTATTTTTATAGAATCCCCGCAACTTAGAGTAAGGCCTCCCCAGCCTAGTTTTACTTCTATCGTGTGAGTCTGATCTATATTCACATTACCTTCAGTTTTTGATGGTGATCTGGAACCTTTTCAGTATTTCCTTTGAACAAAGACAGCTCACTACTCACTTCACAACTAATGACCTGTTTTGTTGACCTGTATTGTATTATATAGTTTCAAGATAAGTCCAGAAATAAGGAAGGGTGATTGTCACCCCCATTTTACAGCTAGAAAGACTGAAGCTTGGAGCTGGTAAGTGCACTGCCTATGGCCTGACAGGCTGTGGTAGAGACAGAGTTTGAGTTGACAGTCTAGCCCTGCAGTTAGCCTCTTTAACTACATTTTCCTGCCCAAGGGAAGAGAAGTTCTGTGGAACACCTACACTGCAGCTGGCACTTCACACACATTGATTCATTTAATCCCAGCCACCTGGGAGGTTGGTTCTTCTTTGTACAAAGAAGGCTGTTGAGGCCCAGAGCAGTGAGGCGACCTGCCCCAGGCCCACAGCATAGGAGTGGAAGTGACATTTGGATGGTGCTTGATCCAGTCAATGTCCATTCCGGCAGCAGCATCCAATGGCTGCCAGGAGACATCCTGAGCTCTGATGCCCTGTCCTACACTCTTCTGACGATGCCCTGTCATTTTGTCCTCAGCGCCCGTCCAAAGCCCACATCTCCCTTTTCATCAGAGCGAAGCACCGGATCCGGGCCCCAGCAGACTTCCCACACAGCCCAACTGCCCGTCATCAGACGCCACAAATCTGTTAGGAATCCTAGGACACCTGGCCTGTAGAGAAATGGAGACCATTTCCTGTGTTAAAGCAGGAGTTGTTTGCTTGTTTGTTTGTTTGTTTTTCCCTATAGGCCAACACAACAGGCCTCCTGATTGAGCCCAGTTCTCCTGGATGGGAGGATGGTGATGGGGTTGATTTTGGCTGTTGCTCCTTTCCCAGTTTGGCCCGACTCCTCAGAGCTGGATTTCAGAATTCAGAGGTAAGAAAGCAAACATTGCTTCATTAAAACTTGGGTGCCTGTTTGATTCATTAATTATTTTGCCCTAATACTCCCTGATAAGTCTGTGCATTGCTATTAATCACCAGGCTCGTGGGAGGGAGGGAGCTGCCGGCTGTCACTGCTTTTCTCTTAACCCCTTGTCTGCTGTCTCTGGAGCTTGTAGAAAGTGGGCTCAGGGAGTGGTCAGGGTTGGAGAGGGCGGTGGCTGCTTTGTCCTGGGGGCTTTGGATGCTGAGCTGTTCTGTTAAGGTCGTGATTCTTCTCACCCCTGCAGCAATGTGACGGTGACCCGTCCCCGGGGGTTTGACAGGTGACAGAGGGCAGGACTCATTTATTAGAGCTCCCCATTATCCAGACGAGGAAACTGAGGCTCAGGAGTGGCTTGCTCAAATTCATATCCCTGGTCGGGGCTGAGCGACGATGGGAAGTGAAGGATATTGGGTCCAACTACTCTGAGCTGCAGAGGGAGCCCCTGTCCCCACTGTGTCCCTCTTTTTGTCCATCAGTAGGCTGCTGGGTAGACTGGGGAGAGTGTGTGCTTTAGAGACAGACCCAAAGGAAAAGCCCAGCTCTGACACTTTTTAGGTGACCTCCAGGCCCTTGGCTGGGTCATTTATACGATGGGGAAAATAATATGTTTCTCACAGGGTGGTAAGGGTTAAATGAGAAGCTGGGGGAAGAGCTTTGCATAGTGCAAGTCCCAGAAAATGGCAATTTTCTTCAAATATCCCCTCCCCTTTAGGGGAGCTGTGACCACTTTTCTCCCAAGAGAAGGGTCTGACAACTTCCTTCGGATTAAGTGAGTGGACTGTAATGTCTAATCACTCTTCTTCAAGTCCCTTCCCAGCACAAAGTTCCAATGCAGTGTTCACAGAATACATACATCAAGCCCCAGTGCCTTTGCACAGGATGTGCCCTCTTCCTGGCATACTCAACCCTGACTTGCAGTCCACCATTACATGTCAGATTCCTACTTATTCTTCAGACCCAAGTCAGGTCTCTCCTCTGCTTTCTGATCCCACCATCCAGAATTAGCTGTTTTCTCAGTCTGGGAAGAAAGGAGCTGATGGATACAAAGCTTGCCATCAACCAAGCCAGTGCTTCTCCCGCTCACTCTCTCAGAGACTTCTCTAATTAATCGTCCTGCCAGAATGTGTCTGAATTTTCCTGGATCAATGAGAACTAATGAGGTGTCAGGGAGTGGAGCTGCAGAAACGAAGCACTTGGAAGTTTGTTCTTTTTTTTTCCCCAAGATCAAACTTTCCCCAGACTTTGAAAACACTCAACTCGTTCCTTTTAGTGACTTAGATTCATGGACTTTTCAGCACAGATTTGCTCTGGGATTTGAATTTGAAAATATCCACATCCCCAAAGGTTAAAAACTTCCATTTAATAATTAATTTGCTTACTGGTTCGTTTGTTTGATGAATACTAGTCACCCAGTCTGTGCTGGCGCTGGAGATCCCCGCTGTGAGCTGGCCCAGTGACAGCACACAGCCGAATTACCCAGACCTGACCTGTGCCTTTAAAGGCAGCCCTGGGAGGGGGCCACTAGCTGCGCTATTTGTCTGGTGTTTTCTCCTGACTGTGCTCAGGATCTCATGGTGTTCTGATGGCTGGAGGGAAATATCCCCGAAGTGGCATTAGTCTTCCGAAGTCACCTGCCATGTTTCCCTCTGTGTGGCTATGCCATCAACTGGACACGCTGTCCAGGCCCTTTTGTTTCATTTAACTCTGCGTTTGAGGGATTTATTTTATATTTAATTTTGTCATATGTTTATGTAAAATATGTATGTGTTTGCTAAGTCAAATCTGCGAAAAATGGTATAGTCAGAGAAGTCTAGTTCCTATCCCTGGCCATCCACGTGGATCACTCTTCCTCTGTAAGGAAGCTTTTTAAAATTATGGTTGATCTTTCCATTATTTTTCTAAATATTAGTATGTGTATATCGGTATATATACACACACGTCTAATTATATGCATGTTGCTTTATTTTTATTTGCATTTGTTGTGTATTTTTACTTTTACCTTTCAATAGGTATGTGTGTTTGCATGTACATGTGTTCACGCCCTTTCGTAAATGACTGGTAGCATATCACAAGCATTCTGTCTGCCTTATACTTTTCACCTAACAGTGCCTCCTGGAGGGCCACAGGGTGTAAGTAGAGGTCTCAAATCTCTTCACAGCTGTGCTGGACTCCACTGCTAGTTGTGCCCTAGTTTCTCCAGCCAGCTCCCTCAAACGGGCGTTTGCAGGGTTTCCAGTCCTTCCCTCTATTCTAAGGCCACCTGATTTATTTTTATTTGCATTTGTAACTTTTTTCTATACTTTTCAAAATGATTATTTTTTTTCGATTCATCTCTTGTAAGTGGTATACATTTAGCTTTGACTTGATTAATCCGTCTCTGGAAAATCTTTTTTTAACAGGTGAGTTAAAGCTATTTGTATGTATTTATTGATGTGACTGATACATTTGACTTCAGTTCTGTGATATTCTTTTACATTTCTATAAAGTCATGAGTTGTGTGTGTTTTTATACAGTATATGTGTTTCCTTCCTTCTATTTGCCTCTGTTTCTTTCTTTCTGTCTATACATTTTTAAAAAATTGTTAACTGGCAGATAGTTGCTTTTAGTTTTTCACATAACAGCGTGACTCACTAAGAAGTATAAATGTGTCCCCTCCCTCTTGACTTCCCCCCACCCCACACCCCATCCCGCCCCTCTAGGTTGTCACAGAGCAGCGGGTTGAGCTCTCTGTGCTATGCAGCAGCTTCCCATTCATCATTTATTTTACACACGGTAATGAGCGTATTTCAGTGCTACTCCCTCAATTCGTCCCACCCTCTCCTTGCCCTGCTGTGTCCACAAGTTTGTTCTCTAAGTATGTGTCTCTATTCCTGGCCTTCAAATAGGTTCATGACTACCATTTTATTAGATTCCATATATATATAAATGCATTAATATACGATGTTTTTTCTTTCTGACTTACTTCTCTCTGTATAACTGGCTTCCTTTTTATGGTTGACTAAAATCCCATTGCAGAGTTCCAAAGAATAGCAAGGAGAGATAAGAAAGACTTCCTCAGTGATCAATGCAAAGAAATAGAGGAAAACAACAGAATAGGAAAAACAAGAGACCTCTTCAAGAAAATTAGAGATTCCAAGGGAACATTTCGTGCCAAGATGGGCTCGATAAAGGACAGAAATGGTATGGACCTAACAGAAGCAGAAGATATTAAGAAGAGGTGGCAAGAATACACAGAAGAACTGTACAAAAAAGATCTTCCCGACCAAGATAGTCATGATAACGTGATCACTGACCTAGAGCCAGACATCTTGGAATGTGAAGTCAAGTGGGCCTTAGAAAGCATCACTACTAACAAAGCTAGTGGAGGTGATGGAATTCCAGTTGAGCTATTACAAGTCTTGAAAGATGATGCTGTGAAAGTGCTGCACTCAATATGCCAGCAGATTTGGAAAACTCAGCAGTGGCCACAGGACTGGAAGAGGTCAGTCTTCATTCCAATCCCAAAGAAAGGCAATGCCAAAGAATGCTCAAACTACCGGACAATTGCCCTCATCTCACACGCTAGCAAAGTCATGCTCAAAATTCTCCAAGCCAGGCTTCAGCAATATGTAAACCGTGAACTCCCAGATGTTCAAGCAGGTTTTAGAAAAGGCAGAGGCACCAGAGATCAAATTGCCAACATCCGCTGGATCATGGAGAAAGCAAGAGTGTTCCAGAAAAACATCTATTTCTGCTTCATTGACTATGCCAAAGCCTTTGACTGTGTGGATCACAATAAACTGTGGAACATTCTGAAAGAGATGGGAATCCCAGACCACCTGACCTGCCTCTTGAGAAACCTGTATGCAGGTCAGGAAGCAACAGTTAGAACTGGACATGGAACAACAGACTGGTTCCAAATAGGAAAAGGTGTACGTCAAGGTTGTATATTGTCACCTTGCTTATTTAACTTATATGCAGAGTACATCATGAGGAACGCTGGGCTGGAAGAAGCAGAAGCTGGAGTCAAGATTGCTGGGAGAAATATCAATAACCTCAGATATGCAGATGACACTACCCTTATGGCAGAAAGTGAAGAGGAACTCAAAAGCCTCTTGATGAAAGTGAAAGAGGAGAGTGAAAAGGTTGGTTTGAAGCTCAACATTCAGAAAACAAAGATCATGGCATCTGGTCCCATCACTTCATGGGAAATAGATGGAAAAACAGTGGAAACAGTGTCAGACTTTGTTTTTTTGGGCTCCAAAATCACTGCAGATGCTGATTGCAGCCATGAAATTAAAAGACGCTTGCTCCTTGGAAGGAAAGTTATGACCAACCTTGATAGTATATTAAAAAGCAGAGACATTACTTTGCCAACCAAGGTCCGTCTAGTCAAGGCAATGGTTTTTCCTGTGGTCATGTATGGTTGTGAGAGTTGGACTGTGAAGAAGGCTGATCGCCGAAGAATCGATGCTTTTGAACTGTGGTGTTGGAGAAGACTCTTGAGAGTCCCTTATACTGCAAGGAGATCCAACCAGTCCATTCTAAAGGAGATCAATCCTGGATGTTCGTTGGAGGGACTGATGCTAAAGCTGAAACTGCAATACTTTGGCCACCTCATGCGACGAGTTGACTCACTGGAAAAGACTCTGATGCTGGGAAAGGTTGGGGGCGGGAGGAGAAGGGGACGACGGAGAATGAGATGGCTGGATGGCATCACCGACTCTGTGGACATGAGTTTGAGTGTACTCCGGGAGTTGGTGATGGACAGGGAGGCCTGGCGTGCTGTGATTCATGGGGTCGCGGAGAGTCGGACACGACTGAGCGACTGAACTGAACTGAACTGAAAATCCCATTGTATATATGGACCACATGTTTATCCATTCCTCCGCTGATGGCCATTTAAGTTGCATCCACGTTCTGGCTATTGTAAATAGTGTTTCAGTGAAGAAAGGGGTGCCTGGCTTTCCTCCAAAGACATCCCCACCGCAGAGTTCCTCCCTCCCGGGAGTGCTCTCCAGCTCCCAGCCTCCGTGCACTCCGGCAGACTTGCCTCTCTGTCCCACGTATGTCGGGCCGTGGCACAGGTTGTGCGGGTCTCTCTCCATTCAGACTGTCATGGATCAACGGGGCTTCACTCTCTGACAGTCTCAAAGTCTTCCCTTCTGTCCCAACCAATTGTCCCCAAGGTGGGAACCTCGCCTGCTTCAGCCTCCCACCCTCTGGGTACAGGGTCCAGTCTCACTCCCTCTCCTCTTCTTTTCCCCTTTGTTTATCCTACCAAGTTTTTCATGGGTCTATATACTCCTTTCCAGTGGTCAGGGACTCCTGCCAGTACTCAGCTGATGTTCTGCGAGATCTCCTGTATCCAAAGATGTGTTCCTGATGCATCCAGGAACAAGAAGGACTGCACAGCCACCTACTCCTCCACCATCTTGTTTCCTTCTGCCTGTATGTTTTGACATTTAGCAAACTTTGAATTTTTGTTGTAATAGTTGCTTTTATGCCTTTTTGTATGAATGTCCTTTGTTCCCTGGTTCTCTTTCTCTCTCTCCCTCCCTTCTCTCCTTTCCTCCTTCCCTTTCTCTTTCTTCCTTGCTTCTTTCTCTCTCTTTCTTCGTTTTTGTTACTGTCTGTTGGGTCTCTACCGTGAACTGTATTGACATTTGCTGGTAACCTCTTCTTCCCCTTCATTCTCTCTCCCCAACACGTCCTTTTGTTCTCTGTGTGAGTGCTAAGCCACTTCAGTCGTGTCTGACTCTTTGTGACCCCATGGACTGTAGTCCAGAAGTTTCCTCTGTCCATGAGATTCTCCAGACAACAATGCTGAAGTGGGTTGCTATTCAGTATCTACATAGCAAGAAGTAAGCGTCTCCCTTCTCCCTCCATTTCTTCATAATTTTCTCCCTTCCATCTTTAATTTAGTCCTAAGGGATTGTAGGACTGCAGAGCTAAGTTTTGTCCCTAGTAACGTATAGATACAGATATGCGTATACACTTACATATACTTATAAGTTGTAGTATGTGAGTGTACATATGTACTTTTCTAAAAACTGGTAGTTGCCTATTTGATGTTCATCAAAACCTGCGGCTATGGTTCTCTAGTTCTTTAGCTTCTGAAGCTGATGCCTTGGTAGGCACTCCTGGGTTTGGAGCCCCAAGTCCTGGCATGCTTGTGACAGTCTGCCTGCAGCCTTAAGTCCATATTGCTGCCTATGACATTCATGATTACCCCTCTTTTCTCTTGAGCACCTCGAACATGTTTATTCATATCTTCTGGAATGAAACAATACTTTGAAAGTCAGCAGTTTTTAATAACATAACCTCAGATGTGCTACTCTGTTGTTTCTGCTCTATTCTATTAATGAGAAGTGAGTGAAGAGATCCAGCTCAGACTCAAGGAAAAGGGGCTACACAAAAGCCTGAACACCAGGAGATGGGGATCCTTTAGGGTCAGCTAAGAAGCTGCCTACCTACCACAGCATCCTGTTAACTTAGACCCCCAAATGAAGCGACTCTAAACAAGTTGGAGAATTCAGCTATTTCGATAATGCTGCCTCCATGTGTGTACCTAAATCTGCTTCAGTTCAGTTCAGTTCAGTCAGTTGCTCAGACGTGTCCGACTCTTTGTGACCCCATGAATCACAATGCTTTTTCTCACCTGGTGGTACTGTTTTCCCACTGTTTGGCTTCTTATTTATTTTAGTCTTTGCATTTTTTTAACATAATTTTCATTCACACTGGATGGATGAAACTTGCTTGCCAACAGTAGAGGAGCCATTTCGTCCTGAAACAGAAGGCTTCCCCTGGGTCTGCAAACATGGCAGCCGACCACCTGACATCAGTGCTTGTTATTTATTCTCTTATTTTGTGGGTGTTTCATCCAGGGAAGTTTCAGACCCAGAGTTCCTTAACCCTTGCGCTTTCACATCCATCTTATCCTCTTAACCCCCTACGAGGTCAGCAATGTGTCCTGTTTTATAGATCAGAGGTTTGACCAAGGCCACACAGCGGGTAAAGTGGCAAATAGAACTCAAAAAGCAGATTTGGGATGAGGGAGACTAAATCTGTCCTGATTTCCACTTAATTGTTTTTTTACTTAGTGCCGTTGCTTGAACCGTTGCCTCTGATAGAGTTTTTCCTAATTTGGATTTCAAAAAATATTTCCCATCCAAAAATATTAAAATTGTAGTTTTTTTTTATTCACAGTAGAGCTGGCATTCATATCCTCCTTAATTATGGCTTCGTGTTTCTTCAAAAGGTTGTTGAGCAAGGGAGGACACATTGAGTGAGCCTTACCATAAAGATTGGCTGATGAAATGGATATCATTCCTCTAGGGTGGGCCAACAGAGGGATTTAGCAGGCTGAGAGCCTCCAAATATTTTAGTAAAAGGCAAGATCCAAACCACATTTATAAGAATTTTCTTTCAAAATCTCTTTTAAGTGTGTGAGCCTCTTAAAGGAAGTTTTATCTGATAATATATAATACTATATATAATAAATGTCTGATTACTTAAAATTACCAAATGTTTTCTGATTATATATGCATATGTACTATCAGATAGGGCTTCCCTGGTGGCTCAGTGGTAAAAAAAAATCTGCCTACCAATGCTGGAGACAGAGGCTGGTTCAATCCCTGGGTCAGGAAGAGCCCCTGGAGGAGGGCGTGGCAACCCACTCCAGTATTCCTGCCTGGAGCATCCCATGGACCGAGGAGCCTGGTAGGCCACTGTCCGGGGGAGTCAAAAAGAATCAGACATGACTGAACCAACTTAGCACATTATCAGATAGAATATATATATTGTCAGGTAAAATTTGATGATTTTTTAATCCTGGTTGCTGTTCTATTCTCAGGCACTTTGGATGCTGATACATTTAAAATTTTAATTGTGATTCACTTTACTTGATTTTGCTTTTTTAGAAATATTAATAGCTTTCACTTACCAAGCACTTTATACAGGTACCTCTGCTAAGCAATTAGACATACATGGTCTCATTATAGCTAAGAACTCCAGCAGGTTGGTAGAAACTATTTCCTGGTTTAAATCTTGAGGAAACTGAGGACTAGAGAGTTTAGGGAAGTCGGCAAAGGTTACACATTAAGTAGCAGGACCAGGACTTGAATTGAGGTCTGCCTGATTCTGGGGCTGGCCCCTGACTGAGTGGCTGTGTTGGCAGCCCTGAGCTGAAAGGAAGAGAGACATGAGCAGTTGGTCCACTTAATGGTGACAAACCTCATCTAGAAAATCACTTCTCTATCGGCCTCTGTTCATTGAGATGAAAGTTCCCCACTCCCATCTTCGCTTCCTTTGAAGACGAATATAGTCTCTGTACCCATGACACTGAATTGCATCTCAGAGACAGAGTTTTGAGTGAAATAGAAAAGAATCGCTTTATTAGTTTGCCAGACAAAGGGGGCCACAACTGGCTCAGGCTCTCAAAACCGTGTCCTGACCTGGAGAGAGTAGTGAGGATTTTTATCACAGTGGTTCAAAGAGGGCGTGATCAGCTCATCAACACTCTTCTGACTGGCTGGTTGCAAAGTTAGTTGGTGGTGGTTTAGTCACTAAGTCATGTCCAACTCTTGTGACCCTGTGGACTGTAGCCTGCCAGGCTCCTGTGTCCATGGGATTCTCCAGACAAGAAGACTGAAGTGTGTTGCCATTTCCTTCTCCAGCGGATCTTCCCAACCCAGGAAACAAACCTGGGTCTCCTGCATTTGCAGGCAGATTCTTTACCAACTGAGCCACAGGGGAAGCTCCAAAAAGGGCTTTCCCTGACCTGGAATGGAACATGGTCTGGGGCAGTAGCCCCAGTGGGAGTCAGCGTCATCAGGCTTCTGGACTCAACTGATCAGAGGTCTTTATGCTTGTGAGCACCATACAGCTAACTTCTCCCACCTGGTGGGGGTGTTAGTATATGCATAACAGCTCAAAGATATTTTATGTATATCCCTGGAGTGGTTAGCAGTGGCTGCGTAGCGCTGGAGTACCCAAGAGGAGATAACCCACGTCCAAGGTAAGAGAAACCCCAGCAAGATGGTAGGCACTGAGAGAGGGCATCAGAGGGCAGACAGACTGAAACCACAATCACAGACAACTAGCCAGTCTGATCACACAGACCACAGTGCTGTCTAACTCAGTGAAACTATGAGCCATGCCACGTGGGGCCACACAAGACAGACAGGTCATGGTGGAGAGGTCTGACAGAATGTGGTCCACTGGAGAAAGGAATGGCAAACCACTTCTGTATTCTTGTCTTGAGAACACCAAAAACAGTATGAAAAGGCAAAAAGATAGGACACTGAAAGATGAACTCCCCAGATCAGTAGGTACCTGATATGTTACTGGAGATCAGTGGAGAAATAACTCCAGAAAGAATGAAGGGATGGAGCCAAAGCAAAACAACACCCAGTTGTGGATGTGACTGGTGATAGAAGCAAGGTTCGATGCTGTAAAGAGAACAATATTGCATAGGAACCTGGAATGTTAGGTACATGAATTAACACAAATTAGAAGTGGTCAAACAGGAGATAGCGAGAATGAACGTCGACGTTTTAGGAATCAGACGGACCACATTTAAAACTAAAATGCACTGGAATGGGTGAATTTAACTCAGATGACCATTATATCTACTACTGTGGGCAGGAATCCCTTTAGAAGAAATGGAGTAGCCATCATAGTCAACAGAATAGTCCAAAATGCAGTACTTGGGTGCAGTCTCAAAAACAACAGAATGAACTCTATTCGTTTCCAAGGCAAACCATTCAATATCACAATAATCCAAGTCTATGCCCCAGCCAGTAAGGCTGAAAAAGCTGAAGTTGAATGGTTCTATGAAGACCTACAAGACCTTTTAGACCTAACAAGACCTACAAGACCTTTTAGAACTAACACCCAAAACAGATGTCCTTTTCATTATAGGGGACTGGAATGCAAAAATAGGAAGTCAATAAATACCTGGAGTAACAGGAAAATTTGGCTTTAGGGTACAGAATGAAGCAGGGCAAAGGCTAATAGAGTTTTGCCAAGAGAACGCACTGGTCATAGCAAACACCCTCTTCCAACAACACAAGAGAACTACACATGGACATCACCAGATGGTCAACACGAAAATCACATTGATTATATTCTTTGAAGCCAAAGATGGAGAAGCTCTCTACAAAAACAAGACTGGTAGCTGACTGTGTCTCAGATCATGAACTCTTTATTGGCAAATTCAGACTGAAATTGAAGAAAGTAGGGAAAACCACTAAACCATTCAGGTATGTCCTAAATCAAATCCCTTATGACTATACAGTGGAAGTGAGAAATAGATTTAAGGGACTAGATTTGATAGATAGAGTGCCTGATGAACTATGGACGGAGGTTCATGACATTGTACAGGAGACAGGGATCAAGACCATCCCCAAGAAAAAGAAATGCAAAAAAGCAAAATGGCTGTCTGAGGAGGCCCTACAAATAGCTGTGAAAAGAAGAGAAGTGAAAAGCAAAAGAGAAAGGGAAAGATATACCCATCTGAATGCAGAGTTCCAAAGAATAGCAAGGAGAAATAAGAAAGCCTTCCTCAGTGATCTATGCAAAGAAATAGAGGAAAACAATGGGAATTGGAAAGACTCGAGATCTCTTCAAGAAAATTAGAGATACCAAGGGAACATTTCATGGAAAGATGGCCTCGATAAAGGACAGAAATGGTATGGACCTAACAGAAGCAGAAGATATTAAGTAGAGGTGGTAAGAATATATAGAAGAACTGTTCAAAAAAGATCTTCATGACCCAGACAATCACAATGGTGTGATCACTCACCTAGAGCCAGACATTCTGGAATGTGACGTCAAGTGGGCCTTAGGAAACATCACTACAAACAAAGCTAGTGGAGGTGATGGAATTCCAGTTGAACTGTTTCAGATCCTAAAAGATGATACTATGAAAGTGCTGCACTCAATATGCCAGCAAATTTGGAAAACTCAGCAGTTGCCACAGGACTGGAAAAGGTCAGTTTTCATTCCAATCCCTAAGAAAGGCAATGCCAAAGAATGTCCAAACTACTGCACAATTGCACTCACCTCACACACTAGCAAAGTAGTGCTCAAAATTCTCCAAGCCAGGCTTCAACAGTATGTGAACTGTGAATTCCCAGATATTCAAGCTGGTTTTAGAAAAGGCAGAGGAACCAGAGATCAAATTGCCAACATCCGCTGGATCATCAAGAAAGCAAAAGAGTTCCAGAAAAATAACTACTGCTTTATTGACTATGCCAAAGCCTTTGACTGTGTGGATCATAATAAACTGTGGAAAATTCTAAAAGAGATGGGAATACCAGACCACCTGACCTGCCTCCTGAGAAACCTGTATGAAGGCCAGGAAGCAACAGTTAGAACTGGACATGGAAACAACAGACTGGTTCCAAATAGGAAAAGGAGTACATCAAGGCTGTATGTTGTCACCCTGCTTATTTAACTTATCTGCAGAGTACATCATGAGAAACGCTGGGCTGAAGGAAGCACAAGCTGGAATCAAGATTGCTGGGAGAAATATCAATAAGCTCAAATATGCAGAAAGTGCATATGGCACCCATATGGCAGAAAGTGATGAGGAACTAAAGAATCTCTTGATGAAAGTGAAAAAGGAGAGTGAAAAAGTTGGCTTAAAGTTCAACATTCAGAAAACTAAGCTCATGGCATCCAGTCCCATCACTTCATGGCAAATAGATGGGGAAACATTGGAAACAGTGTCAGACTTTATTTTTGGGGGATCCAAAATCACTGCAGATGGTGAGTGCAGCCATGAAATTAAAAGACGCTTGCTCCTTGGAAGGAAAGTTATGACCAACCTAGCATATTAAAAAGCAGAGACATTACTTTACCAACAAAGGTCTGTCTAGTCAAGGCTATGGTTTTTCCAGTAGTCATGTATGGACATCAGAGTTGGACTATCAAGAAAGCTGAGCACTGAAGAAATTATGCTTTTGGACTGTGGTGTTGGACAAGACTCTTGAGAGTCCCTTGGACTGCAAGGAGATACAACCAGTGCATCCTAAAGGAGATCAGTCCTGAGTGTTCATTGCAGGGACTGATGTTGAAGCTGAAACTCCAATATTTTGGCCACCCTATATGAAGAGCTGACTCATTGGAAAAAGACCCTGATACTAGGAAAGATTGAAAGTGGGAGGAGAATGGGACGACAGAGAATGAGATGGCTGGATGGCATCACTGTTTCAATGGACATGAGTTTGAGTGAACTCCGGGAGCTGGTGATGGACAGGGAGGCCTGGCGTGCTGTGATTCATGGGTCGCGGAGAGTCGGACATGACTGAGTGACTGAACTGAACTGAACTGAATTTGCCTTGATTCATAGACCTAACATTCCAGGTTCCTATGCAATAGTGCTCTTACAGCATCGGACTTTAGACTTTACTTCCATCACCAGTCACGTCCACAACTGGGTGTTGTTTTTGTTTTGGCTCTATCTCTTCATTCTCTCTGGAGTTAGTTCTCCACTGATCTCCAGTAACATTTTGGGCACCTACCGACCTGGGGAGTTCATCTTTCAGTGTCCTATCTTTTTGCCTTTTCATACTGTTCATGGGGTTCTCAAGGCAAGAATACTGAAGTGGGTTGCCATTCCCTTCTCCAGTGGACCACACTTTGTCAGACCTCTCCACCATGACCCGCCTGTCTTGGGTGGTCCTTCATGGCATGGCTCACAGTTTCATTGAGTTAGACTAGGCTGTGGTCCGTGTGATCAGTTTGATTAGCTTTTTGTGAATGTGATTTTCATTCTGTAGGCCCTCTGATGGAGAAGATACAGGATAAGGTGCAGAGGTATGGGTCAGCAGTGGACTGCTGCAGGGGCAGGGGCTCTAGGTGCAGCAGATCTGGCTATAGCATAAGCTTCTTGGAGGAGGTCGCCATTAACCCTGCCATAGAGCCGCCAGAACTAACACAGGACTGGGGAAGCAGACTCTTGGAGGGCTCAAACAAAACCTTGTGCGCACCAGGATCCTGGAGAAAGGAGCAGTGACCCAACAAGAGACTGACCCAGACTTGCCTGTGAGTGACCAGGAGTCTCCAATGGAGGCGTGGGTCAGCGGTGGCCTGCTGCAAGGTTAGGGGCACTGAGTGTAGCAGTGTATGGGTCCTTTGGAAGGAGGTTGCCATTATCTTCATTACTTCCACCGTAGTTTGGCCTGAGGTCAAATAACAGAGAAGGAACACAGCCCCGCCCATAACAGAAAATTGTATTAAAGATTTACTGAGCATGGCCCGCCCATCATGGAGGTTGAATGGTGTCTATTTCCTATAATCAAGAAATGGGGGACACAGAAAATCTTTTGTACCCAGGAACTCCACAGAGTCCTGCTGGGTTTCACTATCTGTTGCCTTCAGTCGTTTTCACTTGGTCTGCTCACCTCTACCTCCTTGGGGTCAGCTAACCAGATATGAACAACATTGCCTAGAGTTTAGGAAAAGAATTACTAACCTTGACTCACAGTACCTGTGTGTCTTTGGGCCAAATATTTAATCTTGTTGAGCTCCAGTTTTTCCTTCTCTAAAATAATGATAATAGTAACACCTATCATATAATTGTAGAAGATTAAATGGAATAAAATATATTAAAAAAACATAGCATGTAGTTAGTGGTAAGTGCTTATGAATAAAAAGTAGCATTAAAATTATGTTTATCTATGTATTCATCTGTCTGTCTATGTAGATATGTCAGATTTGCCAAGGAAATATTATAGGAAGCAGAAATAGACTTTGCACCTCTTTAAACTATCACTGTATTCACTGATTAAAGGACAAATCCAGTTTCAAAACACAAATTTATTCTATTTTCTTAGATGCAGATGTTTTATTTCAGTCTTCCACTATGAGTCCGGGGAGAGTTTTGCAGTTTTGTCCCAAGTGGGGTGAGGTGAGATCAAAGGCGAAGGACAGCCAGCACTGGGGTGTGGTTTTTGCACCTGCCCCAGCACGTCTTCTGCTGCTGCTGCTAAGTCACTTCAGTTGTGTCCGACTCTGTGTGACTCCATAGACGGCAGTCCACCAGGCTCCCCCGTCCCTGGGATTCTCCAGGCAAGAACACTGGAGTGGGTTGCCATTTCCTTCTCCAATGTGTGAAAGTGAAAAGTGAAAGTGAAGTCACTCAGTCGTGTCCAACCCTTAGCGACCTCACAGATTGCAGCCTACCAGGCTCCTCCATCCATGGGATTTTCTAGGCAAGAGTACTGGAGTGCCTTGCCATTGCCTTCTCTGAGCACGTCTTCTGAGATGGCTGCAAACACGTATGAAGGTTCTGGCAAGGGTGACACCCAGCCCGTTTGTGTCCCATAATTGTGCTGTCTAGAGCTGATGCCCATTCTGATTCCATGTTCTGGGTGTTGAACATCCCTGGTTCTGGGTGATCTATATGGTTCTATAGGTTTCGCCCCTAGCTAGCACCCAGAAATTTGGCAGCGAAAGCAGAAATCTAGAACATTCTGTCATGTCAGTCCAAACACAACCTGGAAAACAATTTCCAGACACAGAGGATTTCAGAACAGAGTGAGTTTATTAAGAACGAAGAGCAAAGATAATGAGGGTGATGCAAGCACAGCGGGTTGACCTTCTGACATACCAAGGAGAGTCCAGTGGACACTGTTAGAACAGCAAGCCCACTCAAGGAAGAACTGATGCTTTTTGTAGGTTGGTAGTCAATTTTTGTAGCCTCGAGACAAAGAGAATTCCTGCTGGAAGGGTGGCATTAGGTGATGGGTTAGGGCACTATAGGGTGAGTACCAGGGTGGGCATTTTTACCTAATATGGGGTCAGGAAGCTGGCCTGTAAGGATCAATGGGGTTTTGGCAATGGTTACAATGGAGCTGAGTCAATTCTGGAGATGATATTGGCTCTGGGCCCTGCTTCTGTGGCCTTGGTTCAAGACCTAACACCTGTGACCTTGATATGGGACTCCACACATTCTTCAAGTGCCACTGTCTGGAAGGTGAGATTAGCCCTTGAGCTCTCCACACTACTGTTTTCAGCTTGACCAAACCCCAAGGACATGCTCTTGAGGTAGAATGATGCCAGGAAGGAGTATGGTTCCCGTAACTCCTACAGACCATCAGAGCTGAAAGGGAGTCTCAAGGGGTTATTTCATCAGGCCCTCATGTGCACGCAGCACCCCGGGAAATCTCACTGGGGTGATCTAGTCAGTGTTAAGCTGGGTCCTCAGAGCACATTCCTAACAAGCACACTGTCTAAAGACCATCAGATGTTCCTCACACTGGTTGTCTTAGACCACTTTAAGAACTACCCACCTCATGCAATGGTCTTATTTTGTAGATGAGGAAAATTGCTGACGGCCACATAGTGATGGGAATTGGGTTCCCAGCTGGCAAGCTCCCTGAGGGTCAACCATGATTCTCAGCAGGCTGGTGCAGGACTCTGGAGGACAGAAGGTCCCAGGGCTCCAGCGCTCCAGGGCTCCAGGGCCCTGGGACTTGGGAGAATTGATAAACACAAAGAGTGAGAGAGAACAGATGAAGGGCAAACAAAGCCTATATAGGAAGTGCCGGCTGAGCCGTAACCGAGGGGCACTGAGGAGGCCCAGATCGTCACTGAGGGCTCACTCTGCCCCGTTTGCAGCTCCCCGAGGCCCTGAGGGATAGCACCTATCGTTCAGCTGTGCAAAAGGAAAATGAGGCCTGCAGAGAGAAAGTGACTTGCCCACGGGCACAGTAAGAGCAGTCAGGGAAGCAATCAGGAAAGTGCCAAAGATGAACATGATGCAAAATGACGGTGGGGACATTGATGATGGTGATGGTGGTGATGGGGAGCATCGATAGCCATGAAGACATGAACACAACAGGGACGATCACGATGGTGACAACGATATTAGCAAGTAAAGGTAATGACTGACTTTTCCAGAGCTTGGCTCTGGGTCAGCCTCTATATTAAGAACACTGTAGCCACTATTTTACTGACTCTGCAGCCAGGTCTAAGAAATTGGGGTTTAGCACCAGGCATTTTTTTGCTCAAAATTCAAAAATTTTAATAATATTAACTATACTATCTTCTTGCCATTAGGGGAAAAAAATCAGGGGGAGGGGGTCATCCTTATCTTGTTCTCCTTTAAAACTTTGGGAAGAAGAAACTATCGGTGAGTTGAGAACTTGGAGGAGTTCTGACAATGTTAAAGGAACCCAAGTGAACGGAGGAGCAGGTAGTTATGGAGTCTGCTTGCCAGGACTATATAAATAGCAACTTGTACCCACACTGCACCTCATCTGCACACATCAAAAAGCACATTAGAAGAACATTAAAATGTCAAGTGGGTTAAATCTGAAATGTGACCTACCTTATTATCTTGTGAGGGGGGGAGAAAGCTGTCAAGAACTCAACTCTTCCCGGCTGCTTTGGGTATGTGGGGGCTGCCATGGCTCTTCTGGGGAGACTCACCAAAGGCCACTCCCAAGAGAGCTGGAGCTGGCTAGGGCACTACCTTCTTTCACAGTCACGGCTCTGGCTTGAAAGTTTGGGGTTGTTATTGTAGGAAGCCTTCTTGGGGTATCTTTTCTATGAAAGTCTGTGTTACTTCCAGTGGTTCCTTTCTTGAGGTCGCAGGTGGAAAACAGTTCCCTGACCGCCCCCTCCCCTCACTGCTGCCTGAAAACCATCCTTTGGACTTATATCTGATTAAGCACCAGGTGCTTTGGGAAATTCTCCCTGGAGGCTTGCAAGTTAACAGTCAGAGACACTCAATGAGTCCAAACGTCTCAAACAACCCCATAGCCAGTCTCCCTTCTCTCTGATGGACCCCAAAATTCTGAAACACTGGGGAGAGTGTTTGAATTTAGCAGAGTCAAAAATTCTGTTGAGAACATCTGAATTCAAGAAAGTCTACAGATTGGAGAAATCATCCTAAAGGGGCTTACTCAGCATACCTGGCAGAAATAGGTTCGTGGTGTACTTTGTCCAGGGTCCATCGACAAGCCATCACCCTGAGTGTCCAGGAGAGGAACCTGGGATGTCTGAAGACTGCAGGGCAGTGTGCTTGCTGGTTTCCCCTGTGGGCATTGTGGGAATGAGACAAGCTTCTGATCGGGTTAGGGGCTGAGTGGCGTGAAAGGCCAGAATCTGGTAAAGACCTCCCTGAAGTCCACCCCCCTATACTCCCCTCCTCCTCTGGCTCCACAAACAGAGGCTGTAGATGGGCTCAACTCTTCAGTCCCAGCCCAAGAAGAACCCAGAACACTGTGTCAATTGCCTTCCATTTCCAGTCAGCATGTTTCAGATGTTTTTTGGCTGAGTAAATAGCAACAAAAGACTCGATGTGATTAGGTAAAGAAGGTAACCTGCCAGGTCATGTGACTGAAAAAGTCCAGAAAATGGGTTAGCTTCAGGTGAGGCTTGATCCAGGCCTTGGATGCAATGGGTGACAAGGATGATATAGTAGGTAACATACACTGAGTACTTTCCTCCTTGCCAGACATTCTCCTAAACCTTTTCATGTTAATGCTCACGAAAGCACTATGAAGAAGGGATCATTACATCCTCTCTTTGAAGATGGAGGGATAGAGGCATAGAGAGCTTAAGTAATGTGTCCAAGCTCACACAGCTTACAAGCAGAAAAGTTGGACCTGGAACCTTGCTCATCTGGCACTAGAGCACAAAACCTTAACCTCTGCACTGGACCAAAATGGAATTTTGTGTTACCCTTGAAGAACTCATGTTTCAGCAGGAGAGGCAGGAAAAGAAGATAATGACAAAGCAGTGTGAAGCATGTGACGCCATGTGGAGAAATACTGAGGTGAACACAGCCCTGCAAATCTATCTGACAGCTCCATCCTCCCAGCAAAGTGAATCCAAATCACCCTAGACAAGCAGCCTTTCAAACAACTGGAGAAATCCTGCTGGTACTGGCCTCAGAAGTCCCCTCTTCAGCTATCTAATTAGGCTATATGTTAAAAGACTACATTGCTCATAATTACCTGTGTCTCCTTCAAGACAGGAAAACCTCTTGCCCACTGGGAGGTTTTGCATTTATCCCCCAGAGACTTCAGCAACCTCTTCTTGACGTGGTAGGGAACTGGGGCATCAGTCGAACCCTGGGTGATGAAGGCATCAAAGCAGATACAAGGGGAGCATCCCATGATGTGAACAGGACAGAGTGGCAAGGGCAGGGCCCAGGGGCAGATCAGTGTGGGCTGGGATCCCAGCTTGGCCGCTTCTTAGCTCTGTGACGTTCTTAGCTCTTAGGGCTGTGTTGAGCAAGTCAGGTCTCCTCTCTGAGCCTCCATTTTCTCACCTGAAAGAACAACACTAATACCTGCCTTTATCATGTCAGGATTCAATGTGGTAAGATGTGCAGATTCTTTTTTTTTTTATGTTTGGCTGCACCCCCAAAGCATGTGGGACCTTAGTTTTCCAATGAGGGATTGAATTCACACCCCCTGCATTGGAAGGCAGAGTCTTAACCACTGGACTCCTGGTGAAGTCCCTAGATGGTTATGTTCTTTTAATGTAACAGACACTTTTCAGGCATCACCTGGTGCATATTAAATACTAAATATTAAATACAGGCTAGTTCTTGCTGAAATTGTCATTTATCCCCTGAAGGATGCCGTGATAAAGAAACACAACAGACCCTCCTCTTTCTTGGAAATGACGTTTGAGATCACTGAGCATGTAAGCTCAATCCCTGGCTCAACAGTTGAAATCTGAAACTGCTTTTGTTGTTTGCTAGTCACTGTTGTGAATACAGTAGTTCTTTTTAGGGCCTAGGAGGTCAATTCACATCATGCACTTTATGGAAGTTTGTATGTGTCAGCTGCTTTCATAAATCTAGGAACAGTCTCATGATTAACTCTGCAAGGATGCTGGGCACCTAAATAGCCGACAAATTAAGCACAAGTACAAATGACTTGTTGTTTTAATTTGATAATTTATTCACACAGGGAATATTGATTATCTGCTCTATGCCAGGTGCGATTCTCACTGCTGGGGACACAATAGTAAGTCAAATAGGCAGAGTCCCATGTCTCACCAAGTTTAGCTTCTCAGAGCTTTTCCCTTTTTTCCAGAGCAGGGTGAAGGTTGGAGGGGCAAGGCCAGCAGGGAGGCCAGGTGAGAAGCTGTCTTGCTGAACACGTTAATTCCTAGTGAGACACGGTGTGATTTGAAGTCGGATGATGGACCTGGTGGGGTGGAATGAGGGTGGGGAGTTGAGGGTCAGCAAGGAGGAATAGGAAACTATCCACAGTGACCGTGGTGGGGTGGATGGGGAGCTGCCCCCTGAGGGCCTTTGTGCCCAGCACTGGAATGTCAGGGGCAATTTGGGTGACTAGCTGTGCAATGATACGCCTCCACCACCCCCCAGAAAACTCTTAAAAGTTAAAATTCGATCACATTCCACAGGAAAAAATTGAAAAGTTCTACACTTGCTTCTTACACAATGAAGACTCACATTGAAGTTTAGTACTTAAATCCACCTCCTGTCTCTCTGATTTGTCTTGTCTGCCCTTTGGAAGCCACAGATGTCTTTCTAAAGTATAAATTTAATCAAACTTGTCTCCATTTTTTTAAATGCCTTCCAGAAAATATCCAACCTCATTAAAAAGCTGACAAGGTTTGTTGCTTTCTGCCTCTGTTTCTAGCCCTCTCCCCTCTACCTGCTCTGTGTCTAACCAGCTCCATCATGCCCTCGGTTTGCAAGGGCCTATCCCACCATGCTCCTTACTGGCAAACTCCTATCCACCTCTCAAGACCCAGCTCAAAAAACCCTCATTGCAGTATGTTCTCAGATTCTTAAAAGCAGAGCAAAATACTCCCCACTTTGCATTTCCATGGAGGTTTGTGCATCTTTCAGGAGGCAGCGTCCCCGCTGCTCTGTCCTCACTATGCAGCTGCAAACAGCTTATGGGGGCCCCAGCCCTGAGGTTTGTGTGGAGGCGTGGTGGCGGTGAGAGGTGGTAGCACCACAGCAAGTAGCAGGTGAAGGTGAGAAGGGGCTGGACAGTTGAACCAGTGCTGAGCGCTCTGGGCATTGAATCGAGGCCCCAGTTCTTTCCCTCAGGGATGGCCCCATCTCCCTGGAGGAAGTGAAATGAAGCCATGGAGCAAGCTTTCAGTGTTTTAGGAAACTCTGTGCTTGGGTTACTAACAGCACCACAACATCACAGGGTCAGGGGAGCTGTGTATTCCCATGGGGCCTGGATTCCCAAATTTTGTGATTTGATTCCTTACAATTGTATTTGACCCCATGACAATGCTTCCTTCTTCCACTACTGAAACATGCCTCTTTGCACATGCACACACACACGCGCACACACACACACATGCACACACACACAAACACACACCCCCACACATTCATTTTCTAAATTAAAGTGAATTAAACTGATATGGAAAAATACCCACCCTTTGGGATAACCCCAGTCGGTAGTAATGGTGAAGCAGAGGAAACAGATGTCAAAGCTTCCCTTCAGTCCCCACCTTGCATCCCTCCGGTAACCTAAGGATCAGCCTGCCTGGGCTTGGAGCTAGGCAGCCCTCGGTGCAAAGCCCAGCTCTCTTCGGAGCCTCAGTCTTCTCATCAGTGCATTGGGAACAGCGAGGCAGTATCACCTTCTGCAGGTGAGGATGGAATAGCACAGGGAAGGCCCGTGGCATGGGGCTGGGGGTGAGAAGGAGCATGGGGAAAGAGCTCTATAAAGTGGTAGCTGTTCATAGTACAATCCCAGATCCCAGTTCTTGCAAACTCCCACACGCATTTTTCGCCCATGACCTCTTTAGAGTCATGGGAAAAAGGGGTGTGGGTGCCGGTCACCTGAACTTTGAGATAATTGTATTATCTGCTCCTGCTGCTGCTTATGCTGCTAAGTCGCTTCAGTTGTGTCCGACTCTGTGCAACCCCATAGACAGCAGCCCACCAGGCTCCCCCCTCGCTGGGATTCTCCAGGCAAGAACACTGGAGTGGGCTGCCATTTCTTTCCCCAATGCATGAAAGTGAAAAATGAAAGTGAAGTTGCTCAGTTGTGTCTGACTCTTAGCGACCCCGTGGACTGCAGCCCACCAGGCTCCTCCGTCCATGGGATTCTCCAGGCAAGAGTAATGGAGTGGGGTGCCATTGCCTTCTCCAGTATTATCTTCTAGAGCTGCTTTAACAAAGCACCACAGATGGGGTGGCTTAAACAACAGAAATTTATTTTCTCACAGTTGCAGAGGCTAGAAGTCCAAGATCAAGCTGTCAGCAGGCTTGCTCCCTCTGAGGATGTGGGCTGGCAGACGGCCCTCTCCTGCTGTGTTCTCACCTGTCTTTCCTGTGTCCTACTCTCCTTATAATGACACCAGCCAGATTGGACGGCCCGCCTCCACCGCCAAAGACCTCATTTTAACTTAATTACCACTTAAAAGGCATTATCTCCAAGTAGAATCACATTCTGGGGCTCTGAGGGGTTAGGACTTTAACATACAAATTTAGGAAGACACAACTCATAATCCATCAGTTCAGTTTAGTGGCTCAGTCATGTCCGACTCTTTGCAACGCTATGGACTGTAGCACACCAGGCTTCCCTGTCCATCACCAACTGTAATACATAATCATAACTAAGTTAGCAAGGAACGGCATGGCATGCTCCAGTCCTCAGGCAGAAACAAAGTGCTGGGGGAGGAGGGGACTAAGGAAGAGATTCTTGGGCAGCATTCAATGCCTCTGTCCCCGCCAGGGCCCCAGCCCAGCAGTAGATGGGCAGCCGGGCTCCTGCTGACACTAGGCCACCTTGTAGTTGTTTCCTGTTAGAGATCTGAATGGCTGCAGAATCTGCTCAGTTCAAAGGGGACGTCTTTCTGTCATGCCCTCAAAGAATGCTCAGAGCAGATGCCTGTTCCTGCAATGAATGATAAATCAGTGTCTACAATGGAAGAGGCGGGCATCCTTGGCTCCGTCTATCTGCAAAGGCTTTCAGTCCACAGAAGGGCTGAAAGGAGCCAAATTAGAGTTCACTTTGAAGATTCAAAAGCTGGAGATGAAACTATTTAGAGGTGTTTTTTTTTTCTTTTTTGTCTTTTGCCTCCCCCAGCCCCCGACCTCATGCCATTACTGCCATAGGCAAGACTTTTGAAGAGCAATTTTCTTTTAAACAGAATTCCTTTTCTTTGAGAATATAAAGTACACATTACAATTTGCTCAACAGCCTTAGAGAACCCATTACATACCAGGTACTCTGCTAGGGCTTTCATCCTTATCATGTCAGTGAACGCCCAAAGCAGCCTGGAGAGAGAGGGGCTGCGATTCTGGTTTTGCAGCTGAAGGGAGCAGAGGACCCGCGGAGGGAAGCCGTCTCAGTCACTCTCTTTTGCAAGTTGACCGAGCCAGGACTTGAGCCCAGGTTTGCAGAATTCTAAGTCCCTTATTAGAGCTGGACAATAAAGACAGCTGAACACCGAAGAATCGATGCTTTTGAGCTGTGGTGTTGGAGAAGACTCTTGAGAGTCCCTTGGGCTACAAGGAGATCCAACCAGTGCATCCTAAAGGAGATCAGTCCTGGGTGTTCATTGGAAAGACTGATGCTGAAGCTGAAACTCCAATACCTTGGCCACCTGATGTGAAGAGCTGACTCATTTGAAAAGACCCTGATGCTGGGAGGAATTGGGGGCAGGAGGAGAAGGGGATGACAGAGGATGAGATGGTTGGATGGCTTCACCGACTCGATGGACATGAGTTTGAGTGAACTCCGGGAGTTGGTGATGGACAGGGAGGCCTGGCGTGCTGCAGTCCATGGGATCGCAAAGAGTCAGACATGACTGAGCGACTGAACTGAACTGACTGAAGTCCTTTGCGGTGGCTTAGTCTCTAAGTCGTGTCCAACTCTTGCGACCCCATGGACTATAGACTTCCAGGCTACTCTGTCCATGGAATTCTCCAGGCAAGAACACTGGAGTGGGTTGCCATTTCCTTCTCCAGGGATCTTCCTGACCCAGGAATTGAACCTGGGTCTCCTGTACTGCAGGCAGATTCTTTACCGACTGAGCTCGGAGGGAAGCCCTCTAAGCCCCTCACTTGTTGCACTTGGTTTGGCTTAGTTTCTCAGGCCCAGAAGTACGTCAGCACCAACCTGTTGCCTTGAGGTCAGCACATCCAGAGCACAGACCAAGGGCAGAGCTTTGAACTCACAGCCAGCTTTCACTGAGGATGTGCTCTTTGCTCCCGTTTCCATCCATTCACTCTGAGCATCTTCCCACGTTTTCTTTCCTCCTTTGGCCTCCTTGTGTTCTCTCCAAACTGTAACAGCTTGACAATGTGGGCTCAAATACATCTGCTTCTCCGTAGCTCCCCTCTAAGGAATAGATTTATTCCTCAAAAGTCTCCTACAGCTTGCATATCAGCATTTCTAATTATGCTTGCCATTGGTCCTTAGCATAAAATCAGAAAGGTGTTCTGGAGAAGGGATAAAAACAAGCCAAAAATGCAGAAATCTTTGTGAAATCACCCCTTCCTAAGGGAGGAAAGAAAGTTTTAATAAAGCATGATTATTACTAGACAAATGCATTTTAAAATAGGGTAGCAGCGCGGTTAGATTTGTTTCATGAAATTCTTCCTGGCAACCACCATCCACGGGTCAGTTAAAATGTGGCGGGTTCTGTCTAAGACTTCTACATGAATTAACTAATTTGCTCTTCATCGCTACTATATAAGGAGGCATTGCCATTAGCTCCATTTTACAGAGAAAGCTGAAACCTATAAAGGTTGAAAAAGTACTCAAGTTCAAGCAGGTGTAAAGTGGCAGGGACAGATTTTGAACTCAGGTGATCTGGCTCCAGAGTCCATGCATTTAGTCATAAAGCAGAGTGACTGCTGTATTCCTTTGCTGAGAAAGTTTGAGGCCTGCTGTTCCCTTGAAGGTGAGAATATAGAGAGGAAAAAGTTGCCTAAAAATGGATATCTCCCTGCCACCTCCTGACCATAACTCCAAACATGCTGCTTTCTGCACAGTGACCATGAAGGAAATTCAAAAAGTGTAGGAAGTACGTGGAACTGAGGAAAATGCAATTACCCATCCCTCAAGAGTTTTACCATTTAAATCCCGTTATGAACTGGGCTCATATTCACCTTAAAGATAGAGACTGTCTCAAAGATTGGGAAAGAAGAATAAAAATATCTACAGCCTCAAAGTAAGAAGGAAGACTGGTCAGTTTCTAACTTGAACTTGAAAGATATAGACCAGGTAGGAGGCCAGGTAGGAGAGAGAGCATGCCTTGTGCAGTTGACCCCCATGTCAGATTATTGCGATGATCAGCACTCAGCTTGAAACCATAATCACTCAGTCACCCGACTAAGTCCACATCTTCTGGATCCGGCTTCATTATGTGGCAGATTCCATACACTGATTCTTCAACCCCACTCTGGCACACCTTTCTGTATTATGGAGGCAGGAAAGCTCTCAACTACATTTTCCCCCTGCAGTTAGGGCTCTTTCTGTAATCCAGGTCCACCAACAAGATTCACTGAGGCAAGTATCAGAAGATGGAAGTAAGCGTCGTGGCACCCAGGCAGAGCAAATCTTGGGGCAAGCTTGATGGCAGGGGAGTTAGGCTCTTTCTGGGAAGTGATGGTGGAGGGTTTGGTCAAGTCTCATTATACCTAAACAGCATCAGATACTGCAGTGGGTTTTCGTTTAGAATTATCTCACAGCATGACTGGTGCTATGCTCTGAATGTTTTTGTTCCCTCAAATTCGTATATTAAAATCTTCCTCTCCCCCAACCCCCACCCCCATCCTCAAATTCACATGATGGGGCCTTTGAGAGGTGATCAGGTCATGAGGGTGGAGCCCTCGTGAGTAGGCTTAGTGCTCTTATAAAAGAGGCCCCATGGAGCTCCCTCCTCCCGCCTTGTCATATGAGGATTCAATGAGAAATCTACAGCCCAGAAGGAGGGCCTCTCTCTACCATACTGGCACCTTGATCTCAGATTTCCAGTCTCCAGAACTCTAAGAAATAAATTCCTGTTTTTTATAAGGTATTCCTGGTGTTTTGTTATAGCCGCTTGAACTGATTAAGACAAGGGGTCTATCCCCTAGCTACTTGTGCCCAGCTCTACAGCATCTAGATAGGCCTCCCTGGCCCTTCTAGAAATTAAAAGTGCCAGTCTGAGTAACGCTTGCTACTGTAACAGATAACCTTTCAAGCGTCTCAATGGCTTAATACAAGAGAAGTCTATTTGCCTCTTACATCCAAAGAGCGGTGAATGGTATCAATGTTGATCCCAGTTGTGATATAGGACAACGGTTTTGCAAGATGTCAGTAGCGGAAAACTGAGTAAAGGATACATGGGAATCTCTTTGAATTAGTCCTTCCAACTGTGTGCAAATCTATAATCATAATAAAATAAAAGAATTAATTTAAAACCAGGGATGATCCTCCTTACATCACTGATCAGCGAGTAGCTTTCCTTCTAAGCAGTTATTTAGGAATCCAGGCTGGTTCCATCCTCGACGTGTGGCCTCTGCATTTGTCATGGTTGTCTGCACTGAGGTGACGAAGGTGAGGCTCCTGGAGGCTTGTGCATGGGTGGTCCACATGGTCCAGGTCTGGGAGAGGAGCAGCTGGTGACTGCTCACAGACCATTGTCTGGTACTCAGTTACCTGGCCACACCTATCCACCTAGGCGTTTAAAGGAAGCCTGTGTGTGTGTACAAAAAGCTAAACTAAACAAAGCCAGTTTGGTGACTAGCTGGACATGTTCTACAGTGTTCTCTGTAAACCACCACTGCTCTGTGATAAACTCTGCTCTGCTTCAGTGGGCTAGAGGAGAGTCTATAGTCGGCAATCAAGAACCTTTTTAGAGCAGACCCCCTTCCATGTTTACCTTGGATCCTTGGGTGCAGAGTGATGAAAACAAGACTGCAGTGTCCAATCCCCATACCACTGTATTTCTCAGTTTGCTCCCTGAATTCCCATTCCCCTGTGAAAGATACTTTGGACTGAAAAACTTGTTTTGCTTACTTCCTAAGAACTAGCCCAGGGCAGTGGCAGATTCCCTTGAAAGGATATGCCTCATGTAAAACCCAGGAAATAAAGAGTTCTGTATTTCTTCCTGTTGGCCATCTAGGAGCCTATTAATGAAGCCAAATGGCCAGAGGGGGAGAAACGTGGATGCAGGGAGGTTGAGTCAGCCCCACAAGAAAGGGCAACCAAGAGCACTGCAGACACGCACAACTCTCATCCTTCCTGTTCCCGGAGACTAACTGCATGCACAACTCTTTCTGGGAGTCTGGTTTTTGTTCAGATTCAAAAAACCAAAAAACTGGGCTGTTCAAAGGCACTCAGTAAAATTCTGGGACCGATTAAGAATTTGAAATTGCTCCACAAGCTCAGAAGCCACTCACACAAAGATTTGAAGCAGAACTTGGCATTGACAAACAAGTAGGTTCTTAGCTAATGAACAAGTTGTCCAGTTTGTTCCTTTGGGTGAACACAGTGCCTGTGTGCTGTGTTGTGTTTCATTGCTCAGTTGTGTCCAACTCTTTACGACCCCATGGACAGTGGAGCCTGATGGGCTACAGTAGCCTGCCAGGCTCCTGTGTCCATGGGGATTCTCCAGGCAAGAATGCTGGAGTGGATTGCTATGCCCTCCTCCAGGAGATCTTCCCGACCCAGGGATTGAACCCAGGTCTCCTGCATTGTAGGTGGATTCCTTATTGTCTGAGCCACCAGGGAAGCCTGAACGTAGTGCCTAATTTTATATATACTCAGTAATAAAATTGACTTATTGCAGCCTTCTTTTCCTTATAACTAATTTTCTGTCTACTTGCCTCCTATTTCAACTGTGATCAGAGCTTTACTTTTCACTCCCCTGCATATTATTTAATGATGCTGCCCTAAATAGAACCCCCTATTAGCAGAGAAATAACACCATTTCTTGAAGAGCTACAGTGCATTAGCCCCCAGCCAGATGCTTCTATGTGCATCATTTCATCAATCTGTAACTCAGTTCTGTAAGATGATTATTCCTATTTCTAAATTAAAATTTTTTTATTGAAGTATAGTTTATTTAAAATGTAGTATTAGTTTCAGGTGTATGGCTAAGTGAGTCAGTATTTTATATATATATATATATATATATATATACATACACACACATATATGTCTATTCTTTTTTAGATTTTCTCCTTTATAGGTAATTACAAAATATTAAGCAGAATTCCCTGTGCTATAGAGTAGTTCCTTGAAAGTCAAAGTGTTAAGTAACTCAGTCAGGTCTGACTATTTTCAATCCCATGGACTGTAACTCACCAGACTCCTCTGTTCATGGAATTCTCCATGCAAGAATACTGGAGTGAAAAAAAAAAGAAAGACTAGAGTGGGTTGCCATTTCCTTCTCCAGGGGATCTTCCCAACCCAGGGATCAAACCCAAGTCTCCTGCATTACAGGCAGATTCCTTATGGTCTGAACCATCAGGGAAGCCTAGAGTAGCTCCCTATTGATTATCTAGTTTATATATAATAATGTGTATGTTCTAATCCCAAACTCTCAATTTATCTGCCTCCCTCATTTTCCCCTTGGTAAACATTAAGTTTGTTTTCTATGTCTGTGGGTCTATTCTGTTTTGTAGAGTTCATTGATATCTTTTTTTTTTTTTTTAGATTCTACATATAAGCAATGCCACATGATATTTGTATTTCTCTGTCTGGCTTACTTCACTTAGTCTGATAATCTCTGTTGTTATTCTTTAGTCGCTAAATTGTGTCCGACTCTTTAGTGACCCCATGGACTGTAGCCTGCCAGGCTCCTCTGTCCATGAATTTTCCCTGGCAAGAATACTGGAGTGGGTTGCCATTTACTTCTCCAGGGAATCTTTCTGACTCAGAAATCAAACCTGCATCTCCTGCATTGGCAGGCAGATTCTTTGCCACTGGGCCACCAGGGTGGCCAGATACTCTTTCAGTTCAGTTCAGTTCAGTTCAGTCTCTCAGTCATGTCCAACTCTTTGTGACCCCATGAATCACAGCACACCAGGCCTCCCTGTCCATCACCAACTCCCAGAGTTCACTCAAACTCATGTCCATCGAGTCGGTGATGCTATCTAGCCATCTCATTCTCTGTCGTCCCCGTCTCCTCCTGCCACCAATCCCTCCCAGCATCAGAGTCTTTTCCAGTGAGTCACCTTGTCATATGAGGTGGCCAAAGTATTGGAGTTTCAGCTTTAGCATCAGTCCTTCCAATGAACACTCAGGATTGATCTCCTTTAGGATGCACTGGTTAGATCTCCTTGCAGTCCAAGGGACTCTCAAGAGTCTTCTCCAACACCACAGTTCAAAAGCATCAATTCTTCAGCGATCAGCTTTCTTCACAGTCCAACTCTCACATCCATACATGACCACTGGAAAAACCATAGCCTTGACTAGATGGACCTTCGTTGACAAAGTAATGTCTCTGCTTTTTAATATGATATCTAGGCTGGTCATAACTTTCCTTCCAAGGAGTAAGCGTCTTTTAATTTCATGGCTGCAATCAGCATCTGCAGTGATTTTGGAGCCCAAAAAAATAAAGTCTGACACTGTTTCCACTGTTTCCCCATCTATTTCCCATGATGTGATAGGACCAGGTGCCATGATCTTTGTTTTCTGAATGTTGAGCTTCAAGCCAACCTTTTCACTCTCCTCTTTCACTTTCATCAAGAGGCTTCTTAGTTTCTCTTCACTTTCTGCCATAAGGGTGGTGTCATCTGCATACCTGAGGTTATTGATATTTCTCCCGGCAATCTTGATTCCAGCTTGTGCTTCTTCCAGCCCAACGTTCCTCATGATGTACTCTGCATAGAAGTTAAATAAGCAGGGTGACAAGATACTCTTTAGGTCCATTCATATCATGGCTAAGGGAAAAATTTCATTCTTTTTATGGCTGAGTAATATTCCACTGGGGCTTCCCAGGTGGTACCTTGGTAAAGAATATGCCTGCCAATGAAGGAGACAAAAAAGATGCAGTTTTGGTCCCTGGGTTGGGAAGATCCCTGGAGTAGGAAGTGGCAACCCACTTCCTGGAAGTGGTTTCTCGCCTGGAAAATTCCATGGATGGAGCAGCCTGGTAGGCTACAGTGCATGGGGTTGCAAAGAATCAGAAATGATGGAGCACAGCACACATCACAGCAATATTCCGTTGTGTGTGTGTGTGTGTGTGTGTGTGTGTGTGTGTCTATGTGTGTGTGTGTGTGTATATATATATATATGTATTTATATAAGTACCACATCTTCTTTATTCATCCATCTGCCAAAAGACATTTAGATTGCTTCCATGTCTTGGCTATTGTAAATAGTGCTCCTAGAAACATTAGGGTGCATATGTCTTTTCTTTTTTTTTTTCAATTTTTAAACAATTTATTTGAGCTTCCTATTGATGTATTCTATTTTCTTTACATCAGAATCAGAAATTTTTAAGGGACTCTTAAAGAAAGATTTTCAAACCAGTATCCATAGGCACTAGAGAGTTGATTTTGGAAGTTTTTAGTATGTTAACAAAAAGGCATTTTATTTGAAAGACAGTTGAAAATTGCAAAGTTTAAATACAAGTTATTAAAACAACAATTAAGACATTTAGTGGCCCAGAAACACTCTGGTCTTGGTGGCACATGTTCTGCTCCATTTGCAAGCTGATTCGTTTACATATGGCTAGCCAAAAAGTTTGCTTTACAATGCATCATACAGAAAAACCTAAACATACTTTTTGGCTCACTCAATAGTTCTAGCTGATATTCTCTTTGCCAAGGAGGTCATGTGGTTTTCATTGATACAGGAAAATGAAGGCACTTTTTCTCTTTGCAGAACCAGCACAGGACAGTGGAAAAATATTCAGTTCTAGAGTCAGACTGCTGGGGTTAAAATCAAAGTTCTGCCTCTATCAAATTCTGTGGCCTTGGCAAGTTAGTTAACCTCTCTGTGCTGTTGTTTTATTTGTATTATTAAAACAGGGATGATAATAATATGACCTATCTTGTGGGGTTATTATGAAGATTAAAATGAAAGAATCATGATAAGCATTTTACACATGAGATCAATATATGTAATTCTTCAAAATTTACATGTTTACATATTCACCTTTTTCTGGTGTACAGTCCTATGAATTTTTTTAATTAGAGGTTAATTACTTTGCAATATTGTATTGGTTTTGCCATACATTGACTTGAATCAGCCATGGGTGTACATGTGTTTCCCATCCTGAACCCCCTCCCACCTCCCTCCCAATCCCATCCCTCAGGGTCATCCCAGTGCACCGGCCCTGAGCACCCTGCCTCATGCATTGAACCTGGGCTGGCGATCTGTTTCACATATGATAATATACATGTTTCAATGCTATTCTCTCACATCATCCCACCCTCGCCTTCTCCCACAGAATCCAAAAGTCTGTTCTTTACATCTGTGTCTCTTTTGCTGTCTCCCATACAGGGTCATCGTTACCATCTTTCTAAATTCCATATATATGCGTTAATATACTGTATTGGTGCTTTTCTTTCTGACTTACTTCACTCTGTATAATAGGCTCCAGTTTCATCCACCTCATTAGAACTGATTCAAATGCATTCTTTTTAATGGCTGAGTAATATTCCATTGTGTATATGTACCACAGCTTTCTTATCCATTCGTCTGCCAATGGACATCTAGGTTGCTTCCATTTCCTAATTAGGGTTTTCTCCATATACATGCACAGGAGTGGGATTCCTGGCTCATATGGTAACTTTATTTTTTGTTTTTTTAAGGAAACTCCATATTGTTCTACACATTGTCTGCACTAAATTAAATTTTTATTTGGTGATAATTATAAATTTGGGTGCAGCAGGAAGAAATAATTCCAAGAAAACTTTACTCAGTTCCCCCCATGATGCATCTTGCAAAACTGTAGTACTATATCACAACCAGACTGACACTGACACATTTCACCGATCTTTGTCAGAATGCCCCGGTTTTATTTGTTCTCATTTGTATATATGTGTGTGTGGTGTGTGGTGTGTGTGTGTGTGTGTGTGTGTGGTGTGTGGTGTGTGTGTGTGTGGGGGGTGTGTGTATGTGGTGTGTGTTGTGTGTGTGTATGTGTGTGGTGTGTGTATGTGTGTGTGGTATGTGTGTATATGTGTGTATTTTGTGTGTGTGGTGTGTGTGGTGTGTGTTGTATGCATGTGGTGTGTGTGTTGTATGTGTGTGTTGTGTGTGTGGTGTGTGTGTTTGGTTGTGTATGGTTTGTGTGGCGTTTGATGGTGTGTGTGTGTGGTGTGTATGTGTGGTATGTGTGGTGTGTGTGGTGTGTGTGGTGTGTGTGTGGTGTGTGTATGTGTGTGTGGTGTGCGTGTGTGTGTGGCATGTGTGTGGATGTGTGTGTGTTGTGTGGTGTGTGTGTGTGGTGTGTGTGTGGTATGTGTGTGTGGTGTGTGGTGTATGTGTGTTTGTGTGGTGTGTGTGGTGTATTTGTGGTGTGTATGTGTGTGATGTGTGTGTGTGTGGTGTGTGTGGTTTGTGTGTGTGGTTTGTGTGTGGTGTGTGTGTGTGTGTTGTGTATGTGTGTGTGTGTGTGGTGTGTGTGTATGTGTGTTTGCATCTCTGCAGCTTTATCACACATCTCCCAGGGACGGGGGAGCCTGGTGGGCTGCCGTGTATGGGGTCACACAGAGTCGGACACGACTGAAGTGACTTAGCAGCAGCAGCAGCAGGTTCATACAGCCACCTCCATGGTCAAGAGACACAGCAAGCCCTCACCACATGAATCCTTTCTGTAGCCCTTTTATAACCCTGCCTGCTTCCTGCCTGACCCCATCTCCTTAATTTCTGACAACCACTAATCTGTCCCCTGTTTCTATAATTTTCCATTTTCAAGAATGTTATTGTATTAGGCAGGGTTCTCCAGAGAAGCAGAACTATGAGTGTTATTGTTTGCAAAATTACTTTATGCTGAGTCCTTTAGTAACTGTTAACTAAAGTATTAGATCAATTGGAACCCATTGTTCTTGACTGGACCAGGTTTTTCACATGTAGCATCCTTCCTACGTTCTTCTGGGGTTTCTCTTTTCTATCATCCTCCTGTGTGTTTCGAGTTTTTCCATCTTCTTATTTCTGTATTTTCTATTGGTGCAGGAGCTATGTGGGGCAGGATTTTGTTTTCCCTTCTCAGTATAGTTGATGAGGAATATAACAGCAAGTCCATAATGCAATTGAAAGGGGGAAAAGAAAACAGTGTTTTGTCCTAGATATTCTGAAATGGTACCGTTTCCTACAGGTTATCTGTCACCCACCTACCTACTGCTGCCGTGGGAGGCAATCCAGCATAGCTCAGAATGCCAGCCCTGGGGCCGCTGGCTGTCATTCTGCAAGACCTCTGAACTGGCTGAGCTACCATTCCTTCCTGTGCTCAGTTTCCGATGGCAAAAGTGATGTAATAAAAGAACCTACTGTATAGCATTGTTAGAAAGATGTAGGCATTTAGCCCAGTGCTTGGCACAGCATACTATTAGCTCTTGCTATTTTGTTACCAGAGAAGGGGAAGCAAAGTGGGTGATGGAGTCAAAAAGTAGCAGTAAATTGAGCTGCAGGAGCTGCTTGTATATTTTGAAGATTCAGTTCAGTTCAGTCGCTCAGTCGTGTCCAACTCTCCGCGACCCCATGAATCACAGCACGCCAGGCCTCCCTGTCCATCACCAACTCCCGGAGTACACTCAAACTCATGTCCACAGAGTCAGTGATGCCATCCAGCCATCTCATTCTCTGTCGTCCCCTTCTCCTCCCGCCCTCAACCTTTCCCAGCATCAGAGTCTTTTCCAGTGAGTCAACTCGTCACATGAGGTGGCCAAAGTATTGCAGTTTCAGCTTTAGCATCAGTCCCTCCAATGAACATCCAGGATTGATCTCCTCTAGAATGGACTGGTTGGATCTCCTTGCAGTCCAAGGGACTCTCAAGAGTCTTCTCCAACACCACAGTTCAAAAGCATCGATTCTTCGGCGATCAGCCTTCTTCACAGTCCAACTCTCACATCCATACATGACCACGGGAAAAACCATTGCCTTGACTAGACGGACCTTGGTTGGCAAAGTAATGTCTCTGCTTTTTAATATACTATCAAGGTTGGTCATAACTTTCCTTCCAAGGAGCAAGCGTCTTTTAATTTCATGGCGGCAATCAGCATCTGCAGTGATTTTGGAGCCCAAAAAAACAAAGTCTGACACTGTTTCCACTGTTTTTCCATCTATTTCCCATGAAGTGATGGGACCAGATGCCATGATCTTTGTTTTCTGAATGTTGAGCTTCAAGATTAATTCTTTGTAAAAAATGGGCCAAAGAACTAAACAGACATTTCTCCAAAGAAGATATACAGATGGCTAACAAACACATGAAAAAATGCTCAATGTCCCTCATAATCAGAGAAATACAAATCAAAACCACAATGAGATACCATTTCACACCAGTCAGAATGGCTGCTATTCAAAAGTCTACATGCAATAAATGCTGGAGAGGGTGTGGAGAAAAGGGAACCCTCTTACACTGTTGGTGGGAATGCAAACTAGTACAGCCACTATAGAGAACAGTGTGGAGACTCCTTAAAAAACTGGAAATAGAGCTGCCATATGATCCAGCAATCACACTCCTGGGCATACACACCGAGGAAACCAGAATTGAAAGAAACACATGTACTCGGATGTTCATTGCAGCACTGTTTATAATAGCGAGGACATGGAAGCAACCTAGATGTCCATCTGCAGACGAATGGATAAGAAAGCTTGGTACATATACACAATGGAGTATTACTCAGCCATTAAAAAGAATGCATTTGAATCAGTTCTAATGAGGTGGATGAAGCTGGAGCCTATTATACAGAGTGAAGTAAGCCAGAAAGAAAAACACCAATACAGTATACTAACGCATATATATGGAATTTAGAAAGAGGGTAACAAAACCCTGTAAACGAGACTGCAAAAGAGACACAGGTGCTTGTTCACACTGTTCTATAGAACGGTCTTTTGGACTCTGTGGGAGAGGGTGAGGGTGGGGTGATTTGGGAGAATGGCATAGAAACATGTATATTATCATATGTGAAACAAATCACCAGTCCAGGTTCGACACATGATACAGGATGCTCAGGGCTGGTGCGTGGGGATGACCCAGAGGGATGGGATGGGGAGGCAGGTGGGAGTGGGGTTCAAGATGGGGAACACATGTACACCCGGGGCAGATTCATGTCAATGTATGGCAAAACCAACCAATATAATATTGTAAAGTAATTAGCCTCCAATTAAAAAAAAAGTAGCAGTAAAGAGGAGCTTCAGGGGCATAGCTTAGGGGATGGACTCTAGCAGGTCACTGAAGCAAGACCATAAGATAGCTTAGAACTGCCAAAAGGATTTTAAGAGACATAATGAACAGACCTCAGCCTTCCCTTTGGAAAGCACTTTGTTATCCCTACTCCTGTTCACAGCCAGCCTCTCCAGCAGGCATTGCGGGGAATTCACTGGTCAGGATGCTAAATAGAAAATGGCATGGGCTGGGAGATACCCGTGATGAGTCCGATTAACCGGAACAGATGGGGAAACCCTCAGAGGGGTCTGGATGGAGCTGTTTGGTAAAGCAGTGAAGATTCAGAGCATGAACAAATGTTACAAATGAAAGAAGTGTTGCCAGTGTAACAAGAGCTGCCCTGGAAAATTCAACTCCAGTGGTGAGTTATGCCAAATAGTAGTGGAAATAAAATTATTTGCCATTAAATCAGGGCTTCTTTCATGCCAGACAGTTTTTAGAAAAGCTTTTTTAGGGATGTTTCTCATTTTACAGATGAGGCATCTGAGGCTGGTGATGATGAGGTTAGTGATGAATCTTTAGAGTTTCCAGATGGTATGGATTCAAAACTCAAGTTCTTAATTCTTATGGCCCTGGGGAGGGAAGAGAAGAAAGGGGGTTTGGGGGATTCACCCCATCTCCAAGCATCTTGAGAAGGATGATGAACATTTTACCTCTAAACTGGTTACTACAACTGGTTGGCAGGGAGGCATTCAGAAGTCATCCGTGGGGATGTGCTAATGGCAGGAGGCCTCAGGCTGTGTTCTTGGGCCTCGGGCTGTCCCCAAAACTGAGAAGTACTAGAGTTTGTGGGAGCTATGGAAGAGGAAACAGTAGCAGTCAAATGCAATCATCAATAGTAAGAATCATCAAGGCCAGGTCTGCTGCTGCTGCTAAGTCGCGTCAGTCATGTCCGACTCTGTGCGACCCCATAGATGGCAACCCACCAGGCTCCCCCATCCCTGGGATTCTCCAGGCAAGAACACCGAAGTGGGTTACCATTGCTTAAATTAACCAAAGATTTGAAAGATGCTTGCTAGAAACATCACTGTCTCAGTTAAGGATGCAGGGCAAATGTTTTCAGATACACTGCATTTGGAAACAGAATACTATTTTCTAAACACTTCCACAGAGAACACTGTAAATATAGAATATGTGTTGGGTGTGTGGGATTTCTCTATATTTTTTCTGATTCCCTTCTTTTGGCACTTGGGAGGGTCACCAAGCATCCCAAGTCACTTAGCTCAGTCTGGTTTCTGCCTGTTGCCCTAGCTTAGTTATGAAGACACTGCTTTCATTCCCCCAAACAATTCCAGTTTGGAGGATAAACTATATGCTCATCCCAGGTCACACTGAGAAGGGTAGACCCATTCCTAGGTAAAACTCAAGTTCACTTGGATACAAGCATGGGTCCAGGGCTGAGACCATGCCCAAGCAGGGTCAATCTGTATCCTTCCCAGGATGGATCTGTGAATGTTGGGAGAGAGAAGTACATTTTGGATACTATTTTGTAAAATGTATGTATGCTTGGAGCCACTGGTAGCTGCATAGAGTGGGCCTGGCCAGAAAGTGAGTGAGAGTGGGCTGGTACACAAAGATAACAGAGCTGAGAGTCAGAGAGAGACAGGACGGGGGGGAGGGGCAACTAAGCTTGGGGACTTGAGGACCCCTCCATCGATGTGCCACACTGCACCTTAAAACACCTAGTTACATAAGTCAATATATTTGCTTTTAGTTTTAGTTGTTTTTAAATTGGATTTCTGCTGTTTGCAACAAAGAAAAAGATATCAGCAATCTGAATGGGTATGGGCCTCTCTCAAGTTCTTATTGAAGGTACTTTATATGATCTATGTCATCCAATCTTGGCAAACGTCATGTCAGGTATGATTCATTAACTCCCCTGCGTAACTGAAAAATCCAAAATTCAGACATCAATGACTTGGTCAAGGTCAAGCATAGCCGGGAACAGCCTAGCCGGGATGTGCTGGCCCTTAATGCAGGGCCTGTGACTCCTTATCACACTGTGGGGACCAATTTGGAAGGCAAAAGGCCACACAGCTGCACCCGATGCCCCTCCTGGAGCTGTGAGTCTGCACCCCACTGCCCCAAATCTACATGCCTGCACCAGCTTCCTCGTTAGTGATCTTCTCCTTTTCCCTGAAAAACGTCATGCCCAGTGTTTACCCACAAGTTGACCTGGAACATACCAATGCATACTTTTGATCTCAGTTTCCATGGGAAATTACAGAAGCCTAACACACAAGATCCTCTGAACATTGAAATAATGGATCGGCAAATGCCTGGTGGGCTGCCAAGTACCACACCTGTTGGTTGTGTTCATCATTCTCTTAAATTTTAGTCGTTCCTGAACCAATCCTTATTTTACTTTCCAAAAGGCAAGAAAATCTTGTACACCAGGCAGACCATCCGATATGGTTTGCCCAGGACCAAGGGGTTTTCCAGGATGCAAGACTTTCAGTGCATGGACAAGTCCCAGGGAAACTGGGGTGGGTGGTGGGCCTGCTGTGCACTGACCTTATACTGCCTTTCTTGTTACATGTGAAAAGACTCATCTGGAATTTTCTCCACTCTCCACTTAACTGCTGTACGACCTTGGGCAAGTCCCTTCATCCATCCATTCGTTTATTTACTCAGTAAGGGCTTCGCTGGTGGTTCAGTGGTAAAGAAATTTCCTACAATGCAGGAGACCCAGTTTGGTCCCTGGGTCAGGAAGATCTGGAGAAAGACATGGCAACTTGCTCCAGTATTCTTGCCTGGAGAATCCCATGGACAGAGGAGCCGGTGGGCTATGGAGGATACGACTTAGCAACCAAAAAACAAACTATTTATTGGATGCCTGCTTGGCAAAGCACTGCCTCAATTTCCTCATTTATATTTATGGGGTGAGTATAGGAAATAAGTGAATCCATATTTGTTTGAGGCCCATAGCAGCTATTAAGATGATGGTGGTGGAGATATCTAGTACCTACAACCTCCACTCTTGCAAAGGCACCCAGCCACCCCACCAAGCTTTAATTGGAAAGCAGCCCTCTCTGCATCTCCTTTCAACATTGCTAGTGGCTCCTGTAAGAGCTCCTATGAGAGAGTAATCCAGCTTCAGATCCTGTGGTGGGAGAGTCTGGCCTCAAAAATCTCTGACTTTTATAACTGCATGGCTCACATTGTCACCCTGAGAGGAAGAAAGGAGCCTGCACTTCTCTCCGTCCGCCCTAACTGACTGTGAAAGGTCCAGTCCAGACTTCTGTTTGGATCACGTCACTTTATCCACCCACCAAAACGGGATGGGACAGATCCAGAAAGGCAGAGAATTCTATTCGCCAACAAGCCATCACTTTATATGGACGTCACTCAAGCATTTGGATTCTGAACCCAGACACACTCAAAACAGAGGCAAAGCCTATGACTATCCCAGGAAAAATAAGTACACAGGGACAAGGATGCTGGTGTGACAGCTGTCCTCCATGGTGACCATCCAGAGCCTGGATGGAATGGGTTGTGTACCTTTAGAAGAAGGGATACACAGTTGGGAACATGTGTCCTTAAGTACCTGGTTTATGCATTTACAAAACCACCAGGTAAACATCAGGAGCAGAAAGATGAGAGTTGCTTTCTCAACTGCCGGACTGATAAGGCCAGGTCAGAGACCTGTGCCTTGAGTTCTCCACTCCTAAATCCCCAGCAAAATTACCAAAAGAGTACAGTAACATGGGAAATCTACGTCATAAGAAAAAGAATTCCTGTTCTCAGAAGGTGAGCATCCCTTGAATCATGTCAACTGTACCTTTTTGGAGGCTGGATACCTTGATGAACAGCTCAGCTGAGGTGCAGGGAATGAGGCCACCCTTGGTCAGGTGTTAAAGCAAGGATGGGTGACTTCTGAATTACCACTCTAGGGTATAGAACACTCTGATTCTGTATCCCAGAGTATAGAACCAACTATTTAGTGCCAACCTGCTTGAGATGCTACAGGATTTTTAGGCAAAGGCTGTTGGAAGGAAATAACTCAAACTGGCTGGGCTAGGGGGAGGACAGCAGTGGGCAAGCTGCATTCTGTGGCTGCTACAGGCTGGCACTGAAGGGGGGTGATGCTCAGGAGCAGTGGTGTTGCCTGTTCACTGTCCCTGCTGCCACTCGGCATCCACAGCTTGCAAGGGCACTACACTCAGAGAAGGGGGTCGGCAGGACTGCACATTCCTCCCAACTAATGGAGCCGCAGCAACAAAGTCAGAAAAGACACCCTTACACTTGAGCAAGCACCTTCTTTAAAATTAATTAATTAATTTTAATTGGAGGCTAATTACTTTACAATATTGTGGTGGTTTTTGCCATACATTGACATGAATCAGCCATGGGTGTACATGTGTTCCCCATCCTGAACCCCCCTCCCACCTTCCTCTCCATCCCATCCTTCTGGGTCATTCCAGTGCACCAACTTTGAGTGCCCTGTCTCATGCACCAAACTTGGACTGGTCATCTATCTCACATGTGGTAATATACATGTTTCAGTGCTGTTCTCTCAAATCATCCCACCCTTGCCTTCTCCCACAGAGCCCAAAAGTCTGTTCTTTGTATCTGTGTCTCTTTTGCTGTCTCATATACAGGGTCGAGTATACAGGCACTTGAGCAAGAGCCTTCTTTCTCCTCCCCAAAGGCTGCCTCTGCTCTGACCCCTGGATATTACTCAGCTTGAGTAACATTCATGGAAGGGAAGGACAATGAGCGCTCAGTAAAGCAAACATTCAGAAAAAAACTGACCAACATGCATTTCCATATAAAGAAAAGTACTTGATATAATGTAGCTAACTTAGAAATAAATTGACATATAAAACTCAGTTATGAAAATTTGAAAGAAATGGCCATGAGCCATGACACCAATGAGAAAGGGAGTACATTCTCATAGTTGATATTATCTGTGTGCGATGGAAAGCATGGGACAAGAGACTGCAAGAGCATGAGACGGCTCTGCTTAGAGAGCTGAGATGCCATCTGACTTGGGTCTTGAGAGATGCACAGGGGTAACCTGCTGAGTATTTCAGGTAGGCGAGAGGCAGAGACTGTATTCAGAGCCATCCTGTATTCAGAATACACAGAAAATGTCATTATGAAGACTTCTGCTTAGACTTAAACACAAGTTTACTTCTGCCTTCTCCTGAAACCCCACAAAGATTTGAAAACAGACATAAACCCACAGGGATGGAGATTGGGAGAGGAGACAAGAGAAAATATTGGAAGTTTGAAGCTAGAAAGTCAAGAGATCACTGACCTGGCAGAAGAGAAAACTGAACTCTCTGCTAGGAGTGGAGAATACTTAAACGGACTTGATGGAGGTGAGTTTGAGTGAACTCCAGGAGTTGGTGATGGACAGGGAGGCCTAGTGTGCTGTGATTCATGGGGTCGCAAAGAGTCAGACACGACTGAGCGACTGAACTGAACTGAACTAAACCTGAGTCACCCACAGGACCTCAGGAGACTTGGTTCTGTCTTGGTTTCTCTCTCTTGTATTAGCAGAGCACACCTTCCAGTCAATTCCTAAAAAGAGATGCCTAAATAGGAAAGATGAGATTGACTGCAAAAGATGTAGCTAACATTTTGCATTAAAAGCAGTTCAACTGGGACCCCTGACCCATCCCATGCTTCCAGAGGTGTGACTCGCCTTCATCTTGGCGGAAGATTGAGGTTTCAGTTCCTGGTGGTGTTGAACCAGAGGATGACTGGATTCTGAGATTCCAGATGCAGCTGAGGCTAGAGCTGTCATACTGATCAAGGAGATCAGATGAAAATCCATCTGCCACAAGGTGAGTCGATGCCATCTTGGGGCTAAGTATAGTTTCATCTGGGCTTCTCTACCAATTCCAAGTAGGAAATAGGATTAATTTGCAGGAAACAGGCTAATCTAAGAAAAAAGGCCTACAGACAGCTGCAGCTGCAGGGAGCTGCTCCCTGATGAACTAACTTGGCCAAGTCACTGCACAGTGAAGACCACCATTCAGCCAGTCAACCAGTCCTGTCCGGGGGCTCCAAATCGGCTTTCTAGCGCCCCACTCTGTAATGCCAATGGACTCCCAAGCACCACTCGATGTTTGAGCCATTCAAGAGAGAAGCCAAACCAACCCACCAACCAGAAATCCACTGGCAGTGAAATATTTTTAAAATATTTTTTAAAAAGCAAAAGGTATACTCAAAAGGCAAAAATTAGAGAGATGGAACATGTATGAAACAGAGAAGGCTAGAAAACAAAAATGCCCAGAGAATAAGAAAGGCTTCTTAGAACTTAAAAATGTTACAGAAGAAGCTTAAAATTCATGAGAAAGTTTAGGAAGATAAAGTAAAAATCATGGCTTAGAATAGAGAACAGGAAGGAAAAAAATGGAAAAAAAATATAACAAGAGTTAATAGAAATGTGTAAATCCTACTGTATAGAACAGGGAACTATATTCAACATGCTGTGACAAGCCTACTTTAAAAGAGTATGAAAAAGAATGCATAGAGATGTATAACTGAATCACAATGTGACTAACACAATAGTGAAAATCAGCTATATCTCAATAAAATAAATTTTTCTAAAATTTCAGAATCAGTTTGGGAGCTCAATATTAATAAAAATAGTTTCAGAGTTAAGAAAATTAAAAACAAAGGAGCATAATTTACCATAAAAATGACATAAGAAAGTTTCCTAAGACTGAATTCCAAGGTGTCCACTAAGTAAGCAGGATAAAAATGAAAAAAAAAAAAAAAAGGACAAATCACCTCATTATGAAAATTTAATGGTACCGGGAAAAATTAAAGTCTTGAAATCAGTGGATGGGATGAGTGAAATATACAGGTTATCTGTAGAGAGTCAGAATGGCATTGGATTCTCAAGAACGATAGGAAAATTGGCGCCACCTTCTCAAAGCTGCAGGAATATGGTGTTCACCCTGGAATCCTATACACACCCAATAATTAAATATGCTTCCCTTTTCAGTAATTAACTGGAAGATGTGCTCTGCCAAAGTAAGAGAGAAAATCTGAGACAGAGGAAAATGTGGGATGCAGAACCAGAAATAAAAGGAAAGGCATACCCAGGAGGGTGGGGAACAGAGAACCGAGGAAGCAGCCGTGCAGCCAGTCCAGGTGGGAGTGGAGAAGGTGCCTCCTAGAGAAACGTCACCATGAAAAGATGAAGCCAATAAAGTCCCTGATGCAGGTATTGAGAGGAGATTGGCACCTTTGTCAGAGAGTTCTAGAATGAATTAATGACAGGCATTATAAAACACTGAACACATGACAAAGAGAGACCATTCCAGAGATATCAAATAGTTATAAAGGAAAGAAAATGCAGTCACACAAGACTCAGCTGTGCATAGTATTTATATGAGCATAAATGTGTATATGGAGAAGGAAATGGCAACCCACTCCAGTGTTCTTGCCTGGAGAATCCCAGGGACGGGGGACCCTGGTGGGCTTCTGTCTATGGGGTCACACAGAGTCGGACACGACTGAAGTGACACGGCAGCAGCAAATGTGTATATAGAGTGTGCACCGGTGGCTCAGATGGTAAAGAATCTGCCCGCAATGCAGGAGACCCACAGAGAATCCTCACTCTAACTAAACATTCTGCCACAACCTCACTGGGGAGATGGGTGGGGAGAAAGCATATGTTGGAGTGGAGGATGTAGAAGAGATCTAAATCTGCATCATCTTCTGTAGTGAGAAGTCCATGGATGGTCTAAAACTGGGACTCCAGGAAACATACTGGGACACAAAGGAAAATGCCAGAAGGATGAGCTCACACCACTGAACCAACTTTCCCTGGGAAGCAGAAATCTAGAATAAAAGGGGGAGACCCATTCTATTTATGTCACATTTTTATACATTAAGTCTTATAGTGCTATTTGATTGTTAAACTATGCACAAACTGTAACTTTGAGGGAAACACAATTTCAGTCTGTTTATTTTAACTTTATTGAGGTCAAAGGCTGTGCGTCAAAGGCTGTGCGTGCATGTACACAGCTTGAGAAACTTGGACATAGCCATCGGTCTGGCATGGCTAAACTTCAGGTCAGGGTGAGTGGAGGAGTGAGGCTCTAGAAACAAATAAATGCTTCTGCTGTTGACTTTGGAAATCTGCTTCAATCCTGTTGCTGGGCTGCCATGATTTCTTCAAGACTCCAGATGATAAAGGTGAAACGGGGTTGAACAGCTGGAATGGTTGGGAGGGAGCACACGTGACCAACTCAGGGTGCATTCAGTAAGGGTGACTCCTCCTCCTGCTTTAATTAATGATAGAAGAAACCCAGGACTGCTGTTGGAAAACATGTAAATACTACAAAACATACGAGTGTGTCCGCCTGCCCTGGATAGACACCAGCCTCCTCAGGTAGCACACAGTTAACAATTTGGTTTCCATCTTTTTCTACAATCACATAGTATCATTTTTTCTTTTCTTTCTTTCTTCCTTCTTTCCTTCCTTCGGTCCTTCCTTCCTTCCTTCCTTTCTTCCCCTCCTTCCTTCCTTTTTCTCCATTCAGATGCTTTTATTTAGAATACTCCCAATTACCCTATTACACTCAGTAAAGATGTAGAAATTCAAAACAAAGGTGTAAAATTGAGAACATTGATCTGAAGAGATGTTTATAAAGCTAGTTCTGCCCTGAACTTATCTGACCCACTCTCTCCAGAGCAGGACTAGGGACCAGGGGACAGGCCAGGCTAGCTTCACGCACCAGAACCCAGATTCTGTGTCAGCAGTCGAGAGGAAGTGGCACAGATCCTCCTCCTCGATCCTGGGGCTGGCACTCAAAGCGGGAGAACAGTTTCCATGGAGACCGGGACACTAGAGATGTTCTCTGGAATTACTCCTTGGGGCTCACTGACAAATAGAAACATTTGTGGGCCTAAATATAGCTGCTTTCAGGACGATTCATCAAGCCCAGGACTTGGCTGGAATGTGGCTTTGGAACAAATGCACTTAGTGTGACCTGCTGATGTTTTCAATATTTCACAATGTTTACATTGCCATCAGAGGAACTATCTCGTGAAAATACATCGATGCGGGGGCTGTGTGGTTTTGTCCTCCGGCATGTGTTGCCATCAGAGTCCTGCCTGGGGGTGGCAGGGCTCAACTAAGGCATGCTTTCTTGGCCAGAAAGGCCCTTCACTGTAGAGATAGATTTTTAAGAGGACTCAATCAGAAAATATTCTCTTCTGATAGAGAGACAGATTATTGCCTGTGATTAGGAAAAAACTAAGAGCATGCCCTTTCTGTTCTTTCTCCTCCAGGATTCCTGGGACTGTAAATTCTTGTCTGTATAATTACCCAGAATACTCTGCTCTGTCCCAGCTCCCAGCCCCAAACTTGCCCCTGCAAACTTGCATTGTATCATGACACTAATTCACGGCAGAGCCAGCTCCCTGCTGACTACCAGGATGCGCCTTCCCAAATTCATTCATTCGATAATGCACTACATGACTACTGAGTTCTAGGCAGAAGGCAGACAGATGCAGAAGATGATGGCAGAGGTCACAAGGAGCTTCCAGGCCAGCGGGAGAGACAGATGAGAAACAATCAGCCCATCAATAGGCAATTTTCGATCGTAATAAATATTGCAGACAAAATGGAACAAGGCAGTGCCAAAATGAGAGGATGATGCAGGGAACACCAGCCAGGAGGGCAGGGGAGGCCCTTTTGAAGTTTTGACCTTGGAAGGGAGACCTGAAGGACACATAGATCAACGGGAAAAGCTTTTCAGGAAGAGGGAACTGCAAGTACACAGACTCAAAGCTACGACCATGCTCAGTAGCTTTACAATGAGGAAGGGAGCCCAGAGTGAGCTGAGGTCAGAGAGCCAGGCACGGATCAGATCATCGAGGGCCTCACATGTTGGGCTATCAATTTGGATAATATTGCTCAGAAGGAAAGGGAGCAATTGCCTTCTACCCCCACAGCCAAGAGTCTGTCTGAGTATCTGAATGAAAGGTTTTCCTAAGCACTGTGTTTTTACCACCTACATACTGCACCTCTTCTAAGAGAATAAATTCCTTCTTCTTTTTGGCTTCTAGGAAGCTCCTCTTAGTTCTTTAGCTTTTTCTGTTTCATTGCACTCTAAGGCTTTTTGAAAGTTATCTTGGAGTGAGAGGTACAGATGGTTAAACACAAGTCTAATCCCCCTCCATAACATGACTGACACCTTCCTCCAGGTCTATGGCAACAAGTCTAAAAAGCATTTGTCTTCAGAGTTCAAAAGAGGTGGGCTGCATTACAACATTCATGGGCCCTTGGCACTTTTACCTTTGTGGGCCCCCTCTTTCATAAAAAGAAAGTTAAACCTGACACTTGATGATTGTGTGGGTATAAAGACAAATATGTTAATATCCTGTACTAAAAAATTTTTCTTTGCTCTGAAAGTTCATTTTTCTCCCCCATCTGATTAAGGCATGCAAACATTTTTGTGGGCTCTGCTGTGCCTAAGGGATAAGCTGGCCTTGCATGGAGGTGAAGATGGCTAGCGACATGGGACAGAGACTGAAAACGACCGTCTAGCTTAGAAACGCCCCACTGTCGAGTGAGGAGAAGCTGTTTCTGAGATCCTGAGAGGGCCTTTGCTGTGCTGGGTGGGGTGGCAGTGTGGAGGCCGCACTGGGCTGGAAGGCAAGGGGGCCCAGGTTGGTCTTACCTCCTCTACCAGGCCTGGGCTGGTTGGAAGTTACTGGCGCTTGGAGGACTTCAGACGGGCCCGATCTTTTGAATGTGTGTCCTGGGGAGACTGTGGCCACGCAAAGCAGCCAGTTAGCACTGGACAGGTTCTCTGAGAAGCAGCTCTCAACTCCTGGAAGAGAGTGTTCTTCACGGCTCTCCTTCCCACCATCATGAAAGCTTCCTCGAAATACAGGTAAGTTTTCTCATGGTTTTATAGCTCTCATGTAAAAGCCTATAATATTTATGTATAGTAAGAGTCCTCATATGCAGAAAGGTGAAAAAATCTGTTTTAACAAAGTTTACAACCTATTATTTAATTATGATCCTTTAAAACATAATAAGGCCATGGGAAAGTGCTTCGGGAAGTGGCCACCTTCTCTTGCAACAGAGTAGTCTTCCATTAGAGGTGGCTGGAGTGCCAGATTTAACAAGTGAAAAATACAGGACACCTGGTTACATTTGAGTTTTCGATAAACCATGAACCATGTTTTAGAGTAAGCATGTCTCATGCGGGGCTTCGCTAGTGGTAAAGAACCCCTCTGCTAGAAGGAGATTGTAAGAGACTTGGGTTTGATCCCTGGTTCAGGAAGATCCCCTGGAGGAGGGCATGGCCATACACTCCATCATTCTTGCCTAGAGAACCCCATGGATAGAGGAGCCTGGCGGGCCACAGTCCACAATGAGTTGCAAAGAGTTGGACATGATTGAAGCGACTTAGCACACATGCACACACATGTCTCATGCAATATTTGTAATATCCGGCAGCCCTCTTTGGGCATAAAGGAGATCTGTGAGTGAAGGTCAAAAGGATCTGGTCATGGATGTGGAAGGGGTGAGTTTCAGGGTACCTACACAGGACAAGTTTAATGAAGGAAAATAAAGAGTTAGGTGAGCTAATATTTGTAAAGTCAACTTCTGAATAACCTATAGTTAAGTCAATGATTTCTAAACTTATCACATCCAGGGAACTCTTACTAAATTTTCCTCTATTGATAGCCCATGGCTGTCTTAATGTCAACCCTTTAATTGGCACCCAGCTCCATGACTTTTTCAACTTCCTATCAGAGTTTCTGACCTGCGTGAGTCAACCACTGATGATAAAGGTATTTTTGACAGGGTCACCCTAAATCAGTGTGAATCCAGTCAGACACAGCCTGAGGTGGCCTGTGTGGACTCACTGTTCCCACTAGGACATTCTCAAACCCCGAGGCTAGCTCTAGGACCTTGCAGGACCGCTGAGGACCCCAGTTTCATAGTCGTGATTGGGGCCATTAATCACATAGAACACCTAACATATTAGATTGGCCAAAATGCTTATTCGGGGTTTTCTGTCAGATGGTAGGGAAAAGCCTGAACAAAATTTTTGGCCAACCCAATACAATAAATTATATTACCCAGCTCCATGTGTTGGAATTATTTCCTCCCTACCTTTGAGTGACAAATTAATAAAGCCAAGCTTGCTTTCTCATGGCTCAACAGAACTGGCCAATTCTCTGTCCTCACCTTGGAATGCCCCGTCAAAGCAGACATGATGTGCTCCGGTCTGTGAGCAAGGGGATAGACTGGCGCTTAGACAAATGTGCAGGCAGAGTCAGAAGCCCTGTTAATTAAATAACAATTATAACCAAGAAATAAGAATTAATTAGAGAAAAATCTAGTGTCAGCATAAACAGCTTTAAACAGTAAACTAATCTTACTGCCAATTTAATTGCCGTGTGTAATTAGAATTAATTGCAGAGTAGAGGTTTGGTTAACATAATAAAATGTTCCTTTAAAAAAATAGTGATTAGGTGGTTAGCCAGAGCAGTTAAAATAGTTTAGATTTCAGGGGATGGTGAAAGGCCTTGTTGTAGTGGTTTGGCATCAGACATACATCACTAGTTGGGTGACCTGGGGCAAGTCCTTGTATCCTTGAGTCCTACTCTTTTCAGGAGCAAAAAGTGTAATGAAATCACTCTTCCACAAAGGTTTTTATTTTCTGGAAGTTAAATGAGGCCTATGGGCAAAGTGCCTACTCTATGCCTGGTACATAGGAGAGAGTGTGTAAATGGGGGCCATGACAAAGATTCCTTTTATTGAAGTTCTCACCTTACACCTCAGGCTTCCCGGTCTAACTTTCCCACCGTGGTGGAGAGCAGCAACCCAGACAGACGACTGAAACCATGTTGGCATTGTAAATTGCCCTCTGCCATCTCTTTTTGTTCTCCTGCTTCTTCCTCTGGGTAAATAAGTCATTCTGCAGGTGGCTGCTTTTGTCACTGTTATGTCTGGGCAGTCCCTTCATTCATTAGGAATCTTTCCATTGTAGTGTTTCATTGGATATTCCTGGAAGATGGGGTGCCAACCATGGAACCATACCAGGACATCAAGCAGAAGAATTTCCTGCAGAGCTAAAGAGCTGAAAGAGGAAGCTGAGACTCCCCCATCACCTGAGATTCAGCCAAGGGGCACCAGCTGGCAGGTAGATATAGAAGGCATTTGGTGTCCTTTGAGTCAGCAAGATAACCATTAGTGGACATCACATTTATTCCCTTCTCCTCAGTCTCCGCAAAGGAGAGGGAGAAATTGTGAGAGACACGCTTGGTATCTCCCCTCCCGCTTCCTCATTCCTCCCCTGATTGGTGACTTTGGGATGTCAGTCAATGTCTTGAAGTCAAAGACCATCAGGAATACACCTGTAGTTAACCAACTTGGGTTTGTTAGTCATGAAGCAAGGTAGAGTATAGACAGTGGGGATACACAGGGCATCTCAGGAAGAGAATCTTAGAGAGGACTGATTGAAGGATTTGGGCCTGTGTCAGGTGATCTGGGGGGAAAACTTAAGAAAGTGGGATTTTACTCTGAATTGGATGGTTCATGGAGGTGGGGACTGTTAAATGATTGGGTATTTCAATAAATCTTATCTCTAGGGAGGGCAGAGCAGAGAGAAACTGACAGTGTCGTTGGTAAGGAAGCAACAGCCACTCATAATAACAAGGAGAGGAGGAGGTTTGGGACTGGGAGGTCTGAACAATGTTCACGTGGTTGTCCTTGTTCAGACACGGTTACAGAGGGGTCTTGTTTTTGTTTTGATCGTCATTGTAGTCACAGAGTGGCCTTTTCTGATGGTGATGTTCTGAGAATCGGTTTTCACACTGGACAGAAAAACACTGAGGCCCAGCTCTGGGCACATGGCCAGATCCCAGATGTCAGAGTCTGCTCTTGTCCAGGGAGAAAAAGCTGACCAAGTTCTGGGTTCTATATTTGAAGCTACCCTCTTCCAGAAAGGGTCTGCTCTAAATTACTCTCCACTACGTGGTGAGCTCCCAGCCCTGCATCTGCCATTATGAGCAAGTTCCTTCCTCCAGAGAAACCTCTGTATTTTCACCTGTAAGATGGAGACAGCCCCAAACTCCCACACGTCTGACGAAGGTAAGACTGGAAAAGTCAGGCGGAAAATCCTGGTTAGGAGCTACAGAAATGTAAATGTCATCAGCATCTTGCTTTGATCCTGTGTGTCTCAGCTAGGCTCACTCTGGTTCTTCAGAATATACCAAACGTGCTTTTCATTAAAGCAGCAATCAGATCAATTGCTAGAAAGACAACTTAGCCCTCTTGTTCCTCAATAGGATTTTCAATGCATCCCTCTAATGTGTATCTTATGCAAATGGGCACAAAAATTCATTTCGTGAGCAAACCAGTGCAGTCTTTGTCTAGGGAGTGCAGTGCAGCTGGACAGGGTCTTAATGGAGAGGCCAGCAAAGGCCATCAGGGTGGGTGTGGTCAGACTGTAGTGAGGCTCACCCACTACTCCCAAGAGATGGCCTTGGCCCTGTTGAAAGTCAGACAAGCAGGGCAATCAGTACCTGGCTCTGGGCACTATTAAGGATGCAGCAACTGCCCTGTCTCATGTGCTATGTGGAGGTGTGGTTTTAATTGTGGTAAAATATATGTTAACATAAAAATTGCCATCCTGACTATTTTCAAGGGTGTGTGGTTCACTAACATTGTTGTCCACTCAATCTCCAGAGAAATCGGAACCCTTGTACACTGCCAATGGAAATGCAACTAAAGCTCTATACTCATTAAACGATAACTCCCCGACTCCCTCTCCCCTAGTCCCTGGCAACAAATGTATTTTCTGTCTCTATGATTTTGACTATTTCAAAGTGGAATCCACAGAAGTAGAATCACAGTGTTTGTCTTTTTGTTATTGGCTTAATTCACTCAGTATAATGTTCTCAAAGCCCATCCATGTTGAAGCATATGACAGCATTTCTGGAAGGCTGAATAATATTTCATTGAATGGATATCCCATGTTTTGTTTATCCATTCATCTATGAATAGACACTTGGGTTGTTTCCACCACTTGGCCATTGTAAATAATGCTGTCATGAACATAGGTTTATGAATATCTCTTTGAGTCTTTTCTTTCAATTCTTTCGAGTGAATACCCAAAAGGAGAATTGCGGGATCACATAGTAATTATATTTTTTAATTATTTGAAGAGCCACCATACTGTTTTCACAACACGAGCACCATCTTGCATTCCCTTCAGTGGAGCACAAAGATTCCAATCTCTCCAACATTCTAGCATGGGAGTTCTGAGTGTCCCTACGGCCTACAAGACAGAGAGAAGAGATTGAAAGGTAACATCAATGAGTAATGTCTGAACTAAATCAAGTGTCTAAACTTTTGCTCCTAAGAAGTGAACAGACCAACTGGAATGGGAGCTCTCTGATGGAAGGATCATATTTTATTTATCTTTTATTCCCAGGACAGAACCCAGTTAGTGGCTCTCAATAAATGTTGAATGATTGAATTGAATGAGCAAAACTGTTTGTGCATTAGGTAGTAAAGAAAAGTGTGGTCCATTTTCTTGGCTTACTTCAGAAGAGATATTATTCTACAGGACTGTCAGCATTCAAGGGGAGCTCCTACCACTACATTCTGTGGGGCTTTTCTCCATAACTAGCAGAGGGTCAAGCAAATTGCAGCTGTCCACAGATATTGGTAGAATGAATGCATCCACATGGTAACATTTTCAATGCAGGGCTTCTGTGAATCTCACTGCAAAAACAGATATATCCATGTCTAGGACCTGGGAACCCTGGAAGTTGCCCCCAGTCTACCTTTAACTTATAGCCAGCTGGAGACCCCTCTCCACTCCATGGTTTGGTAGATGCTTCCTGACAGTATATACCTTCTTCCTTTTCTTCTCTGCCTTGACTTTTTCCAGATACATGAAAATTTCTGGTGGTGGCAGCATTTGGTGGGGCAGAAGGGACCCACTTTCAACAGACACATCTGACCCAATCCTGGCATGGCAGGCAGGGAAAAACCCAGGGATGCCCACTCTCCTGCATTCCTCCCACCATCCTTCCATCCCAGAGAGCTCTCCCCAGATTTACAGACAGGCTCCAAGAATTCACAGAAGGTCTGATCTCAGTTCTTCCTAATTTTCCCATATGGCCCTTCATTTGGGACCCTCTTGAGCTTTGATTCTTTATGACAAGAAGCCTATTGATTGTGTTGAAGACAGAAGGGAAAGCACTGGGATGGCAGGAAGAGTCTAGCACCTGTCTCCATGGCTGCCCTCACACTCTCTGGATACATACACACTCACGTGCATGTGCACACACACACACACACGCACACACGCACACACCTTATTTGATCCCCTACCAAATCTGCTTGAGCCCCTGTAACAGAAAATCGTCATGGGCCCCAGCATGCTCTAGCTCAGACAGATGCAATCCCTGGTTCCTCCTGGGACACAGCTCCTTTGCAGGATTTCCATCCCTACCCACTTCATACATCCCTCCTTTCCCACAGAAAGGGACCAGGGCTAAGTGGCGGGGAGTCTTTCCATCAGGATAGTCACTCCAAAGGATAGTCTGGGCTCGGCTCCAGCCTTGGGCCTTTGAGGGCCCCTCTCCAGATCCCACCTCAGTCCATCAAGCAGAACAAGTTTCCACTTTTCCCCTTCAAAGCTGTCATGTCAGAATCCTGTGGTTATTTCTCACTGGCATAGTTCCCCTAAAACTCAGCCAGAGAAGAGAAGGTCTGTCATTGACTGAATTGTTTCATCTGGAGGCAAATAAATTTACCTGAAATTAAGCTGAAGCCCTAACCCCCGGGTAGCTGTATTTGTAGTAAGTGTTAAGGTTTAGTTCAGTTCAGTCACTCATTCATGTCTGACTGTTTGTGACCCCATGGACTGCAGCACGCCAGGCCTCCCTGTCCATCACCAGCTCCCAGAGCCTACTCAAACTCATGTCCATCGAGTCAGTGATGCCATCCAACCATCTCATCCTCTGTCGTCCCCTTCTCCTCCTGCCTTCAATCTTTCCCAGAATCAGGGTCTTGTCCAAGGAGTCACTTCTTCGCATCAGGTGGCCAAAGTATTGGAGCCTCAGCTTCAGCATCAGTCCTTCCAGTGAACATTCAGGACTGATCTCCTTTAGGAAAGGCTAAAGTTGAGGTTAAGGTGTTAGCGTTGACTGAGATCCTGAGGACAGATCTCCAGTCTGATAGCCTCAGATTCTTTATAGGAAAAGACACCAGAGAACCCATGTGTTCTCTCCTCCCTGATACTCCCCTCTCTTTCTGCCATGTGAGGATGCAGCAAGAAGGCAGAATCTACATTCCAGGAAAAGACCCCGCTCTGGAAATTAAATTGGCCAAGATTTGGACCTTGAACATCCAGCCTCCAAAACTGTGAGAAATAAATTTGTTGCTTTAAGGAAGCCTGCTGTGCCATTCTGTTACCTCAGCCCAAGGGAAGTAGTACAACACCCTGCTTCACAAAAGAAGGGGGGAGGGCCTCCGGGTCAGCACCCACACAAGGTCTTGTGGTCCCCAGGCCATCCACTTGTCAAGGTTGTACAGCTGCAACCATGCTCCCCATTCTCACCTGCCTTCAAGGAGGCATACCTCCTATCTGAGGCCAGAGCCAATGCATGCAGGAATTTGCATAGTTTAGAAAAAGGCAGTCCTTCTAGTCAGACACAGTGCAACCACCCCCCACAACGGAAAGAAAAAGGTGCTTTGTTGCAGACAAAACTCTGAGCTAAGACACATAGCTTGGAGAATCGAAAATGGCCTGTATTTTAATCCTATCACCTCCTTGGTCAGTGCCTAAAGGATGCATTTGTTCATGGGAGCCTGAGTTCTCCTGAATCTAATTACACCTACCTTCTTTTTAAAATTTTGATCTTATAATGGAGCATATTTGATTAGAAAAGTCATTCAGTTCAGTTCAATCGCTCAGTTGTGTCCGACACTTTGTGACCCCATGAATCACAGCACACCAGGCCTCCCTGTCCATCACCAACTCCCGGAGTTCACTCAAACTTATGTCCACAGAGTCGGTGATGCCATCCAGCCATCTCATTCTCTGTCGTCCCCTTCTCCTCCTTCCCCCAATTCCTCCCAGCATCAGAGTCTTTTCCAGTGAGTCAACTCGTCGCATGAGGTGGTCAAAGTATTGAAGTTTCAGCTTTAGCATCAGTCCTTCCAATGAACACCCAGGATTGATCTCCTTTAGAATGGACTGGTTGGATCTCCTTGCAGTCCAAGGGACTCTCAAGAGTCTTCTCCAACACCACAGTTCAAAAGCATCGATTCTTCGGCGATCAGCTTTCTTCACAGTCCAACTCTCACATCCATACATCACCAATGGAAAAACAATAGCCTTGACTAGATGAACCTTTGTTAGCAAAGTAATGTCTCTGCTTTTTAATATGCTGTCCAGCTTGGTCATAACTTTCCTTCCAAGGAGTAAGCGTCTTTTAATTTCATGGCTGCAATCAGCATCCACAGTGATTTTGGAGCCCCAAAAAATTAAATCTGACACTGTTTCCACTGTTTCCCTATCTATTTCCCATGAAGTGATGGGACCAGATGCCATGATCTTAGTTTTCTGAATGTTGAGCTTTAAGTCAACTTTTTCACTCTCCTCTTTCATCAAGAGGCTTTTGAGTTCCTCTTCACTTTCTGCCACAAGGGTGGTGTCATCTGCATATCTGAGGTTATTGATATTTCCCCCGGCAATCTTGATTCCAGCTTGTGCTTCCTCCAGCCCAGCATTTCTCATGATGTACTCACGTATAAGTTAAATAAGCAGGGTGACAATATACAACCTTGATGTACTCCTTTTCCTATTTGGAACCAGTTTGTTGTTCCACGTCCAGTTCTAACTGTTGCTTCCTGACCTGCATACAGGTTTCTCAAGAGGCAGGTCAGGTGGTCTGGTATTCCCATCTCTTTCAGAATTTTCCACAGTTTGTTGTGATCCACACAATCAAAGGATTTGGCATAGTCAATGAAGCAGAAATAAATGTTTATCTGGATCTCTCTTGCTTTCGCCATGATCCAGCAGATGTTGGCAATTTGATCTCTGGTTCCTCTGCCTTTTATAAAACCAGCTTGAACATTTGGAAGTCCACGGTGCACATACTGCTGAAGCCTGGCTTGGAGAATTTTGAACACGATTTTACTAGCGTGTGAGATGAGTGAAATTGTGCAGTAGTTTGAGCATTCTTGTTTCAAGCAAATAGCAAAGTGATTCATTTATACATATACACATATCTGCTATTTTTCAAACTCATTTCCCATGTAGCTTATTACAGAATATTGAGCAGAGCTCTCTACCTGTGCAGCAGGTCCTTGCTGACCACTTTAAACACAGCGGTATACACACGTTGGTCCTAAACTCCCAGTCAACCCTCCCCTCCACCCCTTCCCCCGGCCCCAGTCTGCCTTCTGTAGGTTGTTGTCTCATCAGCTATTGGTCTTTCTCCTGTTCTTTCCTGTGCATTTTTGTCATATTTAGTCCATGTGTATTTACTATGATTATTGATACACTTGGGTTTAACTTCATAATCTTGCTATTTGTTTTCTATCTGTCCCTTCTGTGTTTTGTTCCTCTGCTCCATCACTCATGCCTTTAAAGGGGTTAATCAAATATTTTTTAAAAGTTTATTTCCTGTTGTCCTTACCACTTCATATTATTTTAGTGGATGCCCAGTGAATTATAATGTGTCTTTAACTTCTCACAGTATAATTAAAATTAACATACCATTTCAATAAAATGTAAGAATCTTCAGCTGTATGATTTACCACCCCCATGCCTTGTGCTAGCATTGTATAGTTTTCCTCATACATTGTGAACCCCATAATAACATTAATATTATTATTTTTCACTCAAACTGTTAATTGTCTTTCAAAGAAATTGAGAGAAGTAAAAGACCTAGTTGTTTTAGGCTCATCCATATATTTGCCATTTCTGATGCTCTTCATTCCTTTCTGATATCTTAGTTTCTATCTCATGTCAGTTCCCTCCATTCTGGAAAATTTCCTTTAGCATCTCTTATAGTGAAGTTCTGAATGTTGAGCTTCAAGCCAACCTTTTCACTCTCCTCTTTCACTTTCATCAAGAGGCTTTTGAGCTCCTCTTCACTTTCTGCCATAAGGGTAGTGTCATCTGCATATCTGAGGTTATTGATATTTCTCCCAGCAATCTTGACTCCAGCTTGTGCTTCTTCCAGCCCAGCGTTCCTCATGATGTACTCTGCATATAAGTTAAATAAGCAGGGTGACAATATACAACCTTGACGTACAGCTTTTCCTATTTGGAACCAGTCTGTTGTTCCATGTCCAGTTCTAGCTGTTGCTTCCTGACCTGCATACAGGTTTCTCAAGAGGCAGGTCAGGTGGTCTGGGATTCCCATCTCTTTCAGAATGTTCCACAGTTTATTGTGATCCACACAGTCAAAGGCTTTGGCATAGTCAATGAAGCAGAAATAGATGTTTTTCTGGAACTCTCTTGCTTTCTCCATGATCCAGCGGATGTTGGCAATTTGATCTCTGGTGCCTCTGCCTTTCCTAAAACCTGCTTGAACATCCGGGAGTTCACGGTTTACATACTGCTGAAGCCTGGCTTGGAGAATTTTGAGCATGACTTTACTAGCGTGTGAGATGAGTGCAATTGTGTGGTAGTTTGGAAAAACAGTGGAAACAGTGTCAGACTTTATTTTTTTGGGCTCCAAAATTACTGCAGATGCTGATTGCAGCCATGAAATTAAAAGACGCTTGCTCCTTGGAAGGAAAGTTATGACCAACCTTGATAGTATATTAAAAAGCAGAGACATTACTTTGCCAACCAAGGTCCGTCTAGTCAAGGCTATGGTTTTTCCCGTGGTCATGTATGGATGTGAGAGTTGGACTGTGAAGAAAGCTGATCGCCAAAGAATCGATGCTTTTGAACTGTGGTGTTGGAGAAGACTCTTGAGAGTCCCTTATACTGCAAGGAGATCCAACCAGTCCATTCTAAAGGAGATCAATCCTGGATGTTCAATGGAGGGACTGATGCTAAGGCTGAAACTGCAATACTTTGGCCACCTCATGTGACGAGTTGACTCACTGGAAAAGACTCTGATGCTGGGAAAGGTTGGGGGCGGGAGGAGAAGGGGACGACAGAGGATGAGATGGCTGGATGGCATCACCAACTCTGTGGACATGAGTTTGAGTGAACTCCGGGAGTTGGTGATGGAGAGGGAGGCCTGGCGTGCTGTGATTCATGGGGTCGCGGAGATTCGGACACGACTGAGCGACTGAACTGAAATGAACTGATAGTGAAGTTCTCCTGGAGATCAATTCTTTTAGAGTCTGTTTATTTTTAAATGTCATTATTTTACCTTCATTTTGAAGGATATTTTAATCAGACACAGTGTTCTGGGTTAACTTACTTCTTTCATTATTTTAAAGATGCTACCCAGTTGTCCTCTGAGGGCTTCTGATAGCAGTCAGTCATTATCCCTTTGCTGTTTATAATGTGTCTTTTCCCCTCTGGGTGCTTTTAAACACTTCCTCTTTCGTTTTTAGTAGTTTGATAATATGTGCATAGGTGTGCTTTATCTATTTTTGTATGTCTTCAGTTTTACTGAGATTTTTGGATGTTTAGGTTCATTTTTTTCATCAAATGTGGGAATTGATGAATTGGGAATCTTCTTGGAATATTTCTTCTGCTCAGTGTCTCTTTCTCCTGTCCTCTGGGACTCCAATGACCCATATGTCAGGTCACTTGATATTGTTCTATAAGTCACTGAGGTTTGTTCAAGTCAATTAGCAGCCACAAAAAGTTTTTTAATCATTTTACTCTCATCCTTGTCTGCTTATTGCAAAAGAAAAGACATGTGTCATTTATACTCACTTTTGTTGAGCCAAGTGACATGGCGAGTGACCAACTCAAGGAAATAGGGAGGTATCATCCTATCTTATGCCCTAAAGGTGGGAAATCGGTGTCTCTGTACTGACTAGTTTTTCCCCTTGACTCTTAGTCACATTTTCCTGAGCCTTCTATTTTTTGGACATTGTGGTTAACACATTATAGGGAGACTGGATAATTTTTTTTCATCTTTGAAGGATGTGGGTTTTGCTTTGGTATGTGGTTAAAGTACTAGCATACTCCAATGGTCGTTTATTGACTTTATTCTTTGGCTTTGTCTAGAGTCCCAAGATACGGCCCTTACATTAGGACCTTATAAAGCATGTCCTTTCTGAGCAACTCCACTGAAGGTGCGGGGTGATCCTGAGGCCTTGTGGAGCCCTGCGTATGCATGAGTCACCTAGGTCTTTGCCAGGGGACGCACATGCAGATTTAGGGCCTTCCCTCTGCCCGTTTCCCTCCCCTCTGGCAGCCTGGCCAGCAAATTCCAGTCACTTCAGCGGCATGAAACTCTGGTCTCTACCACCTCAGGTCAGTGAGGCTGTCCTGCTCTTCTGATTCCACATAGCCTGCACAGTGGCCCAGAAAGTGATCACAGGTGAAAAGCCCAGGCAAACGAGGGGATTTACTCTGCACGGCTTCCTTTTCTCAAGGTTCAGTGTCTTGGACTTCCTATTGAAATGTCTGAAAACAGTCATTCCATATGCTTTGTACAACTTTACTCTTGTTAGTGGCAGGAAGTATCTGTCCACAAGTGGAAGTTTCCTCCTCCTTACCCTTCTTGATGTCTTACCATGTCAGTCACTAAATTTGTCAGTTTATAGTACTGTTTACAGATATTTCTGGTTTCCAACCTTTAGAGAAAAAGATAAGATTATACCTTCTGATCCCCTTAAGTTGTCACTGGCCATGTCACTTGTCTTGGTGAAACAAAAGTGATTATAAATGACTGTGTCCTTTCTGGACAGACGCTTTTAAAAACCAGTGTTCATTTTACCATATTGATGTCCCTACTACATGCTTGGTTATATGCCAGATGATGGAAACTCCATTAGCCTCTAAATGAATATGAAGCTACCATATGATCCAGAGAGTTCGCTTCTAGATATTTATCTAACGAAAATGAAAACACTAATTTGAAAATGTATATGGATCCCAGTGTTCATTGCAGCACTCTTTACAATATCCAAGTTACAGAAGCAACCTAAGTGTCCATAAGTGTCCATTGACAGATGAATAAAGAAGATTGATAAATAAATGAACATTATTTAACCATAAAAAGAATGAAATCTTACCTTTTGCAGCAATATAGATGGATCTGGGGGTGCTATGCTAAGTGAAATAAGTCAGACAGAGAAAAACGAACACTGTATGGTTTCACTTATATGTGGAATCTAAAAACACAAAACAAATGAACAGAATGAAAAAGAAATTGACTCACAGATACAGAGAACAAAGTGGTGGTTGCCAGAGGGGAGGAAAGTTCGGGGGACGGATGAAATAGGTAAAGGAAATTAAGAGGTACAAACTTCCAGCTATAAAATAAATAATTCATGGAGCTATAACATACAAAACATACACAGAGGGAATATGGTCAATGATGTTGTAACAACTGCATGGTAATGGATGGTAACTGGTCTTATTATGGTGATTATTTTATAATGTCTAAAAATATTGAATCACTATGTCTTTCACCTGAAATTAATATCAGTTCAGTTCAGTCAGTCATGTCCAAATCTTTGTGACTGCATGGAATTCAGCATACCAGGCTTCCCTGTCCATCACCAACTCCCGGAGCTTGCCCAAGCTGATGTCCATCGGGTTGGTGATACCACCCAACCGTCTAATCCTCTGTCGTCCCTTTCTCCTCCTGTCTTCAATCTTTCCCATCATCAATCAGGGTCCTTTCCAATGAGTCAGTATTTCACATCAGGTGGCCAAAGTATCAGACAACAGCTTCAGCAACAGTCCTTCCAATGAATATTCAGGACTGATTTCTTTTAGGATTGACTGGTTTGATTTCCTTGCAGTCCAACACACTCTCAAGAGTTTTCTCCAATACCACAGTTCAAAAGCATCAATTCCTGACTCCAGGGAACATTAATCGATAGGAGCTCATCAAATACCTCCATACCTACACTGAAACCAAGCACCACCTAAGGGTCAACAAGTTCCAGAGCGAGACATACCATGCAAATTCTCCAGCAACACAGGAAAATAGCCCTGAGCTTCAATATACAGGCTGCCCAAAGTCACTCCAAACCCACCGACATCTCATAACTCATTACTGGACACTTCATTACACTCCAGAGAGAAGAAATCCAGCTCCACCCAACAGAACAATGACACAAGCTTCCCTAACCAGGGAACCTTGACAGGTCACCCATCCAACCCCACACACAGCGAGGAAACTACATAATAAAGAGAACTCCACAAACGGCCAGAAAACGGAAAGGCCACCCCAAGCAAAGCAATATAAGCAAGATGAAGAGGCAGAGAAATACCCAGCAAGTAAAGGAACAAGATAAATGCTCACCAACACAAACAAAAGAGGAAGATATAGGGAATCTACCTGATAAAGAATTTCAAATTTTGATGGTGAAATGATTCAAAATCTTGAAAGCAAAATGGAGTTACAGATAAATAACCTGGAGAAAAGTATTGAAAAGATGGAAGAAAGGATTAATAAGGATTTAGAGGAAATAAAAAAGAGTCAGTATACAATGAACAATGCAATAGATGAGATCAGAAACACTCTGGAGGGAACAAACTGTAGGATAACGGAGCCAGAAGACAGGATAAGCAAGCTAGAAGATAGAATTGTAGAAACATATGAAACAGAGAGGGAAAAAGAAAAACTAATTAAAAGAAATGAGGACAATATTAGAGACCTCTAGGACAATGTTAAATGCCCCAACATTTGAATCATAGGGGTCCCAGAAGAAGAAGACAAAAAGAAAGACCATGAGAGAATACTTGAGGAGATAATAGTTGAAAATTTTCCTAAAATGGGGAAAGAAATAATCACCCAAGTCCAAGAAACACAGAGTCCCTAACAGGATAAACCCAAGGCGAAATACTCCAAGACACATATTAATCAAATTAACAAAGATCAAACACAAAGAACAAATATTAAAAGCAGCAAGGGAAAAACAGCAAATAACACACAAGGGGATCCCCATAAGAATAACAGCTGATCTTTCAACAGAAACTCTTCAGGCCAGGAAGGAATGGCAAGACATACTTAAAGTGATGAAAGAAAATAACCTACAGCCCAGATTACTGTACCCAGCATAGATCTCATTCAAATATGAATGAGAAATCAAAAGCTTTACAGACAAGCAAAAGCTGAGAGAATTCAGCATCACCAAGCCAGCTCTACAACAAATGCTAAAGGATCTTCTCTAGACAGAAACACAGAAAGGGTGTATAAACTCGAACCCCAAACAATAAAGAAAATGGCAACGGGATCATATTTATCAATAATTAACTTAAACATAAATGGGTTGAATGCCCCAACCAAAAGACAAAGGCTGGCTGAATGGATACAAAAACAAGAACCCCATATATGTTGTCTACAAGAGACCCACCTCAAAACGAGGGACACATACAGACTGAAAGTGAAGGGATGGAAAAAGATATTCCATGCAAATAGAGACCAAAAGAAAGCAGGAGTAGCAATACTCATATCAGATAAAATAGACTTTAAAACAAAGGCTGTGAAGAGACAAAGAAGGAAACTACATAATGATCAAAGGATCAATCCAAGAAGAAGATATAAAATTATAAATATTTATGCACCCAACATAGGAGCACCGCAATATGTAAGACAATTACTAACAAGTATGAAAGGGGAAATTAGCAACAACGCAATAATATTGGGAGATTTTAATACCCCACTTACACCTATGGATAGATCAACTAAACAGAAAATTAACAAGGAAACACAAACTTTAAATGATACAATAGACCAGTTAGACCTAATAGGTATCTATAGGACATTTCACCCCAAAACAATGATTTCACCTTTTTCTCAAGCGACATGGAACCTTTTCCAGGATAGATCACATCCTGGGCCATAAATCTAGTCTTGGTAAATTCAAAAAATTGAAATCATTCCAAGCATCTTTTCTGACCACAATGCAGTAAGATTAGATTTCAATTACGGGAGAAAAACTATTAAAAATGCCAACATATGGAGGCTGAATAACACACTGCTGAATAACGAACAAATAGAAGAAATCAAAAGAGAAATCAAAATATGCATAGAAATGAATGAAAATGAAAACACGAAAACCCAAAACCTCTGGGACACTGTAAAAGCAGTGCTAAGGGGAAGGTTCATAGCAATACAGGCCCACCTCAAGAAACAAGAAAAAAGTCAACTATAACCTAGCTCTACACCTAAAGAAACTAGAAAAGGAAGAAATGAAGAGCACAAGGGTTAGTAGAAGGAAAGAAATCGTAAAAATTAGGGCAGAAATAAATGCAAAAGAAACAAAAGAGGCCATAGCAAAAATCAACAAAACCAAAAGCTGGTTCTTTGAGAGGGTAAATAAAATTGACAAACCACTAGCCAGACTCATCAAGAAAAAAAGGGAGAAAAACCAAATCAATAAAATCAGAGATGAAAATGGAGAGATCACAAACTGACAACACAGAAATACAAAGGATTATTAGAGACTACTATCAGCAATTATATGCCAATAAAATGGACAACTTGGAATAAATGGACAAATTCTTAGAAAAGTATAACTTTCCAAAACTGAACCAGGAAGAAATAGAAAATCTTAATAGACCCATCACAAGCACAGAACTAGAGGTTGTAATCAAAAATCTTCCAGCAAACAAAAGCCCAGGTCCAGATGGCTTCACAGCTGAATTCTACCAAAAATTTAGAGAAGAGCTAACACCTATTCTACTCAAACTCTTCCAGAAAATTGCTGAGGAAGGGAAACTTCCAAACTCATTCTATGAGGCCACCATCACCCTAATCCCAAAACCTGGTAAAGATCCCACAAAAAAAGAAAACTACAGGCCAATATCACTGATGAACATAGATGCAAAAAACCTTAACAAAATTCTAGCAATCAGAATCCAACAAAACATTAAGAAGAGCATACATCATGATCCCAGGCTTTATCCCAGTAATGCAAGGATTCTTCAATATCTGCAAATCAATCAATGTTGATTAACACTACATTAATAAACTGAAAAATAAAAATCATATGATTATCTCAATAGATGCAGAGAAAACCTTCGACAAAATGCAACATCCATTTATGATAAAAACCCTCCAGAAAGTGGGAATAGAAGGAACATACCTCAACATAATAAAAGCTATACATGACAAACCCACAGCAAACATTATCCTCAATGGTGAAAAACTGAAAGCATTTCCCGTAAAGTCAGGAACAAGACAAGGGTGCCCACTCTCACCACTACTATTCAACATAGTTCTGGAAGTTTTGGCTACAGCAATCAGAGCAGAAAAAGACATAAAAGGAATCCAAATTGGAAAAGAAGAAGTAAAACTTTCACTGTTCTCTGATGACATGATCCTCTATACAGAAAACCCTAAAGACTCTACCAGAAAACTACTAGAGCTAATCAATGAATATAGTAAAGTTGCAGGATATAAAATCAACACACAGAAATCCCTTGCATTCCTATACACTAATAATGAGAAAATAGAAAGAGAAATTAAGGAAACTATTCCATTCACTGTTGCAACGAAAAGAATAAAATACTTACGAATATATGTACCAAAAGAAACAAAAGACCTGTACACAGAGAACTATAAAACACTGGTGAAAGAAATCAGAGAGGACACTAATAGATGGAGAAATATATCGTGTTTGTCGATTGGAAGAATAAATATTGTGAAAATGAGTATACTACCCAAAGTAATTTATATATTCAATGCAATGCCTATCAAGCTACCAACAATATTTTTCACAGAGCTAGAAGTAAAAATCTCACAATTTTTATGGAAATACAAAAATCCTCGAATAGCCAAAGCAATCTTAAGGAAGAAGAATGGAACTGGGGAAATCAACCTGCCGGACTTCAGTCTCTATTACAAAGCCACAGTCATCAAGACAGTATGGTACTGGCATAAAGACAGAAATATAGATCAATGGAACAAAATAGCCCAGAGATAAATCCACGCACTTATGGACACCTTATCTTTGACAAAGGAGGCAAGAATATAAAATGGAGAAAAGACAGTCTCTTTAACAAGTGGTGCTGGGAAAACTGGTCAGCCACTTGTAAAAGAATGAAAGTAGAACACTTCCTAACACCATACACCAAAATAAACTCAAAATGGATTAAAGATCTAAATGTAAGACCAGAAACTATAAAACTCCTAGAGGAGAACATAGGCAAAACCCTCTCCGAGATAAATCACAGCAGGATCCTCCATGACCCACCTCCCAGAATATTGGAAATAAAAGCAAAAATAAACAAATGGGACCTAATTAAAATTAAAAGCTTCTGCACAGAAAAGGAAACTATACACAAGGTGAAAAGACAGCGTTCAGAATGGGAGAAAATAATAGCAAATGAAACCATTGACAAAGAATTAATCTCTAAAATATACAAGCAGCTCCTTCAGCTCAATTCCAGAAAAATAAATGACCCAATCAAAAAATGGGCCAAAGAACTAAACAGACATTTCTCCAAAGAAGACATACAGATGGCTAACAAACACATGAAAAAATGCTCAACATCCCTCATAATCAGAGAAATGCATTCAAAACCACAATGAAATACCATTTCACACCAGTCAGAATGGCTGCCATCCAAAAGTCTACATGCAATAAATGCTGGAGAGGGTGTGGAGAAAAGGGAACCCTCTTACACTGTTGGTGGGAATGCAAACTAGTACAGCCACTATGGAGAACAGTGTGGAGATTCCTCAAAACACTGGAAATAGAACTGCCATATGATCCAGCAATCGCACTCCTGGGCATACACACCAAGGAAACCAGAATTGAAAGAGACACGTGTACTCTAATGTTCATTGCAGCACTGTTTATAATAGCGAGGACATGGAAGCAACCTAGATGTCCATCTGCAGACGAATGGATAAGAAAGCTTTGGTACATATACACAACGGAGTATTACTCAGCCATTAAAAAGAATGCATTTGAATCAGTTCTAATGAGGTGGATGAAACTAAAGCCTATTATACAGAGTGAAGTAAGCCAGAAAGAAAAACACCAATACAGTATACTAATGCATATATATGGAATTTAGAAAGATGGAAATGACAACCCTGTATACGAGACAGCAAAAGAGACACAGATGTATAGAACAGTCTTTGGGACTCTGTGGGAGAGGGTGAGGGTGGGATGATTTGGGAGAATGGCATTGAAACATGTATATTATCATGTGTGAAACGAATTGCCAGTTCAGGGTCGATGCATGTTACAGGATGCTCAGGGCTGGTGTGCGGGGATGACCCAGAGGGAGGATAGGGAGAGAAGGGAAGTGGGAGGGGGGTTCAGGAGGAAGAAATTGTGTACACCCGGGGCAGAATCATGTCAATTTATGGCAAAACCAACCAATACAATATTGTAAAATAATTAGCCTCCAATTAAAAAAAATAAAATAAAATAAAAATTTTTAGAAAAAGCATCAATTCTTCAGCATTCAGCCTTCTTTATGGTCCAACTCTAACATCCATACATGACTACCAGAAAAACCATAGCTTTGACTCAGTTCAGTTCAGTTCAGTTCAGTTGCTCAGTCGTGTCCGACTCTCCGCGGCCCCATGAATCACAGCACGCCAGGCCTCCCTGTCCATCACCAACTCCCGGAGTACACTCAAACTCATGTCCACAGAGTCGGTGATGCCATCCAGCCATCTCATTCTCCATCGTCCCCTTCTCCTCCCGCCCTCAACCTTTCCCAGCATCAGAGTCTTTTCCAGTGAGTCAACTCATCGCATGAGGTGGCCAAAGTATTACAGTTACAGCTTTAGCATCAGTCCCTCCAATGAACATCCAGGATTGATCTCCTTTAGAATGGACTGGTTGGATCTCCTTGCAGTATAAGGGACTCTCAAGAGTCTTCTCCAACACCACAGTTCAAAAGCATCGATTCTTCGGCGATCAGCTTTCTTCACAGTCCAACTCTCACAAGCATACATGACCACGGGAAAAACCACAGCCTTGACTAGACGGACCTTGGTTGGCAAAGTAACATCTCTGCTTTTTAATATACTATCAAGGTTGGTCATAACTTTCCTTCCAAGGAGCAAGCATCTTTTAATTTCATGGCTGCAATCAGCATCTGCAGTGATTTTGGAGCCCAAAAAAATAAAGTCTGACACTGTTTCCACTGTTTTTCCATCTATTTCCCATGAAGTGATGGGACCAGATGCCATGATCTTTGTTTTCTGAATGTTGAGCTTCAAGCCAACCTTTTCACTCTCCTCTTTCACTTTCATCAAGAGGCTTTTGAGTTCCTCTTCACTTTCTGCCATAAGGGTAGTGTCATCTGCATATCTGAGGTTATTGATATTTCTCCCAGCAATCTTGATTCCAGCTTGTGCTTCTTCCAGCCCAGCGTTCCTCATGATGTACTCTGCATATAAGTTAAATAAGCAAGGTGACAATATACAACCTTAACGTACACCTTTTCCTATTTGGAACCAGTCTGTTGTTCCATGTCCAGTTCTAACTGTTGCTTCCTGACCTGCATACAGGTTTCTCAAGAGGCAGGTCAGGTGGTCTGGTATTCCCATCTCTTTCAGAATGTTCCACAGTTTAAGCTTTGACTAGATGGACCTTTGTTGACAAAGTAATGTCTCTGCTTTTTAATATGCCGTCTAGGTTGGTCATAGCTTTTCTTCCAAGTAGCATGTGTCTTTTAATTTCATGGCTGCAGTCACCATCTGCAGTGATTTTGGAGCCCCCCAAAATAAAGTCTGTCACTGTTTCCATTGTTTCCTGATCTATTTCCCATGAAGTGATGGGACCAGATGTCATGACCTTTGTTTTTTGAACGTTGAGTTTTAAGCCAACTTCTTCACTCTCCTCTTTTACTTTCATCAAGAGGCTCTTTAGTTCTTCGCTTTCTTCCATAAGGGTGGTGTCAATGTGCATATCTGAGGTTATTGATATTTCTCCCGACCATCTTGATTCCAGCTTGTGCTTCATCCAGCCCAGCGTTTCTTATGATGTACTCTGCATATAAGTTAAATAAGCAGCGTGATAATATACAGCCTTGATGTACTCCTCCCCAATTCTGAAACAGTCCATTGTTCCATATCCAGTTCTAAGTGTTGCTTTTTGACCTGCATACAGATTTCTCAAGAGGCAGGTCAGGTGGTGTGGTATTTTCATCTCCTTAAGTATTTTCCACAGTTTATTGTGATCCACACAGTCAAAGGCTTTGGCATAGTCAATGAAGCAGAAATAGATGTTTTTCTGGAACTCTTGCTTTTTCAATGATCCAGTGGATGTTGACAATTTGATCTCTGGTTCCTCTGCCTTTTTTAAATCCAGCTTGAGCATCTGGAAGTTCTCGGTTCACATACTGTTGAAGCCTGGCTTAGAGAATTTTGAGCATTACTTTGCTAGTGTGTGAGATGAGTACAATTGTGCTGTAGTTTGAACATTCTTTGGCCTTGCCTTTCCTTGGGATTGGAATGAAAACTGACCTTTTCCAGTCCTGTGCCCACTGCTGAGTTTTCTGAGTTTGCTGGCATATTGAGTGCAGCACTTTCACAGCATCATCTTTCAAGATTTGAAATAGCTCAACTGGAATTCCATCACCGCCACTAGCTTTGTTCATAGTGATGCTTCCTAAGGCCCACTTGACTTCAGACTCTAGGATGTCTGGCTCTAGGTGAGTGATCACACCATCATGATTATATGGGTTGTGAAGATCTTTTTTGTATAGTCTTCTGTGTATTCTTGCCACCTCTTCTTCATATCTTCTGCTTCTGTTAGGTTCATATCATTTCTGTCCTTTATTGAGCCCATCTTTGCATGAAATGTTCCCTTGCTATCTCTAATTTTCTTGAAGAGATCTCTAGACTTTCCCATTCCATTGTTTTCCTCAATTTCTTTGCCTTGATCATGGAGGAAGGCTTTCTTATCTCTCCGTGCTCTTCTTTGGAACCCTGCATTCAGATGTGTATCTCTTTTCTTTTCTCCTTCAAGAATAGGCTAGATTTTGCTGTAGTGACAAGCAGTCCTCCAGATCCCAATAGCTTTAAAAAAATTTACTTCTCACACTACAGGTTTTTAAGGAATTCTGTTCTGCCTCATATTCCTTTGACTTTTTATTAAGTTAAAATTAATACATAATATTATTCTTTTAGTGTCTCCACACCTTCCCATTTTTATGAGGCCCATCAGTGACTGTTCTTTAACAAAATCTTGTTATATTATCCCCCTTTTGTTACAAATCCAGAATGTCTCCCCACTGCCCTAAAAATAGCATTTTTGTGCTGGCATTCAAGACTCATCACAATTTGGTTTCAATACCATTTCAGCTTCGGGTCCAGCAAGCCTACCTATGCTCTGCCTCAGTCACATAGAGTAATTGTCAGTTCAGTTGTGTCCGAATGTTTGTGACCCCATGGACTGTAGGCAGCCAAGGTCCTCTGTCCATGGGATTCTCCAGGGAAGAATACTGGGTGGGTTGCCATGCCCTCCCTTAGATCTTCTCAACCCTGGGATTGAACCTGTGTCTCTTACATCTCCTGCATTGGCAGGCAGGTTCTTTACCACTCGTTCCACCTGGGAAGCCCGTGCTTTGGTGCATGTTGTTCTTATTGCCAGAAACGCTGCTCCCTCTACTTTTCTTCTTGGCAAATTGGTCTCCCAAGGTCCATCTCAGATACCATCTACTCAGTGAAGTTCACCCCTCCCTCAGCCCTCCCTCAGCTCATGAAATCAGTCTGTCTCCTCCTTTATTGTCTTCATATTTTATGATATCAGAGGTTATTACTGGATGCACTGGCTGAACCTAGCCCTCAATTGTGTTACATTTGGCCTGCACACTGCTTGTTAAAAAACGAAATTAATTGACAAACATCAGTATTGGGAACTGACACACACAAAAAAAAGCTATATTTGGGTTGCTTTTTAACAATCGGAGGCTCCCACCATCCTGGCCTGCTTTACTGCAGGGTAACAATCAGGCAGAGACAAGTGCCAGGTTCCTCTTTTGGATGCGGCACACGTGCTCTGAGTTGCAGTTCATCCCACTTGGTCCCCTTCATCCACTTCCACTAGCCTGCCCCATCCCTCTGGGAGCTGGGTTAGCAACTTCTGAAACATGGTGACCTGTCTTTGTGTCTGTCTTCAGCTTCGCAAGACTGTTAACTCCTGGGAAGTGGAACTGTGTTTTATTCATGCCTGTAACCCTCCTGGATCTCTTACCGTAAGTGGTATTTAATACACACACACATACACACATGCATACACGCATGTGCATGCATGTGCACACACACACACTCACACACACACACACACACCCCCCAGAATCAAGGATAATCATAGTCCTCACAAGTTTCATTCTCCAAAATTAGTCCTCCTCCCATCATTTTGACTATGTCAACATAACTATTGTTAGGCCTATAACGAAAGAATATTAGAGGAAGCAATGTAAAAGCCAAACATTTAAGACACATTTAGAGGGTGCTCCAAGAGTCCTGTCCTTTTCTTTGCACTGTTTATTCAACACCCTGTGTCGCAATGATCTATGTTGTTAGGCACATCCTAGTGGCAGAATGTAACATTATTGCTCTGAGTCTGCCTCTCTCTCTTTCTATTTATCTTTCATATCCAGATAGCTGCCTACTTACCGGTGTGTGTCCATGGACATACATACCTGGCCCTCTCAAGTTCCCCAAATCTGCATTTGCCTGACTTTGTACATCATCTAAGGTTATCCACACATTGGGGAATGAAGGTGAAAGACAGTTGATGAACCAAGTGAGTTTTTCACCTTTTTTGGCACACAAAAATAAGAGAGAGAAAACTGAAAACAACCTTCACACACCTAAACACAGAATCTAGACTCTGTTGGGAAGTCTTTTAGAACATTAGGCGTTTGGGCAGCAGAATCCAACGTGCCAATGTGCCCGTCATGCTATTAATGTGGGTACTTGGTTGTTATTCAAGTTCACTCTAAATAACACCACATTTTTTTAATTACTCACTTTTGCCCGTCTGGATTTGAAGTCATGGAGAGAAAGGAGACAGCAGCAATTGTTGGTTTGTTGTTGATTTTAATCTCAGAGTGTATTTTTATCTTCTCCTGGAGTCATTTCCTCCTGGGTGTTGTGTGAACTGTTGCATAATGAAGCGGTCACACAATGGCATTTTTCCCTCCTCAGGCTTTGGGAGACAAAAGACTTCACAAACGAGGCAGATTAAGTGTAACCTTTAATCATCAAAATGGTATTTCAAATAAGTGAAAGATCCTAAAAAATAATGAATAATAAAGGCTCGCAGGTCTCAGAGCCATGTGTTGTTTTTTTTTTCATTTTTTTAATGTGGTAAAAACTTATAAACAAAATTCATCATCTGAACTATTTTAAAGTATACGGTTCCATGATATTCAGTGCCTTCACATCACTGAGCAACTATCACCAACATTCATCCCCAGAACTCTTTCATCTTGCAAAACTATAAGTCTATACCCATTAAACACTTAACTTCCCACTCCCTCCTCCCCCAGCCCCCAACAACTGCCCCTTCACTTCCTGCCTCAGTGATTTTGACCACTCCAGGTATCTTATCTAAGTGGAATCATGTCTTAGTAGTATTTGCCTTTTTGTGAAATCTTATTTCACTTAGCCTCATGCCCTCAAGGTTCACCCATGGGTAGTGTGTGTCAGAATGTCCTTTGTTAAGGCTAAATAATATTCATATTCAACGTATTAAATTTAATACATATATACCATATTTTGCATATCCATTCATCTGTCGATGGACATTTAGGTTGCTTCCATCTTTTAGCAGTTGTGAATAATTATGTTATGTATAAACACACAATCATCTCTTTGAGTTTCTCCTTTCAGTTCTTCTGGGCATACACTCATAAGGGTAATTGCTGGATCACACGGTAGTTCTGTTTTTAAGTTTTAAGGGACTGCCATACTGTTTTCCACAGAAGCTATATCATTTTACATTTCAACCAAAAATGCACGGAGCTCCAATTTTGTTTTCTCTTTGTCATTTTTTTTAATAGTAGCTGTCCTAAAGGGTGTGAAGTGGTATCACACAGTGTTTTTGATTTGTATTTCCCTATCCAACCAGTCCATTCTAAGGGAGATCGATCCTGGGTGTTCATTGGAAGGACTGATGCTAAAGCTGAAACTGCAGTACTTTGGCCACCTCATGCGACGAGTTGACTCACTAGAAAAGACCCTGATGCTGGGAAAGGTTGGGGGTGGGAGGAGAAGGGGATGACCGAGAATGAGATGGCTGGATGGCATCACCGACTCGATGGACATGAGTTTGAGTGAACTCTGGGAGTTGGTGATGGACAGGGAGGTCTGGCGTGCTGTGATTCATGGGGTCGCAGAGTCGGACACGACTGAGCGACTGAACTGAACTGAACTGAATGATTACTGATGTTGAACATCTTTTCATGTGCTTATTAGTCATTTGCATGTCTGCTTTGGAAAATGTCCATTCAAATCTTTGGTCAAAAGCGGACACTTTGGGATGCGGTCCCTACTCAGGGGTAGGAAGGTTAGATGAGTAGAAGCTTAAGGAGTACCAGGCACTGCCCTTGTTATGTCCCAGTTCCCACACCTGGCTTCATAATAAGTTCATCACATTATGAGAAAGAAGGGGGCACTCCAGAGAGGGAGCATCCTTAAGGCGGGTGGCAGATAACAACTTAGATGAGATCCCAGTTTCAGACACATCAGACTTTCCTGGCAGCTGGGGGCCTGATGAGGAGAGAGATGGGGTAGGGGGAAAGCAGTCCAGCAAAGGGGCAAACTCCCTGCAGGGTGGGTTCTAGAGGCCATCATGGGGAAAAATAAAGGCCTTCTAGGTCTGTGCTGGACCCTAGGGTCAGCGTTTCCTATCCGTGTGACCTTGAGCAAGTCACTTCACCTTTGGAAGCCTCCGTTTATTCATCTATAAAATAGGAATAGTGATGCCCGCAGCACAGGGTGGTTAAACAATGCCAGGCTAATAGTAGATGCCAGGGGAAAGGTAGCTTTCCTATTGTTTTCCAGAACTCTAGATTTCTAAGACCAGCACATTTAGGTGAGCCAGACTCCAAATACTTTGTTATTTCCACTGTAACCCACAGAAAATGTGTAATAATGATGGAAGGTAAGGGAATACAGCTATTCAGTTCCGGCTCAAATTTACTCATGGAAGTGTGGGTTTCCTCCATTCTGCTGTTATCACAGCCCAGCCCAAGGAATTTCAAGCCCAGCTGTATCTGCCTGGAATTGCTTCAATGCAACTGAGCCAAGGGGAAAACATAGCCTTCCCAGAGCAACAGCTATGTGCCAGGCACTGTGCCTGTCCCTATGCATGTGGTCTCGTTATGCCTCCCAACCTCCTAGAAGGTAAGGAACTTTACTTCCATTTTACAGATGAGAAAACTGTTACTCACACAGGGAGCAAATTTGTAAAAGATCAGTGGAGCGTAGATAGTGGGACCAGGATTTCAATTCAGGTTGGCCTTGACTCCAAAACCCTTGACCCTCCCATTATTCTATTTTATACATTAGGCAAACAATGTTTTAGGATCTATATTAGACACTTTCAGGGTCATTGGCCTATTTTGGCATTTAGAGTCTTGATTAGACAATGGGGCTCAGACAGTATCCATTTCTCTTTCTACCTTCCTCCATTCCTCCCTATCTTTCTTTTTAAATATCCTTTTCTCTAATTAATATTTCTTCCCTCCTCCTGATTAAACTTAAAAGCTTTTTCTTTTGCACAGCAAAGGAAACTACTGACAAAACAAAGAGGCAATGTACCAAATGGAGAAAATATTTGCAAATGATATGATTGATAAAAGATTACTATATATAGTATAATATATTGAATTTAATATATATAGTATATAGAATTTACAATATTTATAATCAGTTCACACAACTTAACATTAAAAAAAACACAACCAATTAAAATTGGGCAGAGAAACTGAATAGACATTTTTCAAAGACGACGACATACAGATGGGCAATAAGCACATGAAAAGATGCTCAACATCACTAAGCATCAGGAAAATGCAAATCAAAACCACCATGAGACATCCCCTCACACCTGTCAGAATGGCTACCATCACAGAAAATGCAAACAACAAACGCTGACAAGGGTATCGAGAGCCCTTGCACACTGTTGGTGGGAATGAGAATTGCTGCGGCCACTGTGGAGAGCAGGATGGAGGCTTCTCAAAACACTAAAAAGCAGAACCACTGCATGACCCAGCAAATTCCACTCCTGGGAATATATCTGAAGAAAACAGAAGCACTAATTCCAAACAACACTCATAGTAGCATTATTTACTGTCAAGATATGGAAGCAACCTAAGCGTCCATCAAAAGATGAATGGATAAAGAAGACGTGGTGTACATATGCAATGAAATACTACTCAGACATCAGACAGAACAGAATTTTACCATTTGCAGCAACACGTGTGGACTGGAGGGCATTATACTAGGCAAAATAAGTCAGAGAAAGACAAATACTGTATGATATCACTTGCGTGTGAAATCTAAAACCTACAACAAACTAGTGAATGTAACAAAAATGAGCAGACGCAGATACAGAGAACAAACAACTGGATAGTGTGGGGAGGGGGAGTGCAACACAGGGGTAGGGGCGAGGAAGGCACACGCTACTGGGTGTAAGACTGGCTCAAGCATGTGCTGTACAGCAGGGGGAACACGGCCAATATTTTGTAACTGTAAATACAAAGTGGGCTTCCCAGGTGGCACAGTGGTAAAGAATCCACCTGCCAATGCAGGAAATGCAGGTTCAATCCCTGGGTCGGGAATATCCCCTGGAGTAGGAAATGGTAAGCCCCTCCAGTGTTCTTGCCTGGAGAATCCCCATGGACAGAAAGCCTGGTGGGTTATAGTCCATGGGATGGCAAAGAGTCTGACACTAAGCACACACCCAGGTTAATAGAAAGTAACTTTAAAAAACTGCATAAAATTCAAAAAGTTTTAAAATCTCTTCTCTCCTTATAAATCTGTGGATCTCCGTGTTCAGTTGGAGGGAGCTCAAGTCCAGAAAAATAAACTACCCAGTCAAAAAATGGGCCAAAGAACTGAACAGACATTTCTCCAAAGAGGACATGCAGATGGCTAACAAACACACGAAAATATGCTCAACATCATTCATTATCAGAGAAATGCAAATCAAAACCAAAATGAGGTACCATTTCACACCTGTCAGAATGGCTGCTATCCAAAAGTCTACACGCAATAAATGCTGGAAAGGGTGTGGAGAAAAGGGAACCCTCTTACACTGTTGGTGGGAATGCAAACTAGTACAGCCACTATGGAGAACAGTGTGGAGATTCCTTAAAAAACTGGAAATAGAACTGCCATACGACCCAGCAATCGCACTGCTGGGCATACACACCGAGGAAACCAGAATTGAAAGAGACACATGTACCCCAATAATCATCACAGCACTGTTTATAATAGCCAGGACATGGAAGCAACCTAGATGTCCTTCTGCAGATGAATGGATAAGAAAGCTTTGGTACATATACACAATGGAGTATTACTCAGCAATTAAAAAGAACACATTTGAATTAGTTCTAATGACGTGGATGAAACTGGAGCCCATTATACAGAGTGAAATAAGCCAGAAAGAAAAACTCCAATACAGTATACTAACACATATATATGGAATTTAGAAAGACAGTAACAGTAACCCTGTATAGGAGACAACTAATCTTTGAATGTTTAGGCATAAAGTTGTTTCTATTATTTATATTCTTAATGCTTCTATGAATGGTTCCCATTTTGAATATTGTTTATTTGAAAGATTTTTTTTGTTGATTATTGTTACCCGATGTTTCCCTTTTTAGAGAAGCTTTTTAAGGCAGCTTTGACTCTGTTGAGCCTCTCAATTTTGTTTTTATTTTTATTGCATTAATACCTGGTATGTATTAAGTGCTTTCTTTTCTTTATGATTATTCTGTTTATCTTGCTAACTTCTTAAACTGGCTGTATACTTGTAGACTCATTGCTTTTCCTTTTTATGTAAAGTCTACTACATTTAAGGCCTCAGTGGATAATGTTTTCCATATCCTGTAGGTTTTAAGACTTTGTATTTTTGTTATCTTTCTGTAATGATGTTTTTAAGTGCCATGTACTCAGTGAGTGATATAAACACATTGTAAATTCAGTTTTCTAATAAAAATTCTTTTAAAAATGTATAAAATTCAAAAAGCTTTAAAATCTCTTCTCTCTTTATAAATCTGTTTTCCGTGGAGCTCCGTGTTCAGTTGGAGGGAGCACCCAGGAGGGATTTGCGATTTTGCATTTGTACACACGGTCCCCGGAGGGCTGCACCTGTGGCCGGGCTCAGCGCTCTGCCCGCTGAACTGGCCACAGACACCAGGAAGAGGGTGTTGCTACCTCCTCCAAGTGCCAAGAGCAGTATGCAGTGGGAAACCACCAGGAGCCTTCAGACTCCTTTGGGAGCTGACAGAGGGCACAAGGGTGAGAGGCGGAGTGGGAAGAGGAGACTGGGAGTGGGGCGTGGGAGAAAGACAGGCATAGTGCTCTCAGGGGTGAGATCACCATATTCCTCAGCTCTGCCCTGTTCTCTGACTGTGTTCCATTTCTCCAGAGCTGCCAGAGGTCTACTGTGCTTGCTGATGGCCTAGGGTCTCAAGCTCAAACATCTAAAGGGCCAGGCGAGTAACCCAAATGAGTGTCGTGGATCAAATAATCAAATGTATCTACTTACTTTCACTAGAGCTGATTTTATTGACACTCAAATGCAAAGCTTGTCATGATTTCACTGCCTTTTCAGTCGATTAATCTTCTCATCACACATCTTTCCCATATACTGGGTATAATTTTAAGTGTTTGTTTTTTTAATGTAATCATTTGTATTCTTTCAATATAGACTTGCTTTATTTGCATATTAAACTCATAAGAATATTTTTTATCTTCCACCGAAAGAAAGTTCTCTCCAATTTTTCTTGAAACACATGGCCCCTTTTTTCTCAACACTTTTGTTTTCCTCTTTTGAGAGAGGAGTGTATTATAGAGAAATAGTCTTCTTCTAAAAGCAAAGCATCAGGGCTAGTGAGAAATAACCATTATGTCCTGGGATTGGGAAGACAATAAGGATTTGGTGGGGGCAGTGGAGACATGGCTTTCTATGGGTGACATCTGCCACTCAGTCCAGCTAAAGTCTGCCAGCCAGTTGAGAATGCTGGTTCCCAATTAGGCATTTCTCCTCCTTCTTATGAAATCATGCCAACACTTGGCAACAAAGGTCCCCATCGAAAAGAAAAGTTCATGGTGAAATCACACTGGCCCCATAGCCAGCTTGATACCACAATGACAGACTTCACTTCTCCTAGCATCTCACTCTGGTCAGGACCAACTGCATGGTTCTTCCCAGATTCGAGGGGGCAGGACATGCAGCCAATGGCCGGGCAGTCACCTGCCAGTAACAACTCTACCACGGGAAAGAAACACAGACCTCAGTGGTCAGTCAGCGATCTCTGCCACACCTGCCATTAGAGGTAATTGGTGAAGAAGATACATTATGATCTGGGCCCCAGATTCCATGTTCCCTATGCTTGAACTCCATCTTTACACTGTGGAGTCAGAGAGATGCTAATAAAGAATTTCCCCCTTATCTCTGGTGCCCAAAAGTCTCTCCTTTCCTCTAAGCCTTCCCAGTTCTCCGTATGTGCAGAGGCTGCTCTGAAATGAGATTTCAAGCCTTGACACAAACCATGTCATCTCCTGGCTGGTCTCCCTGGCTTCCACTCAAGCCATCTTTCAATCCATTTTCAACCCAGTAGTCCATTATTTTTAAAATGTTACTAAGACCACACTCCATCCCTGCTCAACACCTCCTAAAGGCACCCCATTGCACTTAGACTATTCAGACTCCTACCAGGGCCCATAGGCTACTCCTACCATTGGCACCTAACAGGAGCCTTCTCAGTGTGGCTCCACCTAAGCCTCAGGCTGGTCTCTCAGTATTCCTTTTGCCTGAAACGTTCTTCTCCAGACTCTTCTCATAACAGGTTCCTTTTGCTACCCTCAGTCCTCAGCTCAAATGTGCTTTTGTAGAGCCTGGCCCTGACTTCATCCAAAATAGTCCCACCTCACATCCGTCCCACTATGGACATGACCCTAGTTCTCTGCATTTTCAAATTCATAGCACTTATCAAATTTCAAATTCTTAGCACTCATACAGAGTATATATCAATATTTTTATTTTTTGTCTCCCTAATTAGAATTTTCACTGTAGATTCCCCAACCCTAAACCAGTACCTGTACCAAAGAAGATCAGAGAAGAGCTGCTGAACAAGTGAACAAATGAGTGAACGCACAGATGCATGAGCTCCTTCTTTCAGAGGATCAGGTGACAGCAGACCTCGCTGGAGACAGGACTGGATTGGGACCCCGAGTTGAAGCTCTTCTCTGGTCTCTACATGCTTAAGGGTCAGGCACTGGCTTCCTTCATCCTTAGGAGACGGCCCTGACACGCACAGACATTATCAACGATGTGAAAATAGCACAAACATGAACTCGAGTGGAGGCTCTCAGTCAAATCCCAAGGAAACAGGCACTTTATTCAAGAATGGGTGAAAGACCACGGTAGATTGGTAAAATGACAAACAACTGTTTTTTAAAAATGAACAGAATCAGTTGTGCTTTTAGCAGAAGTCTTCTAGGTACCTAGACCTATATAGGCCCTATCTGAGACCACAGTGGTAGATGGGCCCCGATTCTTCACTCCTCTAACTCCACACCTTCTCCACGTGATTCTGCCATCTCCCACTCAAGAGGGAGGTCTTTTCCCCACCCCCTGTGACATTGGTCTTGGCCATTTCATACTTACTTTAGCTGATGGATGGTTAGTGGAAATGACACAATCAGGGTTTTGAAGTGTATTGTACCTTGGGGCACATTTTCTTGCATCTCTGCCATTGCCGTGGGAAGAACATGCCCAGGTTAGCCTCCTGTTCCAAAGAAGACAAAAGACACTTAAAACAGAGTCATCCCAGCCAAGTCCAGCCCAGATTAGCCAACCTCCAGCCCACCCACAGGCACGTGAGACAAAGTAAGCAGCAGTTGTTTTAAGTCATCGAGTGTTGGGATAGGTTGGACCCAGCAGTTGTTGATGAATGCAGCCGTCTAACCCATGGCCCTGCAAGGCTGGCGTCTGGCACACACAGCCCACAACTCCCATGTTGAACCTCTGACCTAGCCCACTTCACTCTGTGCTTTCTGCTTTCTGGTTCTGACCTGCCGGTTGATGCCTGTTGGTGGTGAGTCCACGTCCCCAAGTCCACCCACTAGCTGCCCCCCAAACCATGATGTGGGTTCCTGCTTTGTTCCATGGCTTTGGTTACTGCAGGGAAACACCCACCCAATGTAGCCATGGCCTGGAGTTGGACTTCTCTGGGACTTGTATGACCTTGGACAATGATTTCAAGTCTCTTTCCATGCAAAACAGACAAAGTCAGTTCCCAGGATTGAAAGAGTCAACACCTGACTCAGGATGAGCCTGCAATAGATGCTGATAAACACAGTATTGATGGAGGCGTCAATAAATGTCAGGCATTGTGTTCAGTGTTTTAAATATAACTCTTTTCATCTTTCCAATAACCTTATTAAGTAGGCACTCTTGCTATCCCCATTTGACAGATGAGGAAACTGAGGCCAGCCCTCCTCTTACCAATGCAAGATACAAATACAAGCCAGCAGTGGAACCCACCAGGTAACGAGGCTGTTACGTACAGCCCCAACTCCTGACAAGCTGCTCACATAACCAGTACAGGAAAGGTGTGGTCCACCAAAATTTCTCTCAAGGACTGGACTCCTCTAAGGCATACGAGAAACTCAGTTTTCATAGAAGTATTTATAAAGCGAAAGAGGCCCCAAGAGTTGACTTTTGTTTTCTTCTCCCAAAGGAATTTAGAACAAAAATAAAAATTCTTGTTAGAAGTGTAATTCCCATGTGTCCCTCCATTTCCCTTCCCTTCTCTGCTGCTTCCTCTGTGAGGTGCCCCAGCAAAGACACGTGTGAGGGTAGAGCCCAGTGCGTTCAAGGTAAACGCCACCAGCCAGCCTGTACCACACCCACCCCGAAGTTCACCTTAATCTCTGCTAAGCTGCTCTGGCCTCCACTTTTAGTGCTAACAAGGCGTGTTCAACCCGGGACTCCCCAGTTACCTACTGGCTTTCAAGCCCTTCTTCTTTGCTCCCCATTCATACAGCCTGACCCAGCAGGACACAAGACAATTCGCTGCTTTCTTCTTTCAAGTGCCACAAACACTATTTGTCCAGGTCTGTCCTACTAGACGGAGAAGGCAATGGTACCCCACTCCAGTGTTCTTGCCTGGAGAATCCCAAGGACGGAGGAGCCTGGTGGGCTGCCATCTATGGGGTCACACAGAGTCGGACACGACTGAAGTGACTTAGCAGCAGCAGCAGCAGTCCTATTAGAAATCTTCACCCCCCCCCAACTTTGTCTTAAGATTAAAGTGCAAACTCTCAGTTAGGCATTCAAGACCCTCAGCCACCTACCATCTCCAACCTCCACCCTTCCTGTGCTGTCTATTCCTGATGTTTTTCTACCTCCACAGTGTCTTTTGGCATCCTGAGCCCTCTGAGAATGTCTGGGGAGCACGTCTGATGCACATTCGGGTGCCCTAGTAGATCCATCCTGGGTCACAAGCTGAAGGAAAGCCGCTTAACAGTGACCAGAGCACAGGCTGGGAGCCAGGCCCACTAGGTTCAAAGCCGCCCTCCCCACCCGTGCCTCCCCCTGGGTCTTGGACAGTGATTTCAAGTCCCTTCATGTGCAAAATAGGGACAATGTCAGTTCTCAAGATTAAAAGAGACAGTGCCTGACACGGGGTAAGCCTGTAATACATGCTGATAAAAATAACACTGAAGGACTCATTATATGCCAGGCACTGTACTATATGATTAAACACATTAACTTTTTTAATCATCCCAACAGCCTTATAAAGTAGGTACTATTATTATCCCCATTTGACAGATAAGGAAACTGAGGCACAGAATGTTTAGGTGGTGTGCCCGAAGCTGCAGCCAAGCTTTGAAACCAGTCAGTGAGACTCTGAGTTCCTGTGCTCACCACAACGCTGCATGGCTTCTTTTTTCATTATTGGAGGATCATTGCTTTACAATGTTGTGGTGGTCTCTGCCATCCATCAACCCGAATCAGTCATAATTATACATGCATCCCCTTCTTAAGCCTCCCTCCCCACCCCCACCCCCATTCCACCCACTAAGTTGTTACAGAGCACCCGGCAGGGCTTCCTGTGTCATATAGCAGCTTCCCACTGGTTATCTGTTTTACACTATAGTGTGTATATATGGTTTCCTGGTGGCTGCAGTGCCAGGTTCAATCCCTGGGTTGGGAAGATCCCCTGGAGAAGGAAATGGCAACCCACTCCAGTATTCTTGCCTGGAGAATACCATGGATGGAGGAGCCTGGTGGGCTATAGTCCACGGGGTCGCAAAGAGTTGCACACGACTGAGCGACTTCATTTCTTCTTCTTAGTGTATATATGTCAATGCTCCTTTCTCAATTTGTCACACTCTCTCCTTCCTCCACTGTGTCCACAAGTCTGTTCTCTAGGTCTGCATCTCCATTTCTTCTCCGTAAATTAGTTCATCACTACTATTGTAGATTCCATATATATGAGTTAATATATGACATTTGTTTTTCTCTTTCTGGCTTACTTCACTCTGTATAACAAGCTCTAGTTTCATCCACCTCACTAGAACTGAGTCGAATCCATTCCTTTTTATGGCTGAGCAGCTACATGGCTTCTTAATGCTTGCTGCCAGTGTGGCCAATGATATCCTTGCCTCCATGGCTTGCGATGACTTCCCTGGTGGCTCACATGAAAAGCATCGGCCTACAATGCGGGAGACCCAGGTTCGATTCCTGGGTTGGGAATATCCTCTGGAGAAGGAAATGGCAACCCACTCCAGTATTCTTGCCTGGAAAATCCCATGGATGGAGGAGCATGGTAGGCTATAGTCCATGGGGTCGTAAAGAGTTGGACACGACTGAGTGACTTCACTTTCTTATGACTTGAGAAGAGGCAACTTCCTTTGTAGTTACCCATCAACCTTAGCACAGGGTTTTTAAAGTTAAAGAGTAGAAGTCACATATTTTGAGCTCCTATGATGTATCATAGGCACTTTTCAGGTGTTATGTAATCCACCTGGGCAGGGGCTATCCTCATTTTCCGATGTGGAAAGTGCAGTTCAGACAGGGCAAGTGGCCTTTTCAAGGTCAGGCAGCTTATAATTTTAAGAACCAGGCTTTGATTTCAAACCTCAGTTCAGTTCAGTTCAGTTGCTCAGTCGTGTCCTACTGTTTGCGACCCCATGAATCACAGCACTCCAGGCCTCACTGTCCATCACCAACTCCCAGAGTTCACTCAAACTCATGTCCATCGAGTCGGTGATGCCATCCAGCCATCTCATTCTCTGCCGTCCCCGTCTCCTCCCGCTCCCAATCCCTCCCAGCATCAGACTCTTTTCCAGTGAGTCAACTCTTCGTATGAGGTGGCCAAAGTATTGGAGTTTCCGCTTCAGCATCAGTCCTTCCAATGAACACCCAGGATTGATCTCCTTTAGAATGGACTGGTTGGATCTCCTTGCAGTCCAAGGGACTCTCAAGAGTCTTCTCCAGCACCACACTTCAAAAGCATCAATTCTTCGGCGACCAGCTTTCTTCACAGTCCAACTCTCACATCCATACACCTACTCCTCCATAAATCCAAAGACTGTGCTGCTTACAGTATTCTAAGTGGGAAAATAAATATGGATTTACTGTCTTGTCATACCAGGGCAAGAATGGACCAGGTCCATGCACCCTGGGGTTCCCTCAGGATACAGAATAGAGAAAAGTAGGTTAGAAGTAATAAGATTTTAATTCTATAATTGCCTCTTCTGGGTAAGAGCTGAGTGGCCTTAGGCAAGTCCCTTTCTCTCTCTGGGTGTTTCATTCCCCTCCTATAAAATGAAAGCACTGTCATTTATTCCTGAGAGGGCTGGCTTAAAGTTCTGCTTGCCTTCCCCAGGTGCTTTTTATGAACAGACATGCTTTAGAGTCACGATGCCAGAATTGCTTCTTTTTAGGAAGGAAGCTCAGAGTCACATGAACTGGAGAAGTGTGTTCCTCGTGGGAGAGTAGACTGTGTTTTGTTCTGAAGAGACTTGTCCAGATGTATTATTTCTAGAACATTCTGAAAAAAAACCTAAATTTAGTCCTAGATGGTGCAGAACCTGAATTGCAAAGGCTTCCTTATCACTCTAACTCAGAGCCTGGACAGAGCAAAAACACCCCCACAAACACTCAGATGAAGCCAGGAATAGAAAACGTGCAATGAGGAACTGAATTCTTTCTTCCTTTGCAAAGAGTAGACTTTGCGTAGGGAAGCGGGTGGAAAGTTTGGACAGTGAGGCAGTGTGTTGGTGGGAATGGACTATGTTCTGCTGCAGGACACACAGTCTCTGTGGACTGACACCGTCACGGGGCATTTGCCACTGCTGTCTGGGTCTAATGGAGATCAAGCCATTCTCTCCCAAGCAGCGACACGGTAGCCCAGACTGCACCCATCTCATGCTGTGATGGCTCCAAGCTCTCCCTGATATCATCCCACCAACTGAGGGGATGAGGAAGATGGAGCTTAGGAACAAGGACGCCTACCCAGGGGGCACCCACAGAAACTGGAATGTGGGCCTGCTGCCCTGTACTTGCCTCGGGTGGCATAAAAGAATCGGTGGGTTGCATTACCTCATCCGTGTACACTGACAGGAGCTTATATAAGCTTTTTATAAAATACTATGAAAACCTCAACTATCCTTTCAGTTCAGTTCAATTCAGTCGCTCAGTCGTGTCCGACTCTTTGCGACCACATGGACTGCAGCACACCAGGCCTCCCTGTCCATCACCACCTCCCAGAGTTTACCCAAACTCATGTCCATCGAGTTGGTAATGCCATCCAGCCATCTCATTCTCTGTCGTCCCCTTCTCCTCCTGCCCTCAATCTTTCCCAGCATCAGAGTCTTTTCAAATGAGTCAGCTCTTCACATCAGGTGGCCAAAGTACTGGAGTTTCAGCTTCAAAATCTGTCCTTCCAATGAACACTCAGGACTGATCTCCTTTAGGATGGACTGGTAGGAACTCCTTGCAATCCAAGGGACTCTTAAGAGTCTTCTCCAACACCACAGTTCAAAAGCATCAATTCTTCAGCACTCAGCTTTATTTACAGTCCAACTCTCACATCCATATGTGACTACTGGAAAAATCATAGCCTTGACTCTGCTTTTTAATATGCTGTCTAGGTTTGTCATAACTTTCCTTCCAAGGAGTAAGTGCCTTTTAATTTCATGGCTACAACACCATCTGCAGTAATTTTGGAGTCCAAAAAAATAAAGTCTGACACTGTTTCCACTGTTTCCTCATCTATTTGCCATGAAGTGATGGGACCAGATGCCATGATCTTCGTTTTCTGAATGTTGAGCTTTAGGCCAACTTTTTCACTCTCGTCTTTCACTTTCATCAAAAGGCTCTTTAGTTCCTCTTCCATAAGGGTGGTGTCATCACCATATCTGAGGTTATTGCTATTTCTCCCGGCAATCTTAATTCCAGCTTGTGCTTCTTCCAGTCCAGCATTCCTCATGATGTACTCTGCATATAAGTTAAATAAGCAGAGTGACAATATACAGCCTTGATGTACTCCTTTTCCTATCTGGAACCAGTCTGTTGTTCTATATCCAGTTCTAACTGTTGCTTCCTGACCTACATACAGATTTCTCAAGAGGCAGGTCAGGAGGTCTGGTATTCCCATCTCTTTCAGAATTTTCCACAGTTTATTGTGATCCACACAGTCAAAGGCTTTGGCATAGTCAACTATCCTTTAACTTACTTTAAAGCCAAAATTTCACAAGGCTTCCTTTCTTCATTCTTGGAAATAAATTTACCACTTTGCTACATACTGCTGTGTGCCCTTGAGTAGATTCTATAGTCTCAGCCTTTGTTTCAAATCTGTCATACAAGGATTGTTGTCCCTCCTAATTGGATTTTTGTGAGGTTTATGAAAGCTGATGACTGTGGGAGTGCTTAGGAGATTGAAAAGCACGCTGAATATACAAAGCACTATTAGCAGACCCAGAATGTCTTCTGTCTCCCAGTTCAGCCTGGGCTCAAGTTCCATGTCTCTGGAACAAGCTTTTTCAAATAAAATTCCAATGTCATTTCCCTTGGCTCACTTCAGTCCATTTTCTTTAAAATCTTTCTTTCCTTTTCAGCAGATAAAGGCAGGTGGCACGCTGTGTAAACCGTGAAAGAGATTACGAAAATATCTGCAGATCTTGTGCTGTCTCCAAATAATTTAACATAAATATTTGCTGGAGGCTGGTCCAACTCTTCAGCCCAAGAGGAGGACAGAAGGTGAGCTTAAAGCTGGATGGGGGAACACTTCTGGAAATCTATCTGTTTGTGTGAGACTTAGTGAATGACATGCAGCCTGAAAGGTCTCAATTTAGAACTCAGTGCTGTCTTTGTGCAGCAAAAGGAGGTCCTGCTTGATTTAGGAGTCTTTGCCCAACTAGTCCTGGCCACGTCTTGCCTTCACGCCTTCACACCTACGGTTCTCTCCCAGAACTGCCCTTCCCAGCCTGTCCACTTGGGGACTCTTTCTTCATCCTCTAAAAACTAGACTAAAAGATCTTCTCTAGAATGCCTGACCTAACTGCCTCATCCCCAGAATTCTCTACTTGGTCAGCATCTGCTCATTATCGTCATCACTGTTACCATCATCACTAACGTTTATTGGGAGCTAACTGCTGCTCAAGCATTGCTTAATCACCTTAAAGTCAGCACTCACAGCCACCCACAAGGAAACCAAGGCCAATGCGATGAGGTGACAGCCCAGATCACGTGGCTGTATGTGCAGAGGTGGCTGGCTGAGGAAGGCCCCGACAGTGTCTCTGAGCCCTGGGCTCTTGGTCATGACTCAGTAGGTCCCCTCTCATTCTATCTACCCCCCAAGAGCTGGGGCTGTGCCTTATTCACCTCTGTGTTCACACCATGGGCCCCCACAGAGTAGACGTATAGCAAGTTTATCTTACTGAATGAGTGAGTGATTGAATGATTGAATGCGAGCTCCCCTAACATCTCGAAATAAAAGTCTCAGGGTATAGAAGTGGCTCCTTATTTATTAAAAGAATAAACAGTGATGGAATATTCAGTTCAGTTCAGTTCAGTTCAGTCGCTCAGTCGTGTCCGACTCTCCGCGACCCCATGAATATTACTCAGCCATAAAAAAGAAGGAAATAATGCCATTTGCAGCAACATGGATGAACCTAGAGATTATCATACTAAGGGAAGTAAAACCAGACAAAGACAAATATATGATACTGCTTATTGGCAGAATCTGAAAAAAAATGCAAATGAACTTATATACAAAACAGAAATAGAGCCACAGACATAGAAAATAAACTTATGGTTACCAAAGGGTAGAGTGCAAGAGGTGTTTGGGATTAGCATATGCACACTACAATATATAAAACAGATTACCAACAGGAAACTACTGTACAGCACACAGAACTATAATTTTATAATGATCTATAAGGGGAAAGAATCTAAGAAAGAATATAATTGTTATACACACACACACACATGTTGTTGTTCAGTCACCAAATCATGTCTGACTCTTTGCAACCCCATATACTGCAGCATGCCAGGCTTTCATGTCGCTCACCATATCCTGGAGTTTGCCAAAGATCATGTCCATTGAATTGGTAATGTCATCCAATCATCTCATCCTCTGACACCCTCTTCTCCTTCTGCCTTCAATATTTTCCAGCATCAGGCTCTTTTCTACTGAGTCAGCTCTTCACATCAGGTGGCCAAAGTATTGGAGCTTCAGCTGCCACATCAGTCCTTCCAGTAAGTATTCAGGGTTGATTTCCTTTGGGATTGACTGGTTTGATGTCCTTGCTGCCCAAGGAACTCTCAAGAGTCTTCTCCAGCACCACACTTCGAAAGTATTAATTCTTTGGTGCTCTACCTTCTTTATGATCCAACTCTCACATCTGTAAATGACTACTGGAAAAAACATAGCTTTGATTATATGGACCTTTGTCAGCCAAGTGACGTCTTTGTTTTTTAATATGCTGTCTAGGTTTGTCATATCTTTCCTTCCAAGAAGTAATTGTCTCCTAATATCATGGCAGTAGTCACCATCTTCAGTGATTTTAGAACCCAAGAAAAGGAAACCTGTGACTCCTTCCTCCTTTTCCCCTTCTATTTGCTATGAAGTGATGGGACTGGATGCCAAGTACCTATATATTTATATATAATATGTATGTATGTATTATATATATGTATGTATAACTGAATCACTTTGCTTACACCTGGAACTAACACAACATTGTAAATAAACTATACTTCAACTTAAAAAAAAAAAAAAAAAGACTCCAGCTAAGGCCTTTCTGTTTCCAAACTTAAGATCTGCTATCTTAGAGTCCTTCCTTCCTAACCTCAGACTGTAACCTGGGGCTTGGGTAACCAGCTAGCTTTTGCCAGTCTCCTGGAGTTGCCCGGTCCTCCAGGACCACTAGCCCGTGGCCAGACTCCCATTACGTGTAAACGCATCTCGTAGTGCTGCACCTCCCATCTGGCCGCGCCTGATGGCAGCTCACAGTCAACCCAGGTTGAGTCCCTCACTACTGCTAGACCGTAAGCTGCCTGGACACTGGGCCCTGCATTTCAGTCCTGTGTGCTACGCTCTGGATCCCAGACTGTCCTCCACTCATCCATCCGTGCTTCCCGGCCCCAGAGCTGGGCCTGGCAGCTGCCCCAGCCCCCTGTGCTGCCCATCCCTAGTCACACAGAGCAGTGACAAACAATGCAGCCAGCACCGCCCCCAGTGGAGCTTGCCCCACTGCCCCTGCAGCAGCAACAGAGGAATTCCTGGCCAGGAACATGCGCTCTCCCAGCAATCTGCAAGAAGGCCTTTTTGCAATTTATATCTTCAGCCCCACTGAAGAAAATGGGAATGGATGGGCTCACTGAGCAGAAAATGCCAGAAGGCATTCCAGAACCCAGAATCCCAAACCTAGGCCTTCTGTGAGGGGACTGAACAGACAATCAACACTGGGGGGAAATTCTTACCCCGTGTCAGGCTACGCAGGCCAGAGGGTTATTTATAAACACAATGGCATGCATTTGCAAGGCAGAGAACCAGTGTGAATCAGGATAAAGCAAGGGGAGAAGTCATGGAGACACCCTGTAAACATCCTAACAGCAGCTTTGATGCTTGATGGCTCTGTGGCCTTCACTCAGCGTTCAGTAATGATTGTGGAACACCCACTGTGTGCCAGGCACAAGGCAAGGCACAGGGGATACAGTGGTGAAATAAAAAATTTCTTATTCTTGTTGTGCTTGGAATCTAGTAATGGGGGAGGCTGATAAGAACTCAATCAGCAAATAAACGAGTGTGGGTTTTCATAATGAAATGGAGCCAGCACAGAAAGGAAGGAGCAGATGAGAAAAGCTAATGAAAAATGGGGCTGTCCTTGGGGAGGGTGGTGAGAAAATGCCTCTCCAAAGAGGTTTGAGAAAGATCTGAACGATGTGGAGCGCACCAGGAAAGCAGGAAGGAGAATCCTGCCGGCGGAGGGAACGGTGCAGGCAAAGGCTTGGAGGCAGGAAAGAGCTGGGCAGGACAAGAAAATGAGACAAGGGGGCTGGAGGAGGTGCCAGGATGGGGAGTAGGCATTTGGCACAAGATGCAGATGGCAAGGCAACCAGGACCAGAACATGTGGGCCAGGTGGGCCATCAAAGACTTGGATTTCTGTCTCAAGAATGGAGTTTGGGGTTGACCTCTACACGCTGCTGTATTTAATATAAATGATCAACAAAGACTTATTGGAAAAGCTGCTCAATATTCCATAAAAACCTAAGTGGAAAAAGAATTTGGAAAAAAATAGATGTAAAAGTATAACAGGATCACTGCTATATAGCTGAAACTAACACATTACTAATCAACTACATTCCAGTTTTAAAAAGAATGAATTGAAGATTTGTTATATACCTCAAACTAACACAACTTTGCAAGTTGACTATACTTCAGTAAAAAATAAAATAAAAAAGAACGAATTGAAGAATTTTTAGGCAAAAGAATGACGTATTTCACTTTACATTTTGGGGGACGATCCCTCTGGCTGCTGGTAGATTGGAGGAGAAGGAGAGTGAAAGCAGAGAGTCCACTTAGATGGCTGCTGTGGTCACCCAAGAGAACGGATGTGGCAATTTGGTTGCAGGGGAGGGGACCACAGTGAAGATGGGGAGATGTGAGTGTTTTCAAGGGAAATTCAGGACACAGAAAAATGAATCTGATGAGTTCTGAGGGCTAAACAAGGAAGATGTCTAAAATGATACAACTGAGTGAATTCGATGTTACTTTCCAAGAGAGAGAAGGCCAGGAGGAAAAATAGATGGGGGAGAAGATGATGGTGGGGTGGGGGATTGGATTTCAATGTTTAGACCGACATTTGAGAAACAAGCTGGTAGGGAGTGTGAGTAAGCAGTAGGAAATGAGTCTACAACCCAGGGGAGAGGTTGGGATTGAAAATACAGCTTCAGAGATTATCAGTTTAACATGCCTTAAGCCTTGGAACTAGGTGAGATCAGTTCAATTCAGTCGCTCAATTTATGTCTGACTCTTTGCGACCCCATGGACTGCAGCACGCCCCGCCTCCCTGTTGGTCACCCACTGCTAGAGCTTGCTCAAACTCATATCTATCGAGTCAGTGATGCCATCCTGCCACCTCATCCTCTGTCATCCCCTTCTCCTCCCGCCTTCAATCTTTCCCAGCATCCAGGTTTTTTCAAGTGAGTCAGTTCTTCCCATCAGGTGGCCAAAGTATCAGAATTTCAGCTTCAGCATCAGGACCTCCAGTGAATATTCAGGACTGATTTCCTTTAGGATTGACTGATTGGATCTCCTTGCAGTCCAAGGGACTCTCAAGAGTCTTCTCCAGCACCACAGTTCAAAAGAATCTTTTCTTTGGTGCTCAGCTTTCTTTATAGTCCAACTCTCATGTCCATACATGACTACTGGAAAAACTGTAGCTTTGACTAGATGGACTTTTGTTGGCAAAGTAACATCTCTGCTTTTTAATATGCTGTCAGTTGAACATGCCTTAAGCCTTGGAACTAGGTGAGGTAACCCAGATCAATTATGTAGAAACAGAAAAGAACTCAAAACAAACCCCGAGGAAGTTCAACATTTAGAGGGGAGGGAGGTTGTTTCACCTCTCTGGTCCTCATCGCTCTGATACGCAAAATGAAATGATAATCCAATCTACCTTCCAGGGGGATCACAAGGAATGCCGGTCCCTCTCCTGTCCCCAGACGGGCGCGCTGGTTTAAGGACTGGGTTGCGGGTCTGGCCCCACCTCTCACTCCCATGTGGTTGGCGGCTGTGACATTTGTGTGCTCAGATCAATTTTCTCCTTCCACCTCCCTAACACTCCAAGAGCACGCATACCAGGAACACGTCACTCTGCGGCTGTTCTCCTACCTCCCTGGCTGCTCCTCCTCTGCCAAGCTCCAAAGTTTGCTTGAAGTTCTCCATACCCTCTTCTAGACCCAGCCACAGGGGACACACACTCCCTAGACTACCACATCCGTCTGCCAACCTCTAAATATCACCTAGTACCAATGACTATGAGGTCTCCAAATCCAGTTCTGTCCTTTCAAAAGAACCCCAGGCCACCTGTTGAGCAACTCCACAAAAATGTTCAGTTGAAAACTAAAATTTAACACAGCCTCAAACCGCTCTTCCATCAAGCTTCCACTGTCTTAGTGAAATATTTCACCATACTCCTAACTGCTCAAGCCAAAACTCAAGGCAGTAGCTCTGATTCCACCCTCATCATCCCCACATTCGACCTGTGATCAGTATATCCCATTAACTCTATCTCCAAAAGGAATCCTCAATCCATCTAATCCCCTCTTATTACTGCCACTCTCCAAGTCTAAGCTGCATCTCTTCTTGCCTTTTTGAAACTATTCTTCCACACAAATGTAAATGGGATTATTTCACTCTCCTACTTACAGCACATCAATGTATTCCATTGCTCTTAAAATAAAACCCAAACTCCTGACTAGTGTATGCACAGCCCTACATTGCCTGGCCCCTGCTTTTCCCCAGCCTCTTCCGAGACCATGCTCCCCTGGGTCCCACCTTGCTCCAGCCACACTAGTCTCCTTTCTCTTCTCACACCCTCAGGTCACTACTGCAGCATCATCTAAGCCCAGCTGCCCTCTGCCTGCCATGGCCTGGTGTCTGGTCTTTACCAGGCTGGCTCCTTCTTGACAGTTAGTTTCACTCTCTTGACAGGGCTAGAGTAGGACAGTGTGACACAGGTAATTGTAGAAGTACCACCAGGGTATTAGAGTCAGAGAGGGGAACTTAGGAAGCTTTGGGAGACCACCGTAAGTGAGTGAACACTCAAGACAGCTATGAAACATTGTGGAATGAAGCAGGCTTGCTTAAATATAAAGCCATTAATAAAAGCATGAGATTTGCCCCAGGCCATTAAGTGGAAAAAAATAAAAAAGAGAGACCTGACCCTTGCTGGTCAAGTCCAGCAAGGAATAAAAGGGAAGGGTGACATTCCAAAGTAGGAGACCCTCATGATACAGAAACCTGAGATGATTTAACATATTTTAGTATATGTTACCACTCTCCAAGTGCCATAGGAGTTCTAGTTTGATGTCATAGGGTCAACCTCTCCTGCTTAGTACGAAGGGGGAGCTAGTGATTTAAGCCTGACATCTACTCAAAGAATGAGGAAGAAGGCAGTCTTCTCCCCCTCCCCCACTTCATGATTAAAAATGTAGCCCACTTAATTCTCAGGTCAGAGCCCCCTCCCTGGCCTGACTGTATCCCCCCACAAGCATCCTATATTAATAAATCACTTCCTGCCTATCACTTTGTCTCTCGCTGAATTCCTGTTGTGCTGAGCCACCAAGAACCTGATCCTCAGTAAGTCCAGACACCAGGTGAGTGATTCTAATTTAAAAACCCTGTGTTCAAGCCCCTACCTGAGGTGCACGGTTTCACTCTGTCTCAGGTCTTGCCTGGCTTCTCCTCCCAGGCCCCCCTCCCAGGCCCCCTGGCATCAGCAGTCTTTTATCAACGTCTGAGCTTTCCTTGTTTATTCATGTTTTACTTTGTCTACCCCCACACTTACACCTGGAGGGAAGCTCCGTTGGAGCCCTCAGTCTTGTCCGTTGCTACTTTCAGAACTGTCCTGGCACATGGCAGAGGGTTATTAGATATCTATGAATTAATGAGTGAATGAGACCCATTTTACAGGCAGAGTAGGAGTGATAATAATAGTAGTAGCAGTAGTAACCAACATTTGTGAGCTCCTTCTATATAGTGGGTGAACCAAAATGTTCATTCAGGTTTTTCTGACGGTACCAAAAAACCTAAGTAAACTTTTTGGCCAACCCAATATCTTATCATTTAACCTTCATGACAGCTCTGTAACTACAAGCTTCTAACCTTGGCATTTTTGACAGTTTGACTAGGCAGTTCTATGTTGTGAGGGGTTGCCCTGTACACTGTAAATACATATCAGTGTTCTTGGCATCTGCCCAATAGCTGCCAGTAACAGCAACCACCCACCAGTTGTGAAAACTAAAAATATTCCCAAACATTGCCAAATGTACCCTAGGGGCAAAATCATCCTGGGTTAAAATTGCTCTAAGATATTTTATCTCTAAAGTACTGTTATAAAATCCCTATGTTGCAATTGGAAAAATTGTGGCACAGAGATTAAGTAAATTGCTCAAGAGCATACAGACAACTCAAATATATACAAGGACCAGGGCCAAGGTATAAGCAGGGCAGGAACTAAAAACAGGCTGGGACCCTGGGCCTGAGAACCAGGGAGTTTGACCAGGAGCCAGTGGTCAGGAAATGTAAGGCTGTAGGACCGAACATCAAAAATTAAGATCCGTACCTTCCCTGGTGAAAGCGAAAGTGAAGTCACTCAGTCATGTCCGACTCTTTACGACACCATGGTCTGTAGCCTACCAGGCTCCTCTGTCCATGGGATTTTCCAGGCAAGAATACTGAACCAGTGGTTAAAAATCCGCCTGCCAATGCAGGGGACTCAGGTTCAGTCCCTGGTCTGGGAAGATCCCACACGCCGCAGAGCAACCCCGTGAGCCACAGCCTCTGAAGCCCACATGCCTGTAAGCCCGTGCTCCACAGCCAGAGAGCAGCCCCACCTCACACCGCTAGAAGAAGCCTGCCCACAGCAACAAAGACCCAGGGCGACCATCAATAAATAAAAACTATAAACTGTAGAAAAAAAGAGTCAAAATCTGTTTCAGATTGAAAACCAGGTCCAGAAAGGGGGAGACGAGTGGGTTTTAGGGGTGTCACTGAAGAGATGGGATCACCCCACCCCTCACTCATGCCTTCACAGAGCCTCCAGTGGTGAGGGGACCTGTCTTCAGTGCCAGGGTGTCAGTGCTGGACCAGGGGCAGTCCTTTCCCAAAGGGCTGGAGTGAGCTGTGGACAGAAAGCCAAAACTGAGTGCTGGTGATGGAAACTAATTACAAAACACAATTATAGCTAACGTTAACGGTGGGATTACTATGTGCCAACATTTTACACGCACCATAGTATTTAATCCTCCCAATCCTAACATTATCCCCAGTTGACAGAGCAGTAAACTGGGGCAGCAAGAGATTAAACTATTTGTCCAAGATCAAAGATCTCGATGAGTGATGAAGTTCAAAGCAAAGTTTTCCAGACTCCAGAATCTTTGGTCTCTCCCTTTTAGAATATTCTGTCTCAGGAGACAAGCACAGAGTAGAATGGAGACAGTCACCAAGTTCAACAGGCAGGGGGCTAGTAATTACTTCTCTTCTCCCCTTCCTTCTTCTTTCTCTTCCTCTTCTTCCTCTCTTTCTCTTATGATCATTGTTCATCATAAAATCCACCACTTGGCAAGGGGGAAACCTGGATTAGAAGACAAAGAAAAAGGCAAACGACTCAAGAAGAAAATAACAGTTCTCATCAAATCTATGACCTATGTGATCTGGAGCAAATCACTTGGCTTTCCCATTGCTTGTTTCGAGTGAGGAGATTTTGCAAGTCTGTAAATGTAGGTCTGGCACATGCGCATGCTCAGTCACTCTTTGCGACCCCATATACTGTAGCCCGCCAGGCTCCTCTGTCTGAGATTTCACAGGCAAGAATACTGGAGTGGGTTGCCATTTCCTTCTCCAGGGGATCTTCCTGACTCAGGGATTGAACCTGCATCTCCTGCGTCTCCTGCATTGCAGGTAGATTTTTTTTACCACTGAGCCACCACAGATAATTTGTGTAAAAGTTCTTTTAAATTGTGGTGTGCTCAGCAAAGATGAACTCTTACTTCTGGGGATTCAACTGTAGCTTATCATAGTTGTGCAAAATGATGCTCTCAGATGCGTCTTTTCCTTAGCTGGGTGAGGTGAACACAGTATGAAGTCTGCCTCATGAATATTTTGGAGGCAGCATTTAGTGTAGTTACAAAATCCAGAGTGATGGAAACACCTTTCAAAGTATGGCCTGCAAGTCCTCTTCCTGCAGCTGACAAGCTACTAGAGCCAGCTGCCCAACTTCTTACACGTCTCTCTTACGTCACTTCCGACTATGCATTCCTAGGAGCACTGCACCCACCTATCACTCTCTTCCTACCCCAGCCCAGTCTCCATGTGCTCCAGATGGCCCCGTCTACAGCAGGAGCATGCTCTCTCTGCCTCAAACCTTCCAGTGGACCCCTGGCATCAACACTCTGCCTCATATGCCCCTTCAATTTTGTCTCCCGTTCTCCCTTCACATGGACATGCCTGGGAGCACATTTGTGCCCTGTATGGTAAAAGGATCAAATTTGGGTCCCTCCACACCTACTTTGAGAGCACCTGGAGACCAGGGGCCTTACTTATTTTATTTCGATGTTTTCCCTAAGCTGTATAGTGTGTGATCCAGGGGAGTACAAAAGAAATGTGGAATAGGAGTTTTTGCAAGTATGACTCTTAGTCCACAAACCTGTCTGCACAGTGACATCAACTTATTTTTCAAATAAGTAAACTTAGTTTTTATTTGTGTATCCATTTCACCAGGAGAAAGAAATGACAACTTAGTAAGGTCCAAACCCTCATCTCTGGAGCTGTGTCTATGCTGAGGAAAGGAATGATGCTTGGTACAAGATATCATGGGAGGGGAAGTCTGGTCCTTCCACGTCTCCTACTACCCCAGCTGGCGTCCTCTGATAGGTCTGCATTCCCAACTGATTTCTAGCATCAGAAACCTTCAGTGCTCTCATCTTGACCAGGAACCTCACAGGGCCTGACTAAATTTCCCAATGATCTTATGCCATTCTAGAGCTATAGAAATCTTGGAGAAGCTGCCTACAGGCTACCCTGCCTCCTTGTTATTCCCTATACCACGCGGGTGAGTGGGAACTCTATAAAACTATTTCAGATCCATTTCCCTAGATAACATTTTGGAGCCATTTCTAATCTCTCATTGCCACCCCCATGTAGTGTTGGGCAAGTGAGAACACTGTGGTGGGTATGCAGTGTCCAGCCCCCCCAACCCAAGAGGTGAGACTCAATTTTCCTCTGCCATTGACTCCCTCCCTACCTCTTCTGGGATCTGTCACCTCTATACCCCTATGGATCACATGTGGGCTATGAGGTGGGATAGACCTAGGGCAGATCCCCTTCTCAGGGACACACTGACATCACGGTTCTCTTGTTTCCCCTCCAATCCTTCCACCCCAAGCAGAAGAACCCTTCTTCTCTGGGAACATGAAAAAGTTCTGGCCAGTCACATAATTTTCACAAACTATTGTTTGTGACACAGAATGAAAAATTTTTATCTAAAGGGCCAGGTAATAAATGTTTCAGCTCTGTAGGTCATGGCTAGTTGATTCTGTGATCATGGCATGAAAGCAGCCACAGGAAACAGGCTGAACAAGCCTGAATGACTGTGTTACCAAACGTTACTTATAAAGTCAGGTGAAGGCCGGATGTGGCAAGCAGAGGTGGATCAGAACAGCTGACCCTGATCTATGCAGCCCTAGTCGTTGAGTATTTGGGTTTTGAAAGCTTAAAAGACAAGTTTTCATGAAACAAAAACCCCAAAATGGACCTTTTTTTTCTCCCACTGTGAGCTGTAACCGTGCTCCCCTTTGGCAGGTAACAGGAAAGGCCCCAGTTTAGAAGGACTCTGGTGCCCTAGAAGGTATTTGGGCACAAACAGGGAAGGAACATTTGGGGTTGTCATGATGACTTGGGAGGGGCATTGTTATGAATAGCCTTTAGTGACCAGAGGCCAGGGTGACTGAACTTCCAACCATGTGTATGAGACAGTTCCTCAAAGCAAAAACTTGACCCTGCCCTAATGCTGCTAATGCCCCAGTGGGAAGCACTGCCCTAGCTGCTGCTGGCACGGGAGAGGACTCAGAAGACAAGAGGCAGCGAGAGTGGGGACACAGTGGTCACACAGCAGAGCAGGGTCCCAGGGCAGAATAAGCCTTGGGTGGCTTGGCTGTGTCCTCCCATCGCAAGGCCTTCGGGTGGCTGTGCAGTGACTTGCGATCTTTCTTGTCTTGAGTCCCCAGTAGTTGCCTTGCCCTCAGTCACCCGTCAGTGCTTAGAGTCCCCAGGGCTTCCAAGACATTTTCTCAGAATAATGGAGATTATCCCCTTGACCTTCCGACTGACTCTGCCAAGTACAGCCCAGACCCGGTTGCCCCTTGCTCTGTGATCCTCTGTCACCCCTCTCAGCTAAGGGCACTTTTTCCCATGATGGTGCAGGAAGTTCATGTCAAAATCCATTAGCTGTGTAAGCAGCAGTGAGAAAACAAATCTCTAGTTCCAACTGTTGTTTTGCTGGGGATTTATTCCGACTAGAGCATGATCTCATAATAAAACTCTGCTGTGTTCCCCACCCAAGTGAAGTTGTCCAATGCGACCAAGAAGGCAGTACAAAACCCAGAGAGCTCACCAGGCCCATCCCCTGCATTTGGGTCATGTGTTCGCCTGTCATGGCAGAAACTCCATAGTCACCACCTATCTTGATGGAGCATTTCTTGCGTGTAATGATCCCATAGGTAAGGCAATGAGATGGGCCTTTCCCAAGACTGTATCCAGGTCAAGGTTTGTGCTGAGCCCCAGTACGGGGGGTTGGGGGGATAAGAACCTGCTTCTGAATTGCTCCCTGGCTGATGCAAGAGGCCAACAGGTAAACAGTCACTCCTAGTGTGACAAATGGCATAGAAGTGAGAAAAAGAAAGTTCTGTAGGTGTGGCCAAAAGCTAGAAAGTTAGCCCAGCCCGGGTAAAGGTGATAGACCCCAGAAGAGGTGGGGACTCAATAAGTATGTGTTAGTCACTGAGTCGTGTCCAACTCTGTATGATCCCATGGATTGTAGACTGCCAGGTTCCTCAGTCCATGCAATTCTCCAGGCAAGAATACTGGAGTGGGTTACCATTCCCTTCTACAAGGGAGTCAATGGTAGAAGGAAACTGAGTCTCACTTCTCAGAGAGCTGGACACTGCATGCCCCATGGTGTTCTCACTTGCCCAACGCTACACAGGGTGGCAATGAGAGATTAGAAATGGCTTCAAAATGTTATCTGAAAGCTTTCTAGAACAGCAACTTTTTATTCTTGTTAAATCAAAATAATATTTGCTCATGGTTAGAGTATTAAACAGTGGAAAAGGATTTATAATAAAAATAAACCATCAAAAAACAAAATAATAAAAGCAATCATCAAAAGGAAGCAATGCTTGAGTTGAATTTTTAATATTAAATGAAAGTTAAAGGACTAGAGGGTCTTCTAGGAAGAGGGTGCAGTGTGGACGAAGGCAGGAAGGCAAGGAGGAGGGCAGAGTTGTGAGTCAGGTTGATGGGCTGTTGTTGTTGGACCAGATGATGTGAAGAAGCAAGTGGAGGTGAGGCTGGAGGGTGGAGGGGGCAGATGGCACAGGTATTTCTCACCGTCTTTAAAGAGTGCAGACTGCATCTTTTGAATGATGGAAGACCATGGAAAGCTTTAGGACAGGTCTTCTCAAGTGGGGAGAAGGGGTGCCCTACACCCTCTTTCCTGGGGACACTTGACAACACTTGACAACACCGAACAAAATTTTGGCTGTCACAACTGGGAAGTGGGAGGGTGCTGTCCTGCTGGTATTTAGTGGACAGAGGCCAGGAATGTTGCCAAACTTCTTACAATGTAAAGGACAGCACCACATAGTGAAGAATTGTCTGAAATATTAATAGTGCTGAGCTTGAGAAATCTGATTTAGGGCAGTGAGTCAACCAATCAGACCAACTGATCTCAGTAGTCCCTCCAAATACACTGAAAACCCACCAGCTCCCATGGAGAAGAACGATCTTACCAAACCAGTTTGTTAGAAATGTTTACATTTCCATCGCTGCCAGTTCTTGAAACAGTGCTAAGGGGGGTGTCTCGGGACAGGGGTTTCAGGCTGAGCTCTGCTTGCTCACCTGGGGTAGGATATTTACCACCTCACAGAGCACAGAATCCTGTGTGTGGGTGAGGGTGAGAACCTCTCTCCCACAGAGGCTCCTGAACAGCATGGTTGTGAAGACAGAAGCACCTGGCTACGCTTATTTCCCCCTTTGCTTTAGAAGCCAAGAGTCTCAATATCCAGTTGAGAAATTGAGTTTAATAACTGAAGGGCCCTGTGTCTTGAGCATCTGTGCATTCATTTTCTCCTTACCCGGGAACTCTCTGGCTCAGGATTTGGTCAACATAATTTGTATGTACCAGCTGGCGATGTTTTAAAATGAACTTTACCGAAGTGGGGTTTACCCCAAATAAAACGCACCCATGTGAAGTGTACAGGTGGATGGCCTTTGACCAATGCACATGCCTGTATAGCCATCACCATAATCAAGATATAAAGCATCTCCATTACCCCAGAGAGTTTCCATGCACCCTTTGCAGTCTGCCTCCCTGCCTCCCCAGCCCAGGCAGGCCCGATCCGCTCTGTGTCCGCTGTGATGATTCTCCCTGATGGAGTCATGCACTGTGTGCTTCTTCGTGTCTGACTTCTTGCAACCCAGTGTTCCTGAGATTCATCCCTGCTGGTGTGTGTATCAGTAGTCTGTTCCTTTCTATTTCTGAGTGATGTTTCACTGCATGGATGTGCCACAATTCCTTTACCCAATCACCTGTTGATGAACATTTGACTTGTTGGCATTTTTTGGTGTTGTCATAAATAAAGCTGCTGTGCACATTTACGTATTATTTAGAGAATTTCAATATTATCCCATTACACTTAGAATCACAGTTCTGTTTTTCATGGGAGCACAGTCGCTCTGGCGGTGGCATCACTGATGCAATGGACGTGAACTCAGGCAGACTTCTGGAGACGGTAAAAGAACAGAGAGGCCTGGAGTGCTGTAGTCTATGGGGTTGCAGAGAGTCAGACACAACTGGGCGACTGAACAAGAACACACAATCGCTTCACAACGTTAAATTAGTTTTTACTGTATAGCAAAGTGAGTCAGCTGTGTGTTTACATATATCCCTTTTTTTGGATGTCTTTCCCATTTAGGTCACCACAGAGCATTGAGTTCGCTATCCAGTAAGCTCGAACTAGTGATCTGTTTTGTACATAGTATCAGTGGTGTGTATTTGTCGATTCCAGTCCCCCAATTTGTCCCACCCTCTCTTTCCCCCTTTGTATCCATACATTTGTTCCCTGTATGTGGAATCTAGAAAAATAGTATAGACAATCTTATTTGCAAGCCAGAAATAGAGACAACGAATCAAATGTCAGTGCCCTTCTATGCCCTCCAAAGTCCCCTCTGTGATCTGGATCAACTCTGCCCGCCTGTCTGACCTCATATCCTCCACTCTCCAGCTCCCTCCTCCTTACTCCCTGCTTTCCATCCATACTATCTTCATCTAGATCCTCAAACAAGCCGGAATTGCCGAAGAGACACCAGCACCCTCACCATAATCCTGCTGGCTCCAAACCAGCTGAGTGCAACTGGCTGCCTGCCTGGGATGTGCATTAACCTTCTGGAATCATTAAATCAAACTGATACTTGAATCCTAATCTCCAGTGAAGCATTTTATTTATTTTAATCCCCTAAGCACTTCAGCTCGACTTTTCCTCTGGGCCTGACATTCTGGGAGAGCTCAGAGAGCCCACCCTGATCCTTTCTGACTGAAATCCCCCAGAGGCCAAGAGGTGGGGGTGTTTCTGATGACTTGCTCAGCTGTGTGACAAGTCATTTTTTTTAACCCCATAGTGATTGCCCCTAGCATTGATAGTAGGTGGAAAAATTAAGTTCCCAGGTTAAACTTAGATTACAAACTTAATAAACTTTCTTGAACAGCAACGGTACCTTAGTTAGGAATTTCACATGTTATCAAATTTAATCCTCAAAATAACCCTGTGAGACAGAGATGTCTTCTTTTCTGGAGGGAAAACAGAGTATCTTCAAGATATAGTGTACTGGGCCAGGAATTTCTATATGACAGTCTGCCTTTGTTTTTCATTTTGAAATGTTTATCTTAGCAAATCCTAAATGTGCCTTCTGGTTTGCAATAATGAAACTAGATTCTTTGGATCAACCATGAAAACAATAAAAATTACCACAATAATGTCTAAAAAATACATTAAAAATTTTGAAGCTTTGAGGACTCAAGGCAATGAGATTGTCTTTTCTTGCAGGCTAATTAACCTCATGCGATGAGTTGACTCACTGGAAAAGAGTCTGATGCTGGGAGGGATTGGGGGTGGGAGGAGACGGGGACGACAGAGAATGAGATGGCTGGATGGCATCACCGACTCGATGGACATGAGTTTGAGTGAACTCCGGGAGTTGGTGATGGACGGGGAGGCCTGGCGTGCTGTGATTCATGAGGTCACAAAGAGTCGGACACGACTGAGTGACTGAACTGAACTGAACTGAATTGTAATGAATTAGCAGAATTGTAAAGTAGTAAAATCACTTATTCCTTGAGAGCATTTGTCATTTCCATGTAGGATGCTATAAAGGGGTGTGGAAGGACAAGGGGGTCAGAACCAATGACCAAACTGGAGTAGTTCTTAGAGGACACACTCCTCACACTGGACTGAGTCCCTGAAGCCTCGTACTTTCAGATGAGGGAAACTAGATCTACACTCACACTCCCCCACTAAGGTGAAATTCAGAAAATAGTATTTTGGCACTCAACAAAGCAGAATGAAAAGAAATGAAAGGAGGAAAGGACCCTAAAAAATTGTGTCTGTAGACCTTCATCTTACGGATATACACTCCGAAAAGGAATAGGCTGGGTGGACTCAGGAACCTTAAGCTGTGAACTTGCCATGAGATGATCCTGACTGGTAGGGCCCCGGTCACTTTTGGAACAAGGAAGGGAATGTCTCCTGGGCCACTTGGAACCCCCTACAAATAATTTTTCAAGAGCAATGAACAACGTGCCATCCAACATGACCAGGCAGAGAAAGAAACAAGATTTATGAATTAGAAGCAAGAGACAGTGAAAATGAATCTGCACAGACATTAAATTTTAAAACAGCTATGTTTACCAATTTTAAAGAAATAAATGATAAACTTAAAAATAATCACTGGGAGGGACTCCCTTGGTGTCCCAGTGGTTAAGACTTCACCTTCCAATTCAGGCAGTGCACTTTCGATCCCTGCTCGAGGAGCTAAGATCCTACATGCCTTGTGGCCAAAGACCCAAAACAGGTAATAGAAGCAACATTGTAACAAATCCAATAAAGACTTTAAAAATGGTCCACGTCAAAAATCCTTAAAGAAATAACTGCAAGGAGAAGGAAGCAGTAAAAAAAAATGATATAGCAGATGTGAAAACAAACACAAATATAACTTCTACAAGTTAAAAAATACAGGAATGAGAAATTAATACTCATGGGGCATTTTGGCAACAGATTGGACACAGCAGAAGAGAGAATTAGAGAATGAATTATGTGGGATGCAGCTCGGAGAAGGAAAAGTGAATAAAGCAGAAGGGAGAGTAATAAGAAAGGAAAACTACATCAGGAAGTTCATCCTGTGTTCAGAGGTCCAGAAGAAGAGAAGAGAGGCAAAAGCTCAGAGGCAATATACGAAGAGAGAATAGGTAAGAAGTTTACAAAACTGATCAAAACAATCGCCTATGTACAGATGAGAGAGGCCTAGATAATTCCAAGCAAAATATGCTGCTATTGCTAAGTCACTTCAGTCGTGTCCGACTCTGTGCGACCTCATAGACGGAAGCCCACCAGGCTCCCCCGTCCCTGGGATTCTCCAGGCAAGAACACTGGAGTGGGTTGCCATTTCCTTCTCCAATGTGTGAAAGTGGAAAGTGAAAAGTGAAAGTGAAGTCGCTCAGTTGTGTCTGACCCTTAGTGACCCCACAGACTGCAGCCTACCAGGCTCCTCCATCCATGGGATTTTCTAGGCAATAGTACTAGAGTGGCTTGCCATTGCCTTCTCTGAAGCAACATATATTAAATATATATTAAAATATACTAAAAACTAATTCTAGACATTGTTGTGAACTTTCCAAAAAGCAGAGTCAAAGAGAATGATCTTAAAGGAGCAGAGAAAAAAGACATGATTTTTAAAGGCTCAATGGATACATTTAATCTGACTCCTCAACAGCAAAACGGAAACCCAAAACATTACTTTCAGTGTGCTGAAGAAAAAAAAAAAAAGAAGCACTGAGTCTAGAATTCTAGTTCAATAAACATAAAATAGTTTTTAAAGAGAGAGAGAGAGAGAGAATTGGTCACCAGCAGAACCTCACTGAAGGAATGAAGGATTCACTACTTCAGGCACAAAGTGACCCCAGAAAGAAAGTCTGAGATACAAGAAGGATAAAAGAACAAGGAAGGTGTTATAAGTATGGGCAAATGGAAATTGGCAACAATGATATGCTGCTGCTGCTGCTGCTGCGTCACTTCAGTCGTGTCCGACTCTGTGCGACCCCATAGACGGCAGCCAATCAGGCTTCCCCGTCACTGGGATTCTCCAGGCAAGACCACTGGAGTGGGTTGCCATTTCCTTCTCCAAATGATTATATGAACTAGTTGCAATAATGCCTAAGGGCATTAACATTTAAAAGCTAGAATTAAAATATCAAACTATTCATTACAATAGCATTTCCCTTAGGAGACAGATAAATGGAGTTAATACTAAGGTTTTTATATTTTCTAGGGACACAGTAAACGTTTTGATTAACTTCTCCTTTGATAAGTTAATTATATATGATATAATTTTCAAGTAAATACTAAAGATTAAAAACAGAGTATGTTGCTTTCAGACTTGTAAAATGATCCAAAAATAAATGCCAAAAGAAAAATAACAGGAGGGAAGTAGAAATCCCAAAGTAAGATGATGTAAAAACATCCAAGGAACTGCATTTTGGACTCTCAGTTGAGTTCAGCCACTTAGTCATGTCTGACTCTTTGAGACTCCATGGACCTCAGCACGCCAGGCTTCCCTGTCCATCACCAACTCCCAGAGTCTACTCAAAGCCATGTCCATAGAGTCAGTCAGTGATGCCATCCAACCATCTCATCCTATTAGGGCTTCCCTGGTGGTTCAGCTGGTAAAGAATCCACCTGCAATGCAGGAGACCTGGGTTCGATCCCTGGGTTGGAAGACCCCCTGGAGAAGGAAACATCTACCCACTCCAGTATTCTGGCCTGGAGAATTCCATGGACTCTATAGTCCATGGGGTTGCAAAGAGTCGGACACGACTGAGCGACTTTCACTTCCATTATTTTGGACTTTAAGAGGAATTAATTGTAAGAATCATCATTATTTTATAAAGAAAAATATTTAATATTTTTAATAAGGAAAAATATTATCCATCAAACTACTTTCCATAATACAGTAAGTTCCCTACATACAAACCTTCAAGTTGCGAACTTTCAAAGATGAGAACGTACATTGACAGGTCCAGTTACATAAGTTAGTTCATGTGTCTCTGGTGTATATTGTCCTGTGTGTGCATCCTCTACAAGTGGTTGTGTTTTTGTACTTTACAAAAGGAGATAATTGTTGTTGTTCAGTTGCCAAGTCGTGTCTGACTCTTTGCAACCCCGTGGACTGCAGCATGCCAGGATTCCCTGATTCTCACCATCTCCCGGAGTTTGTCCAAGTTCATGTCCATTGAATTGGTGATGCCATCCAACCATCTCATCCTGTCTCACCCTCTTCTTTTGCCTTCGATCTTTCCCAGAATCAGGGTCTTTTCCAATGAGTCAACTGTTTGCATCAGGTGAAATACATAAATAGGTGACGATATTTCTAAATCTCCTTCACATGCAGAATCTATTTTTTCTAAATCTTTCTTTTCTCTTTTTGAGTCAGAGTTTAAGATGTCTGTGCTTTTCCACACAACTTCAAACTCTGTGTCATTAAGAGCTTGGGTGATAGATAACAGAGGGCTCCACTGTTGCCTCAGGGATTTCCTTCCAAGCTGCTGGCACCCACGCCAAAGATGTGACTGCACATGCTCAGGCAAGGACAACTATATCACAACTTACTTGGCCAACAATGAATGCATTCCAACCTCAGAGATGTCAAGTTGGAAAAATGTGCCTCTAAAAAACCAATGAAATATATATCATTAATTACATTAAATGCAAATTGACTAAATACTTGAGCCAAAAGACTAAAATTGTTCATTTAAACACACCTATTTTTAAATACCAACAAAATCTATCAGTATACTACTCATCAGTGAAGCAGAGTCACTCCTCATTATTTGTGGTAGTCGCGGTATGTAGTATAACCATGAACAATAAACTGTGAATGCTGACCACCGTTCCTAGAGGAAATACACTCCCACATAGATTACAGTCTTAAATCCTAAAAACTCATCCCGAACAATTCTATTTTCATTTACAAAAGAGAAAATAATTTTCAGAAATTATCTCCCTGGGGCTATCCCACAAATAGGTACCAGAAATGAGATTCAAACTCTGTCCAGCTGGCCCTAGAGCCAGAGTTTCTTGCTGTACTCTACTGCCTCCTTGCCATCACCATCTCTTGCCATCTCTTTGTGAATCTGAAATAAGAAGGCAGAACGCGTTGCCTTGCTCAACCTTAGCCAGGAACATGCACATCAAGTGATTCAAAACTTTTACTGCTCTACACATGTCCATAAATAACCATGAAAGTGCCATGAATGTTTTCCAAAAGCTATTGGATTCCCTGATGGCTCAGATGGTAAAAAATCTGCCTACAATGTGGGAGACCTAGGTTTAATCCCTGGGTTGGGAAGATCCCCTGGAGAAGAGAATGGCTCTCCACTCCAATATTCTTGCCTGGAGAAATTCATGGACAGAGGAGCTTGGCGAGTTACAGTCCATGGGATCACAAGATTGAATGACTAACACTTTCACTTTTCACTTTCACACATGCCCATAAATGACCATGAAAGTGCCAAGAATGTTTTCCAAAAGCTATTTGTGCCAGCCCTTAAAGTTTGTGATGAGCCAAAGCTCAGGGGCAGGGGAAACGGCAAAAAGTAAGCAGGGAAGGAGAAAGGGAAAGGAGGCAATGGGGCACCCTCTCTCGTGTCCTTTACCAGGGTACCGGATTCTCCTGTGGGGGGCACCCTGGACCTGTTAGCAAAGAGGTGACGCCTCTCTCTGATATTGCCAGCTATGGAGACACGATGCCTCTGGCTGCCTGTGACATCTTGTCTAGGGATGAAGCTGGGTTGCAGCAAATAGAGGAACAAGGAGGCAAAAGCCCTGTTTTTCACTTGGGGATCCAACTGTGGGTGAAGAGAGTCCATACTTGGATTTTCTCATTATGTGCAGAATATACTTTATCAAATTTGACCCCAGCAATCGGACTTTTAAAGTGAATATTTTTATTCCCACTGTAAAGATGAGAAAATAGGTCACCTAGTTGGTAATTGGTGGGGATGGGATTCAAATTGAGTTTTGACACCAAATTATGTATAGGGGTCTTAACTGCTTTCCAGGTTTGTTTTTACTTTTTAACTTCTTTCAGGGTTTTTTTTTTTTTAATACTTTTTAACTTCCTTTAGAGTCTACTGCACTGAGGGCAGGACATGTGTTTATGCTGATAATCCCTGCATTTTAAGCCTCAGCTGAAGTTCCTAGGACATAGCAGGTCTTTAGTGATCATTTGTGGATAGATGGATGGATGGACAGAGGGAGGGATGGAGGGATGGGTGGATGAATGAATGGATGGATTTGAGGAAGACATTCTAGGGGAGATGGTATTTAAAGTATAGATTAATATTTGAGGAGGAGCGAGAGTAAGGAAAGTCATGCCAGAGAGAAGAAACAGCTGTATAAAGGCCTGGAAGCGTTTCTGAAAGAGCAGAAAGACTTGAGCATAGGATGCTGTGGGAATCAGGGACTTGATTATGAAAGAACTTTGGATATCACATTCAGAGTTTGGCTCTTATGTTATAGGAGCAGACTATCAGAGTCTGTAAGCTGGGCAGGATGGGTACTCTATCCACTGGGAAAGATGAATTAGAAAGGGAAAAGGACAGAGCAGGAGAAACCAGTAAGAAACTCATTGCAATAATCAGATGGCAATTTTTTTTCCAAAGGAGAAGATGCAGAACTTGCTGACCAATTGCATGACTGGGGGCAGGGAGAGGCAGGTGTCTAGCAGGGCTCTGGCTTGGGTAGATGGAGGTGAGGTCAGTAACTGAGACAGGGGACTCAGGATTGAGATCAATTCTTTTGAAGGTGACAGCTAACAAACATTGAGTGCTGACTGCCTGCTGGGCATTTTTCATACATTATCTTATTCAATTAGGAGAGCTTACTATCATTTATTATCACTTTATAGGTAATAAAACTGAGGATCAAAGCAGGTTGGTAACTAGTGTCCAGCCTTCATTCTCTACTGATAAAAACCTTTTATCTTTGATGGAGGAATATTTTTTAACTTACATTTTAATTATACAGGTAATACATGAATATAATCTCATAAAACATAATTTCACATTATTTATAAGGCCTCTTTCAATTGATCTTACACACCTTCCCAAATCACCAGAGAAAAATGGACTTCAGCAGTTTGGGGCACATCATTTCAGAACCTTAGCTATGCCATTGCTGTGTATACCCATGGAAAAGAGAGACTTCTATATGCTCTTTCATATGGTATATATGTATTTGCTATTCAAACAATGTTTACTTAATATTTACAATATACAAGGCATTAGCAAACTTTCTGTAAAGGATCTGGTAGGGAACATTTTAAACTCTGCTGACCTCATTTGATCTCTAGGATATAGCCTTCTTTGCTTTCCATACAATCCTAAAAATATGTAAAGATCCACTTTTAGGACAGGGAGTGGGGCCAGGTTTAGCCTGTGGGTCTTATTTTGTTGGCCCTGTTCTAGGAGTTGGCAGTGCACCACTGAACAAACTAGACAAATGTCCCTTTTCCTCAGCACTGTATCCCTGAAACATTTTCATCTTCTTTCCTGCAGTTCTCAATCTTTTTCAAGGCAGCATGGCATTTCTCTTTGAATTCTATCTCTATTTTTTAATGTATTATTTTAACTAATTTTTATTGGAGTATAGCTGCTTTACAATATTGTGTTACTTTCTGCTATAGAGCAAAGTGATTCAGCCATGTGTTTACATATATCCTCTCCTTTCTGAAATTCCTTCCCATTTAGGTCACCAGGGAGCACTGAATAAATTTCCCTGTGCTATACAGTACGTTTTCATTAGTTATCTAATTTATACATAGTATCAATAGTGAAATTGTACCATCTGCAGAGACATGGATGGACCCAAAGACTGTCATACAGTCTTTTCTCACAAAGAGGAAAACAAATATTGTATACTACCCTTGGACTGCAAGGAGATCCAACCAGTCCATTCTAAAGGAGGTCAGTCCTGGGTGTTCATTGGAAGGACTGATGCTAAAGCTGAAACGCCAATACTTTGGCCACCTCATGCGAAGAGTGGACTCACTGGAAAAGACTCTGATGCTGGGAAGGATTGGGGGCAGGAGGAGAAGGGGATGACAGAGGATGAGATGGCTGGATGGCATCACCGACTCGATGGACATGAGTTTGAGTGAACTCCGGGAGTTGGTGATTGACAGGGAGGACTGGCATGCTGTGATTCACGGGGTCTCAAAGAGTCGGACACAACTGAGCAACTGAATTGAACTAAACTGAATACATATTAGTAGAATCTAGAAAAATGGCATAGGTGATCATATTTGCAAAGCAGAAATAAAGACACAGGGGCAGAGAACAAAGGTATGGATGCCAAGGGGGAAAGGTGAGGGGTTGGGGTGAATTGGGAGATTGGGATTGACATATACACACTGTTGATGCTATGTAATTAATTTTCAAGTCTAGCTTTCTGACCCCCTCCTAATATCAGCTGCTTGAGGACAAGAACCATGATAAAATCCTCTTGGGGCTTCAGGTATTCAACACAGGGCTTGATACAAAATGATCATCCCAAGAACATGACTTGGTTTGCTCTACCTGTAAAGGGCAGGTGCCTTGAAAATTTTCAGTGCCTATAAGAGTGTTAGTAATTCAGTCATGTCCAACTCTTGCCGATCCCATGGATGGTAGTTGATACAAAATGATTGCCCAAAGAGTATGACTTGGTTTGTTCTACCTATACAGGGCAGGTGCCCTGAAAATTTTCAGTGCCTACAAGTGTGTTAGTCACTCAGTCGTGTCCAACTCTTGGTGACCCCCATGGACTGTAGCCCAGCAGTCCATGATTATTCTCCAGGCAAGAATACTGGAGTGGGTAGCCTTTCACTTCTCCAGGGGATCTTCCCAACCCAAAGACGGAATCTGGATCTGCCACATTGCAGGCAGATTCTTTACTGTCTGAGCCACCAGGGAAGCCCTGCAAAAATGCCCCTAATTGCTTTTCCCCTCCTCTGAGAAGAAAAGCCATGTGCTTACAAGTTGAAACGTAGAGAGATGGGTGACTGTGTGGTCTGCCCTGGTGAACACTGTTCTCTGTGTGGTCCATAGGTATCCCGCATCTTATGCCCCCCAAATGTCCTACATCTCATGCCATGAAAGTTCATAATGCCCTTCACAATCATTGGCTAAGATTCTGGGACATTCTGAACAAGTGGTCATAACCCCCTTGCTTACAAGCCAGGGGAACTTTAAATATTTCTTCCCACTCTCTGAGTGACAAATAACCTAAAAAAGAAAATCAGAAATAAGTCAGCCCCGTGGCCTTTCTGGGTCAGGACATGCTCTTCACACAACTTCTTAAAAAAGTCAGGAGGCCACTGACTTGGTGGTTTTCATTCTTCATTTTATGAACATTTTCATTCATGTGTTTATCAATACAAGCAGCATCTCATCCTTTTAATTTCTACTGTGAATATGTGTGTTTTAAAGTGTAAAATATGTTAGTACTATTTTATATAGACATACAATGTGCGAGGTAAAAAACATACTAAAGGAAATGTTCATTCTGTTTCTTTTGTTTTTTAAACTGATAGTGCCGTGTGATCAAAAATATTCAGATAGCACTCTAGGAATCTGGTCAGCCTTCCTAGAACCTCCCACACACCTTTGTACATTTCCCCACTGAAGTATTTAAAATGTCTTACAATGATCTGCACAGGATTGTGATAAAGAAATCAAGCTCTCGAGCCTGGAATACTTGGGTTTACTATCTCAGTGACCAGAGTCCCTAGCCTCTTGAGTCCCTGTTATGGGAATTCCATAACCCCATACATGAAAATCCCTTGGAAGAGTACCTGTAAGACTCCGGAACATACATTATCCCCATTGACCATACCAGGTCAAGAGCATGTCTCCCCAGGGCTAGCGTGGGGCTCTGTACATAGTAGACAGACATGTGCTGGTCCAATCTCACAGCTAGAGTGGCTTTAGGTTTTCCCCACCAACAAATACCAAATGCCTCATCAGCAAATGGAAGTGAGCCACATTTGGGAGATGTTCCCCCATTTAAGCCCAGAGACACATATGGTTCAGGAATTCCATTTCATCCCATCTCAGGTGTTAATTACAAGCTTCTAGCAACCCAAAGCTCTGAAATAACACCGAGGAAAAGAAATTACACCATTTTTTAGCAATATCTTGACAGCTATATTAACAGACAATAATTTTCTTGCCCAGCCACCAGCTGATCTCTACTTGCCTCAAACAGACTGGCCTTCAGTTCTGAAAGGATAGGGACAGTAGAGCTGGGGAAACTGTTCTTCTTTGGTGAAAAATCCCAAAGAATAGAGTCTATAATGATCTCAGTCATGGCTTCTGCTCGTGGCTCTGTGCACCACTTTAACCTGTAAAATCCTTCGAGGGGCACAAAATGGTGAGACAGCCTAAGAACCAGGTGGGCCCCATGGCCTTTCAGGTTCTTGCTGTCAAGCACAATAAGTGGACTGGAAATGCAGCCCTTGGAGACGTTAGGACCAGGTAGAAAGCGGATAGCTTGTCCAGTTATTCTGTCTCTAATAATTACTTACGGGCCTTGTGCTGCTAATCACAGGCTCCCAGATGAACACAGGGAGGCTTTTTACATCCATGAATAAGGACACTCATAATTTAATCACCAGTTCCTGGGTACAGAGAGCCCCAGCCGTCAATGCTTATTGGTGCAGGGCCAACATGGCTCCCCCAGCAAAGGGGTACTTGTGGTGGGATTAGCCAGGCCTGGATTTGTACCCCTTCCCGAGTGACATCAACCCACTGCCACTGTATGGACTTAGCAGTTACTCTTCAAAGTTTGGATACAGTCATTCTATCAGTGGGAAGGGAACTAGGAAAAGAAAGAGAAGGAAGGGGACTTCCCTGGTGGTGCAGTGGTTAAGAATCCACCTTCCAGTGCAAGGGACATGGGTTCAATCCCTGGTCAGGGAACTGAGATCCCACCTGCCTTGGGGCAACTAAGCCCCTGCCACAATTAGAGAGCCAGACCCAGCACAGTCAAACAAAAACAAAAAATGGAGCAAGGAGCATTCTTCGTCTCAGTTTCTACTGAGGCAGAAACAGTTTACCAAGACATGATTTCCAAAAAACAAAACAGCCGTGCCCATGATGATTTTATAAACAATGATAGTCTTTAATATTTGCCAGTGGCACTTCTGCAACACGATGGTTTTTCCGACCTATACAAGTAAAATATATTCTCAAGGCAACGGAATATGGCAGTCAAGAATTCTGGCTTTGGTGGTCAGGCAGCTGGAGTTTTATTAATCTCTTCCTCACTCCTTATAATGAATTAATTTCTCTGCACCTCTGAGATTGTAATTGTACTTAATTCAAGATAGTATTTGAAGAGTAAATAAAATTAGTACACTTTCTGGGCTTCACACATTAGTGTTTAGTGTTTGGGGTTAGTCAACACAAGATAAACAGTTGTTTTAAATAAAAAGGGTGTCTGTCAAAAGGATCCAGTAATGAACTAGGTCTCGTGAATTGTGGAGCTGATGTGCAGATTTTCAAAGGCAGAGGTGTTGGGCCACACCCCCGAAAATGCAGAGCTGGAGAGGAAGGCGCAGCTTCTCCATGAAGACTCACAGCCTCTCTGCCTCCAGATAAAAGTGTCCATGAGCTGTCTCATCTACCCATGAGGCACACACAAATGAAAGGTCTGGAGAGAAACAACAAACCAGAATTCTGGAAATTGCTAAAAGTTCATTTGGAGTTCCATCTCTCTGTGTCAAGATTCACTTGACAAGTGACCATTTTGGCTCTAACTCACTCAGAAGTGAGGGCTGTTGGAAGTGTTTTTCAGAGGAGGTTGAAACTCAAGCCCCCAGTCGTGATTCCTCTCTGCGTGATGGGCTTCAAGGCTGATGCCTTTTGTATGGTGGAGAGATGCTTGTCCTTCTCTCTCTCATTTCTATTATGTGAAACTGTAGATTCACAGCTGCTAATTAATGTATAACGTGATCTCATTTGAAGGCTTTCTCTTGTCGTTTGAGGGTGAGGAAATCTAATGTTTTAGATTTTAAGCTTCCATGTCATTTAAAGACTGGATCTTCCTTTTAAAGAACCCCTCAACATTTCCCTTGTCCTCAGCAGCCCCGGATATTAGCGGGCAAGATGTTTGGAACCTGCTATGCCTTTGGATTGGGACAGCACAGCAGGACAGTGGGCATGTGGAAGGGTACTGGGAAACTTTAGTCCCAGGGCGTCTAGGAGGTCATGAATCTTGCCTCCCTCCAGCCTAAGGGCCAAGCGTGCTCCCTGACCTGTAAGAGGTTTCCTGAGTGCAAGAACCAAGCCCCAGTTTCCTGAGTGCAAGAAGCAAGCCCCAGGGTTCAAGTCCTCTTGCTTGTCCTACTTCCCTGGACACGCCTGTCTTACTTTGTTTCTGCTGCTCTGATGCCCTCCCCCATCTTCTGTGCTTCGAACATCAGTTTATCCACAGGGACCAGTTCAGAGGCCACTGGTGCCTCTCCTGTTTCCCCAGGAAATGAGTAATCTTCCCTTCTCTCTGCTCCCACCACCTTTCATCCATCTATCCACTTCCAGAGTTCTTATCAGGGGCAAGAATGCCACCCCCACCCCAACTATCCCACTACAGAGCCATCTGTGGGTGTCATTATGACTGGTTTGTAGTGATTGGAGAGACTAGGCACTAAATATTCTCTGTCACCCCAGAGAGTCGCTCTCAGTGATGACTTGTCCCATCCAAAATGCCTTAGCAACGCCTTGAAATACACAAGACTGTGAAGCCAGGCTATGCTGAACCCAGCACCATCCAGTGGAAATAGAAATAGAATGTGAACATGTGTATAATTTTAAATCTCCTGCCAGTCGCTTTTTCAAAAGATTATTTAAGAAGGTAAAATCAATTTGAATAATACAGGTTTTCTTAACCGCATGTATATCAAAATACTATGATTTCAACATGTGGTACCAGCCACACATCAGATGCCAGGCACAGCTCTGGTTTATTCACTGTGAGTTCAATTTCTTTCTGTCTCCATATTTTTCTTCACACACACACACACACACAGCATCCACAGAGAAGTCTCTCACCCTTTAAATCAAAGTAAAATCTCCTTGAGTCCCAGAGCACCACCATCCCATCCCACAGTCTGTGGAAGTCCAAGGTCTCTGGACTTCTGGATCGTCCTTGTTTTAAGAGCTTCTTGTGCCCATGAGCTCCCATATGTAGCTGCTACTCATGGCCCATGACTTAGACATAAAATTCATCACCTTTCTTAATTATTACTCAAAAGTTGTTCACACATTCTGAGCACAATAGACTTCATACTCGAGAAGGAGGAGAAAGCTGATGTCCTAGTCAATGCCAACCTGATCAACTGGAGTCGTGATGCCATTGTTTGCAAAATGCCTTCCGGCCACCCCTGACTGGCTCCAGGCTGGAGGATTTGTTGCTGGCTAGCCTGGCCTGTCCCTGCAACTTCCCAGCATGCTGGCTCCCTGTTTCTCTCTTCTCGATTCTCCAGGGACATTTTTTCCATTCAACCCCTGTGTCTGCAAAATGACAGATAAAATTCTCTCCTTGCCTCACCAGATCTTGGCAGCAGCTGCCAGCCAGACCTTTGACATTTGCCAGGGCATTTTTCAAAAGGTTGGACTTTCCCTAGCATGATCTCTTATGCCAGTTGATAAGAATTTACACAGGTATTTATTATTAGTATTAATTATCATTATCATCCTTGTTATCACCATCACCACCATCATCATTTTATTAATAACCATTACTATCCTCCTCATCATTATTATTACCATCACCACCATCATCATCATTATGATCAACACTATTATCGTTATTATAATACACGATAGTGGGAGGCAACATTTCATGATGGATGGGACACAGGCTCTGAAACTAGACAGGAGTGTTTTAGGATCTCAGTTCCACCATTTACTAGCTGTGTAATCTGGGTACAGATTCTTAATCTCTCTAAGCCTCAGATCAGCCAAATGGTGGTAATAATAGGGTCTACCTTACTGAGTTGATTTAAAAATTAAATCATTCATGTAAAACCTCAGTACATCTCCTGGTAGATTCAAGTGATCAATAAATGGTGGCTATATTATACTTGGAATGTTAGGTCCATGAATCAAGGCAAATTGGAAGTGGTCAAACAGGAGATGGAAAGAGTAAACATTGACATTCTAGGAATCAGTGAACTAAAATGGACTGGAATGGGTGAATTTAACTCAGATGACCATTATATCTACTACTGTGGGCAGGAATCCCTTAGAAGAAATGGAGTAGCCATCATAGTCAACAAGAGTCCAAAATGCAGTACTTGGATGCAATCTCAAAAACAGAATGATCTCTGTTTCCAAGGCAAACCATTCAATATCACAGTAATCCAAGTCTATGCCCCAACCAGTAATGCTGAAGAAGCTGAAGCTGAATGGTCCTATGAAGACCTACAAGACCTTCTAGAACCAACACCCCAAAAATATGTCCTTATTATCATATGGGACTGGAATGCAAAAGTAGGAAGTCAAGAGATTCCTGGAGTAACAGGCAAATTTGTCCTTGGAGTACAAAATGAAGCAGGGCAAAAGATAACAGACTTTTGCCAAGAGAATACACTTGTCATAGCACACACCCTCTTCCAACAACACAAAGAAGACTCTACACATGGACATCACCAGATGGTCAACACTGAAATCAGATTGATTATATTATTTGCAGCCAAAGATGGAGAAGCTCTATATAGTCAGCAAAAACAAGACCGGGAGCTGATTGTGGCTCAGATCATGAACTCCTTATTGCAAAATTCAGACTTAAGTTGAAGAAAGTAGGGAAAACCACTAGACCATTCAGGTATGACCTAAATCAAATCCCTTCTGATTATACAATGGAAGTGACAAATAGATTCAAGGAAGTAGATCTGATAGACGAGTTCCTGAAAAATTATGGACAGAGGTTTGTGACATTGTACAGGAGGGAGTGATCAAGACCATCCCCAAGAAAAAGAAACATAAAAAGGCAAAGTGGTTGTCTGAGGAGGACTTACAAATAGCTGTGAAAACAAGAGGAGTGAAAGGAAAAAGAGAAAAGGAAAGATATACCCATCTGAATGCAGAGTTCCAGAGAATAACAAGGAGAGATAAGAAAGCTTTCCTCAGCGATCAATGCAAAGAAACAGAGGAAAACAATAGAGTGGGAAAGACTAGAGATCTCTTCAAGAAAATTCGAGATACCAAGGGAACATTTCATGCAAAGATGGGTTTGATAAAGGATAGAAATGGTATGGACCTAACAGAAGCAGAAGATATTAAGAAGAGGTGACAAGAATACACAGAAGAACGGTACAAAAAAGATCTTCATGACCTAGATAACCATGATGGTGTGATCACTCACTTAGGGCCAGACATCCTAGAATGTGAAGCCAAACGGGGCTTAGGAAGCATCACTACAAACAAAGCTAGTGGTGGTGATGGAATTCCAGGTGAGTGATTTCAAATCCTAAAAGATGATGCTGTGAAAGTGCTACACTCAATATGCCAGCAAATTTGCAAAACTCAGCAGTGGCCGCAGGTCTGGAAAAGATCAGTTTTCATTCCAGTCCCAAAGAAGGGCAAAGCCAAAGAATGCTCAAACTATAGCACAATTGCTCTCATCTCACATGGTAGCAAATCAATGGTCAAAATTCTCCAAGCCAGGCTTCAACAATACTTGAACCATGAACTTCCAGCTGTTCCAGGTGAATTCAGAAAAGGCAGAGGAACCAGAGATCAAATTGCCAACATCCATTGGATCATAGAAAAAGCAAGAGTTCCAGAAAAACATCTACTTCTGCTTTATTGACTATGCCAAAGCCTTTGACTGTGTGAATCACAATAAACTGTGGAAAATTCTGAAAGAGATGAAAATACCAGACAACCATAGCTGCCTCCTGAGAAATCTATATGCAGGTCAAGAAGCAACAGTTAGAACTGGACATGGAACAACAGACTGGTTCCAAATCAGGAAAGGAGTACATCACCCTGCTTATTTAACTTATATGCAGAGTATATCATGCGAAAGGTCGGGCTGGATGAAGCACAAACTTGAATCAAGATTTCTGGAAGAAATATCAATACCTAGATGTGCAGATGACACCACTGTAATGGCAGAAATTGGAGAGGAACTAAAGAGCCTTTTGATGAAAGTGAAAAAGGAGAGTGAAAAAACTGACTTAAAACTCAACATTCAAAAAACTAAGATCATGGCATCTGGTCCCATCATTCCATGGCAAATAGATGGAGAAACAATGGAAACAGTGACAGACTTTATTTTCTTGGACTCTAAAATCATGGCAGATGGTGACTGCAGCCATGAAATTAAAAGACACTTGCTCCTTGGAAGAAAAGCTATGACCAACCTAGACAGAATATCAAAAAAAAAAAAAAAGGAAACATTACTTTGCCGACAAAGGTCCGTCTAGTCAAAGCTATGGTTTTTCCAGTAGTCATGTATGGATGTGAGAGTTGTACTATAAAGAAGGCTGAGCGCTGAAGAATTGATGCTTTTGGACTGTGGTGTTGGAGAAGACTCTTGAGAGTCCCTTCAACTGCAAGGAGATCAAACCAGTCTGTCCTAAAGGAAATCAATTCTGAATATTCATTGGAAGGACTGATGCTGAAGCTGAAACCCCAATACTTTGGCCACCTGATGCAAAGAACTGACTCCTTGGAAAAGACCTTGATCCTGGGAAAGGTTGAAGGCAGGAGGAGAAGGGGATGACAGATGATGAGATGGATGGATGGCATCACTGACTGGATGGACATGAGTTTGAGTAGGCTCCGGGAGTTGGTGATGGACAGGGAAGCCTGGTGTGCTGCAGTCCATTGGGTCACAAAGAATCGGACATTACTGAGCGACTGAACTGAACTGTATTATCCTTACCACACAGGGATGCCCTTCCAGCTCACTAGCCAGAGTCCAGGTGTATAACACGTCTATGTGTGTATATGAAGCAGGGCCCTCCTGGGGTTTCCACTGAGTTTTTTAGCATCTGCTTCATTGGTACGAAAAACAGGCATTTATTTCTCTTCTCCTCTTAAAGACTCTATAACCTCCTTAAAGGGAGGGAGTCATCTTAGTCATCTCAACTTACATGCTGAGATTCAATTAAATTGTTTATTCTGAAAGCAGGGCACTGTGACCCCATTAGAACTCCAAGTAGTTAGTTCTCTCTGAAGCACAGGGGAAATGGGGGTGTGGGAAGGAAGATGGGGTGCTCTGATATGGTACCCAACACCCCAAAGCATTGCTTTAAGTAAAATGGCAATGCAGCAGCCATATGAGGAGGCCGTCATTGTTTTCTGGGGTTAGACTGAACCCCATTGAGTAGGGACATAAGAAATGGTCTTTGAATGAATGGATGAGTGAATAAGTGAACATATCACCCATTTTGTCACTTGGTACTATATTTATGAATCTGGTCCCATCACTTCATGGGAAATAGATGGAAAAACAGTGGAGACAGTGTCAGACTTTATTATTTTGGGCTCCAAAATCACTGCAGATGCTGATTGCAGCCATGAAATTAAAAGACGCTTACTCCTTGGAAGGAAAGTTATGACCAACCTTGAAAATATATTGAAAAGCAGAGACATTACCTTGCCAGCAAAGGTCCGTGTAGTCAAGGCTATGGTTTTTCCCGTGGTCATGTATGGATGTGAGAGTTGGACTGTGAAGAAAGCTGATTTCCGAAGAATTGATGCTTTTGAAATGTGGTGTTGGAGAAGACTCTTGAGAGTCCCTTGTACCGCCAGGAGATCCAACCAGTCCATTCTAAGGGAGATCAATCCTGAGTGTTCATTGGAAGGACTGATGCTAAAGCTGAAACTGCAATACTTTGGCCACCTCATGCGACGAGTTGACTCACTGGAAAAGACTCTGATGCTGGGAAAGGTTGAGGGCAGGAGGAGAAGGGGATGACCGAGAATGAGATGGCTGGATGGCATCACCGACTCTGTGGACATGAGTTTGAGTGAACTCCAGGCGTTGGTGATGGACAGGGAGGCCTGGCGTGCTGTGATTCATGGGGTCGCGGAGAGTCAGACACGACTGAGCGACTGAACTTAACTGAACTGAACTATACTTATGAAGACCTTCCTGAAAAACTTTCTAGAGCTCAGGACCAGGAAGAGCTTGTTTCTGCTGCAATACTAGAACTTTCATTTTCACTGGCATCCTGCCTCTTTAAGAACCAATTCATCGCCACCAGTAGGGCCCAGAGGACACCTGTGCAGAAAAGGGCACTCACTAATCCCAGCCTTTACAGTTATCCTCTTTCTCCTGTCTCTGCTGGTGCCCCAGGGATGCCATAGCTGCCCATCAACCACAGCTCTAGTGTTGTCTTACAGTGGGCATCCCACACAGCCTTTTCAGCTCTCTGCCCTCTTTTTGGTTTGCTAACTGGCTTACTACTTATTCTGCCTCTCTGGAATGTGGTTCCTGCACCTGACCTCTTTTTTTCTGTGATCTCACTCATGTCTCAGTTCTCAATGCCTGTGTTACTCTCCCATGAAAATCCACTTCGTTACTTCAAAGGGCCCCAGTCGGACCCTCCTACCACTAGGGAATGAGAGCTGTGTAATCCATTCTGTTTCCCTTTCTCTTTGGCTGCCAGGAAACTCAGAGCTATGTTTTATGCCCAGCAGCTTTATTCAGCTAATATAATAAATAGATACAATCTTTTCACTCCCCTTCATTTCTTGACTCCTTTCACTTTTAACTTAGAATTTTTGTTTTTATATGTCTGTTTCATTTATTTTAGGCTGCCAGGATCTAAAGAAAAAATTTAAAAAAAGCTTCAAGTGTCTTTGAACTTCTTTAAAGTTTTATCCCCATCCCATACAACTTTTCCAGAAAAAGGGGAAAAGGAAATCCCCCTCTAGACTTAATATTTACAAATGCAGGCTCCAAACTGTCAAACCACTCCCACCCTCTCTGAGCCTCAATGTTCAAATCCTTTGCAGGCTGGTGGATCTGTTCTAGCCCTTTCCCAGCCTCCAAGCACCCACTGAACACTAAGCCTGGCTCCAAGCCTTGGTTTTTTATCTCGTCTCCCTTCCTTAGCTCAGTGCCCCCTGATAAACTTCCAGCTCAGGAACCCCCACCAGGAGCATCACCCCTGGGGGTAGCCCTGAATGGGTGCTATGTGACCTCATGCATGAGACCCTGGCAAAACATAAGAGCAGAGATCTCTGCTTTTCTGTAGCTTCATAGCAATTCCTGTGGTCTTTCCAATCATAATTAGCTGTATTTCCAGTGAAATAATAATAAGAAGAGCTAACGTGTTTTCCCTTCTCTATTAGAAAGGCATTATACTTTGCATTTTGTTTTCCTTCTCTTTTTCAGTTCACTGATGAGGGAGAAGCCATTTTACTCTCCACTTTACAGACAAGAAAACCAAGGTGCACAATTTTTCTATCTGCATGCAGAACAAAAACTCTAGGGCAGTAGGACCCTGGCTGATCCTTTGTGCCCTTATCAGCATCTGTCACAGGACCTGACACAGACACTCAATATGTAATTTATGACTTATCCATTTATTGATTACCAGAAGAAACATATACCCCCTACGGCAAATCATGAACACCTCCCCAGTGGGGTGAGTTAGGCCATGGAGCTCTGAACCAGATGAGTTTAACTCTGCTGAAGGCCTCTCCAGCCTACAGGACTGATGGCTTTAATGTGACACTGGTCAGAGAGGTGCGTCGTTGGAGGTCAGCTGGGCTGCACAACTCTGGAATTCCGGGGCAGGGTGCAGAGTCTTGCTGGGACCCAACCTCCCCCTAGAGTAGGTCTTAGTGCCCTCTATCATAATTTTCTCTCACTCCGTGTTCCCTCCAGAAAACTGTGGTTACCTTAGAGTAGACATCAACTAGAGGAAGGGTAGGAGGGAGGGGAGAAAGAAGGAAGAAAAGGGGGGAGGGAGGGGACAGGTGGGTGGTTGAATGAGTTATGAGATGGTTCACATATCTGACTCCAACACTTTGCTTTTAGAAAGTAGAGTCATTACTTGATGGAAATGAAGAACAAGAATCCTGGGACAAATGAGCATAAGGAACCTTCAGGAAAGGAGATTTAAGAGAGCTAAAACCATGTTGGGGAGGGAAGGCAGGCTGGCAAAAACCAACCTGGGGACCCCACCCCAAAGCCACAATCAGTCCTCAGCTCCGGAATGCAGCTTGTGTTGAAGTGAGATATCGATTTTTCACATTGCTGCTTTACACTCTTCCTAGATTTGGGGCTGATTAACTCCAATAAAAAGCACTGCCAACTGGTGAAAACTTAAAACAAAGGGTCTATACAAAAGCACTGTGTTCCCCCTCCCTTTCATTTATTTGAAGCAATTTTACCCTCCCTAGTCGCCTATGGTTCCTGCATAAATTACTCTGCAAGACCAGCCTGCTGTGAGCGTGCTTGCCTGACTGCCTTTGCTCCCCTTCAAATCTGTCAGTTAAGCTTTAAGCATCTTGAAAACGTATTGTCTGGAATGAAACAACCAATTATGCTCTCAGGTTTTGTGGCATAATATCGCAGAAACTAGCAATTACAGAATCAGAGTGGCATCAAATGGGGTAGAAGGGAGTTAGCACGGATTATTCTTTAAATAGCAGTTACATGAACTCATAATAAATAGGTATTAAGTGTTAAATGTATGATAAGTAATTCTTGACAATGCAATTATCCAAACAGAAGAGGGGAAAGTGGCAAGATGGCATTGTCAAAGTCTTTTGTGCACAGCATGCTCCGTTAGACTGAGATGGGGAGGTAATTTGTCTCTGTTCCAACCAGCAGTGGAGATAAGAGTAGAGATGTGGGCACTGAAGGGCATTTGGCTGGGTCCTAAGAGCTGGTATGTTTTCAAAAACAAAGCCCTTTCTGCTAGGGCAGGATATGGTTGACCAGAAAACTCTATGGCAATGAGCTCTGCTTAATGCACAGCCAGGTAACCAAACATATAGATGTAGGAAGCTCTTCTTATGAAATGACATGCAGGTAAGTATATAGACTGGATCTTAGCAGAAAACAGGTGTATAGGAAATGTTGGTTGAACTTATCTGGCACTTAGAAACAGGGCTGCTATGAAAGGTTGTGTAGGTTACACACTGCACAATTCCAGGGAGGAACATTTATATAGATGTGATGTGAACAGCTCCTCCTTGGATTTGGGACATGCTGTGGCCTTGTTTCAAGTTTCAACTCAATGGTCTTCAGCAGTATGATTTAATGATTAAATTGGAGAACTTGTGACCAGACTGCGTGTGTGCATGCGAAGTCACTTCAGTCGAATCCAACTTTGTGAGACCCTCTGGAGGTAGCCCACCAAGCTCCTCTTGGTGGATTCTCCAAGCAAGAATACAGGAGTGGGTTGCTGTGCCCACCTCCAGGGGATCTTCCCAACCCAGGATTTAACTTGCGCCTCTTACATCTCCTGTATTGGCAAGCAGATTCTTTAATACCAACTGGGAAGCTTCTGGCTTACCATTCTGTTCTGTTCTGTTCTGTTCAGTCGCTCAGTCGTGTCTGACTCTTTGCGACCCCGTGAACTGTAGCCTACCAGGCTTCTCCATCCATGGGATTCTCCAGGCAAGAATACTGGAGTGGGTTACCATTTCCTTCTCCAGGGGATCTTCCCGACCCAGGGATAGAACCCAGGTCTGCCGCATTGGAGGCAGACGCTTTAACCTCTGAGCCACCAGGGAAGCCCTGTAAAAAAGACTCAAGTATCACACACTCACAGAATTATAAAGCTGGATGGAGTCTATCTAGGCCAACTGTTTCCTGTTTCCCCATTATATAAATGAGGAAACTGAATCCCAAAGAAGGAGAGTGATTTGCCTGAGGCTTGGCTTCATGGTACTCATGATCGAAGAAATGATCTTTCCTTCTGTATGAAGATACACTTTCGCTATGCTAATGCTGCCAAGTCACTTCAGTCATTTCTGACTCTGTGCGACCCCATAGACGGCAGCCGACCAGGCTCCGCCATCCCTGGGATTCTCCAGGCAAGAACACTGGAGTGGGTTGCCATTTCTACTATTCTTCAAATCAAAGTCTGTTTTCTCCAGAAAACCTTCCATGGTTTCCACTGATCTCTTACCTATCAAATCCGACAGTGGGGATAGTCTCCCTCCCTTGCATCTTAGCCCCCTACTGTCTCTTCACACAAGAGGCAGAGTCACCACATAAATCAGCATGGTCCACTCCCTTGCTCTGAGGTTGCCTGTCATAGATAGCTGTAGTAATGATTCCAGATTTGTTCACACTTTCCTGTATCTATGCTGTTGGGTAGACCTATCTCTTGGGTAGGGACCTACCCTTGAGTAGACTGACTCTAAGCTTTGCTGGTTGACTCACTCTGGCCAATGGTACCATAGTAAAGTGATGCAAGAGAGACTATATGAGGGGAAGTGCTTGGGCACTGGGGTTTGCCCTAGGTTGCTTTTCTTAGAAATTTGAGCCTCAGTGTAAGCAAGTCAAGAACGCTAGTTGATAAGGGACGCAAGATCCAGTGGCCTTTGTTGCCCAGCTGACAACCAGTAAACCCGCTAAAGCAAAGCTGCCTTGTTGAGCACAGATACATCCATTAGCCCAGCCAAACCAATAGAAGAATCAACTAGCTGAGTTCAGCCTAAATCCTCAACGTGAAAAATCAATTAAATCAATGTTGTAGGTTTAATCACTAAGTTTGGGGCTGATGTTTTTCTATAACAAAAGCTACTGGAGACACATCATAATGCCCAGAGCAAAGCGCAAGATCTCTTGGCCTACAAAGCCCTATATGATCCCCAAGAACTGAAACCACCTATACCTTAGCTTGCTGTCTACATTAATATGATTTTACTTCCCACTTTTTCAACAACACAACCTTTCTAGTCCAGGAAACTCTTGCCTTGTGAGGTAAAAGTTGTCAAATGACTTTATTTATTCATTCCACAAAACTTCTGAGAAACTCATCAACTCTTGAATAGAGGGCATTCAAAAATAGTTTATGGCCCAAGACTCTTTGAACCATGACCTCAAAGTACCCACTTAGTAGTATCCACAAGTCCTAAACTTATATCATAATTCTTAGTCAGTCCTAACCAAGACTGTTTGTTGTAAGACTTGACCTAATCTAGACTTTAAAAATCTCATATATACCCCAACTTTGTCCGTCCTTGTCTGAAACACTACTGAGACTCTTTTGGCATGTTGTTCTTTCTTCTTTGGATGAAAATAACTCAATTTTGTTGAATCAGTGAGTAGTTTTGGTGATACACTCAAGGAGCCAGAATTTATCATCTCTATATTCTGATGCCAGACCTATCCCTTATTCTTTACTCTCAAGTCATACCAACCTCCTTGCTTTTCCTTGTACATAGCAAGAATTTATTGTATGAAAGATTTCGTGCTTGATGTTTCCACTCTGTGGGATCTACCACCCTTGATATCTGCCCTATGCATCTCTCCTTTCATTCAGGTCCATGATCAAATGCCACTGATCTGCTCATATCTAGAGCATCAAGGTCCTTCACTTTCTACCATCTTATCCATGGTTTAAGTTTATTTTTGCTTTTGTTCATAACATTTGTTTCTATCGAAATTACCACACACACTCACACACACTGTGCATTTACTGTCTTTCTCCTTTACCAGAAGGTAACTTCAAAGAGGTAGGGCACATTGCCTGCCTCCTGCACCCCTGTAACAGCAGTGCCTAGGAGACAGGTGCCTCCAAAATACTTGTTGAGTGAACCTTGATAAGTTAATATTAGGTGTTGCTGTTTTGTTAATGTTGTTCTTGTTGCTGTCATTGTCACACTCTGTACTGTGCCTTTTCTCTCCAGAACCAAAATACCACCACCCTCCTCCTTCACAAATCTTTCTTGAAATGTCTCTGGGATCCTCTTTTCAGAGGAACTAAACCCCCATATGCACCTCCCAGAGGACACTAATGGTAAAGAACCCGTCTGCCAATGCAGGAGATGTAAGAAACAGGGGTTTGATCCCTGGGTCGAGAAGATCCCCTCGAGGAGGGCATGGCAACCCACTCCAGTATTCTTGCCTGGAGAATGTCATGAACAGGGGAGCTTGGTAGACCCCAGTTCTGCAAAGTCGACCACCAGTTATGGGATCGCAGAGTCGGACATGACTGAAACAACTTGCTATTCTTTGGAACTCAGAATTCAAATCAGTATATCTTTCCTTTTCTCCTTTGCCTTTCGCTTCTCTTCTTTTTGTAGCTATTTGTAAACCATCCTCAGACAACCACTTTGCCTTTTTACATTTCTTTTTCTTGTGGATGGTTTTGATCCCTGCCTCCTGTACAATGTCACAAACCTCCATCCATAGTTCTTCAGGCACTCTGTCCCTCAGATCTAATCCCTTGAATCTATTTGTCACTTCCACTGTATAGTCATAAGGGATTTGATTTAGGTCATATCTGATTGGTCTAGTGGTTTTCCCTACTTTCTTCAATTTAAGTCTGAATTTTGCAATATGGAGTTCATGATCTGAGCCACAGTCAGCTCCTGGTCTTGTTTTTGCAGACTATTATATAGAGTTTCTCCATCTTTGGCTGCAAAGAATATAATCAATCTGATTTCAGTGTTGACCATCTGGTGATGTGCACGTGTAGTCTTCTCTTGTGCTATTAGAAGAGGGTGTTTGCTGTGACCAGTGCGTTTTCTTAGCAAAACTCTGTAAGTCTTTGCCCTGCTTCATTCTGTACTCCAAATTTGCCTGTTCCTCCAGGTGTCTCTTGACTTCCTACTTTCGCATTCCAGTCCCTTATAATGAAGAGGACATCTTTTTTGGGTGTTAGTTCTAAAAGGTCTCGTAGGTCTTCATAGGACCATTCAACTTCAGCTTCTTCAGCATTACTGGTTGGGGCATAGACTTGAATTACTGTGATATTGAATGTTTTGCCTTGGAAACAGATCATTCTGTGCTGTGATTCATGGGGTCGCAAAGAGTCGGACACAACTGAGCGACTGAACTGAACTGAACTTCTCCTCCTGGCCACCTGTTTCCTTCCTCCCTCTTCTCTTCTCCAGGTAACTCTGTGAACCTCTCTTGTGTTGCTCACTGTGGAGAATCTTTTCACCATTAACCTAGATGTTTTATCATCGGTTCTGTATGGATGGAGAAGTCTTGAGGCTACTATAAGAATAAGACTGAAAACCAGAGACAGGAATCTTAAATCCAAAACTTGAAAACACAAGAAAACTCCTGACTCCAGGGAACATTAATCGACAAGAGCTCATCCAAAAGCCTCCATACCTACAATGAAACCAAGCTCCACTGAAGAGCCAACAAGTTCCAGAGCAAGACATATCACGCTAATTATCCAGCAATGTAGGAACATAGCCCTGAGAATTAAAATACAGGCTGTCAAAAGTCACACCAAACCTGTCAGTCAGTTCAGTTCAGTTCAGTTCAGTCGCTCAGTCGTGTCCGACTCTCCGCGACCCCATGAATCACAGCACGCCAGGCCTCCCTGTCCATCACCAACTCCCGGAGTACACTCAAATTCATGTCCACAGAGTCGGTGATGCCATCCAGCCATCTCATTCTCCGTCATCCCCTTCTCCTCCCGCCCCCAAACTTTCCCAGCATCAGAGTCTTTTCCAGTGAGTCAACTCGTTGCATGAGGTGGCCAAAGTATTGCAGTTTCAGCTTTAGCATCAGTCCCTCCAATGAACATCCAGGATTGATCTCCTTTAGAATGGACTGGTTGGATCTCCTTGCAGTCCAAGGGACTCTCAAGAGTCTTCTCCAACACCACAGTTCAAAAGCATCAATTCTTCAGCAATCAGCTTTCTTCACAGTCCAACTCTCACATCCATATATGACCACGGGAAAAACCATTGCCTTGACTAGATGGACCTTGGTTGGCAAAGTAATGTCTCTGCTTTTTAATATACTATCAAGGTTGGTCATAACTTTCCTTCCAAGGAGTAAGCGTCTTTTAATTTCATGGCTGCAATCAGCATCTGCAGTGATTTTGGAGCCAAAAAAATAAAGTCTGACACTGTTTCCACTGTTTTTCCCATAGACACCTCAAAACTCACTCCTGGACACTTCATTACACTCCAGAGAGAAGAGATCCAGCTCCACCCACCAGAACACCTATGCAAGCTTCCCTAACCAGGAAACCTTGACAAGCCACTCGTCCAACCCCATCCACAGGGCGGAACCTCCACAATAAAGAGGAATCACAAACTTCCAGCATACAGAAAGGCTATCCCAAACACAGAAATCTAAACAATATGAAAAGGCAGAGAAATATTCAGCAGGTAAAGGATCATAATAAATGCCCAGCAAAGCAAATAAAAGAGGAGATAGGGAGTCTACCTGAGAAAGAATTCAGAATAATGATAGTAAAAATGATCCAACATCTTGAAAGCAAAATGGAGTTACAGGTAAATAGTCTGGAGACAAGGATTGAGAAGATGCAATAAATGTTTAACAAGGACCTAGAAGAAATAAAAAAGTCAATCAATAATGAATAATGCAATAACTGAGATCAAAAACACTCTGGAGGTTATCAACAGTAGAATAACTGAGGCAGAAGATAGGATAAGTGAGGTAGAAGATAGAATGGTGGAAATAAGTGAAGCAGAGAGGAAAAACGAAAAAAGAATTAAAGAAATGAGGACAACCTCAGAGACCTCTGGGACAATGTAAAACACCCCAACATTCGAATCATAGGAATCCCAGAAGAAGAAGACAAAAAGAAAGGGCATGAGAAAATACTTGAGGAGATAATAGTTGAAAACTTCCCTAAAATGGGGAAGGAAATAGCCACCCAAGTCCAAGAAACCCAGAGAGTCCCAAACAGGATAAACCCAAAATGAAACACCCAAAGACACATATTAATCAAATTAATGAAGATCAAACACAAAGAACAAATATTAAAAGCAGCAAGGGAAAAACAACAAATAACACACAGGGGGGTTCCCATAAGGATAACACCTGATCTTTCAATAGAAACTCTTCAGGTCAGAAGGGAATGGCCGGATATATTTAAAGTGATGAAAGAGGAAAACCTACAGCCCAGATTACTGTACCCAGCAAGGATCTCATTCAAATATGAAGGAGAAATCAAAAGCTTTACAGACAAGCAAAAGCTGAGAGAATTCAGCATCACCAAACCAGCACTTCAACAAATGATAAAGGATCTTCTCTAGACAGGAAACACAGAAAGGGTGTATAAACTCGAACCCAAAACAACAGAGTAAATAGCAAGAGAATCATACTTATCAATAATTACCTTAAATGTAAAGGGATTGCATGCCCCAACCAAAAGACAAAGACTGGCTGAATGGATACAAAAACAAGACCCCTATATATGCTGCCTACAAGAGACCCACCTAAAAACAAGGGACACATACAGACTGAAAGTGAAAGACTGGGAAAAGATATTTCAAGCAAATGGACACCAAAAGAAAGCAGGAATAGCAATACTCATATCAGATAAAATAGACTTTGAAATAAAGGCTGTGAAAAGAGACAAATAATGACACTACATAATGATCAAAGGATCAATCCAAGAATATATAACAATTATAAACATATATGCACCCAACATAGGAGCACCACAGTATGTAAGGCAAATGCTAACAAGTATGAAAGGGGAAATTAACAGTAACACAATAATAGTGGGAGACTTCTCACACCTATGGATAGGTCAACTAAACAGAAAACTAGCAAGGAAACACAAACATTAAATGATACAATGGACCGGTTAGACCTAATTGATGTCTATAGGACATTTCACCCCAAAACAATGAATTTCACCTTTTTCTCAAGTGCACACGGAACCTTCTCCAGGATAGATCACATCCTGGGCCATAAATCTAGCTTTAGTAAATTCAAAAAAAATTGAAATCGTTCCAAACATCCTTTTTGATCATAATGTGGTAAGATTAGATGTCAACTATAGGGGGAAAAAAAAAACTATTAAAAATACAAACATATGGAGGCTAAACAACACACTTCTGAATAACCAACAAATCACAGAAGAAATCAAAATATGCATAGAAACCAATGGAAATGAAAACACAACAACCCAAAACCTATGGGACTCAGTAAAAGCAGTACTAAGGGGAAGGTTCATAGCAATACAAGCTTACCTCAAGAAACGAAAGAAAAGTCAAATAAATAACCTAACTCTACACCTAAAGCAACTAGAAAAGGAAGAAATGAAGAACTCCAGGATTAGTAGAAGAAAAGAAATCATAAAAATTACGGCAGAAAAATAAATGAAAAAGAAACAAAGGAGACCATAGCAAAAATCAACAAAGCAAAAACTGGTTCTTTGAGAAGATAAATAAAATAGACAAACCATTAGCCAGACTCATCAAGAAACAAAGGGATAAGAATCAAATCAACAAAATTAGAAATTAAAATGGAGAAATCACAACAGACAACACAGAAATACAAAGGATCATAAGAGACTACTATATGCCAATAAAATGGACAACTTGGAAGAAATGGACAAATTCTTAGAAAAAGATAACTTTCCAAAACTGAACCAGGAAGAAATAGAAAATCTTAATAGACCCATCACAAGGACAGAGATCAAAACTGTAATCAGAAATCTTCCTGCAAACAAAAGCCCAGGACAGATGGCTTCACAGCTGAATTCTACCAAAAATTAAGAGAAGAGATAACACCTATCCTACCCAAACTGGTCCAGAAAATTGCAGAGGAAAGTAAACTTCCAGACTCATTCTATGAGGCCACAATCACCCTAATACCAAAACCAGACAAAGATGCCACACACACAAAAAAGAAAACTTCAGGCCAATATCACTGATGAACATAGATGCAAAAATCCTTAACAAAATTCTAGCAAACAGAATCCAACAACATACTAAAAAGATCATACATCATGACCAAGTGGGTTTATCCCATGGATGCAAGGATTCTTCAATATCTACAAATCAATCAATGTGATACACCACATTAAGAAATTGAAAGATAAAAACCTTATGATTATCTCAATAGATGCAGAGAAAGTTTTTGAAAAATTCAACATCTATTTATGACATTTAAAAAAACCTCCAGAAAACAGGAATAGAAGAAACATATCTCAACATAATAAAAGCCATATATGATAAATCCACCGCAAACATTATCCTCAATGGTGAAAGATTGAAAGCATTTCCCCTAAAGTCAGAAACAAGACAAGGGTGCCCACATTCACCACTACTATTCACATAGTTTTGGATGTTTTAGCCACAGTAATCAAGGGGAAAAAAGGAATAAAATAAATCCAGATTGGAAAAGAAGAAGAAAAACTCTAACTGTTTGCAGATGACATAATCCTCTACATAGAAAACCCTAAAGACTCCACCAGAAAATTACTGGAGCTAATCATTGAATATAGTAAAGTTTCAGGATATAAAATTAACACATAGAAATCCCTTGCATTCCTATACACTAACAATGAGAAAACAGAAAGAAACAATTCCATTCACCATTGCAACAAAAAGAATAAAATACTTGGGAATAAAACTCCCTAAAGAAACAAAAGACCTATATGTAGAAAACTATAAAGCACTGATGAAAGAAATCAAAGATGACACAAATAGATGGAGAAATATACCAAGTTCATGAATTGGAAGAATCAATATAGTGAAAATGAGTATACTACCTAAAGCAATCTATAGATTCAATGCAATCCCTATCAAGCTACCAACAGTATTTTTCACAGAGCTAGAACAAATAATTTCACAATTTGTATGGATATACGAAAAACCTCAAATAGCCAAAGCAATCTTGAAAAAGAAGAATGGAACTGGAGGAATCAACCTGCCGGACTTCAGGCTCTACTACAAAGCCACAGTCAAAAGAGTATGGTCCCGGCAAAAAGACAGAAATATAGATCAATGGAAAAAAATAGAAAGCCCAGAGATAAATCCACACACCTATGGATACTGTATCTTTGACAAAAGAGACAAGAATATACAATGGAGAAAAGACAATCTCTTTAACAAGTGGTGCTAGGGAAACTGGTCAATCACTTGTAAAAGAATGAAACTAGAACACTTTTTAAAACCATACACAGAAATAAACTCAAAGTGGATTAAAGATATAAGTGTAAGACCAGAAACTATAAAACTCCTAGAGGAGAACATAGGCAAAACACTCTCCAACATAAATCACAACAGGATCCTCTATGACCCATCTCCCACAGTAATGGAAATAAAAGCAAAAATTTTAAAATGGACCTAATTAAAATTAAAAGCTTCTGCACATCAAAGGAAATTATAAGCAAGGTGAAAAGACAGCCTTCAGAATGGGAGAAAATAATAGCAAATTAATCAACTGACAAAGAATTAATCTAAAAAATATACAAGCAGCTCACGCAGCTCAATTTGAGAAAAATAAACGACCCAATAAAAAATGGACCAAAGAATTCAACAGACATTTCTCCAAAGAAGACATCCAGATGGCTAACAAACACATGAAAAGATGCTCAACATCACTCATTATCAGAGAAATGCAAATCAAAACCACAATGAGGTACCATCTCATGCCGGTCAGAATGGCTGCTATCAAAAAGTCTACAAACAATAAATGCTGGAGAGGGTGCAGAGAAAAAGGAACCCTCTTACACTGTTGGTGGGAATGCAAACTAGTACAGCCACTATGGAGAACAGTGTGGAGATTCCTTAAAAAACTGGAAATAGAACTGCCATATGACCTAGCAATCCCATTGCTGGGCAAACACACCTAGGAAATAGAATTGAAAGAGACACGTGTACCCCAATGTTCATCGCAGCACTGTTTACAATAGCCAGGACATGGAAGCAACCTAGTTGTCCATCTGCAGATGAATGGATAAAAAAGCTGTGGTACATATACACGATGGAATATTACTCAGCCATTAAAAAGAATGCATTTGAATCAGTTCTAATGAGGTGGATGAAACTGGAGCCTATTACACAGACTGAAGTAAGTTAGAAAGTAAAACACCAATACAGTATAATAGCACATATATATGGAATTTAGAAAGATAGCAATGATGACCCTATGAGCAAGACAGCAAAAGAGACACAGATGTAAAAACAGTTTCTTGGACTGTGGGAGAGGGAGAGGGTGGGATGATTTGGGAGGGTAGCATTGAAACATGTATATTATCATATGTGAAGCGGATCGCAGGTCCAGGTTTGATGCATGAGATGGGCACATGTGCGCCCGTGATTGATTCATGTCAATGTATGGCAAAAACCACTACAGTATTGTAAAGTAATTAGCCTCCAATTAAAATAGATAAATTATTTTAAAAAAAAAATTTGTTGAGAGAAAGAATGAAAGACAAAATGAATAAAGTGGATGAACTGAGGTCCCAGCCCAGCACTTGCTCTGCAACCCCTGCTGTTGGTATTGAAGAGAGTGACACCATAGTCACCCAACTACTGAAAGAACTTTTCAGGCTTTCAGAAATGGCAAGCTTCTTTATTCAAAATGATAGCCTGACAGCAACCATTCTGAGAGAAAGCGAAAACGTAGCAAAACATAGGATTTGATAGACTTTGAGTTAAACACAGCACAGTACAGCACCCCCAGTGCCCTCATTCGGTTAATTGTGGGTGGAATTATTTGAGCAAAACATTTTGTGCCTACAGCAACTGCAGGTGCAGGCAGAGAAGACTGTAAGACTCTTTACCCAGATTCTGTGCTTGCAGTCCCCCAGACGCTGGCACTGGTTCTCTCCCGTGGTTCCTTCAGTCCCTGTTTTGATGGCAGGAACACTATGACAGCTGTGAAGCTTCTTTGGCGAGCTTATACACTCAGGCAGATTCCCAGGATCCTTTCCTACTCAGCAAAGGCAAAAAACAAAAAAGCTGCATATGTGTCCCTGAGTTTACTATTTCAGGAACTTCATAGATCAGGGGCCAGAACTTCAGGAATCGTCTATCCATTGTAGCATTCATTCATTCATTTTATTTATTTTTATCTCCAATTACTGTCTTAGAAAGCAAAGATGGGCACAGTCCTTACCCTCACAGAGCTTATAACTAACTATGTAGACAATCGTTAAGTTATAATTGTGATAAAGGTTATAAATAAAATGTACAGAGTGTTAAGATTGGGAGATGCTAACTGTAGCATAAAAATCAGAGAAGAGTTTCCTGGGGAAACTAATTTTGAACTGAATTTGGGACAATGAATAGCAACTAACTATGGGAACCAGAGTAGGGTGGAAAAAGCTGGAAAGTATTACAAACAAAGGGACCTGCAAAACCCTGGCATGGGGAGGATGTGATGTATTGGGGAATTGAAAGGCTAGTATGGCTAGCGCTTAAGAACCTAAGGAGAACATGTAAGAGATGAAGTTCAAAAGGAGGTATATCCATTAGGATATTTTAGGTCGTATTGAGGAGTTAAAAGCTTTATCTGAGGAGCAATGAAATATCAGCAAGCTATTGCTGCATAAGCTCCAATACTTTGGCCACCTGATGTGAAAATCCGGCTCATTAGAAAAGGCCCTGATGCTGGGAAAGATTGAAGACAGGAGGAGAAAGGGACAACAAAGGAACCAATGGATGAATGACATCACCAATGCATTTGACATGAGTTTGAGCAAACTCCAGGAGATGGTGAAGGACAGGGAAGCCTAGTGTGCTGCTGTCCATGGAGTCACAAAGAGTGGGACACGACTGAGTGACTAGAAAATAACAGCATTGCTGCATAACAAATTTCCATCTCATTAACTTAAATTACATCTCATTAACTTAAAACAGTGATCAATTATAAGTCACATGTCACAGGTCAGGTAGGAGGAACTGATCTAAGCTGTGTTCAGTTACTGTGTCTGTGCTCCTTTGATCTCATTTGTGCTCAGCTGATCTTCGCTATGCTCTCTCCTATGCTTGCAGGTCAGCTAGAAGCTCCTTTCTAGAATGGCTTGGCTGGAGCACTTTACCTGGGGAAGTCTCCTAACCCAAGAACCACCTAGGCAAGTCCTCTTTAAGATGATGGCAGGAGCACAAGTGAGCAGGCGGCAGCATCCCAGGCTGTACTGTCACTCCCATCACAAGTTACTGGGCAAGGCAATACAGGTGGTACAGCTCAGATTCAAGAGGTAAGAAAGCAGCCTCTTTATTAGGAGGAACTGAGCAGTCATTTGGCAAAAGATCTGAATACAGAGAGAGGTGAAGAATGTAAGAGGTCATGAATGTCATGAAACTAATAAATTATAAGTGAGAAGCTAACAAAAGTTTGTAAAGAGGAGATTGACTTTGTTATCCAAGGGAATTCTCCACAGAACCAAAAATCTGTTCCTAGGAGGGCCTCATAATGGTTCTGTAATATATCCAGACACTTATCTATTATCCTAAGCTCTGTCCCCACTCCAAACTTGTAGAATCTTAACTTCTCCATTTTAGACTTTCCAAACCATCTTCTCTCCTCTGTCACTACTGCTATCCTCCTTGGTTTCTACACCTATCATCTCTTCCCTGATTTATCTTAGTTCAGTTCAGTCGCTCAGTCATGTCTGACTCTTTGCTACCCCATGGACTGCAGCGCTCCAGGCCTCCCTGTACATCACCAACTCCCAGAGTTTACCCAAACTCATGTCCATACAGTCGGTGATGCTATCCAACTATCTCATCCTCTGTCCCCTTCTCCTCCTGCCTTCGATCTTTCCCAGCATCAGGGTCTTTTCCAATGAGTCAGTTCTTTGCATCAGGTGGCCAAAGTATTGGAGTTTCAACTTCAACATCAGTCCTTCCAATAAACACTCAGGACTGATTTCCTTTAGGGTGGACTGGTTGCAGTCCAAGGGACTCTCAAAAGTCTTCTCCAACACCACAGTTCAAAAGCAACAATTCTTCAGCACTCAGCTTTCTTTATAGTCCAACTTTCACATCCATACATGACTACTGGAAAAACCATAGCCTTGACTAGATGAACTTTTGTTGGCAAAGTAATGTCTCTGCTTTTTAATATGCTGTCTAGGTTGGTCATAACTTTCCTTCCAAGGAGTAAGCGCCTTTTAATTTCATGGCTGCAACACCATCCGCAGTGATTTTGGAGCCCAAAAAAATAAAGTCTGCCACTGGTTCCACTGTTTCCCCATCTATTTGCCATGAAGTGATGGGATCAGATGCCATGATCTTAGTTTTCTGAATGTTGAGCTTTACCAACTTTTTCACTCTCCTCTTTCACTTTCATCAAGAGATTCTTTAGTTCTTCTTCACTTTCTGCCATTACAGTGGTGTCATCTGTATATCTGAGGTTATTGATATTTTTCCAGGCAATCTTGAGTCCAGCTTGTGCTTCATCCAGTCCAGCATTTCTCATGATGTACTCTGCATATAAGTTAAATAAGCAGGGTGACAATATACAGCCTTGATGTACTCCTTTTCCTATTTGGAACCAGTCTGTTGATCCACGTCCAGTTCTAACTGTTGCTTCCTGATCTGTATACAGATTTCTCAAGAGGCAGGTCAGGTGGTCTGGTATTCCCATCTCTTTCAGAATTTTCCACAGTTTATTGTGATCCACACAGTCAAAGGCTTTGGCATAATCAATAAAGCAGAAATAGATGTTTTTCTGGAACTCTGTTTTTCGATGATCCAATGGATGTTGGCAATTTGATCTCTGGTTCCTCTGCCTTTTCTAAAACCTGCTTGAACATCTGGAAATTCACAGTTCAGGTATTGCTGAAGCCTGGCTTGGAGAATTTTGAACATTACCCTATTAGTGTGTGAGATGAGTGCAATTGTGCAGTAGTTTGAGCATTCTTTGGCATTGTCTTTCTTTGGGATTGGAATGAAAACTGACCTTATCCAGTCCTTTGGCCACTGCTGAGCTTTCCAAATTTGCTGACATATTGAGTGCAGCACTTCAACTTCATCATCTTTCAGGATTTGAAATAGCTCAACTGGAATTCCATCACCTCCAGTAGCTTTGTTCATAGTGATGCTTCCTAGGGCCCACTTGACTTCAGACTCTAGGATGTCTGGCTCTAGGTGAGTGATCACACCATCATGGTTATCTGGGTCATCAAAATTTTTTTGTACAGTTCTTCTGTGTATTCTTGCCACCTCTTCTTAATATCTTCTACTTCTGTTAGGTCCATACCATTTCTGTCCTTTATTGAACCCATCTTTGCATGAAATGTTCCCTTGGTATCTTAATTTTCTTACAGAGATCTCCAGAGTTTCCCATTCTATTGTTTTCCTCTATTTCTTTGCACTGATCACTGAGGAAGGCTTTCTTATCTCTCCTTGCTATTCTTTGGAACTCTGCATTCAAATGGGTATATCTTTCCTTTTCTCCCTTGTTCTTGCTTCTCTTTTTTTCACAGCTATTTGTAAGGCCTCTGCTAATAATACCCCATTAGTGTCTCCTCCTCTAAATTACCTTCCACCTCACCCCCAGAGCAGCCTTTGATCTTATCTCTTCAACAAGGTAAAATTCCTCCTTGGGATGGCATTCAAGGTCCCATTTTAGATGGTTCTGGGTTCCTTTCCAGACCTCTATTCTTTATTCTCTTTCCTTTAAACACTGTCATTCGGATATAACTGACCCACTGTCTCCCTCAGCTGCCTTCACCTTGGCATGCTTCTGCAATCTTACATACTTTTATTTCTGTTATTTCTGTCTAGGATTTCTTTTTCCCTTATTGCTTATCAGGAAAACAATTCATCCTTCACAACCTAACTTAATGATCATCACATGCTTATATCTGCCTACCTTCCAGGCACCTATTACAGTCTATGCAATGTTTTGTTTCCAGTCCTGTCTCCTCTTACAGAGCTGGGGGAGTCCATCACCCTTAGCCATGTGTAACATAAATCAGATGTGAGAAGAAAAGTTTAAAATTATTTTTACAAAATGCTTATTTTGACTGGTGGGCTTTAAAATGCTTTGTATTTCTTATGCATATTTTATAATATGTTAATGTTAAAGTACAAAAAATTTAGAAATCATAAATAGAAATTATTATTGAAGATGCATGCTCAAAGTGTCGTCTACAAATTGGTGTGTCCAAGGAAAAATTTTGGAGAGCATATGAATAATAGATGGCACCTTGATGTCAAAACAAGCCTTGAACTTGCTAAGTTCTAATTCACAGCCCAAAGTGCTAAATCTCCCAGGAGATTGTCATCGCAAAGCTGAGCAAAACTGTCAGCTAAAAAGTAGAAGACCATCCCCCAGGCCGTGACACACAAACAAGCAACTATTGAGGAAGATTTTATGGAATGTTGTAGCTTTCCTGGACTCCTGGTAATAAATCAAAAATTGTTTCTTGGTAGGTAGGAAATATATGTCTGCTGCTTTTATGGAATGGATCAAAGGTTTGTATCCCCTTGAATCAAAACAAATCATGCCTGAGGAAGAATTCTAGGGAAAGACTAACACAGGTAATTCTTCTCTTTATGATCTATTCTGGAATAGTTGTTTGTATAGGGGAATCCCACAGTATCTACATTTCTGGCATAAACACAGCACAATTGAGAGAAAGAGTGTAGCTTTATGCTGTTTGCCAAGTAAACAGAACTCATTCTAGACTTTTGCCACTTCTGGGTCAGTAGCTTGATCTTTGTCTACTGCCAGAAATAAAAGTGATTCCTTAAATGTCCTTGTCACTAGAACAAAATGACTTTTACTACATTTGAAAAAAAGTGCTGACTGCTGGGAAACCAGATTATTTCTAACAGTAATAGTTGAGCTTTTCCAAATACACACTGTGTCCTGGGCACTGGGCTACCTACTTAATCCTTGTAATAACCTTACATTCTCAGTGTTTTCAATATTCCCATTTTATAGATCAGAAAACTCAAAGAGCTTGAATGACTTGCCTAAGGAGTTGCAATTAGTCATTTGTGGAGCAAAGATTAGTGCCCACGTCTGTCTTCAACTGCAGTGAACGCTTTTAACTATCTTGCTAAACCAAGTCTAAAAATAAATCAATTAACCCAAATGAAAGGGCTGGAGAACATTAAGAATTTTTGCCTGTTCTCAAATTCTAAAATTACTTCAAAAAAAATGTTCTGAAATATTATGTAATATATTCTGAAGTCAAGAACCATGTCTTTGTTTAACAGCCACTGTTCTGGAAGCTCCATTCCTTAACACCCCATCTAGCCAGCCAAATACTCAAGGTTGCCCATACAGATTACATGCCACTAAGACAGAAACAAAAGTCCAAAATCTATGGTTATACCAAAAGACTGGTATCCCCACCAACAAGGCACGTGTGACTTCTTCCTGTTTTCTTCTTGCCAGATGTAGAAATGAATGTCTTAATCCCACGAAATTTTTATAATTGCTGAAGATTTTGCAGCTTTTTTCAGAAACATGGGTTCATTTTTAGAAAAGAAAAAAAAAAAAAGATTGCATAATGGCTGAGTGGAAAATCACAAGCAGATAGTCAGGCAAGCACACGTTGGATACACATTCCTACTGTAGAAAAGAGGAATGCATTTCAGCTTAAATACTAATTTTGTTACGTTTCTAGATGAGAGATAAATTTTAAGGAGTTTAACTTTTTAAACAAATTGTGTATCAGATAAATATTTCTAGAGATCTCGTCATTAATACGAACAAAAATAAAAAGTTTCGGTAGAATGTCTAATTTAAAAAGAATGGCGTGAACAAAGATTGTTCACTAATAAGAGGGAAATGAGAAAAAAAAACTGATGAAAATCTTGAGCATGTGTATATTGCTCTTCAATTTCCTGATTCTGCCTAGATCCTGGCCATCCCCTTCTCCATAAACATTCAGTTCTTGATTAGCTCCTCCTTCTGCTCTTCTCTCCCTCTCTGTCCAACCCACCACAGGAACTTCCTGAGATCCATCCTTAGTACTACCTTTCTTTTTTCTACCCTCTGTCTTCTTTTCTTCAGTGTATTTTTTATTGAAATATAGTTGATTTACAATGTTTTGTTATTTTCAGGTGTACAGCAAAGTGATTCAGTTATATATATATATTTTTGTGTGTGTGTATATATATATATGTATGTATAAGAATGTCTATATATATATATGAATGGTATTTACCAGATACTTTATCAGATTCTTTTCCTATATAGGTTATTACAAAATACTGACTATAGTTCCCTGTGATATACAGTAGGTCCTGGTTGGTTATCTATTTTATATATAGCAGTGTGTGTATTTTACCCCCAAATTCCTAATTTATCTATCCCCTTCCACCTTTCTCCTTTGATAACCATAAGTTTTTTTTCTGTCTGTGAGTCTGTTACTCAGCCATAAGGAAGAATGAAATAATGCCATTTGCAGCAATATGGATGGACTTAAAGCTTGTCATATTGAGTGAGATAAGTCACACAGAGAAAGACAAATATCATATGACATCCCTTCTATGTGAAATCTAAGATACAAATGAACTTATTTACCCCCTCTCTTTTGCAGGGACCCTTATCACTGCCTGTGTTCCAATTTTCATTTCCACATAAATAGCACCATCACACTCTTTAGCTGGCATCTCTCTTCTAGGCTCCAGCCTCATTTTTCTAATTGCTCACTAAAACTGTTTACTTTGAAGTATAGAGCAAATTCATTCATTCATTCAACAAGTGAATGTTTGAGAGCTGTTCATGTGACTGACATTGTGGAGATGCTGGTGAATGAAGCAACCCTTGTGGATCATAAACCTACCTTTGTGGATCATAAATTCTAGAGGCAAAAGGTAGACCAAAGAGTAAACTGAAGTTAAATCTATAGCTGGATGTTGATAAGTGCTTCTCAGGGAAGGGAAATAGGGAATTTTGAAGGGAGAGTGATGACTTTTAAAATGGTCATCAGTGCGGGCCTTGCTGAGAATTCCTCTTAGGCTGCTTCCATATTGGACACTTAGGTTGCTTTCAAGTCTTGGCTATTGTAAATAGTGACTGGATGGCATCACCGAATCGATGGACATGAGCTTGAGTGAACTCCGGGAGTTGGTGATGGACAGGGAGGCCTGGAGTGCTGTGATTCATGGGGTCGCAAAGAGTTGGACATGACTGAGAGACTGAACTGAACTGAACAGATGCACATTAGAGTGCACATATCTATTCAAATTATGTTTTCTCTAGATAAATGCCCAGGAGTAGGATTGCAGGGATTTTATGGTAGCTCCTTCTAGATTTTCAAGGTTTGAGAGTCTTGCAAGAAATTCAGGAGCAAATTTTTTTTTAAAAGGAGGCAGTGAATGTGTATCAAGCATCCATACCAAGGAGCTCTGAGACTAGTTCTCACCAGCACCTCAAAGTCAACATGCCAGAACCTAAACTTGTCACCTGCAGAGGCAGCACAACTTTTTTATTCGGTGATTCCTTCCATCACCATCACCAAACACAAGACCTGGCTCAGGCCAGCTACTCACTGCTTTTCAGAAGAACAAATGAACAGCTACTCTATGCTCTAGACAAACAAAGATAAATAAAAGAGTCCCCCCACTGAAGGAGCAAACACCTTGAGCGCAAAGACAACGTCTTAGTTTTGGTTCCCCCCAGATGCAGGCCCTGGGTTAAGGATTTGGGTTCAGTTCAGTTCAGTTCAGTTCAGTCGCTCAGTCGTGTCCGACTCTCCGCGACCCACAAGTCATTAATTTGGAAGGTAAAGGGAAATACTGGTAGGGGAGTAAGAAAGGAAGACTAGAATAGGAGAGCATACAGTTAGAGTGCATTGTGGAGCCAGCTAGCACTTATCAAGCCAGGGAAACTCCAGGAGGCCAGACAGACACAGCTCAGATCCTGCCCCAAGACAGGCAAGCTAAGGTATTACACCCCAACTCCTATCACGCTTTGGCTGAGGGCTAATCCTCAGTTCAGTTCAGTTCAGTTCAATTCAGTCGCTCAGTCATGTCCAACTCTTTGCGACCCCATGAATCACAGCACGCCAGGCCTCTCTGTCCATCACCAACTCCCGGAGTTCAGTCAAACTCATGTCCATCGAGTCAGTGATGCCATCCAGCCATCTCATTCTCTGTCGTCCCCGTCTCCTCCTACCCCCAATCCCTCCCAGCATCAGAGTCTTTTCCAGTGAGTCAACTTGTCACATGAGGTGGCCAAAGTATTGGAGTTTCAACTTTAGCATCAGTCCTTCCAATGAACACCCAGGATTGATCTCCTTTATAATGGACTGGTTGGATCTCCTTGCAGTCCAAGGGACTCTCAAGAGTCTTCTCCAGCACCACAGTTCAAAAGCATCAATTCTTCGGTGATCAGCTTTCTTCACAGTCCAACTCTCACATCCATACATGACCACAGGAAAAACCATAGCCTTGACTAGACGGACCTTGGTTGGCAAAGTAATATCTCTGCTTTTCAATATGCTATCTAGGCTGGTCATAACTTTCCTTCCAAGGAGTAAGCGTCTTTTAATTTCATGGCTGCAATCAGCATCCGAAGTGATTTTGGAGCCCAAAAAAATAAAGTCTGACACTGTTTCCACTGTTTCCACCGTTTTCACTGCTCATCCTAGAGGGTATTATTTCCTGAGCCCCAGTAACAAGAGAAAGCCCTCAGGCAGCTGCAAGATGCACATCAAAAGGATAAGGGGAAATGGCTACTACAAACACAGTGGAATATTTATGACACCTAAGGTGACCTCTGCAGAAGTGTGGAAAAGCAAATGCAGTGTAATGTGATGTTAGTAACAGGGCTTGGCTGATATGAATCAGTGCCCACCACATGACTTGGCTCAGCATGTCTATAAATGAACATTTGTTAAATAAGTGTACAAAGTACAACAAGAAATAGACCTGAGACAGCAACTATTCCCAAGATGCATTTGCCACAGAAACTTCCTAGCATTTTACATTTTTCTTTATTTTTCCTTAGGAAAACTACATTTCCCAGCCTCCTTAGCAGTTAGGTGAGGTCATGTAATTGAGTTCTGACCAATGGGATGTGGTCAAAAGGGATGTCACCACCTCCAGGCCTGGTCCGCTAGACCCTCTCAAGCACAATCCTTCCTGCTTTCTCATCTTCTGTCTTCATGAGATATTCTGAGTGCCTAAAAGATGAAAGGATCTGGGATCCTTGAATTTGCTACTTGGAGAAATGCCTTGAGGAACAGTTTCATTAGGGGACAATTCATGTTGGATATTTGTTGAAAAAGAAGTAAAATTGTATTGGATGAAGCCACTGAGATTTTGGAACTGTTTTGTGGAGCAGCTAGCCTACCTTAACACAGTGGGTATTCAGTATATATTTGTGAACACATGGCTCAATGAATGCTAATTGGAAGGCATGGTCTATTTCACTCTGTTCGAAGTTGGCAATGCTAGCGGGAAGCTTGAGAAAAGTGGGGTTTTGACAATAGCTGAAGGGAAAGGTGAAATGACATGAATAACCAATTTCATTTCACTCCCGGGGTTGCCCAAGGCCAAACCTGCTATCACCCTATAAGCAAGGCCTCTTTATTTAAATTTCCCCTGCAGAAATATGAGCCCGTTTTGCTCTATCTTATCCCCAGTAAAAGTGGAAAAGGTTTGGCTTCCTGCCTGCATAAAATTACCTCTCATACACTTCATGGTTATTGTTAAGTCACCCTCTCAGTGCTCCTAAATTCTCATTTCATTTCATTTCATAAGTTAATATGGAAACTAGTTTTGCAATTTCAGCCTTTTGGAAAATTCTCTTTGCAAGAGAATCAGTGGCTGAGGTTAAATTTACACAGAGTGGTTTTTTTCCAGAGTTGTTGCCTGATCCTTTTCTTCTTCCTTGACTCCTCCTTGAAGGAAGGAGGCTGAGGCACATGACAACCTAGAGATTTTCAAATGGAAATACAGAGCTTAGAATAAAAGAAGCATTAGACACTAGCTTTGTGCTTGTCACTTTACACTCTTGGTCTTACTTGATTCTGGCAACAATCCTTTGAATAAATCTTATTATTCCCATTTAACAGATGGGAAAACTGAGGCAGAAATACATAGATTAATTCATGGACAAAAGGTCACACAGCTGATATGTTGTGGGAACATACAAATGTTCCCACATTTGAACAAAATGAACCCAGTGCAGTTCATTTTCAATGTAATATGTTGTTCTGGTGCCACAAGCAAGTTATTTACTATTATGGTGTCCCCTCTTTCCTCCAAAAAAGATAAAGTCCTAACCCCAGTGCCTAAGCATATGAGCTTATTTAGAAATAGCATATTTTGCAGACAATCAAGTTCAGATCAAGATAGGGTTTGAGGAAGGGTGCTAATCCAATATGGCTGGCGTCATAAAAAGGGGGAATTTGGACACAGAAATGTACACAGGGAAGACCACGTGATGACAGAGTGAAAGACATCTGTAACCAAGGGAATCCAGAGGTGACCAGAAGCTGGGCAAGAAGGATGGAGAAGATTCTCTGTCACAGCTCTCAGGGAGAAACAGCCCTGGTTTCAAACTGCCAACCTCCAGAACCATGAGGCGATACATTTCTGTTGTTAAGCCACCGAGCTATGGTCCTTGGTTGCAGTGGCTCCAGGAAACTCAGGCACTTAACGAGTGTATCTTGGAATCTCAGTGTTCTCATCTGCACAGAAGGAAGATGAGCAATGTCTAGTTTAGAAAGTTTCGGGGTCCGTTGAATGAGATAATACACGTGCTGCACCAAGAAGGATGTAGTGTGCAAAGTGCACCCAAATGGCGCAGTAAATAGCAGCGGTTATTATTAACATTGAAAGCGAAAGTCACTCACTTGTGTCCTACTCTTTGCAACTCCATGGACAGTAGTCCCCAGGCTCCTCTGTCCATGGGATTTCCCAAGCAAGAATACTGGAGTGGGTAGGCATTCCCTTCTTCTGGGGATCTTCCCAACCCAGGGATCAAACCTGAGTCTCCTGCATTGCAGGCAAATTCTTTATTGTCTGAGCCACGAGGGAAGCCCAATTATTGTGAATGACATTGCAGAAAAGCCACCAATGGCTTTGTCCCCATCCCTTAGTCACTCATGACTGAACAACTAACACTTCATTAATTATTTATCAAAATGAGTAGAAAGTCATTTATCTCACATGTTTGCATGAGGAATAAGAGAAAGCATCTAAACTGAAGTTGTTACTACGGTGTCTATTTCTGTTCAGCTGCAAAGAGACATGATTATTTGCCCACATGGTCTTATTTCTTGCTGACGAAATGTTTATGAAGCTGTGACCCATGTGTCCTGTCTCTAAGTAGGGTTTCAGTCTCACAGACACAGTCCAACCACCTAAAGCCATTTTCAGTATAACCCGAGTCCTTTAAACATGTTTCTCTGGCACAGTGCAGCAGAACCTTTCAAAGGTCCCGCTCTGTTCCCACATTCTGCAGCTGCTCCCTAGCTTCCAGCTCCCAGTCTCTCCAAAAAGCACCACCGTCTGCCCTCTTCAACTCTGTTCTGTCTCCCTTGCCTCCCTCCCTCGCCATCCATATTCTGTGTTCCCGTCCCTACTCTGACCACGAATGACGGAGGCTAAATCATGAGGCAAAGATGAAAGAAGGCAGGGCACCACCACTCTCTCTAGCGGCAGGGGAAGATGAAACACTCAGAGCACTTGCGGCTTCGTCGTTCTTTGTCCTGTTACAAGGACTGCATCCCCCTCAAGCCATGCAATGAGGTAGGGCTGATTGGACGGAAGGATGATGTCAAAAGTACAGTCAATATGATCTGAATTTAAATCCTATAACTGGAAAATGCTAGCCGGGCATGGCACTTAACTTCTCTGAACCTCTGAATGCTTATCTGCAAAATGAGGCTACAAATGCACATTTCACAGGGTATGCTGAGGATTAGATGAGATCACAAATGTGAATCACTTGGCCAGAGCAGACACATGCTTGCTGTTAATAATAGCTACCAATTTATGAAACAAGCTTGATTCAGAGGATAATAACAGCATGCAAATTTAGCTTTATTGGTGATGTCCCTTTTTATTTTAAAAAATTTATTTATTTTTAATCAAAGGATAATTGCTTTACAGTATTGTGTTGGTTTCTGCCATACATCAACATGAATCAGCCGTAGGTATACATACATCCCCTCCCTCCTGAACCTCTCACCTCCTGCCCTATCCCGCCCCTCTAGGTTGATACAGAGACCCTGTTTGGGTTCCCTGAGTCATATAGCAAATTCCCACTGGCTATCTATTTTACATAGGTAATGTAAGTTTCCATGTTACTCTCTCCATACATCCCACCCTCTCCTTGATTCAGAGGATGACAGCAGAATGCAAATTTAGTTTTATTGGTGGCATCCCTCTAAATGTATATTTTAAGGTAAGTTCTCTTCCTTCCCCTGGAAGAAATTCAGGATGGGCTCCAAGATTTTTTATGGTCATTCTTAGATAATAAAATTCCTTCAATCAATCCGATTGCCCAAACAACCTGATAACCATGGTTTAAATGTCTAGTCCAGTGCATGGATCATAATTGTTCCCTCTTGTCTGGCAGGCTAGCTACTTACAGGGAGAATAATAACTTAGGTACCCTTTCTCCTGTATCCATCCCTCTCCAGCCTTGCTGATCTAGGCTCTGCTCCACAAGGGCTGGAGCTACTGGAGGAGGAAGGAGGAAGATACGTTTGATTTGCTTAGAAAAGGAATGCTTTGATTGGTGTTGCAAATGGACTCTTAGATGGCAGTTCTTCAGAAGTCCTCCCACTCTTGTTGCTGGGAACAGCAACCTCTTGTCCAAAGACCTCTCATGACCTTCCCCTTCCTAGAGATAAAGCCAAGAAACCAGAGCATGGCCTCCAAGAATCCAATGGGTAGCCCCATACCACACTGCCAGGCTTACCTCCTGCCCATTCTTCCAGCTCGCATCTTGTGGTCTCCATTGCAGCCTCATGAAACCTCCAGCTCTTCCCAGAATACATCAGCCTCTTTTACACACTCCAGGCTATGTATTTGTAAAGGCGAATCCCTCCTCCTAGAACCGACGTTGCTTTCCTGTTTCTGGCAAAGGGCAGCCCTTCTGTGAAGATATCAACTAAAACACTGTATAATGAGGTTTCCCCGGTGGCTCAGTGGTAAAGAATCCTCATGACAATGCAGGAGAATGGGTTCGATCCCTCGTCCAGGAAGATCCCATATGCCATGTGGCAAAAGCCACCACAACTATTGACACTGTGCTCTAGAGCCTGAGAACCACAACTGCTAAGCCCAAGTGCCATACAAATGAATCCCATGTGCCCTAGAGCCCATGCTCTGCAGCAAGAGAAGCACCACAATGAGAAGTCCATGCACCATCACAGCCCGCACAGCAGCAAAGATCCAGCACAGCCAAAAATAAGTAAATAACTAATATTAGCAGTTTGACAAAGGAGCCCTTCCACCTAGGTGAGGAAATACATAAATTAATCAATAGTGCTAGGGCAGCCAGCTAGCCATTTGAGGGAAAACACTTGATGCAAAATTTCTACCTCAGTATTTAATTGTGGAGTGTTGTTTATCTTTGATGACTAGTGAGGCTGAATATATATTTCACTTATTCATTGTTGGGTTTTCAATTTTGTGGCTTGCTTCCTTTTCAAATCAAACTTCACTATTCATTGATTTCTTACTGATTGATAGAGGATTTTGAACACTGAGGGCATTAGTTCTGTATCTGTTATGTATGGTGCAGACCCCTGCCCCACCTCCATCTGTGCACTTTCATTTTAATTTTGCTCATGGTGTTGTTTGATAAATTACAATCTTAAACTTTTATGTCACTAGATCTATTAATCTTTTCCTTCATGACTTCTGATTTTGCTGTAATGCTTGGAAAGTCTTTATCCAACTCATGATTATATGAATATTCTTTTAAATTCTCATCTTATGCATTAACTATTTGCTTTCTCCCCAGTTTTATGGAGACATAATTGATATGTAATACTGTGTAAGTTTAAAGTATACAATGTAATCAATTGATAAATATACATATTTGAAATGATTACCACATCTCTGTTCGTTTCCAAGGCAAACCATTCAATATTACAGTAATCCAAACCTATGCCCCATCCAGTAACGCTGAAGAAGCCAAAGCTGAACAGTTTTATGAAGACCTACAAGACCTTTTAGAACTAACACACAAAAAATATATTCTTTTCATTATAGGGGACTGGAATACAAAAGTAGGAAGTCAAGAAACACCTGGAGTAACAGGCAAATTTGGCCTTGGAGCACGGAATGAAGCAGGCCAAAGGCTAATAGAGTTTTGCCAAGAGAACGCACTGGTCATAGCAAACACCCTCTTCCAACAACACAAGAGAAGACTCTACACATGGACATCACCAGATGGTCAACACCGAAATCAGATTGATTATATTCTTTGCAGCCCAAGATGGAGAAGTACTATACAGTTAGCCAAAACAAGAGCAGGAGCTGACTGTGGCTCAGATCTTGAACTCCTTATTGCCAAATTCAGACGTAAATTGAAGAAAGTAGGGAAAACCACTAGACCGTTCAGATATGACCTAAATCAAATCCCTTATGATTATACAGTGGAAGTGAGAAATAGATTTAAGGGACTAGATCTGACAGATAGAGTGCCTGATGAACTCTGGACAGAGGTTCGTTGTACAGGAGACAGGGATCGAGACCATCCCCATGGAAAAGAAATGAAAAAAAGCAAAATGGCTGTCTGAGGAGGCCTTACAAATAGCTGTGAAAAGAAGAGAAGCGAAAAGCAAAGGAGAAAAGGAAAGATATAAGCATCTGAATGCACTTCCAAAGAATAGCAAAGAGAGATAAGAAAGCCTTCCTCAGGGATCAATGCAAAGAAATAGAGGAAAACAACAGAATAGGAAAGACAAGAGATCTCTTCAAGAAAATTAGAGATAGCAAGGGAACATTTCATGCAAAGATGGGCTCGATTAAGATCAGAAATGGTGTGGACCTAACAGAAGCAGAAGATATTAAGAAGGGTGGCAAGAATACACAGAAGAACTGTACAAAAAAGATCTTCACAACCAAGATAATCACAATAGTGTGATCACTGACGTAGAGCCAGACATCCTGGAATGTGAAGTCAAGTGGGCCTTAGAAAGCATCACTATGAACAAAGCTAGTGGAGGTGATGGAATTCCAGTTGAGCTATTTCAAATCCTAAAAGATGATACTGTAAAAGTGCTGCACTCAATATGCAAGCAAATTTGGAAAACTCAGCAGTAGCCACAGGACTGGAAAGGGTCAGTTTTTGTTCCAATCCCAAAGAAAGGCAATGCCAAAGAATGCTCAAACTACTGCACAATTGCACTCATCTCACACGCTAATAGGGTAATGTTCAAAATTCTCCAAGCCAGGCTTCAGCAATACCTGAACTGTGAATTTCCAGATGTTCAAGCAGGTTTTAGAAAAGGCAGAGGAACCAGAGATCAAATTGCCAACATCCGTTGGATCATCGAAAAAGAGAGTTCCAGAAAAACATTTATTTCTGCTTTATTGATTATGCCAAAGCCTTTGACTGTGTGGATCACCATAAACTGTGGAAAATTCTGAAATAGATGGGAATACCAGACCACCTGACCTGCCTCTTAGAAACCTGTATGCAGGTAAGGAAGCAACAGTTACAATTAGACATGGAACAATAGACTGGTTCCAGATGGGAAAAGTAGTACGTCAAGGCTGTATATTGTCACCCTGCTTATTTAACTTATATGCAGAGTACATCATGCCAAATGCTGGGCTGGAGGAAGCACAAGCTGGAATCAAGATTGCTGGGAGAAATATCAATAATCTCAGATATGCAGATGACACCAACCTTATGGCAGAAAGTGAAGAGGAACTAAAAAGCCTCTTGATGAAAGTGAAAGAGGAGAACGAAAAAGTTGGCTAGAACCTCAACATTCAGAAAACAAAGATTATGGCATCTGGTCCCATCACTTCATGGGAAATAGACTGGGAAACAGTGGAAACAGTGTCAGACTCTTTACTTTTTTGGGCTCCAAAATCACTTCAGATGCTGATTGCAGCCATGAAATTAAAAAACACTTACTCGTTGGAAGGAAAGTTATGACCAACCTAGATAGCATATTAAAAAGCAGAGACATTACTTTGCCAACCAAGGTCCGTCTAGTCAAGGCTATGGTTTTTCCTGTGGTCATGTATGGATGTGAGAGTTGGACTGTGAAGAAAGCTGATTGCCAAAGAATTGATGCTTTTGAACTTTGGTGTTGGAGAAGACTCTTGAGAGTCCCTTGAACTACAAGGAGATCTAACCAGTCCATTCTAAAGGAGATCAGTCCTGGGTGTTCATTGGAAGGACTGAGGCTTAAGCTGAAACTCCAATACTTTGGCCGCCTCATGAGACGAGTTGACTCACTGGAAAAGATTCTGATGCTGGGAGGGGTTGGGGGCAGGAGGAGAAGGGGACAACAGAGGATGAGATGGCTGGATGGCATCACCAACTCAATGGACATGAGTTTGAGTGAACTCCGGGAGTTGGTGATGGACGGGGAGGCCTGGCGTGCTGTGATTCATGGGGTTGCAAAGAGTCAGACACAACTGAGCGACTGAACTGAACTGAACTGAACATTAATTTATTATCTCACATAGTTTTTCTTCTTGTGATAACTTTAAAGATCTAGTCTCTTCAGTTCAGTTCAGTTCAGTCGCTCAGTCATGTCCGACTCTCCACGACCCCATGAATCACAGCACGCCAGGCCTCCCTGTCCATCACCAACTCCCGGAGTTCATTCAAACTCATGTCCACAGAGTCGGTGATGCCATCCAGCCATCTCATTCTCGGTCGTCCCCTTCTCCTCCCGCCCCCAACCCTTCCCAGCATCAGAGTGGGTGTTCATTGGAAGGACTGATGCTAAAGCTGAAACTGCAATACTTTGGCCACCTCATGCGATGAGTTGACTCACTGGAAAAGACTCTACTCTCTTAGCCATTTTCAAATCTACAATAGAGTATTGTTAACTGTAGTCTCCATGGCATATATTATATCCCCAGAACTTATTTCTCTCATAGATTGAAGTTTGTACTTTTTGGCTCCCTTCACTCATTTACCACACCTTTCACCCTCTGCCCTTGCCAATTACCAATCTGTTTTCAGTTTCAATGAATTCATTTTTTAAAAATTATTCTTATAAGTGAGCTCATACTTTGTATGTCTTTCTCTGACTGACTTATTTTACTTAGCACAATGCTCTCAAGGTCCATCCTTGTTGCAAATGGTGGTGTTTCCTTCTTTTTATGGCTGAGTAATATTCCTGTGTGTGTTATATTCCCTTTATCTATTTATCTGTTGATGGACACTTAGGTTGTTTCCATATCTTGGCTATTGTGAATAACACTGCAATGAACATGGTGGCACCAAGATATCTTCTAGATGGTGTTTCTATTGTACCCAAAGGCAGGCTGCCTTGATCAAATGGTAATCGTGTTTTTGAGTTTTTGAAGAACTTCCTTAGTGGTTTCCATAGTGGCTATACCATAATTATTTGCTTTTAATTATTTAATTCTTTAGAGATAAAAGTACCTAAACAACACTAAACTCTACCAAGAAAATCATCCCCAACACAGCCAGCAGCCCCAGCATGTCAACAGAAGACCCCAGTAGGCAATAGGATTAAACAGACCAAATAATGGTACCCTGGTGACCTGCCTCATCATGGTCAGGTGGGAAATTGTAAAACATGAACTCTACTTCCTTTTCCAAACATTCCTGCTCCCTGTCCCAGTCCCAGGAAGATTAGATCCAAAGATAGGAAGAGAATGGGATATCCCAGAGGCAGACTGCTTGCACTTCCTCAACCCCACATAGCAACAGAAGACAAATTAAAAAAACAGACTATCCCCCATCCTCATCTTGAGGTCCTCAAGTCACAGGCCTGGCATAAGTTGAAAGTGGGAGATAATTTTGAATCAGACACTATGTGAGATTTTGAATGGACTGTAATATGTAACTATAATTACAGGGAAATTATGTCATCTGTTCAAAGTCTTGTCAAAGGATCTGATCTCCATCAAGAGGGAGAGACTTCAAGCATGTTTCAAAGGTGACATCATTTCATTTTTGTCCCTCCTTTAATCGGTAACATTTTTTAAAAAGAGGGTACAATGCAGAATAGCTTGAGAGTTCCAGAGTTTACATGTACATCCAAAACTGTCCACAAGAAAAAAGGGATTTTTACTTCTCCTCAGTTATTAAACCAAAATACCGAGCTTCACTCTGATTATACTAACTTGATTAGGCCTGAAACAACCAGGGTTGCCAAGACAAAACTCGGTCCTGCTCCCTCCTGCAGCTTGTCTCTGAGAGCAGGCGCAAGCACAGTGGCCACTGCCAGACTTGGAGTCTGCCAGTCAGTTGGTATGTCTATTAAAAAGCAGAGACATTACCTTGCCAACAAAGGTCTGTCTAGTCAGAGCTATGGTTTTTCCATAGTCATGTATGGATGTGAGATTTGGACTATAAAGAAAGCTGGGTGCCGAAGAATTGATGCTTTTGAACTGTGGTGTTGGAGAAGACTCTTGCAAGCCCCTTGGACTGCAAGGAGATCCAACCAGTCAATCCTACAGGAAATCAGCCCTGAATATTCATTGGAAGGACTGATGCTGAAGCTGAAGCGCCAATACTCTGGCCACCTGTTGGGAAGAACTGGCTTGTTGGAAAAGACCCTGATGCTGGGAAAGATTGAAGGCGGGAGGAGAAGGTGACCACAGAGGATGGTTGGATGGCATCACTGACTCGATGGACATGAGTTTGAGTAAGCTCCAGGAGTTGGTGATGGACAGGGAGGCCTGGCACGCTGCAGTCCATGGGGTGGCAAAGAGTCAGACACGACTGAGCGACTGAACTGAACTGAACTGAAAGTTGGTGCTGGTCAGTTGGTGTGACTCTGAAAAGTCAGTGCCATTGAACCTCCTGCCATGGCTGAGTAAGATCCAATCCACTCAGCAGCCCCTCTTGTGGTCCCACCCTGGGGAACCGAGGGGCTGGCGAAGAGGACCCTGCCACGGCCATCTTGGCATAGCAGGAGAGTGAGATTGCAGGCATGGAGAACGACAAGGCCTTCACCATCCTGGAGGGCGGCACCCCCGGACCGGGGACCGGGCATGTGGGTGGCGGTCCAGATGCTGATGATGGAGTGATGAATGGCAAATACTACCAGGAGACTACTGGGCCAACAGACAGTTATGCAGCTATTTCACAAGTGGATCTATTGCACTCAGACAGAACCTGAAAGTATCCCATAATGGGAGAGAAGAGCAAGTGGAATGCTTGGAAGCCCCTGATGCCAATTCTTAGAAGCAGGAAGCAGAGTCGAAAGAAAAAGCAATCAAAGAGCTGGACAAGTGGTATGTGAGACTGGCAGCTCCAGAAGACAAAAGCCAACAACAGGGCAGCAGAATAGGACTTTGTACATGGCATTGAGGAGTTGTCTCCAGGCACTGAATGGGAACGGGTGGCCCAGCTGTGTGACTTTAACCCTAAGTCCAGCAAGCAGGCCAAAGACATCTCCCGTGCATTCTGTCCTCTTCTAACTCAAGCGGGGGCCCCGGTGCAGTGAAGAGTCTACAATATCTTAATCCCACTCAATGAAGCTCTTCCCGGTGATTGGGTTAACTATGTTGAGTTGTTTTGGACCAAACCTTTTGTCTTTAGAGTTGACCATTCTTTGTGATTGCACGTTTCCTTCAAGTGTGTTCTCCCTGGACTCAAAGAGGAGGTGAGGTGGTGGCAGAGGAAGGGAGGAAGGCCTCCCAAGGGCAGCCTCAACCTATGTTTTTGTGCATTATTTTGAGAATAAATTTGTTTCAAACAACTTTAAAAAAAATAAACAACTCTGACCTGCTTGGCTTAAGCTGGGTTTCTACCATCTCTGATCCAATCACTGAAATGGAGCAGATGTCTCTAGTCAAGTAAGGATTCACCCATGGAGAGAGTGAAGAAAATGAAAGTCACTCAGTGGTGTCCAACTCTTTGTGACCCCATGAACTATACAGTCCATGGAATTCTCCAGGCCAGAATACTGGAGTGGGTAGCCATTCCCTTCTCCAGGGTATCTTCCCAACCCAGGGATCAAACCCAGGTCCCCCACATTGCAGACGGATCCTTCACCAGCTGAGCCACCAGGGAAGCCCCTGGAGAAGGGGAGGGCTAATGGGGAATGGAAGAGACAATAAATAGAATTCCTCCCTACCTATCCCTCTGGTCAGTGAAGTCTCTTGGCCCTCCCTATTTCATTTTCACTCCATTTGAGGCCTGGAGCACAGTGTAATTCTAGCTGAAATCTCGTTTAGGAAGCTGTTTATTTAACCAGCAGGGGGGCGAGCTATTACAGGCTAACAACCCAAAGAAACATTTTCTTTCCCCATTGAAATCCAAAAACCCTGACAAAGGAAGCTTGGCTGGGTCCCTAGGCCTTTCTCCCCAGCTCAGCCCTGCTCTCTGCAGGTGGCAGTTTCCCCGCACTAAGTGATAACTCACATTTGTAAACTACTTTGCAATTTGCAAAGGGCTTTCACATCAATTATGCCATTTAATCAACAAGGGGTGCTGGGGGAGGATGCTGGTTTGGATGCTGCTCTCAGGATTTCATAAGCATGCTGTATTAGGAGTAGCAATAAGGAACTATGCATGAGACTCTGAGGCTAGTGTGGCGTGTGTAGTTGGAGGGCCACAAAGGGGCATTAGAGTTTCTGCCTCCCCTCTGCCTTTTGTTAACTGACTCCATTCCTTTGAAGTACTCATTATCCCCTACTGAATATGGTTTTAGGTCTTAGTGATTTGTTACCCAAGATGTGTGCCCTGGCTGTAAAAATGGCTCCTGACCTAAGGAAGACGAACTGGATGATCATTCTCCTGAGAGTCTGAATTTGCATGAGAATCACACACAAAAAGGGAGCATTCTGATGATGCTTGATCTTGCTTCTTTATAATCCAGTTTTCTCCGTGAGCTTCCATCTTTAAATTGGATGAATAAGACATTGTGAGTACAACAGGCGTGGTACTGAAGAATCCCCAGATGTCCTCTCAAGGAAAAGCCTAGGGATAAAAAGCACACAATGGAGATAAGAACGGAAGGGAGACAGAACCAAGCAACAGAGACCTACAGGTATAAATAACTGTCATTCAGTTGCTCAGTTGAATCCAACTATTTGCAATCCCATGCTGCAGCTTGCCAGCTTCCCTGTCCTTCACCATCTCCCCAAGTTTGCTCAAACTCATGTCCATCGAATCGGTGATGCCATCCAACCAACTTGTCATCTATCATCCCCTTCTCTTCCTGTCTTCAATCTTTCCTAGCATCAGTATCTTCTCTAATGAGTCAGTTCTTCGCATCAGGTGGCCAAAAATACTGGAGCTTCAGCTTTAGCATAGGTCCTTCCAATGAATATTCAGGACTGATTTCCTTTAGGATTGACTGGTTGGATCTCCTGGCAGTCCAAGGGACTCTCAAGAGTCTTCTCCAACACCACAGTTCAAAAGCATCAATTCTTCAGCACTCAACCTTCTTTATGGTCCAACTCTCACATCCATACATGACTACTGGGAAAACCATAGCTTAGACTAGACAGACCTTTGTTGGCAAAGTAATGTCTCTGCTCTTTAACACACTGTCTAGGTTTGTCATAGCTTTTCTTCCAAGGAGCAAGCATCTTTTAGTGTCATGGCTACAGTCACCATCTGCAGTGATTTTGGAGCCCATGAAAATAAAGTCTGTCACCATTTCCATTGTTTCCCCATCTATCTGCCATGAAGTGATGGGACCAGATGCCATGATATTCATTTTTTGAATATTGAGTTTTAAGCCAGATTTTCACTCTCCTCATTCACCTGCAACAAGAGTCTATTTAGTTCTTCTTCACTTTCTGCCATAAGTGTTGTGTCATCTGCATATCTGAGGTTACTGATATTTCTCCCAGCAATCTTGATTCCAGCTTGTGCGTCATCTAGCCCAGCATTTCACATGATGTACTCTGCACAAAAATTAAATATACAGCCTTGACATACTCCTTTCCCAATTAGGAACCAGCCTGTTGTTCCGTGTCCAGTTCTAACTGTTGCTTCTTGACCTGCATACAGGTTTCACAGGGGGAAGGTAAGGTGATCTGGTATTCCCATCTCTTTAAGAATTTTCCACATTTTGTTATGATCCACACACTCAAAGGTTTCAGCATAGTCAATGAAGAAGATGCTTTCCTGGAACTCTTGCTTTTTTGATGATCCAGTAGATGTTGGCAGTTTGATCTCTGGTTCCTCTGCCTTTTATAATCTAGCTAGAACATCTGGAAGTTCTCGGTTCATGTACTGTTGAAGTCTAGGTTGAAGAATTCTGAGCATTACTTTGCTAGAATATGAAATGAATGTAATTGTATAGGAGAACATTCTTTGACACTACCCTTCTTTGGGATTGGAATGAAAACTGATCTTTTCCAGTCCTGTGGCCACTGCTGAGTTTTCCAAATTTGCTGGCATATTGAGTGCAGCAATTTAATAGCAGCATCTTTCAGGATCTGAAATAGCTCAGCTGGAATTCCATCACCTTCACTAGCTTTGTCAGAAGTGATGCTTCCTAAGGCCCACTTGACTTCATACTCCAGGATATCTGGCTCCAGGTGAGTGATCACATCATCGTGGCTATCTGGGTCATGAAGATCTTTTTTGTACAGTTCTTCTGTGTATTCTTGCCACCTCTCCTTAATATCTTCTACTTCTGTTAGGTCCATACCATTTCTGTCCTTTATTGTGCCCATTTTTGCATGAAATGTTGTTCCCTTGGTATTTCTAATTTTCCTGAAAAAATCTCTAGTCTTTCCCATTCTATTGTTTACCTCTATTTCTTTGCATTGTTCACTTAGGAAGGCTTTCTTATCTCTCCCTACTATTCTTTGGAACTCTGCATTCAGATGGACATATCTTTAAACAACTAGATAACCATCATCCAGTCAGAATCCTAGAGATACAGATAACTAGATAAACATCATCCAACTGACAAGAGTTCAAGTCCAAGGGCAGAGATTTCCTCCCACAAAAATTACCTGCCCAACTTTTTCTCTTTGAATGCTAATACCCATATCCCTCATACAGATTTCCACCTTCACCAGGGCCCATTCCTCTCTCTAAATAGATCGTGAAGGTAGAGACCATGCTGTTTCACTCACTACAGAGGGACATTAGTGTCAGACACATGGATGAAACTTGACCAATTAAATGAGTGGGCAAATGAGTGGGCACAGACATACAGAATCAGTTGACTATCAGTTCAGCTCAGTTCAGTTGCTCAGTCGTATCTGACTCTTTGCGACCTCATGAATCACAGCATGCCAGGCCTCCCTGTCCGTCACCAACTCCCGGAGTTCATTCAAACTCATGTCCATTGAGTCGGTGATGCCATCCAGCCATCTCATTCTCTGTCATCCCCATCTCCTCCCGCCCCCAATCCTTCCCAGCATCAGAGTCTTTTCCAGTGAGTCAGGTCGTCACATGAGGTGGCCAAAGTATTGGAGTTTCAGCTTTAGCATCAGTCCTTCCAATGAACACCCAGGATTGATCTCCTCTAGAATGGACTGTGGAGGTAAATCTTTAAAATACATTAAACTGATAAAATACTTTCAATCATCAAAATCATGATTTGAAACTATTCAGCTCAGTGATTTTGAGTATATTCACAAGTTTGTACAACCTTCATCACTATCTAATTCCAAAACACTTAGATCACCCTCAAGACTCCCTGTGCCCATTAACAGTCACTCTCCATTTCCTGATCCTTTCAGCTCCTGACAACCACTAATCTATTTTATGTCTGTATGGATTTTTCTCCTTCAGACCTTCAATACAAAAGGAATCATGCAATACAGGATGTTTTGTGTCTGACTTCTTTGATTTAACACGTTTGTAAAGTGGTGTTGGAGAAAACTCTTGAGAGTCCCTTGGACTGCAAGGAGATCCAACCAGTCCATTCTAAAGGAGATCAATCCTGGGTGTTCACTGGAAGGACTGATGCTAAAGCTGAAACTCCAATACTTTGGCCACCTCATGCGACAAGTTGACTCACTGGAAAAGACTCTGATACTAGGAAAGGTTGGGGGTGGGAGGAGAAGGGGACGACAGAGAATGAGATGGCTGGATGGCATCACCGACTCTGTGGACATGAGTTTGAGTGAACTCCAGGCGTTAGTGATGGACAGGGAGGCCTGGCGTGCTGTGACTCATGGGGTCACGGAGAGTCGGACACGACTGAGCAACTGAGCTGAACTGAAAGTTCATCCATGTTGCAGCTTGTATCAGTACTTCACTGCTTTCTTTTTTGCTGAATACCATTCCATGGTGTGGATAAAACAAATTTCCTTCTCCACTCATCATCGATGGACATGTTGTTTGTTTCCATTTTTCAGTTGTCATGAATAATACTGTGAATGTTCATGTAGGAGTTTTTTGTGTGAACATCAGTCTCAATTTTGGGGGGGATATATACCTAGGAGTGGAATAGCTAGGTCATATGTAAGTTTTTGAGGAACTATTTTTCAAAGCACTTGCACCATTTTACATTGCCACCAGCAGTGTATGAGAGTGTAATTGCTGCACATCCTCATCAATATTTGTGAGTTCCATTTTGTTAAAAATTATTGTTATACACATCCTCATGAATTTGAAATGATACCTCATTGCGGTTTTGACTTGCATTTTTCTAATGACTAATGATCTTCAGCATCTTTTGATGTACGTCAGTTCAGTTGCTCAGTCGTGTCTGTCTCTTTTGAAACCAAGGACTGCAGCATGCCAGGCCTTCCTGTCCATCACCTACTCTTAGAATTTACTCAAACTCGTGTCCATTGAGTCAGTGATGACATCCAACCATCTCATCCTCTGTCATCCCCTTCTTCTCCTGCCCTCAATCTTTCCCAGCATCAGGGTCTTTTCCAGTAAGTCAGTTCTTCACATGAGGTGGCCAAAGTATTGGAGTTTCAGCTTCAGCATCAGTCCTTCCAATGAATATTCAGGACTGATTTCCTTTAGGATTGACTAGTTGGATCTCCTTGCAGTCCAAGGGACTCTCCAGAGTCTTATCCAACACCACAGTTCAAAAGCATCAATTCTTCTGCCCTCAGTTTTGTTTATACTCCAACTCTCACATCCATATATGACTACTGGAAAGACCATAGCTTTGACTAGATGGACCTTTGTAGGAAAGGATTGTCTCTGCTTTTAAATATGCTGTCTAGGTTTGTCATAGCTTTTCTTCCAAGGAGCAAGTGTCTTTTAATTTTGTGGCTGCAGTCACCATCTGCAGTGATTTTGGAGCCCAAAAACAATGTTTCCACTGTTTCCCCATCTATTTGCCATGAAGTGATGGGACCAGATGCCATGACCTTAGTTTTCTGAATATTGTGTTTTAAGCCAACTTTTTCACTCTTCTCTTTCACTTTCATCAAGAGGCTCTTTAGTTCTTCTTTGCTTTCTGCCATAAGGGTGGTGTTATCTGCATATCTGAGGTTACTGATATTACCAGCAATCTTGATTCCAGCTTGTGCTTCCTCCAGCCCAGCATTCCTCATGATGTACTCTGCATATAAGTTAAAGAAGCAGGTGACAATATACAGCCTTGATGGACTCCTTTCCTGATTTGAAACCAGTTCATGTACTTACTGATCATCTGTACATCTTTCAGGGGGAAATGTCTATTTAAATCATTTGTCTCTTCTTTAATTGTGGTATTTGTTTTCTTATTGTGGAATTGTAAGAATTCTTTAAATATTATGAGTGACAGACCTTAATCAGATATATATGAAAATAATTTCTCCCATTAGTAGATTGTCTATACTGGAGTGGGTAGCCATGCCCTCCTCTAGGGGATCTTCCCAACCCAGGCATCAAACCCAGGTCTCCTGCATTACAGGTGGATTCTTTACCATCTGAGCCACCAGGAAGCCCTCTTTGACATTAAAGTCTTTAGTTTTGATGAGGTCCTATTTATTTGTTGCACATGCTTTGTGTCATATCTAATAAACTTTTGCCTAATCCAAGCTCACAGAATTTACACCTGTAATTTCTTCTAAGAGATTAATTATAGCTCTTACATTTAGGTTTTTGGTCCATTTTGAGGATTTTTTTTTAAGTAATTAATTTATTTTTTATTGGAGGCAAATTATTTTACAATATTATATTGGTTGGTTTTGCCATACATTGACATGAATTCGCCCCGGGTTTTGAGTTAATTTTTATATACTTGAGGAAGAGGTCCAACTCCATGCTTTCTCAAATGGATAGAATTGTCTCAGCATTCTTTGTTGAAAAGACTGGGGTTTTCTTTTCCCCCATTGAATGGTCTTTACACTCTTGTTGAAAATCAATTGGCCTTAAGTGTATGGGTTTGTTTGAACTCTTTTCTTCTTCTGATCTGTGTATCTAGACTTTTTCCAGTGTCACACTCTTTGAATTACTGTAGCTTTTAGTATGTTTTAAAGTTAGAAAGAACTTTGTTTTACTCTTTTGAGAAGATTTTGGCTCTTTCATTTCTATATGAACTTTAGGATCAGTTTATCCATTTCTGAAAAAAAGACTTGCAATTTTGAATCTGTAGATAAGTTTGGAGCATATCACTATTATAACAATAGTAAGTCTTTCAATTTATGAACATGGATGTCTTTGTATTTATGTAGGTCTTTTAACTCCTTACGTTGATATTTTATCATTTTCAGTGCACAAATCTTGAACTTCTTTTGTTAAGTTCACTCCTAAACATTTTATTCTTTTTGGTGTTATTATAAATGGAATTGTATTCTTAATTTTATTTTTGGATTGTTCATTTTTAGTATATAGAAATACAATATTTTTACTTTTTAATGCTATTTTAGTGCTTTCAAATTTCTTATAACTAATATGAATTACTTCCACATATTTATTTTGGAGATGTTTTATTTATGTATTATTTTTATTAATACATATCTGAGTTACAGTATCATATTCGTTTCAAGCGTACAATATAGTGATTTAATATTTTTTCAGGTTATATTCCATTTAAAGTTATTATAAAATACTGGCTATATACCTTGCACTCTACAATATATCCTTACAGTTATGTTATGTATATTATTTTGTTGGGCTTCCCTGGTGGCTCAGATGGTAAAGAATTGACCTGCAATGCAGGAGACCAGGGTTCAATTCCTGGGTCGAGAAAATAACCTGGAGAAGGGAATGTCTACACATGTCAGAATTCTTCTCACCTAGAGAATTCCATGGACAGAGGAGCCTGGCAGACTATAGTCCATGAGGTCACAAAGAGTCAAACAAAATAGAGCAACTAACAAGATAGCAGTTTATACTTCTTAATCCCCTGCCTGTATCTTACCCTCTCCATTCCCTCTCCCAGCTAGCTTGTTCTCTATATCTGCGAGTCTGTTTCTGTCTTCTTAAATCCATCCCTTTGATTTGATGTTTAGATTCCTCATATAAGTAGAATATATGGAATAACATATTTGTCTTTTTCCTGTGTGAATCATTTCACTAAGCATTATACCTTCCAGGTCCATCCATGTTGCTATACATACACACACACACACACACACACACACACACACACACAGGAGTTGAATTGCTGGATTACATGTTACTTCTACTTTTAGTTTTTTGAGTAATCTCCATACTATTTTACATAGTTGCCGAATCAATTTACACTCCCATCAACAGTATACAAGTGTTCCCTTTTCTCCATGTTCTCACCAACGTTTGTTATTTGTTGTCTTTTTGATGATAGCTATTCTGGAGAAGGGAATGGCAAACCATTTCAGTATACTTGCCTTGAGAACCCCATGAACAGTATGAAAAGGCAAAATGATGGACAGGGAGACCTGGCGTGCTGTGATTCATGGGGTCGCAAAGAGTCGGACACAACTGAGCGACTGAACTGAACTGAACTGAACTGATTCTGACAGAACTGAGGTGATACGTCATTGTGGCTTTGATTTGCAAATCTCTGATAATTTTTCATGCGCATCTTGGTCATCTGTATATTCTTTGAGAAAATGTCTATTCATATTTTCTGCACATTTTTTTAAATTTTTACTTTTTTTATTTTTATAATTGTTTTTATTGGAGACTAATTACTTTACAATATTATATTAGTTGGTTTTGCCATACATTGACATGAATCCGCCCCAGGTGTACATGTGTTCCCCATCTTGAAGCCTCCTCCCACCTCCCTCCCCATCCCATCCCTCTGGGTCATCCCAGTGCACCAGCCCCAAGCATCCTGTCTCATGCATCGAACCTGGACTGGCGATTCATTTCACATATGATAATATACATGTTTCAATGCCATTCTCCCAAATCATCCCACCCTCGCCCTCTCCCACAGAGTCCAAAAGACTGTTCTATACACCTGTGTCTCTTTTGCTGTCTCGTATACAGGGTTATCATTATCATCTTTCTAAATTCCATATATATGCGTTAGTAAACTGTATTGGTGCTTTTCTTTCTGGCTTACTTCACTCTGTATAATAGGCTCCAGTTTCATCCACCTCATTAGAACTGATTTAAAAGTATTCTTTTTAATGGCTGAATAATACTCCATTGGCTGTTTTCACTTTTTTTGATGTTAGATTGTATGAGCTGTTTATATATTTTAGATATTAACTCTTTATTAATTATATCATTTGCAAATATTTTCTTCCACTCATAGGTTGTCTTTTCCTTTTGTCAGTGGTTTCTACCTACATTTTCTTCTAGCAGTTTAATGGTTTCTTGTCTTACATTTAGGTCTTTAATCCATTTTTGGTTTATTTTTTATATGAAGTGAGGAATGTTCTATTTTCATTCTTTTACATGTAGCTGTTCAGTTTTCCCAGCACCACTCCTTGAAGATACTGTTTTCCCTGTTGTGTATTCCTGCCTTCTTTATCATAGATTAATTGACCACAAGAGTCTGGGTCAATAGACCACAGGGGTTTATTTCTGGACCCTATTCTGTTCCATAGATCTTTATCCCTGTTTTGTGCCATATTATACTATTTTGATTATTGTACCCTTGTAGTATAGTCTGAAGTCAGGCTATGTGATACTTTTAGCTCTGATCTTTATTCTTAAATTTACTTTGACTCTTCAGGGTCTTTTGTGTGTCCATTCATGTTTTAGAATTGTTTGTTTTAGTTCCGTGAAAAAATGCCTTTGGTATTTTGATAGGGATTGCATTAAGTCTGTAGATTGCCTTAGAGAGTATGGTCATTTTTTTTAATTGAGAGGGTTTGGAAGATCCCCTAGAGGAGGGCATGGCAACCCACTCCAGTATTCTTGCCTGAAGAATCCCATGGACAGAGGAGCCTGGCAGGCTACAGTCCATGGAGTTACAAAGAGTCTGAAGTGACTTAGCATGCATGCATGATGTTAGCTATGGGTTTGTCACATATGACCTTTATTATGGTGAACATGTTTACTCTATGCCCACTTTGTGGAGAGTTGTTGTCATGAACTGAGGTTGAAAGTTTCTAAAGTTTTTTCCTCATGTATTGATATAGTCATGTGATTTTTATTCTTCAATTTGTCAATGTGGTATATCACATAGATTGATTTGTAGATATTGAATCATCCTTGCATCTCTGGGATAAATCCTACTTTATCATGGTGTGTGACCCTTTAAATGTATTGCTAAGTTGATTTGCTAATATTTTGTTAGGATTTTTTTGCATCTCTGTTCATTAGTGATGTTGGCCTGTAATTTTCTTGTGATATCTTTGTCTGATTTTGGTATCAGGGAGAGGCTGGCCTTCTACAATGAGTTCAGAATCATTCCTTCCTCTTCAATTTTTTGGAATATTTTGAGAAGGACAGATGTTAACGCTTCTATAAATATTTGTTTGTTGGGAGTTTTTATTGATTCTATTTCATGTTTGGTATGCAATTCATTTCCCCTAAGGTGGAATGTTACATTATTGATTAGAGCTCTTTTATTTAACATCGACATTTATAGCTGTACATTTCTCTCTGAACACTGCTTTTGCTACATCCTGTAACTCACTGTATGTTATGTTTTTATTTTTATTGATCTGTGAGGAGCAATATAAACCACTACAATTACATATAAGCTCATATAAATGACTGCATATTCTAAAGAGTTAACTTTTTCTAAACTGGTATTTCTACAATCGCTTGTGACCCCAAAGACTGTATAGTCCATGGAATTCCAGGCCAGAATACTAGAGTGGGTAGCCTTTCCCTTCTCCAGGGGATCTTCCCAACCCAGGGATCGAACCCAGGTCTCCTGCATTGCAGGCAGATTCTTTACCAGCTGAGACACAAGGGAAGCCCCATTGTATGTTGTGTTTTAATTTCATCTGTGAGGAGCAATATAAACCACTAAAATTACATATAAGCTCAGATAAATGAATATTCTAAAGAGTTAACTTTTTCTAAACTGGTATTTCTATAATCACTTGTTAAATACCAGTTAAAATTTGGTATATTTACACTAAAAAAGAAAATTTTTTAATTAATAAGACTAAGGGAGATTTGTACATATTGATATAGAAGAGTTTCCATGATAAGATAACTGACAAAAGAAAGCTGCTTAACAGTTCTGTGGAGTAGAACCCCACTGTGGTTGTCAAATGCTATTTCACATATACTCTTATTGAAGCACAGAAAATTTTTAATAAGGGCTATATAAAAATCTACCCATATTGTCTCCACTGGGAGTGAGAATAGAGAATGAGAGGGTGTTCTTTGAGATAAACTTACATCAGCTGATATTGCTTACCTTGCTTTTATTATTTTTAAAAAATATTTCACTGCACAAGTAGGATATAAAATGGCTTGTAAAGGAAAAAAAAAAAAAAAAACACAGAGAAAACAAAAGTGAATTGCCCCATCCCTGTTGTACCAAAGATGCAACTGCTACTACTAGTTTTGTATGAGTCCTTCCAGAAACTTTAATAGCTTCTATAGTAATAAAAAGAATTAATAAAATCACAAAATTTTATTTTCTATCTTCATTTATACTTTGCAAACATTAGTGCTGCATTTATCCATCTATTTCATCATAAGTTCAGTCATATATTTCATTTTCTAACAAAAGGAAAAAGGATCTAACGTATTTCTGGATGGAAACTTTCCTGCTACTTTTTATCCATATTTACAAGAGGATTTAAGACTATTACTGTCAGAGCATTTTCGTGTCCCTCTCTCAGGAAAGAAGAGTCAAGAGATTCATCGGTTTGTGGGCCCGAATTGAAACAGTGTGAAGACAAGGCACAAATCTATGCAAAGAAGCTGAAGGGTTTATAAACACAGATCTACTGTATCCACAATTTGGAGCATAGCATATGCACCCAATTATTGCCATTGAGTGAAGCAATATCTTTCTTGCCATTCCATACAGACCTCTTAATACAAGTATTATTGAACATTTCCTATGTACCAGGCATTTTTCTCAGCACCTTACACACATCAACTTATTTAACCTCAACAACAACCCCATCAAACGAGCACCATTGTTATCCTTGTTTTTCAGGTGAGAAAACTGAAGTGACTTAGGTGATATATCTCCCCCAAGGTCTCGCAGCTAACAAGTAACAGAACAGAGATTCAAACCTGGTTCTGTTTGGTTCCAGAGTCCTTGTTCTTAGATATTAAACTGACTGCTTCTGGAGAAAGGCAGAGCATAAATACAGGATTGCACTGCAATACTTTGGCCACCTCATGCGACGAGTTGACTCACTGGAAAAGACTCTGATGCTGGGAAAGGTTGGGGGCGGGAGAAGAAGGGGACGACAGAGAATGAGATGGCTGGATGGCATCACCGACTCTGTGGACATGAGTTTGAGTGAACTCTGGGAGTTGGTGGTGGACAGGGAGGCCTGGCGTGCTGTGATTCATAGGGTCGCGGAAAGTCGGACACGACTGAGCAACTGAACTGAACTGAACTGAAGATTCAGCAAATAAAAACATGAAGCAGTTAAATTTGAAATTCAGATACGCCAAATTATAGTGCATGTACCATGCAGTATTTGGAATATACTTACACTAAGAAAGTAATTGTTAATCTGAATTTTGAACTGAAATAGGTGTCTTACATTTTAATTGGCAACCTTCCATAGATATACATAGAGCCAGACTTGGAGCTGGAGAACAAGGTGGAGGGTTAGAGACTCAAAGTAGGTTTTCCTGGCTGATGTCCCTACTTGTTCTATCCTCTGTAAAGGTTTTCTTTTTAACATGAAGAACAATAGAAAAAATACATTAATGTCTCACTAATGGAAGGTAGAACGGACAGCCCATCTTCATTCCATCTCCTCTCTGTCTTCTCTCTCTCTTGCACACACACACACACACACGATGGTAGTATAGGGCTCCCTGGTAAATACTGAATTAAAGAATGAAACTCGAGACTGAGGCATAAAGTCTCTTGCTTCTTTCCTGTTTTTAAGTCTTGTGACCTTATACTAAATTATATTTGCATGGGTAGAAGGGGGAGGCAGGAACCTTGGCTGGAGGCATGGCACAAGGGAAATAGATAGCTGGGACCCCAGGGGCACCGAACCCCTAAACTACCTGTATCTCACTGGGGACACCTCAGCTGACCCAGCCCCAGGGGGCAAGGCCCACACAGATATCCTTGATGGGGAAGGGGAATACAGGAAGTAAAACACCTTTTTCTGACCCTCTGTGGCCCCTATCCTGCCACTGGCCAAGGGGAGCCCTATAGAGGCCTTAGTCTCTGACCAGTCAAACTGGTCACTTTTCCCTCCCTGGAAGAGCTGGTGTAAGAAGAGGGAAATAGAGAGGTGGAATATGGAGAGAAAATATAAAATCTCCCTCCTCCAACCTTTCTACTTCTAATTCAATAACAGAGCTAGTCTCCTACAAGAACATCTTTCATTACAACATACAAAGCACTTTCACTTTAGCCTCCAAATTGTCTATTGATTTTTGCCTAAAAGAAATTAGCCTCTAATGTGACAACTTTCCCATCAACAGTCTAAAATGTTTGCCTTATGGAATTAGCACCCTATTAACCTGACCATCTCTTTAAAGTGTTTTTCATCTTCAAAAATTATAATTAAATACCATTGCCAACCAGAATTATTTAGACAGCACTTTGCACATTAATGTCTACTCAATTTTCATTCCCATGGCTAGAATTTTTTTTTTATTTCTAAAAAAGAATTTTATTAAAAAAGCACAAATGCAAAGAAATGAACAGAGGAAAATTTATGCGTCGAACCTGGACTGGTCACTTATGATAATATACATGCTACAATTCCATTCTCTCCAATCATTCCACCTTCACCCTCTCCCACGGAGTCCCAAAGACTGTTCTAAATGCCTATGTCTCTTTTGCAGTCTCTTATACAGGGTTTAGGTTACCATTTTTCTAAATTCCATATATATGCGTTAATATACGGTATTGATGTTCTTCTTTCTGGCTTACTTCACTCTGTATAATTGGCTCCAATTTCATCCACCTCATTAAAACTGATTCAAATGCATTCTTTTTGATGGCTGAGAAATACTCCATTGTGTATATGTACCAAAGCTTTCCCATCCATTCATCTGCAGATGGACATCTAGGTTGCTTCCATGTCCTGGCTATTATAAACAGTGCTGCAATGAACATTGGAGTACATGTGTCTCTTTCAATTCTGGTTTCCTCGGTATGTATGCCCAGGAGTGCGATCGCTGGATCATATGGCAGTTCTATTTCCAGTTTTCTGAGGAATCTCCACACTGTTCTCCATAGTGGCTGTACCAGTTTGCATTCCCACCAACAGTGTAAGAGGGTTCCCTTCTTATCTTCGACAAAGGAGGCAAGAATATAAAATGGAGAAAAGACAGTCTCTTTAACAAGTGGTGCTGGGAAAACTGGTCAGCCACTTGTAAAAGAATGAAACTAGAACACTTCCTAACACCATACACCAAAATAAACTCAAATGGATTAAAGATTTAAATGTAAGACCAGAAACTATAAAACTCCTAGAGGAGAACGTAGGCAAAACACTCTCCGACATAAATCACAGCAGGATCCTCCAAGACCCACCTCCCAGAATATTGGAAATAAAAGCAAAAATAAACAAATGGGACCTAATTAAAATCAAAAGCTTCTGCACAGCAAAGGAAACTCTAAGCAAGGTGAGAAGACAACCTTCAGAATGGGAGACAATAATAGCAAATGAAGCAACTGATAAAGGATTAATCTCCAAATTATACCATGGCTAGAATTTTAACCCACAATGAAGCTCAGAAAGATGTGGTTTCTCTCTTTAAAATTGTTTTTTGTTGTGGTGGTGGTTTCCTTATTTTTCACCTTTCTTTATTCCAAGTGTATCCTCTGAGCTCCGAGACAGGGGAATAGGGAAGACAGTGGCATGATCGCCACAGAATAAAGTGACTCATTTTCTTAAGGATGAGCAAAATGAAGGCCACTGCACATATGTTAGAGTCACATGCTTGAGACAGACTTGAGAATGAGAATTCACAGAAGCTCAAAACCAGAGCTCACCCTCCACTCTGACCAGAACTTTTGCTCTGAGCCAGCTGGAAGCAAGTGGCAGACCTTGACTCACTCCATGTGGACCAGCCTCCCAAGCACGGAACGGTGGGGAGGAGAGAGGGCAATGTGTCCAGAAAGGCAGAGAGAAAACATCCAGTGAAGAAGGAGTGGCCACAATCAACTACTCTACAGTGTCAAACTGTTTTCCAGGGTGGTTGAACCAATTTTACTTCTATTAGCATGGGTAAGAACACCTGTAGCTACATATGATTGTCAACCCTCGATACTATAGACTTAATTTTTTTTTAAATCTGGTAGATATAAAATAGCATAACATTAATGTTTTAATTTGCATTTCTCTGAATACTGATGAAACTGAGTGACTTTTTCTATGTCGACTGGCCATTCTATTCTCCTCTTTAATGAAATATCTGTTCACATCTCTTGTCTATTTTCCAATTGGATTTTTGTCCTTTTGTTATTGATTTGAGAGCATTCTTTGTATATTTTAGATATCAATTCTTTGTTAATTATGTGTTTCTCTCCATTTGTGACATCCAGTTTCACTTTAGGGAAGTTTTTTTATCACAGTTCTTAGTTTTAATACCATGGAGTTTAGTGTGTGCTTTTAGTGTGTTATTTAACAATGCCCTACTAATTCCAAGGTCATAAGATGTTTTTTCTAATAATATATAAGCTTAATTGTGAAAAATATTACAACATGGAGAAAAGCAAAGATAAGAAGAAAAATCACCTGTAATCCTATTACCAGAAATAACCACTGGCGTTTATTTTTACAACTTCCAATCTCACATAGATAGTTAACGTGATACCCAAATAAGCTTCAAGAATAAAAATATCCATGATCAACATTGAATTCTTTTTAATACACCAAATATCTAATCCTATCCAATACTAATTTTTTTCCTTGAATTACTAGTTTTTTTGTTTCTCTAATAGCAACCTAACTTTGCACTGAAGTATGTCTCATGCTTTAAGCAGAAAGAAGAAATGTTTGAGTTCAGAGGGGAGACAAATAAAGAAAGTCAAATGTTGAGGTATGGCCTCAAGGCATCAGTTAACAGAAAAGTCATCTTGAATGTACCATATGGAAACCAGGCCAGACCCTCTGCTCAGCTCCAACACAATTCTCCAAAACTAAGCTTGACAGCATCTTGCTTACAGCAAAAGGAAATATTTCTCTTTGCTGTTGAATAAAATCTGTAAATATCATGGCTTTCCTGACTTGATCCTACAAATGCAATGTTATTTTCTTAGTTATGAAATGAAAGGCAATCCTCAGTGAGACCATAGCTTACAAAGCAGATGTCTCAGTTATCTATTGCTAAGGTAAAAAACTGCCAAAAACTAATGACAAAATAACAGCAACTGTATTATTGTCTCTCAGGGTTTCGACAGGTCAGGAATTCGGAACAGGATCAGATGAACAGTTAAGGCTCAGGCTCTCTCACTGGTTGCAGTCAAATAGGTAGGCTGGAACCCTAGGGGTGTGAGGCAGCTGGGAGCTGACCTGGGATCTCTTTCTCTCTTCCTGTGTTCCCAGGGCCGCTGCTGTGGTCTCTGCGTGGTGAGCTCTTTGGTTTGGCTGAAGTTTGGGCTTTCTCACAGCAGGTTGGTCTCAGGGCAATTGGACTGCTCTTACATGGTGACTTCAAGACTGAATGTTCTAGCAACTAAGGTGGAAGCTGCCTTGCTTTTATCAACCAGTCTCAGAAGTTACATAGTGTCATTTTCACATTAAAGAGTTGCAGAAACCCACCCAGTTTAAGTGGGAAGGGAATTTTTCCATAAAAATAAAAGAAGACTTATATTTGCAGTCTACTTCTTTGGAAGAAAAGATTGAGAAACCAAAGATCTCTTTTCTTCTTGCTCTCTCTCTGCCCCTTTCACTCCAAGATGATGTGATTCCTTTAAAAATGTTGTGGGCTTCCTGTGTACCAATTTATGATCCACTATTAGATAAAAGCCACAGATATCTTCTGGAAAAGTCTCTCCTTATTTTCCACCTCCTGTGAAGTGACTGTGGGATAATTTTCTTAGAAGTTCTACTGCCTATTATTTAACAAAGAGGGTTTGCAAAGCATGCCTATGAAATTCTTTGGAGGATGTCTCTGTCTGAAAAGGTTTGTAAGGTGCAACCTTAGACTTGGGGGATCCTAACAAAGGGTTTTGATGCCATACCCTTAGCTTCATCTTTACCCTGAGGCCACATTTTCCTTACAGTATCCTGGATTTGGTCTTTTCCTTGAGGTCTTTTATTTCTTTCAGAATCCTTTGCGGGATGAAAAGACAGTCAGGATCCCTCTATGTTTTCTCCTAAATCCTACTCAAAAATTGAACTGTTTGTTCTTTGATTTATCTCTCTCTTTTCACATTATGTTACAGGCAACTACAAGCCATGGAGCACCTTTGACACTCTCCCCAGAAATCTCCCCAGTCACATCACCAGGTTTATAGGTACATTTCTATTTTCCACACTACCACAGATAACAGGTTCCAGTGTTGCTGTCCTTTCCACCACTACACTGCAAAGTTTCCTTTCCTTCCTAATAATAGTCTCCCAACCTTCATTTAAGCCCTCACTGACAGCCTCAAGTCTTCTGCTGAGAAGCCCCTCAAAGCCCTTCCAGCTTCTCCCAAACACCTAGTCTCAAAGCCAGTATCATGCAACACCCCACTAGCAGGTACTACAGCATTCTGTTCCTCTTATCTCTTAAATCACCCTCCAAACCAGTGGCTCAAAGCAATAGCAATCATGTTACTATCTATCATGATTCTGTGGGTCAGGAATTCAGAAAGGGCTCAGATGGGCAGTTCTGGATCGGGGTGTTTAGTGCAATTATAGTCAAATGACAACTGCTTTGGGATAGCAGTGGGTTGAAGCAATTAGGTTTAGCAGGATCTCTCCCTCTCTCTGCCTTCTTCTCCACATCCCCCACTAGTTTCAGCTACCCTCCATGTGGTCTCGCTCCATGGATGAGTTTAGACCTCCTCTCAGCATAGTGGTCTCACAACAGCTGAACTACTTACCAGGTGGCTGAAAGCTTCAGAAGCAAATGTTCCTGTGAGCAAGGTGGACATTTTATGACTCATATCAGAAATCATATAGCTGTGCTTTCACCATATTCTACAGATTGAAATGGTCACAAAAGCCCATCACAGAATCCATTTTAGGGGAAAGGGCACATCAAGGAAGGGACATCAGAGAATTTGTGAACACATTTTAAAACTGTCCCAACAGATTCCAAGCATTTCTTGTGTGCCTACTTTGAGTCAGCTATTATGCATACATAGATGGATCTGATAAAAGGCATCCTTGAAGAGCTTACTATCTAGTTAGGGTGAGGGTAGAAGACCAAGAGGTAAGAGAACATTGAGCTCTAGTGGGGTAGATATTTTAAGAGTGCTGGCAAAAAGCTGACGGAAAACCTAAAGGGAGAAAGTAATGCCACAACTACAGTGTGGGAAGGAACCATGGAGAAATCAGCACTGGAGCCACACCGTGAAGGGCAAGCAGGAGTTCTCCAGTCATGTGGGGACCAATGTGCATGCATGGGGGCATGAAGCACCTTAGTGCAGTCTTTTCATTCCAGTTGAATGATGGTGACATTCTAAGTGCCATTTTGTTGGTGACATTTGTCAAAAATGTCACATGCTGGTGACATTTCTAAAATAAGAAACTCAGGAGAAATTGCAATGAGTTCAATTCTGAACATGTTGACATTTTTAGGTGCTGCCAAGACATGTGGAAGTTGAGGAGTTCAAGCAGGACCTCTGAGTCCCCTAACAAACAACATGCTGACACGCTGGTAGGCTTCCACTTTATTCTATTTTTCAACAGGGTGTTAATTGCTCCTGCAAGAGGGTCAGTGGCTGCAGGTGTTGGCTCCCCTACCTCCTGGGTTGCCTCTCCCAACTGCTCTAGCCATTAGAATTCAAGATATGAAGGAACTCTCTAGAACTAGGTTGTTAGTTATGGCTTACAAGCTCACCTGAGGCATTCAGCCCAACCCAAGAGACACAGATTCTACCCTGGAGTGGCTGTAATTACCAGTCCTAAGAAAACATTTGTTCTAACCTGTACACTTGGGCATTTGATTTGTTGCCCTGTGATGACTTGACCTCTACCTGGTCAAGGGCAAAAGGAGCCTCTGAGATCACCTCCTCAGGAGTTTGCCAACTGAAGGCAGGCAGACTGAAAATGGCTTGCAGAGAGTGTTTATTTGAAAATGGGATAAGTTGAAAACATTTAAAAATCAGGAAATTTTATTTAAAGTGTCTGAATGTCAGCCTTTTCTGAAAAATCAGAAGATTTTAATTTTGCCACCAGGCATAAATTCCCACATGGCAACAGTCAGCTGGAGCCAAGCCGGGCTGTGCCTCCAGTTTGTCAAGTATTGGGAAGAATGTGGGGGAAACACTCTCATCCCCAACTGCTAAATTGGTACAATTTGAAGGGCAATTTATAAGTTTTTACCCAAATTTAAAATTCACATAACATTGTTCTGGCAATTGTCATTTTGAAAAGGAAAGCTACAGAAATACTCAAATGTGAGCATAAAGTTGAGGTTATGTGGTGTTATTATTTATTTATTTTTTAGCATTTACTTGTCTGTTGGCTTATTTATTTGGCTGTGCGTGGTCTAAGTTCCAGCTCATGGGATCTTCATTGCCCCATGCAGGATCTGTCATTGCGGTGCACGGACTCTAACTGTGCACAGGCTCTGGAGCACAGGGGCTCAGTAGTTGCACCATGCAGGCCTGCTCCCCAACGAGTGGGGTCTTAGTTCCCTGACCAGGGACCAAACCCACATCCTCTTCACTGAAAGGTAGATTCTTAATCACTGGACCACCAGGGAAGTCCTGGTGGTATTCAGTTCAGTTCAGTTCAGTTCAGTCGCTCAGTCGTGTCCGACTCTTTGCAACCCCATGAATCACAGCACGCCAGGCCTCCCTGTCCATCACCAACTCCCGGAGTTCACCCAAACTCATGTCCATCGAGTCGGATTATTTATAACTAAAAAAAGAAAACAACTTGCATTTCTATCTGTAAAGAACTGGCTAAACAGATAAATATATGTATGTCAAAAAACGTTTGCTCCTTGGAAGGAAAGCTATGACAAACTTATACAGTATATTAAAAAGTAAAGACATTACTTTGCCAACAAAGGTCCATATAGTCAAAGCTATGGTTTTTCCAGTAGTCACATAAGGGTGTGAGAGCTGGACCGTAAAGAAGGCTGAGCGCGGAAGAACTGATGATTTCAAATTGTGGTGCTGGAGAAGACTCTTGAGATTCCTTTGGACAGCAAGGAGATCAAACCAGTCAATCCTAAAAGAAATCAACCCAGAATATTCATTGGAAGGACTGATGCTGAAGCTCCAATATTTTGGCTACATAATGCGAAGAGCTGACTCATTGGAAAAGACCCTGATGCTGGGAAAGATTGGGGGCAGGAGAAGAAGGGGACGACAGAGGATGAGATGATTAGATGGCATCACGGACTCAAGGGACATGAGTCTGAGCAAACTCAGGGAGATAGTGAAGGACAGGGAAGCCTAGAGTGCTGCAGTCCCTGAGGTAACAGAGTCAGACACAACTTTTCAATTGAACAACAACAATGTATGCCAATGCAATTAAATATTATGTAGCTATTGAAAGGAATGATGTGGTTCTATATTAACTGACCATGGAAAATGCAAAAAATATATTAAATTCTTTAAAAAAGGGAAATCACAGGATGATATGTACAGTATTACCTCATTTAGGCTAAAACCAAAACTGTACTAGAAAATGGTCCAACTAAGGACAAAAAATGGAGGGCTTTGGGCTTAGACAACTTGTTTGCTACTGAGCTCCCAAAAATACCACTGGAAACTTGTGAAGGCAAAGCTAAATTTACTAGAACTTGTGGTTAGAATCTTAGTCATATCTCAATAGGGAAATTAGCAGTTGAATAATTACAGGACCACAGGGTCCGGGCTTAAATGGCCTAAAGTTTTTATCCAAGACAGGGATCTTATTTGAGTTGGACAGAGTTGATGACTGCATAGTTTAGGACTGGTGGCCACAACAAGGTCAGGACGGTAAAGGGAGGTTGACAAGGAGGCTCTTAGTCAGTGAGCAACTCGGGACTGTCTTCAATAACTTAAGGGAACTTCCTGAAACAAATAATGAAGTTATTCAAGGATATACAATCTCATCTTCGTCAGGAAGAGGTTTTCTGGAACAACCCACCCATCATGCCGACACAGGTGGGTCATGGTATCTTCCTTATGACTAAATTGCAATTTAGATGCAGATGGTCCGGATTCTGTATGGAAACCCTAACTCTGTCATTTTCTAGCTGTAGGAATTTGGGCAATTTCTTTAAAGTTTTAGTTTCTTTATCTGTGAATGAAGGTTACTGGTGGCAGGGTCACGGTTAGGATTAAATACGATTCCTATGCCCAGAGTATAGAAATGCTATCGGCAGCATTGATTTCATCTGGATATACAGGCATAGGAAAAAGGATAAGATAAACGAGAACTTCCCAGTCTTGACACTATAGACATTTTCAGGCCAAATGATCCTTTGTTGCAGGAGCTTGTCCTGTGTGTTGTACTGTGTTCAGTAGCATCCCTGACCTGTGACCACCAGAAGCCAGAAACACCAGCTCCCCAAGTTGTGACAAACAAAAGTGTTCCCAAACATTGCAAAGTGTCCTCACTTAAGAACCATTGACCCAGAGGCAACCATTGTGTGGGCTCCACTAGAAAAGAGTGGGAATTAATAAAAATGTAAGAGAAAATGGTGCATAGCTCACATCGTAAGCTATCTGTTGGCAGACTCATCTTTGCCTCTTCTGTAAGCACAAGTGATCTGCAGACTGCGAGAGTCAGAGAAATACTTCTTGTGATGGAACTTCAGCAGTTGCTTCCAGGCAGGGTAAAATATTGTGGCTACTGACCCAGGCATGGGTCCTGGAAAAGAGAAAATTGAACCTATTCATTTTAGAGATAAGTTTATCAGACATTAAAATTTGAAGATGCTGAATGTTCTGCCTTTAGACTCCAGGATGGGTTCCAGAAAATTCAGAATTACTGCAAATGATTGGGAAAGGCTATGGGCCCAGGGAACCCGAGTCTCCAACAGAAATTATTTTGAAGAGCCTCTACTTGGCAGCTTCAGCCATCCGTCCTCACCCATTTGGAGTGGCTGGTTTTCCCCAGGGCCCAGGAGAGCCATCAACAGGCCTGGTTCCGAATGTCCCACTGACCTGGCTCTGACATGCAGGGCTTCCAGCAAAGTGAGACATGCTCAGGCTCCCACTGTTGTGTTTTGGTGCCCTGCAGGTAATTCAACCTGCACAGTTTTTCTTGAACTATGGAGAGAAGGAAAAAAGGCTGGAGTAACTCTCACTTTTTTTTTCCTGTTTGGCCAAACCACACGGCTTATGGGATCTTAGTTTTCCAAGCAGGGATCAAAGCCAGGCGCCCTGTATTGAAAGCGCTGCGGCCTAAGCACTGGACCACCGGGGAATTCCCTTGCTCTCATTTTTAAAAGTGGTTTGCAGTATGAGAGTTGTGCCAGAAGCCAATAGCCACGCACTGCAGCCAGAAGTGTCTTCCCAAAGCACAGTCTGGCCTGAAAAGTGCATCATCATAATTCATCGTCCCCATGCAAACAGTTCTGGGACTGGGCATACTTTCTTGATGCCATGTAAAACAATACTGAGGATAAGAAAATAAAAATAACTTAGCTACTTGCTTCACAAAATACCTTTTCTTAGACTTAAACAGATATTTGTACTCCTGTGTTCTTAGCAGTATTATTCACCATAGCCAAGATTAAGAGGCAACCAAAATATTCATCAGTGGATGAATGGATAGGCAAAAAGTGATATATCCTTACAATGGAACATTTTCAGCCTTAACAAGGAAGGAAATTCTGACAAATGCTACAGCATGGATGAAACTAGAAGACATTATGCTAAGGGAAATAAGCCAGTTACAAAAGAACAACGATTACATGGGTGTGCCTATAGGTGCTTCTCACTGATGTTTGAGAGAAAACAAGATTCTGTAAAGCAATTATCCTTCAATTAAAAAGTAGATAAAGTGGTTTAAAAAAAAAGAACAATTACTGTGTGATTCCACTTACGTGAACTACCTAGAATTATCTAATTCATACAGACAGAAACTAAAATGCGAAGTACCAGGGGCTGGAGGGAGGGTGAGATGGGGAGTTATTGTTTAATGGGAATGGAGTTTTAAATCGGAAAGATGAAAAGTTCTGTGGATGGATGGTGGTGATAGTTGTACAGCACTGCAAATGTACTTAATGCCACCGACCTAGACATTTCAAATGGTTATAATGTTATGTGTATTTTATTACAATAAAAATGCTTTTGTAAGCTAATACAAGGAACTAACTACAATGGTTTACCTATCAAGACTAGTAGTAATTCACTCAAGACTCACCTCATGACCCCAGCCATCCCCTCCACTGCCACCCAATCCAAAGCTATTGGGTCATAACCTCTGCTCAGTCCAGTTTCCTGCTTTGTAAATTCTACTTTCAAATCACCCAGACTGGATCCTAAAATTATAAATATCTTACCTTTGTCTCTTTATTTTGAGATACAGCCAAGACTCTGTCACAGTGCCATTCCCCCTTATTACAGCAGGTTTGATCATCTTAGCTTTGCTTTACCAACATGTTTTTTTCTGGTGGGTTTTCTTGAAAGTTGACAACAGACAGATCATGGATTTCCCTTATTAAAATTCTTCTGAGGTCACTCATTGCCAATATTTGAGTTTGCAAATGGGCAGCTTGCATGGCTTCCAGTTATATTTTATTTGGCTTGCAAAGTGTATTGAAAAAAATTTGAATTTCCTGCCAAATGTTAAATAATGGGAGCTTTCCCAAAGAATATGAATCTTTTTCCCTTCTGTGGGAAATTCAGGACCAAATCCATTTGCTAGCCCAGTTTCAGACATTTGGGTCAATTCATCGAGGGCATTCTCTTAAGTAAAGATAAAATGTTTGATCTGTCTTGACGCTCAGTGTGCACTCAACAGTGTCAGGCACAGGGTATTTTATAGTCTAACACAATATCATTCAGAGGCACTTGCTCTATCCAAAAAGGCCTTGCAAGCCACGACACTGGGCAGGGATGCCATTGCTTTGGAGCCAGAGAGCAGGCCCAAGTCTGACCTCTGCCGTTTACTTCCAGTGTGGCATCAGGCAAGTACTGCATCTTCTAGGAACCTCAATTCTTCATTTGTAAAAAGGGCTCTGGGGAAATTTAGTGAGTTACGAAGTGTCCTGAGATGCAGTGAACACATACAGGTAAAAGTTATCATGACTAGTTATACTCATGACTTGTGCTGTGCTGTGCTTAGTCACTCAGTCATGTCTGACTCTCTCCGACCCCATGGATTATAGCCCACCAGGCTCCTCTGTTCATAGAGATCCTCTAGGCAAGAAGACTGTAGTGGGTTGCCATGCCCTCAGGGAAGCCATGAATACTGGTCTGGGTAGCCTATCCCATCTCCAGGGGATCTTCCTGAATCAGGAATCAAACCAGGGTCTCCTGCATTGCAGGTGGGTTCTTTACTAGGGATTCCCTAGTGGCTCAGATGGTAAAGCATCTACCTGCAATGTGGGAGACCCGGGTTCAATCCCTGGGTCGGGAAGATCCCCTGGAGAAGGAAATGGCAGCCCACTCCAGTATTCTTGCCTAGAAAATCCCATGGATGGAGGAGCCTGGTGGGCTACAGTCCACGGGGTCACAAAGAGTCAGACACGACTGAGCGACTTCACTTTTCTTTCACTTTCTTTACCAGCTGAACTACCAGAGAAGCCCACTCATGACTTACATTGAGGCTTTTATTTCTAGGAAATCTTTCTCATTTTCCATCCATTTATGGCAGAAGCCAGTTTCAGTCCCACGTTGAAATTACAAAATGTGTCTCTAAGCTTTGCAGACAATGACCGTTACCATGGAAGTATTTCTAATGAGAGAAAAGAAAGGGGAACGAATTTCAAAGCTTGGGGGAAACCTGCATCTTGAGCATCTTTAAACTACTTCCAAAGCCCGTGAAATTAATTGCTCCGTGATTCTATATGGAGAATATGTTTGGATACACTTCTCTTTTAAATGCACCTGATGGAAAACATAAGGGCACTAAAAAGTACACAAGCAATGGGAAGAGTGTCTGGAGAGGGAAAAACATTGCTTTCTAACTCTGTTTTCAAAATATTCTTCAGTTCAGTTCAGTCGCTCAGGCGTGTCTGACTCTTTGCGACTGCATGGACTGCACCACGCCAGGCCTCCCTGTCCATCACCAACTCCCAGAGTTTATTCAAATTCATGTTCATTGAGTCGGTGATGCCATCCAACCATCTCATCCTCTGTCATCCCCTTCTCCTCCCACCTTCAATCTTTCCCAGCATCAGGGTCTTTTCAAATGAGTCAGTTCTTCGCATCAGGTGGCCAAAGTACTGGAGTTCTTACTATGAATTTTTACTATGAATATTTTTAACAGAGAGAAAAATTTAGGGGAGATAGTATAACCCAGGTGGCTCAGTGGTCAAGAATCGGCCTGCCAATGCAGGAGACATAGGAGACGTGGGTTCGATCCCTGGGTCTGGAAGATCCCCTGGAGGAGGGCATGGCAACCCGCTCCTGTATGCTTGCCTGGAGAACCCCACGGACAGAGGAGCCTGGCAGGCCACAGTCCATAGGATGACGAAGAGTTGGACACAACTGAGCAACTGCGCACACTCACACCCACACACATATTATGATGTATACACTGGCCTTAAACATCTCACCATTTAGTCATTTGCTGCAGATCTTTTTACTATTTATGTAAAGAAAGAAAAACTTGTGGATACAGTTAAATCATCTTGTATATCCCTTCTTGATCTCAAGTCTTCTGTCCTTCCCCAGGGAGAACCACAATCCAGAAACTGTTGGGAATCATTCCAGGAATGATGCTGTACTTTTACTATATATAGCATGTAGCTATAAACAATACACTATATTTTTGTCATGTTTTTAAACCTCAAATAAATAATATCATGCTTATATCATCTCATTCTGCTTGCTTTTTATGTTTTGTGTAGCCCTGTTTGAATCACTTTTGAAGTGCTATATGCTGCTGCTGCTAAGTCACTTCAGTCATGTCCGACTCTGTGTGACCCCATAGACGGCAGCCCACCAGTCTCCCCTGTCCCTGGAGTAGTTCATTAATTTTGATTCATAGCACTACGGTAACATCTTTTGGGGAAAAAAATGATTACACATTTTCTCTTTCTAAGGTTTCTCACTCCCTACAGGACAAAGTCCAAGTTCAGTCTGGTACTCAAGAATCTCCACGATCCAGTTTGTTTCCTCTCCCCACCAACTAGCTGCAAGCTGTTTCCCAAGCATATCACAAACCAAGAATCTTTTCTCCCCAGTTTACTACTATTTATCCCTCAAAACCCACTTTGTTGGGGAGCCATTCCCTTTAGACTAAGTGAGGCAGCATTTCATTGGCTACTCATAGGACTTTTCACTAATCTTGATTACGATTCTTAAGTCATAGCATTGTCATCTCTCTGTTCCCTCCTCCCCCCACACACAGCTCAGTTTTTCTTAACTATGGTTTATTAAACTATGTATCAGCTATGTATCACTGACATTGAACGTAGTCCTGGATACATTAGAGCAGGTGCCCAAAAACAGGATGGTTGAATTGAAGAAAATTACTATGCATACCATTTAGGGAGATAGAGTGAATTCTACCAGTGTCAAGGGAAGTGACTCCTCTCTAACGAGCTCACTGTGATCGTTTCCTCACATTCTTCTTCCTTGGTGGCACAAATTACCCCTTGGATCTGAGTCTCTTTCCTGCCCTACTTCCAAACAACTCCAAGGAGGTCCCCCTACCTTGTGAACCAGATACTGTTTGTAACCAAGAGCCTGATCTCAGCTCAGTGTTTGAAGACAAGTCCCACCCAAACGGAGGGAAGAAGAATTTTCTAAAAGGATAAGTTCCTTGGATCATAGATACTCAAACTTGGTTCTACATTGGGGGGTACCTAGAGAACTTTAAAAGACTCTGATGCCTGGTTCTCACTCCCAGAGATCCTGATATTGCTGGATGATCCTTGGGCCCTGGAGTCTTTTCCAAACTCCCCAGGTGCTTCTTACAAGCAGTGGAGTTCACAGAACTTTCCAACCCGTATGCCAGAGTGAAACTGAGCAAGTTGCAGACACGCCAAAATATTCACCCTTCCATCCCCAGTGAGGCTGGGTGCAGCTGGAGCAGCTGGAGGACCGCCCCCCCTTCCTTCCCCTGCTCCAGTTGCCAATCGCAGGAAGTCTGTTCTGATTAACTCACTGCAGTGAACAAATACAACGATTGCTCCATTGCTGCATTTTGAAAGAATTGGGATGCCTTGCTCTTCAGAACAGGACAAGCCAAAGCAGCCTAGAGTCTCGTAAGCAGCATGAGGCTCGGTTTCAGTTGCAGCCTCTTCCTGGCCCTGTTCCCCGGTCAGTGGAGCATACACATTCCCGCAGGGACTGGTCTCTGGTTTCTCAGCATCATCGTGTCGCTGAATCAGTCTCAGAAAACCCTAAGAGGTCAACCTGGTGACACCACCCTACAAATGAGGAGGCTGGTGCTATACAGAAGCTCTCAGCAAAGATCTGATACATGGCAGGGACCAAGATCCTCACTGAATCTAGAATTGTCTTCTCTGTGCTTCCAGGAAGAAAGCAAGGGTAAAAAGCGCTGAGGTGACTGAGGGCAGGGGATGAAGAAAGGCCTGGGTGATACTCGTGAAATGAGAGATTTCAGGGCTGGAGATCCTTTGAAGCACAAGTGTTCACATCACCAGTTCAAATCACGGGTTTGAATCCCAGCACCTCCCAGCAAAAGTGATGGTATCTTTGTGTGCCTCTGTTGCCTCACGTATGAAGAGGGGAGAATCACATGAGATAATAAAGGTAGAGGGTACAGAGCACAGAGTGTCAGGCTGAGATTTTACTTCCAGACTTGTCACTTCCTAGCTATGGGATCTTTGATGAGAAAATGTAACCTGTCTGAACCTCAGTTTCTTCATTTGGAAAATGGGTATAATAACACCCACTTTTCAGGGACACAGGAGATTGGATGTGTCCCTCCTCTAAAGTGTTGAATGTGATTTCTAGGGTACAGTGATCACTATTATGATGAGTACTCAGTTGAAGGACTGATGCTGAAGCTGAAGCTCCAATCCTTTGGCCACCTGATGCAAAGAGTCAACTCACAGAAAAAGACTCTGACGCTGGGAAGGATTGAAGGTAGGAGGAGAAGGGGACGACAGAGGAGGAGACGGTTGGATGGCATCACCGACTCAATGGGCATGAGTTTGAGGAAGCACCAGGAGATGCTGAAGGACAGGGAGGGCTGGCGTGCTGCAGTCCGTGGGGTCACAAAGTGTGGGACACAACTTGGCAACTGAACAGCAACAATTATGATGATCATGGACCCAAGTAGAGCAAATCAGTTCTTCCTGTTTGCCAATATTGTCCCTCCTTAGTAGCCCTCCAAGTCCTACACAGGAGACCCATGAGCCAAGGTAAGCGCCTGTAGGTATCATTGTGGGGAAAATCCTGGGCTGTAGGAAGGCCAAAGCCTTGAGCAAGTCCCTCCCAGTGCTGAGCCTCAGTCTTCTCATCTGTAAAATGACCAGATTGGACCCATGGGTTAGGGCTGTTCTGGTTGAATGATTCAGTAGTCAGAGGCACCACCATGGTCTGGGTTGGACAAACTGGATCCCCAGACCCAGGATGGGTTCTGTGGTCATCATCATAACACCCACTGCATGAAACACTCCACAGAAATAGTTTCTGCAGCTTGAACTTGCTTCTTCAAGGTGGGTACTACTATCCCCACGTGGCATTTTGTAAAGATGAAGTTTTCTTGCCAAAGAGCACATCCCTAGGCAAGGCAACTCTGGAAATGAAATCCAAGTCTGTTGAGGGTAATGCCTGATCTCACCACAATGTCTCGGCCCTGTTCAGCCTTGTATCTGCTCTCTGATGACAGACAGGCATTGTGCAACTTTTCTTTCTCACCCACTGCTCTCTTCATGATCCCTCCTATCTAGCTGCCCAGAAGACTTTCTGGAAGAAGGCAGACGATGAATCCGTCTATTCATCTTTCTTCCCACCCTTCTTTCCCCCATCATTCTCAGTTTTGCAGACCTGAAATTCCCCATCAAATCAATAGATACACACCCTAATTGTAGCCCCTGCCTCATTCCTCCCCTTAATCCAAACTGAGTTACTGGAGAATAATGAGAAAATAACAAAGGCAGGACAAGCTGGAATTACTTTGGAAATACGGTTTTGGTTTTTGAATTTGAAAAGTTCCAATAAGCCTGAATGTCCAACCTTCTCTCCCATTGCTTTCCGCTCCCCTCCACTTGCAGGTCTGCTTTGAACTTTACCACACTAGCTTCATACCCAGGACCTCTCTACATCTTCTTCCCTAAATTTAGAAGTCTCCCACCCATCCCACCTCTCTCGGCTACCGCATTCATCAGAACAATCAGATCTCTTACGGTAACGTGAGACCTTCTCTCACAACCTGTGTCCTAGGCTGCAGCGGTCTATTTATTTGTGTGGTTATTGGTTTAATGTCCATCTTTGCCCAGTAAGACATAAGCTCACTGAGAGTGAATTCTGGATCTGTCTGTTCACTGCTGTATCCCCAGTGTTGGGCACAGGACCTGGTACATACTACGTATTCATAAATATGTAAAGGGCTTTTGGAAGGCTGGCTGTGTGGATGGGTGTGTAGACGGATGGATGGATAAGTGGATAGACAGATGGAGGGTCAAAGGAGTTTACTTAGGGGAGGGGAACGCCAGGTTTGTTTACATGATAAGCCCCTGGTTGCAAAAGAGGAATTGTTTTAGAAAGAGAAGTCTCTTTTGCCTTCAAACTTCGAAGCTGTCAAAAAGCGAACTTGGCTGTGATCTCTGCTTGTGGAGATGCTGGCTCGAGTCGGCCTGCTCTGGGATCTTTGGCTTCACAACTCTGCCACCTAGTGGCCCTGGCATGTATCCCGAAAGGGAAGAGATGGTTCAGCAAGCGTTTACCTAATAAGGGCATCCAGCTTTGAGAGAGCCCTTCCTGCTGGTGGAACCTCCCCCACTAGTTTGCATCAGGGATTCTCCATTCCTAAAAAGATTTTTTTGATGTGGACCATTTTCAAAGTCTTTATTGAATTTGTTACAATATTATTTCCGTTGTTTCTGTTTTGGTTTTTTTGGCCACAAGGCATGTGGACTCTTAACTCCCTGATCAGGGATTGAACTCATACCCCCTGCGTTGGAACGTGAAGTCTTGACCCCTGGTCTACCAGGGAAGTCCCTACACCAGACATTCTTAATCCTCACAGTTATCACATCTTTCTGGCTTATGAGAAAAGAGAGGGATGAGGCAGGGAGATACGATGGAGGAGTTGGGGGGCCATACAGGATTAAGTCAGAGGCCAAGGTTTGGATTCCAACACCACCACTTCTTATTGCTACAATCTTGAGCAGGTCACTTGATTTCTCTGAGACTCATTTTGCTCATCTGTAAAATGAGGACTAATAGCATCAGATATAATGGGTATTGTTATGTCTGTTTTACAGCTGAAGAAATGATTCAACGAAGGAAGTCACTGCCATGCCTGGAGATGGACAGGTGGAAAGCTCCAGAGCCAGTATTCAGGCCCTGACCTCCCCAAAAGTTGAACCCTTCTATGTTGGATGAATGAGCACATCGCACAAACAAATGGCTCTTGCATCATTTGAGAGACAACACACACTTCCTTGTCTGCCTGGATGTCAGCTTCAGTCCCAGGATTGATTGTTGAAGCCCCTCAGTCTTCCACCTTCAAGGCTAACCTGGTGGTGCTTCTCCTTGTGATGTAATAATCTGCCTGCACTGCAGGAGACACAAGAGACTCAGGTTTGACCCCTGGATCAGGAAGATCCCCTGGAGTAGGAAATGGCAATCAACTCCAGTATTCTTGCCTGGAAAGTTCCCATGGGCGTCGCAAAGAGTCAGACATGACTGATTACACACACACAGAGACATACACACAGCAAAAGGTAAAATAATTGCTGAATACTTTGCGATCTCTGAATGAAATAACCACTTGAAATACTATATTTTTTAAGAATTCAAGCCTGAATGTTGCTATTTTCTGTTTTGGCTTTTTTAACTTGCTTGCCAAGCAAAGCTAAAGGAAGCAACCCTGTTTTCTGATTTCTCATTTGTGAGACCCAAATATTTCAGATTCAATTTATCTTACCTCCATTTCTACACTCTGTTTTCTGCTGTTTCTTGCATTTGCTTGGTTTGCTTATTTGAAATTATTCATGTTACATCTTGAATCGTTTTAATCAGTAATGATATGTGGGGGATGCACTGTTTTCCTGCCCAGGTGCCTTTGCTGTAAACCCATTAGAATGCAAAGTAGAAACAATAGGCAATTAATATTATCTGCTCTCTACACACGAGTAAACTTCTGCCTCCAGTGGTTCCTGGGCTTGTTCACTCACCTGTGCACTCATTTTTTTCTTCATTCACTCATCAAATATTTATTAGGGTCTACTATGTACTTGGCTGTGCATAGGCTGTACTCAGCTGTACTTGTTAGAAAAGTACTCGTTAGAAAAGACCCTGATCCTGGGAAAGATGGAAGGCAGGAGGAGAAGCGGGTAACAGAGGATGAGATGGTTGGATGGCATCACCGACTCAATGGACGTGAGTTTGAGCAAGCTCCAGGAGATGGTGAAGGACAGGGAAGCCTGGTATGCTGCAGTCCGTGCGGTTGCAAAGAGTCGGACACAACTGAGTGACTGAACAACAGCATTGTACTCAGCTGTGTACCAGACTCTGGGGACCTAGAGATGAATGAGACTGAGAAGCAGCACAGAACAGTATGAGTTTAGAATGAGACAAACACAGATTTTTCATCTTGGCTCTTCCATTTTCCAGCTGTGTGACCTTAGCAAGTTGCTAAACCCCTCAGAGACTCAATTTCCACACTTACAGAATAGAAATTGACTGCTGACATGGTTAGATATAATCTGTGCCTGGTGCTGAACGAACAGCGGGTATAATGCTTAACTTTAGCTGTGCCATTTCAGCGCAGTCCGTGTCTTCAAAAAGGGGCTATCTGTTGAGATCACAGACATGCACTCAAATGCATTTCGATGGGGGCTGTGCGAAGTACTGTGAGGACGTGGACTAGGGGGTAGCTAACTCCACTGCAGGGTTGGGGAAGGATTCAAACAGGAGGCGGTGTCATATGTAAGGTAAGCTTGCCAGGAAGGAAAGGGGAAATAGTATTGAAAGAAGATGGCACAACATGTCCTAAGGCCAGGTCATGAAAAGCACAGCATTTCAGAAATAGAAAGGATATCCATTACTACAGCAGAGTATGTGCCTGGGAGGAATGGCAGGAGGTGAGACTGGGTGAGGGGCCGTGACTGTCATAGAGGCTGCATTGTAGACCAAGGGGAGGAGTGTATCTGGGGCTCTCTTTACCCCATCCCCCAGACTCTAATGGGAACTCTAATAGGAATTATTTACTGGTTAAAGGAAAAAGCAAGCCTTGGCATAATTAAGTTGCAGCTGTGTCTGACTCTTTGCAACCCTATGGACTACAGCCCACCAGGCTCCTCTGTCCATGAGGCTTCTCCAGGCAAGAATATTGGAGTGGGTCGCCATGCCCTCCTCCAGGGGATCTTCCCAGGGACTGAACCCACATCTCGTACATCTCCTGCATTGGCAGATGGTTCTTTACCACTAGCACCACCTGGGAAGCCCCAATTAAGGTGGAAGGTTGCTCCAATTCAAATCAAGAAATATTTATTGGGACTTGCCTGATGGTCTAGTGTGTAAGACTCCATGCTCTCAATGCAGAGGACTTGGATCTGATCCCTGGTCGGGAAACTAAGATCGCATGTGCCATGTGGTATGGCCAAAGAAAAAGAAATAATAGTCATTAAGTTTCCCATCTGAGTCTCAAATAGCCCTCCTCCTAGACATGTCTTCAGCGTTGCTCAGTTACCCAGTTGTGTCTGACTCTTTGCAACCCCATGGACTGCAGCATCTAGACAGGTAAGTGTCTTTAACCCATAGACTTTTTATATATGCTCTAATTATGTAATCTCGTAGTTTTCTACCTGTCATCCACTTTATCAGATTTTAGCATTATGTCATGTTTGCTTCAGTTTTTCTGTCCTTGGGGAATACATTCCAACACCAACAGTGGTTGCCTGAAATCATATGCAGCACCAAATAGATACATAAATTCCCATGTGAGAGTTTCATCTATGAATTAGGCACCATAAGAGATTAACAGCAATAATAATAATAAAATAGAACAATTATAGCAATAAACAGCAATAAAAGTTATGTAAATGTGTAAAAGGGCTATCCCCCTCTCTCAAAATAGGTTCTGGGACAAATGTAATGCCTCTTCCCTCCTCATTAACCCGCTGTTCGGGATGTGGCAGCACAACTAGCAACCAGCATGATTTTTCTCCTTCTTCACAATTTCACAGTTGGAAGATTCATTCTTGCCACACAGCTTAGCAACCTCAGCCTACGATTTTTTTTTTCTTTCCTTATTGAGTCTAGAATGTTCACCTGTTCACTTCAAGGAAGTTCTTACAGCTTCTCTTTGGATCTCCCAATTATCAGCATCACTACTCTTGCAGGTTGCGTTATTAAGTAAAATGAGGGTTACTTGAACATATGCCATATGATACCCCAACAAGCCATCTGATAACCCAGGCGGCTACTGCGTAACTATTGGGTGCAATGTCTGGACAAAGGACAAAGGGATGAGCTGTTCTCGGCGGGATGGAGGGGGCCAGTGTGAGATTGCATTACACTACTCAGAACAGCATGCAGTTTAAGACTTTTGAACTGCTTATTTCCAGGATTTTCCATTTAGCATTTTCAGACTGCAGTTGATGACAGATAGTTGAAACTGCAGAAGGGAAACCACAGGTAAGGGGGGAGGGGCTACTGTAGATTTGCTTATGACTTCCAGTGAACCACAGCCTGGTCCTAGACTTCCCACCCTCTCCAGGGCCAGGCGCTGCCGGACATTTGGTGCTGGTCATTTTGTGGTGTTTGTATGTATACTTACTAATGTGTACATCAATGAACAACATATAAGGTTGTTTGTAGGGCTTGCCTGTGGCTCAGAGGGTAAAGAGTCTGCCTACAATGCCAGAGACCCAGGTTTGATCCTTGGGTCGGGAAGATCCCCTGGAAAAGAGAATGGCTACCCACTCCAGTACTCTTGCCTGGAGAATTCCATGGACAGAGGAGCCTGGTGAGCTACAGGCCATGGGGTCCCAAAGAGTCAGATGTGACTGAGCGATTAACATTTTCACTTTCAGTTTCATGTTGCTTTGCATATTGAAACTATAAAAATAAATACAAGAAACAACAACTCCTCAATTTTAACAGCTTTTCAAAACATCAACACCTTACTGCCGTCTGTTGTTTTAATAAATGTTTCTATATTCTTTTTTTTCTCTGCTAATTGAGAGGCTAGAAGTTATATTTCTATTCTTTTAACCTTTACTTTTACATTTTTAAATCACAAAATTAACTGGCTTTCCTAAATGTGTCAATAGTTAATTTATGTTTCTATCTTCCTCCCGGCCAAGGCAAAGCCTTGTTTTATTTGGAGTCTGATCAAGAGACAGGAACCACACAGTAATTTGGAAAGAGAAAATGCATTTTAAAGCAGCATTAAGTATAATTGGAGATTGGAGTAAGGAGAGATTTCTACAGGGAGATAAAGAGAAGTCTAAAGGATATTTGAGCTCTACCCCTGGGGCAGAGCTGTAGCACCCAGGGAAGTAACACGGCTTGGTGTTATGTTATGAGGTCCTGTTTTTCAAGCATGGATCCAAACCCCACTGAAGAGGGTGCATCTGGGTTCTCTAGATGGCTTCCCAGGTGGCGGTAGTGCTGAAGAACCTGCCTGCCAGTTCAGGAGACAGAAGGAGCCTGGCAGGCCACAGTCCAGAGGGTCGCTAAGAGTCGAACACGACTGAAGCGACTTAACACGGATGGCAGAAGTTTGCGGTGAGCTGCACCTGCCAATCCTTGGGAATCCACCAGGGAGTAGTGCTCAAGGAACCCACGCTCTGGGGTGATGAGGGAGCCGCCACAGGACACCCCGAGACACACTTGCCAAAACTAGAGCCTCTTCTTTTTCTACAAAGCTTAACATCGTGCCATTTTGGCAAGGGAGAAAGATTCCAGCATCACAAGCAGGGCCGTAAAGGGTGGACTGGGGAGAGAAGAGTCTACAGTTTGAGAACTGACACAATAACCCACCAGGGTTTTCCCACAGCACGCGTGCTCCACCCTTGCACAACCATGCACACACACACTTTTTTTATTTAGAGTTTTAGTCATACCTTTTAAAAAGCACACCAAAATAGTTTTGATATCAAAGGTTAATTCGGTTTGCCAAGACATTTCCTTGAAATTTGTTTAACGTTGTTCCTTCCCTCCCTCCCCTCTGTGTTCACTTCTCCTCTAGCTGAGATGCACTCACTGATTAATTTTTAATACAGGTCTCTGGGTGGTAAGTTTATTTTCTGTATATCAGAAAGTATCTTTATTTTGCCCTCACTCTTGAATTTTAACTGTTTAATAGAAAATATGTTAGTTTATATTTTAAAACATCAAAGTTTAAGAATATCACTTTTACCTTTTTAAAGTACACCATTGACACACACTACTATCAGTAAAATAGATAACCAACAAGGACCTATTGTATAGCACAGGGAACTATACTCAATATTTTGTAATAATCTATAAGAGAGAAGACTCTTGAGAGTCCCTTGGGCTGCAAGGAGATCCAACCAGTCCATCCTAAAGGAGATCAATCCTGGGTGTTCATTGGAAGGACTGATGCGAAAGCTGAAACTCCAATACTTTGGCCACCTCATGCGACGAGTTGACTCACTGGAAAAGACTCTGATACTGGGAGGGATTTGAGGAGACGGGGACGACAGAGAATGAGATGGCTGGATGGCATCGCCGACTCGATGGACATGAGTTTGGGTGAACTCCGGGAGTTGGTGATGGACAGGGAGGCCTGGCATGCTGTGATTCATGGGGTCACAAAGAGTTGGACACGGCTGAGCGACTGAACTGAACTGAACTGAATAAGAGAAAAGAATCTGAATATATATGTATATATATGCTTGTGTATATAACAGAATCACTTTGCTATACACCTGAAATTAACATAACATTCAGTTCAGTTCAGTTCAGTTCAGTCGCTCAGTCGTGTCCGACTCTCCGCGACCCCATGAATCACAGCACGCCAGGCCTCCCTGTCCATCACCAAATCCCGGAGTTCACTCAAACTCATGTCCACAGAGTCGGTGATGCCATCCAGCCATCTCACTCTCTGTCGTCCCCTTCTCCTCCCACCCCCAACATCCGCTGTATCATGGAGAAAGCAAGAGAGTTCCAGAAAAACATCTATTTCTGCTTCATTGACTATGCCAAAGCCTTTGACTGTGTGGATCACAATAAACTGTGGAACATTCTGAAAGAGATGGGAATCCCAGACCACCTGACCTGCCTCTTGAGAAACCTGTATGCAGGTCAGGAAGCAACAGTCAGAACTGTACATGGAACAACAGACTGGTTCCAAATAGGAAAAGGAGTGCGTCAAGGCTGTATATTGTCACCCTGCTTATTTAACATAACATTATAAATCAACTATATTTCAATAAAAAAAGAGAAGTCTGATGATGAGAAGTCTGCCAACATAAAAAATTACTATTAAGTAACTGCTTTTATAAGTATCTGTTATTTTTCCTCTGATGACTTTATATGTTCTTTTTTAGCCTTGATGTTCTACAGTTCATTACAATGTGGGCGAATGTAATTTATCTTTAGTTCTCCTTTTTCAGAGTTTTGAGTGAGCTTTTGATGTAAGAACTCATATCTCACTTCTTTTCTGGAATGTTCCTAATAAGCCTGTCTTCAAAGAGTGTTTCTCTTCCATTCCCTCCACTCATAAGACAAATGTTGGGGTCCTACCCTCATGTCTCTTTACCACTTGCTTTATTTTTTAAACACCTTCCTCCGTGTGCTGTGACCTAGTTATATACCTCAGCACCCATTTCCAATTTGAAACACGTCCATTGTTTCCTGCCTTTTTTTCCGCCAAAGGTCTATAATTTCTTCTCATATTCTTCTGTTATTTATATATCTTAATTTCTTATACTTTTTTTATAAATAGTCTGTACATTTTTATTTAAAAATCCTTTTTAAACTTTTAGTAAATGGTAATTTCCAAAGCCCGTTCTCATTCCAATAAGTTATTGATATCACCAGGACAAAGATGATGAGGACCCAGGTCTTGTCACAGAGCCAGAACACTGGCCCAGCCATTGCATCTGCCACTGGCCTATGAGCCCTGCTCTTCTGTCTGAAGCTCCCCAGGGCTAAGACAGAGCAGCACGTTAGCAGAGACATCCACCTCTTTTCAAGGACATGAGGATATATCTCTGGTGGGGAGCCTGGCTTTTCACCTCCCTTGTGGAGCAATTTTAATCACTCCACCTTCGAAAACTTGAACTCTGAGTTGCTTCTTCTCATGTGTGGCTCACACCTCTTCAGGATCACCTACCATTTGGAATTTCAGTTCAATTTCTGGTCTATGGAGATGTCTCTCTTCTGTTTGAGCCAGCTATGCCATTTGGTCTTATTTTAATCTTCTCCATTGCTGCAATAATGTAGCATTCTTTAACATGAAGGGCATGAACTCCCCCAAACACACATAGAGACCTTCAAGAGGTTTATGTACAAATAACTGATTGGCTATTACACATATGCTGCAGAGGGATAGATAATTTGGGCACTTTCTCTGAAGGGCAAAATGGATCTAGAATCTAAAAAATGTTCATACCCTTTTGACATTATCCAGTTCTTTAAATATAGCCTTGTGAAATGTCCCAGTGGGTTGAGGCTGCTATAACAAGTTACTGTAGACTGGAAGACTTCAACACACTGTGCTTTCTCACAGTTCTGGAGACTGGGAAGGCCAAGATCAAGGTGCTGGCAGATTTGGTGTCTGGTGGGGGCCTGCTTCCTGATTTTCAGATGGTCTTTTTACTGTATCCTTGCATAGCAGAGATAAGAAGCAAGCTCTCTCATACTTTTTCTTATAAGGGCACTAATCCCATGCATGAGGGCTCCACCCTTGTGACCTAATTCCCAAAGGCCCTGTTGTAGTTGCTTTGGTTTTTATTTTCATTGAGTTGAGAAGGGGTACGGGGGGGTGGGGGAGGGTGGGCAAATACAAACATTCAGTCCATAACAGGAACAAATCTCAGGTAGGGACAAAGTCTCAGCTACAAGAATTCTCCTCTAAGCATTATTTTTAAAAGTGGAGGAAAAGGAAAATAGTCAAAAAACAAATCAGCAGTGTTTTAGAACTTTGGACAGTAACTAAAAATAGTTTTTAAAGCAACTATGAAATGACAAGAACAAGTGTTTGCTGATGTAATAATAAGTAAAAAAAAAAAAATCAGGAACTACAACTGTCCCTGTTGTACAAAAACTAAAACTACATATATAATATGTAGCCAGACATATTTTAAAAATATACATGTGTGTACATTGAATAAAAAGTCTAAGTACCATTTTTCTTTGTCTTTTAAGGTAAATTCTTTCTTTGTTATTTTTTTGTATTCCCCATGATTTCTACACCTGAAAATACTTTTATAATTAGGAAAACAAAAAACGAGGCATTTGAGAAGTCATAGCAATTCCCATTTTGAGCTCTCACTCAGTCCCTGGGGCTGCTTTTGCTGTTTCCATGAACAAGCACCAAAAAAAATGTGTTCTCCTGGGAGCTGGGTCCCCCTCCCTCCCCACATTCACAGCCTGGTCACTTGAGGCCCAGAATGGTCACCCACTGCTGCTTATCCTGAGTCTAGCCCCTCTCAGATCCCCTCCACATGCTGAGCCCCTGATGAGACCCCCAGCTACTGCCTGCTTTTGTGACTTGCTATATATTCAGTTTCACTTGACAGGAACATCCCACATGCCAGACACTGAGCCCAGAGCTTTGCAGCACCCTTTTCTCATCCTCAGAACACCCCCATGAAGTAGGTATTCAGTTGTACAAATTGGGACACAGGCTCAGAGCCATGAAACCATTTGTCCAAGGCCAGAGAAAAGAAAGGGACTGACCCTAGGGCTCTCTAGTCCCCAAGTGCCCATTCCCTCTGCTCTGCTTCATGGCCTTTGATGGGGAAGAGCTGAGGCTCCTCTGCTCTGATTAGCAGCACCCCTCATTCACTCCCCCATCCCCCCACAGCACACCATCCCAGCTCCTCCTCTTCCCATCACCCTCATTTGCTGAGCCTTACTAAGCAGAGCAGGTGCCTTGCTCCCCATGACAGCAGCTGAAGCCTTCAGGGGTTTCTGAGGAATTGTAACTTTCAAAAGAAGAGAAAAGCAAACATGAGACAGAGAGGCTTGACAAAGTGACAATGAAAAGCCCAGAAAAAGGCCTCTTGAATTTGACACAATTTGATCAAAAGACACAAAAGGCTAAGGGGTGAAAATGCTGGGCTGCTATGACTTTAAAATTGTGTTAAGAGCTTCAACCTTTTCCCTCAGCAACATGGAAACAAAAAGTAGATTTCCCTGTCCTAAAGAAGGTATGGGAGAACTTGAAATTGGGTCAGTGCCACTTGGAAACTCTGGGAACTTTGGAGGATCCATAAGTAGGGCCCTGGGGAAAAGCCTTCCCTGGGAAGTGGCTCCCAGATTCCTGTAGACCCAGCAAAGCCTGCCTGGGGTCACCAAGAAGCAGGAGGAGGGGTCTGTACACTTCTGCAGTGAAGCAGCAAAAACAAAAATTCCCATCCATTTACTGATATTGCATCATGTGGAAGCATGCACAGGAGACACACAAAATTCACTGGATGAGCTCTGGAGAAAAATCCCACAGGCTTCCAGTAGATGAGAGATTTCACCATACTTGGAGGTATGACCGTTGCTATGTGTCCAGTTGGCTCATCCCAGCTCACAAGAGCAGACAGTAGGCATCAATTCCAACTCTGCATTCAGTGATCCATGGTAGCTTGCAATCCATCATGGTGGGAATATTTACAATTTTACAAAGTTCTTACAATGTACAAAGCTCTTAACAACTGCAGCATTTGCTGCAATTGGCAAATTCTGTCAGCCATGGCTATTTGTCCTCTTGCATATTTCTGGGGCTCCCAAGCCCTCTTTAAGATAATGACTCCTAAGGCCACCCATCCCCAGCAAGGACTTGTCTCTGACGTCCAGACCCACATTGCCAGTTGCCTTTTGAATATTTCTTTTCAAATATAATAGTATTTTCTACAGATCAAGTCTCTCTCCTCAGTGCCTATCTTGGTCGATACTACTACTACCCCCCAAGTCACATCCTTGAAATCAACCTGGGCTCCTCTTGCTTAATGAATCTGGTCGCCGTGAAGTACCACTAATTTCCCTCAAACTGCTTTGGTCTTGCCTCCTTGGATCGCTTCTGCTTGCTTTAGCAAACCCTTTCTCTCCCTTTCCACATCATTGCACAAGTGGTTTAGACCTAAGTGGCTACTCTCCTACTATACCCTTCCCATGGCTCACCACAGCCTTTAGAGCAATAGTCAAGCCCTTTGACGTTCAGAGTCCTCTGTGATCTGGGCCCCGCCCACTCTTCCAAAGTACCTCCTGAAACCACTTCCTCCATAGGCAATGGTCCAACACGGGAAATTAGTGTCACCCCAGCCCTCCTCGGAATGCCACACCCTCGTGTGCTGGCACAGAAACCATTCCACCTACTGTTCGTCTGGCGACCTGTTCATCCTGCAAGACCCAGGCTCAGGCATATCTTTTCTGTAAGTCTTCTCTGAAATATGCCCAACCCTCAAGAAAATTCCATCAGAGTTGCCTTTATTCTCCCCCTGGAATGCCTGCACAGTCACATTATTTGTAATGGTCTCTGTATGTCCGGTTCTGGAGGGCTGGGTCATGTGGTGATTATCTTGGAGCTCCTCCTGCATAGTCCAGGCTCCAGCACCTACTAGGACCCTGGGGAAACCTGTGGTGTGAGGAATGAATGACGGTCCAAGATTGTATGTCTAGAGATCGCCAGGACTTGATGCCTGGTCCAGGGATCTCTCTGCTGAGTGTCCTGGCTTGTCATGGGGAGAAGGGGAGTACCCATCCTGAGAGCTGGACGTGTAGTTCCTGAGCTGCACAGTGAGTCTCACATTAAGAACACAATCTGGGAGAGAGAAGTCACGACTTCTGCTGATAAACCCCAGAGAAAAAACTAAAAAATGCACAAAGCTTTTTATGTAGTAGATGTTCTGTTCCTGGTGCCTTCCCTTTCTTTTTAATCATTGCCTTAAGCTGCTGTTATGTGTATAAGATCCTCATCAAGATGTTTTGCATACATAAGCTACATCCATTAAACAAACAAAAAAAAATGCAAATATTCACTATATATTTTTCCCTCCAGTACTTGTAAATTATGCATGTTCTTGAAGATATATAATGTTAAGAATTATGGAAAAATTACAAAAAGATAGAAATTGATAGTATAATAGATTTTTTTTTTTTGCTTACTATAATAGATCATCTCATGCACCCCATTCACCCCAATTACAAGTGTCCATTTTGGAGGGCACTGGTCTATAACATAAAAATATGAGCAAACCCCACTGCTCAGAATTAGAGGTGGGTTACATTAACTGTAACTGGCATCACCGACTAATGGACAAGAGTTAGAGTGAACTCCGGGAGTTGGTGATGGACATGGAGGCCTGGCGTGCTGCAGTCTATAGGGTCGCAAAGCGTCGGACACAACGGAGTGACTGAACTGACTGACTACATTAACTGTCCCCGACACCACCACCAGATTTGAATGACATCGTGCAGAGCACAGACGTGATTTAAACCCTTGCTGTGTGTCCTCAAACAAATTGACTTCACTTCTCTGAGCCTCAGTTTTTCCATCGGTAAAAATCTTGATAACCGTTACCTAGGTGATCTGATAGGAGAAATCAGATACTTACCCATCCCACGCACAGTATAAACATTCACTCACACAGACAAGGTATAAACAATGGTTTGTGGAATAGTATATAGTCATTTAGAATTATTCATGTATTTATGAAACATTCGTAATAAGGCAGGGTCTAGGGGATTGCTGAAAGGATGTTCACCAAACACATGTGGATTATAAATTGGCAGATAACCCAAGCGAGAGCAGGGCTGTGTGCTGAAGAGGAGTGAAGGGCCTCAAAAAATGTTTCAAGTGGGAGAATTATTTATTCAAATTTTTCCTTTTTGCCATTAGGTAGTTATAGCTGACTGTTTAAAGAACCCAAAGAGAGAGATTATAGAAGGGAACAGAAATCTAAGATGCCCTGAGAATGTGCAGGGAGAAGATACTCCTTTGCTCCACACATTTGTGTTGTGAGTGTGCGTGTGTTGCAGGTGGCCCTGGGCTGCAGGACCAAGGGAACCGGGACAGACAAACCCTTGGGACTGACATCTGTAAGGTCGAAACAGCCCAATGATGTTAAATAAAAGAACCCAGACACCAAATAGATAATGTAACAGGCTTTAATGGCTAAGCGCCCCTGGGTGGGATTCCTGGACCTAACAGAGCTAGATCGGGGAAGTCCACGCCGAACAAAGGCAAGAGGCAACTTACATAACTTTAGGCAAGATTTGGAGTGGTGGTCTCTCATAGGTCAGTTAGCGGGGGGGGGGGGGGGGGGGGGTGGCGGGTGGCGGCAAGACTGGGTTGGTTGCCAGGTCTGCTCAAGGTTGTGCTGATGCAGCAGAGTAGTTCTTTCTGTTTCTGGGCAGAATGCTGTTTCTGCACAGGAGGTTAGGAGAGGGTTGATCTCTACCAGGAACCGACACCTCAAGGACACTCCAGCAGTAGGGGAGGGAATGAGAGAATATAGCGCAATAGTCAGAGTCCGGCGGGGCTTTTTCCCGCCAGTGGGAAAGGGAAGAGGGGAAGGAGAAGTCCAACAATGGCCACCGAGGTCTGACCTTACATTCTGACCCTTTTGATAGGATAGGGGGCAACGTTGTCATCTCTGGCTACTTCCTGCTGGAAAAGGGGTGTAATGGGGCTCTGGGTTCCCTTTGCCTGCTCTCTCTGTCAGGGTGCATTTACAGAAGGAGATGAGAGTCCATGGAATGATAAGGTGACTTGTTTCAGCACTATCTAGGTGTTGGTCAGGGAATATTCTTGTCATACTACCACTTGGAGATTTGTTGCATCCTGGAAGAAACAAACTTAACAAGAAAGTTAAAGGTACGTGGCCCAAAGATTAATAGAAGTAGAAAAGCTGCTCAGGGGCTACCAGGAGAACCAGGACCAGAAATTGGTTCATGACATTAATGTTTCTCTAGGTATGAGAAGATGCAAGAATTTGGGCTCATGAAATCTTTACCTGAAAACATCTGATATCTGAAGGCTGGTTCTCCTGGGTTTTTCCCAGAGCAAAGAGTGCCTTATTTCTGATCTCCACCCTGAACTCCTTTCAGGGGGTGTTGAAAGTCAGCAGCTTGCAGTGGTCATGATGTAATCTTTGTAGAGGCAGCGGGCAAGTACCAACTTCCAGTCAGCAGGGCCCCTTCATAGCCACATATTTGACCATGTTGGGGGCCATTTCATGGCCATTGTGTCCCGCGGTGCTGGGAAGGCTCATTTCCAGGTCTAGGGAAGATTCCATCAATGGGCCACTCAGTTTGCTAAAATTGGACCAGACCTTGTAAGTAGCAAAAGTCTCTGGACCACTGTCTTAATAGCCTCTTGGTCCAGGAAAATATTCCCTCTTGTTGCTTCTTCCCATATCTAGAGTTACATTATTACAATCATTGATCTCATGTGGAACTGCATATCAGCATTATATCACAGGCTGTCACACATTTGTTAAAGTAAGAAATAATCTTCTGAAACAAGTGACATAGAAAATAATATAGCCATAGCTAGCAGTTATTAGTAAAGTCATAAGTAGGAATTATAAGTCAAGAACTTTCATTAGGTAAAGCCTGGTATACCCCAAGTCATCTGACTTCATTTGTTAAATGACTATAGCCTGGTGCTAATCTCTTGGTTATACATTATGGAGCATCTGATCTTTATCTGAAGATTGGTTACTGAGATAAGCTTTAGAAACAAACCTCAGTTCAGTTCAGTCGCTCAGTCATGACCGACTCTTTGCAACCCCATGAATCACAACACGCCAGGCCTTCCTGTCCATCACCAACTCCCAGAGTTCACTCAAACTCATGTCCATCGAGTCGGTGATGCCATCCAGCCATCTCATTCTCTGTCGTCCCCATCTCCTCCCACCCCCAATCCCTCCCAGCATCAGAGTCTTTTCCAGTGAGTCAACTTGTCGCATGAGGTGGCCAAAGTATTGGAATTTCAGCCTCAGCATCAGTCCTTCCAATGAACACCCAGGACTGATCTCCTTTAGAATGGACTGGTTGAATCTCCTTGCAGTCCAAGAGTGTCCTTTTTAATAACTTAAATCTTTTAGCAATATCACATAACAAGGAACTGTCTCAGCAGTGAGTCTTAGTAAACACTAGACCTTAATTAATAAAACTAGAAACTTAGTTTAACAATTTACAAAACTTAATATTCCGTGATTTTTCATTATGGAGGCATTAACCCTGTAGCCAGGAAGGCTTTAGCCCATCAAATAAAAATGAGGTTTGTCAGGGAGCTGGGAAAAGCCAAGCAGCCTTCTTGGATTTCCCATAGCCCTGACTCTGATTTTCAGCTATTGTTCACCCATTTTTAATTCCCCAATTTAGGAGCAGACTGTTGCCATGTTTTAAGGACATTCAGTTCAGTCACTCAGTCGTGTCCGACTCCTTGCGACCCTATGAATCACAGCGCTCCAGGCCTCTCTGTCCATCACCAACTCCTGGAGTTCACTCAAACTCAGGTCCATCGAGTCAGTGATGCCATCCAGCCATCTCATTCTCTGTCGTCCCCGTCTCCTCCTACTCCCAATCCTTCCCAGCATCAGACTCTTTTCCAGTGAGTCAACTCGTCGCATGAGGTGGCCAAAGTATTGCAGTTTCAGCTTTAGCATCAGTCCTTCCAATGAACACTCAGGATTGATCTCCTCTAGAATGGACTGGTTGGATCTCCTTGCAGTCCAAGGGACTCTCAAGAGTCTTCTCCAGCACCACAGTTCAAAAGCACCAATTCTTTGGCGATCAGCTTTCTTCACAGTCCAACTCTCACATCCATACATGACCACGGGAAAAACCATAGCCTTGACTAGACGGACCTTTGTTGGCAAAGTAACGTCTCTGTTTTTTAATACGCTATTAGGATAGCACAAGTCTAACAGTGAGGGGTCAGTTTTTTTATAAGCAGAATGAGCTTTTACATGTACCATAATCTTAAATAACATTCATTTACTTTACTAAAGTAACAAAAGATTTTAAAAACAAATATGAATCACTAAAAGGCAAAGAAATTCATAATCTGTTATTGAAAGATTCATTCTAAGAAAACTTTATTCTCTTAACATAGAGAGTAGACTAAATTCCAGTCTGTTACCAATTTACCAGATAGCAAACAAACAAAATTTATCAGTTAATCTTAGAAAAGTCTTTTCCATAAATCTTGAAGAACTAGCAGTATTTTTCTAAAGGCATGAGAGTGAAACCATACAAGGCATGTTTAAAATCTAATTAAATTATAATTTACAAAGTGGCCTGGTCATTGCTGTGACTTGTAACACTTTAACATGGTAACTAGAATTATAACTGACAACACTTTACCAGGACATATCAGATTTTCATGAATTTCACATAATTTCTAGGATACCTATATAAGTAGCATCACCCTTACAGTATAACCTGAGAAGACTCATCACTCCTCCAACAATACTTCCCATGCAATTTAACATGTCAGATGAACTCAGGTAGTTTAATAGCTCTTTGGGATGTCTCAGGGGCCCTCTGAAGCATCCCAAAGTCAGCTAGAAGTCAAGCTATTTAGGCAGTTTTGTCAACAAATATCAAAAGGGTGTATAACATTCAGTCACAATCATACAGATCACTGTGAAATAATATATTCACTTAGCCAAAGTAACAAAGAAGATTTCAAAGGTAAACATAGATCACTTCAGAGGTAAAGAAACATAAAATCCATTATCAAAGGCAGGTCAACATCTCAAGAAGACTTTTATTTATACATAAAACTCTTCCCTTGGGGTCCACTTTCTATAAAACCTTCTTATCACTTTCTGTATCCATTTGTTTTCCCATCCTGGAACAGTCACCTGTAAGTCAGACCTACTTCCTTTTCCCTTCATAAAATGTAACTTTATTCCTCATACTTTCTTACTTCCCTTAAGTGGGGACCTCGGTGTCCCATGCTGTGGGGTCTATAAAGGAAGATTCAGAGGCACAAAGGAGGAGTAGAGGTAGGGTGGGGGAGTAAGGGCGTGAGAAGGGCAGATGTATGGTGGCTTTGAGCTTAGTTAGAATGTCTCGTCCTAATAGCGGAGTGGGACATGAAAGAAGTATTAGGAAGGAGTGGGTGAATAGGTGATGGTCGAGCTGACAAGGCTGTGGTCCAGTCTGTAGGGGGTGTGAGGGCTTGCCATCTATACCCACCACCGAGACCTGGGAAGGGAGTAGAGTGCCCCCATAAGAGGGAAGAACAGAGTAAGTAGCCCCCGTATCTATCAAGAAACTGATAGACTTACCCGCCACTTGAAGCATTACCCTGGGCTCGGCTTGGGTTATGGGGGTCCCTGAGTCTGGGCGCCATCAATCTTCATGGAAGGAGAGGAGTTCCACGGCAGGAGATGAGGGTGGGGCGTCCTTTTGGGAACCCAAGCCCCGGCCCGATAGGGTCGAGACGTGAGCTGCCTGGGGACAGTCGCTCGCCTAATGTCCCCTCTGCTTGCAGCGAGGGCATAGACTAGTTGGAGGTCGGGGATTCGGGCATTGGCGGGCCCAATGACCTTCACAGCCACATTTGAAGCAGGCCCCCGGTGGTGGCTTCTGGGGACCCACCTTTTATCCCGTGGCGGGTCGCAGGGCTGCTACTAGTGTCTGGGTGTGTATCTCAAGGAGGTTGGCCTGCAGTTTGGCCTTTTGTTCAAGTCTTGCCTTACAGTTGGCTTTGGCTACGGTATCTTCCCGGGCATTATATACTTTAAAGGCCATTTTTACCAGGTCTTGGAGGGGAGTCTGAGGCCCGTCCTCAGCCTTGGACAGCTTTTTCCTGATGTCTGGAGCTGACTGAGATATAAAGCGATTAGCCAGGGTGGTGACTCCTGCTGGAGAGTCTGGGGCGATTCGGGTGTAAGTGGTGAGAGCCTCGGTCAGCCTGTTGAGGAAGGCTGCAGGGTTTTCATCAGGGCCCTGGGTTACTTATCTAGTTTTAGCATGTTAACAACCTTGAGAGAGTTATTTTCCATCGCCTCCAGCAAACATTCCAGCATGTGGTGGACGGACGTTGGCCTTTCCCCGTTGTCCCTCCTGATAGTCCCAGTCTGGATGGACATCTGGGATGGCAGCTGCCCCAGGGGGTCAGGGGGGATCTGCCGGATTTGCCAGATGGCTTTGATCGGCTACCGTTTTGGCCGCCGCCCAGATGGCCTGTCTCTCTTCCGATGTAGTGGAGGACCCCAGGATCACAAAGACGTCCTGCCAGGTGAGGGCATAGGACCGGGACAGCTGGGTGAAGTTTTTGATATAATTGGAGGGATTGGCTGAATAAGAGCCCAGCTTTTGTTCGATGTGGGAGAGATTCTGAAGGGAGAACGGTACATGGACATAGGCTAGGCCCTCTGGGCCAGCCACTTGGCAGAGAGGAAATAGGGGGGCTGGCGATGTTTGGAGTGTAGGGTTGGGGCAGTTTGGGATCTAGTGTGGGAACTAACAGGCGAATCCGAAGCGGGGAGGAGTTAGGGAGGGATGGATGTTGTGCCGGAACAGAGGGAGTTCCCGAGTGTGTCTCCAGGGCAGTTTGCGACCAGTTTGAGAACGGACAGGAGATTCGGAAGGGGAAAGAAGTTTAGGGAGGGAGGGAGAGAGCGACGGGACTGAGGAAGCCTCCGAGATCTCTCTCTCGAGCGGGGTGGCTGTGGAGAAGGCACTGAAAGTGTTAATGAAGGAGGGGTTGGTGAAGCGGGGGAAGAGGGAGTCGAGGGAGTAACAGAAGCGGAGGTGTAAGGTGGGGGCGCCCTCAGGTCTTCTGGAGGAACTGTGAGGGCAGAGTTTTCCTTGGTCAGCTGCGGGCGCTGCGCCATGCTGCGCGAGCCAAGGACTCCTGCAGCCCTTGCTCGGAGCCGGGGCGGGGTTTTCCTCGGTCTGTGCGGACAATGTTTTGGCTGGCGGCGAGGGGCCAGAAATGGCCATGGTTAGAAGGATTTGGGAGGGGGAACAGTTAGTACAGAGGGTGGGGCAAGAGCGCAGCAGCCAAAAAGCCTGTACATAGGGCACCTCAGACCACTTTCCCGTCTCTCGACAGTAGTTCTCTAAATCACGGAGGATATTAAAATCGAAAGTCCCCGTTGGTGGCCAATGTGAGCCATTGTCGAGAGGATATCGAGGCCAGGCCTCAGAGCACAGAAAGGTCAGCCGTTTGAGGTGGAGAAATATGTAAAGTTTTGAGGTTGGCGAGGAGACACTTTAGTGGAGTTAGTTGACCAAGTTCAGTCGGCTTTGGAGGTGGTGGTCCCCATGGCGAACGGGAAAAGGCTGAGGAGTCGAGTCAGTCAGGCATCCCGGAATGAATCAACACCCCAGCGAGGAATGGAAGGGCTACCACAGTCAAGACGGACGTCTCCGAATTAACTGGCACCGAGGAGCAGGCCTGGCCTGCGAGGAATACTGGACCCCCTAGGACCGATCGCCAAAGGGGAGGCCCGCCCCAAGACCCGAAATGAGGGACTTACTCCTTATGCTGCCAGACGGTTGAGCAGTCCTATCGAGGTGATGAATCAGCCTGGGGCACAGTCGCACCCGAGGAAGCTACAGACCCCGCGGCTGGCGGGATGGGCTCTCACCTCGAGCCCCACATTGGGCACCAAATGTAAAGTCAAAATGGCCTAATGATGTTAAATAAAAGAACCCAGACGCCAAATAGATAATGTAACAGGCTTTAATGGCTAGGAGCCCCCGGGAGGGATTCCCGGACCTAACAGAGTGAGGTCGGGGAAGTCCACGCTGAACAAAGGCAAGAGGCAACTTACATAACTTTAGGCAAGATTTGGAGTGGTGGTCTCTCACAGGTCAGTTAGCTGGGGGCGGGGGGTGCAAGACTGGGCTGGTTGCCCGGTCTGCTCAAGGTTGTGCTGATGCAGTGCAATAGTTCTTGCTGTTTCTGGGCAGAATGCTGTTTCTGCACAGGAGGTTAGGAGGGGGAGGTTAGGAGAGGGTTGATCTCTACCAGGAACCGACACCTCAAGGACACTCCAGCAGTCGGGGTAGGGAATGAGAGAATAGAGCACAATAGTCAGAGTCTGGCGGGGCTTTTTCCTGCCAGCGGGAAAGGGAAGAGGGGGAGGAGAAGTCCAACAATGGCCACTGAGGTCCGACCTTACAACATCCACGTGCAGCTTCTCGGGGTCCCTGAGAGCAGCCAGGGAGGCCAAACAGGTGATGTGGCAGAGGGTGCAGCAAGGCTGGCTGAGACTAGCTCGTCTCCGGGGAAGTGACATCCGGGCTAAGATCTGAAGGATGCGAAGGAACCAGCCATGGGAAACCCAGAGTGGGCACAGAGAGACTCCCAGGCTGAGGAGCAGCCAGCGAGAAGGAGCTGGACACGCAGAGTCTTCCTCCTCGGATCCAGCCGGCCAGGCGTCACTCCATGCCGGCTCCTCACACATCGCCAAATGCCCTTGACCTTTTCTGCCGACAAGAGCATGGGAAGCCAGCATCACGACTGGGACCTCGTAGTGCCAAGGCCTTGCAGAGTGCCGGGCCCGTGGCCAGGCTCCTTGCCAGGTGGCTGGAGCTGACAAGAACCTAAGTGAACCAAGCAACCCATCGCCAGGGACTAAGCTGGACAGCTGGATGCCTGGACAGCCAAGATTTGGCCTGTTCCTACCCCTCACTCTGCATAGACTTCAGCTCAAGGGTCATCTTATGGGAGAGGCTGTCCCTCCCCGCCTCCTGACCCAGCCCCCTTTGGCTGTTCTTCACAGCACCTTCCCCAGCTCATGTTTTAGGTGTTCGCTTGTTCCTGTGTGTACTGCCTGTCTGGACTGAGAGCTCCATGGTGCAGGGATGACTCTTTTTTTCCCACTGCTTCCCCTCCTCCTGGGACAGTGCCTGGTCCACTGCAGATGCTCCCTAGATAACATTTCCAGTTTGTTAATGGCCTCCGGTGTCTTCCATGCCTTTCTGCATTTGCCCAAAAGACAAAACAGCCAAAGAAACTTTCTTTTGAAGTAAAAAACAACATGTGCATCAAACGAGTTACTTTTTAAGGAAAGGGAAAGAGTACCTACCTTCTGTACCGTCCATTTTCCTTGTGAAGTCCCATGTGCCCTCAAATGCCTCTGGGAGGTGGCATTTTCATCAGCATGAGTGTGACAAGGCTTCAAGAACCAGGTGACATGCTTTGACTGATCTCTGCACTTGGGATACCGCTCACCTTGAGGGCTGTGCACACAGCAAGCCTGACAGCTTCCCGGGAGCCACTCTGCACTTTAGGTGGTGGCAGTCATTGTGAGATCAGAGAACAAAAGCACATGTTTCTGTCTTCTAAGTTCAAAAGCCAGTGATTATATAAAGCAGAACAATTGTGATGCGCATTTGGAAATAAAATTTTCCAACTCTCCCTACAGAAGCTACTGCACAGGCTGAAGGGAAGAGGGGGTTCATAAGGACTGCAACTGGGGGGTGGTTGCAGGGATGGGACACCCCCTCCACCACCGCGACAAGGTCAGGGGGCCTCGTGGAGGCTTGATCGGGGCTGCATAGGGGCCAGTGTCTGTCTGAAGGAAGACTGACCATTGCTGTCACTGTGACCCTCGGTCTTCTCAGGCACTTCTGGGAGGGTCCTTTAACTAAGACTCCCAGGACAAAGGAGAATCCTAAACAGTGGGTGGGAGCCCCAGACCCTGTGGGGCTCCTGAGCACAGGAAATAAACTACAGCCTCCGTGACATTCCCTGAGTTCCAAAGGGCAGATTCAGACAGTTGTTCATCAGGGAAGGCTGGGATGCAGAGACAAGGGAGGAGCAGACCAGAAACAATAGTGAAGTCTTGGGGAAGGATCCTAGTTTTCCCTCAAGGGATACCCAGTGGACAATATCTTTAAGCTCTTCTGCAGAACTAAAACTCCCAACAAATGGAGATGTTAGTTACTTGATAAGGTACTTCCCTGGTAGATCAGACGGTATGGTGTCTGCCTACAATGCGGGATAACCAGAGAGAGGGTCACAGTTTGATAGCCTTGAAAACCACAGAAGCTCATCAAGAGACCCCCTGAGGCCAAATTAAAGAAATGTACACACACACACACACACACACTGACCCTTATCAGCAACCCACCTTTGAACCATTGTTATAAAACTCCTCACCAAATCCCCCAGTGTTGAGACACACTGCTTTTGAGGGCACAACACTTCCATGTCCTCCTTTGCCTGGCACCCAAAGGTGCCAAGTATCTGCTTCACCCAAAACTCTGCTTCCAAGATTTGATCCAGCACCAGTGCACAGGAGGCCAAGCTTTTGGCATCAGAGGAAGAAAGGACAAAAATTCAGTCAGAGGGAGGCAGAGAATAATTGCAAGAGCAAGGCCTCTTAGGGGTGGAATATTCCCCCTCCATTATGCTTATTTTGGAGATCAGGAAAATGATACTCAGGAAACCTAATGGCCTGTACAAATAGATTTGATGGGAAAACAGTTTGAATTCACATATCATTGACTCTAAAGTTCCTGAGCTTTCCACCCCACCCAGCTACCTGCACCAAGAGATTCCGTTTCATCGCTCAGTCGTGTCCGACTCTTTGCGACCCCGTGGACTGTAGCCTACCAGGCTTCTCCGTCCATGGGATTCTCCAGGCAAGAATACTGGAGTGGGTTAGCGTTCCTTCTCCAGGGAATCTTCCCGACCCAGGGATTGGACCCGGGTCTCCCGCATTGGAGGCAGATGCTTTAACCTCTGAGCCACCAGGGAAGCCAGTAACACTGATCAAAATCCATTTCTTACTAGTCACAAACGGTCCTTGTATTCATTAACGACGCCTCAAGTGAACCAAGAACCAAGGTTTTTCAGAGGGATGTGCTGGTGATTCCACATTTAGCCACCAGAGGGCACAAGCAACACACAGATCTGCTTGTCTCATCCTTCCAGGCGGGAGCCAGACATCATTGTGAGCTGTGCCCTTGTCCTCTCCCCTTTCTTCTCCTTCTTTTAAAATCTTTTTTATTGCATTACTTTTTTTTATTGTCCTCTCAATTTGGTAGATGAAGACTCTCTTTTTTAAAATTAATCTTTTTTTTATTGGAGTATAGTTGCTTTACAACATTTTGTTAGTTTCTGCTGTTCTGCAAAGTGAATCAGCTATTCTGCTAAGTCCCTTCAGTCGTGTTCGACTCTGTGCGACCCCATGGACTGTAGCCCACCAGGCTTCTCTGTCCATGGGATTCTCCAGTCAAGAATACTGGAGCAGGTAGTCGTGCCCTCCTCCAGGGCATCTTCCCAATCCCGGGATCAAACCAGCATCTCTTACATCTCCTGCATTGGCAGGCAGATTCTTTACCACCGAGCCACCTGGGAATTAGCTACACGTGTACATAAATCCCCTCTTTTGGGGATTTCCTTCCCATTTATGTCACCACAGAGTACTGAGTAGAGTTCCCTGTGCTACACGGTCAATTCTCATTAGTTCATCTATTTTATAGATAGAATGCATACATGTCAAGTCCAATCCACCCCGCATCCTCTTACCCTCTTGGTATCCATAAATTTGTGTCTCTACATCTGTGTCTCTATTTCTACTTTGCATATAAGTTCATCTATACCATTTTTCTAGATGCCACATATATGTGTTTATAAATATTTGTTTTTCTGACTTACTTCAGTCTCTGTGACAATTTCTAGGTCTATCCATATCTCTGCAAATGGTACAATTTCATTTCTTTTTATGGCTGAGTAATAGTCCATTGTATATATGTTGTTGTTGTTTAGTCACCAACTCCTGTCCCACTCTTGGCAACCCCATCGACTGCAGCACGCCAGGCATCCCTGTCCCTCACCATCTTCCAGAGTTCGCCCAAGAACATGTCCAATGAATTGGTGATGCCATCCAACTATCTCATCCTCTGTTGCCCTCTTCTCCTTCTGCCTTCAATCTTTCCCAGCATCAGGGTCTTTTCCAATGAATTGGCTGTTCGCATCAGGTGTCCAACCACCTGGGCTTATATACCCAGGCTTCCCAGGTGGCTCAGCAGCAAAGAATCCACCTGCAATGCAGGAGATGCAGTTTCTATCCTTGGGTCAGGAAGATACCCTGGAGGAGGGCATGGCAACCCCTCCAGTATTCTTGCTGGGGAAAATCCCACAGACAGAGGAGCCTGGCAGGCTACAGTCCACAGGGTCACAAACAGTCAGACATGACTGAAGCAACTGAACATGCCAGATTATACCCAAGAGTAGGATTGCAGGGTCAAATGGTAGTTCTATTTTTAATTTTCTTATACTGTGTTCCATAGTGTCTGTATCAATTTACATTCCCCCCAACAGTGAAAGAGGGCTCCTTTCTCACCACAGCCTCTCCAGCATTATTGTTTGTAGACTTTTTGATGATGGTCATTCTGACTGGTGTGAGGTGATACCTCGTTGTAGTTTTGATTTGCATTTCTCTAATAATTAGCGATGTTGAATATATTTTCATGTGTTTATTACCCATCTGTATGTCTTCTTTGGAGAAATGTCCATTTAGGTCTTCTGCCCACTTTTTGATTGGTTGTTTATTTGTTTTTATATTGAGCTGCATGAACTGTTTGTATATTTTGAAGATTAATCCTTTGTCTGTTGCTTCATTTGTAATTATTTTCTCCCATTTTGAGGGGTTTTTTTCTTTTTTCCTTGTTTTGTCTTAATTATGCTTTCCTTTGCTGTG